>NW_024609846.1:170638618-171227859 GCF_016920785.2 Ixodes scapularis | reverse complement strand
CGCTGCATGTTTTTTTTTTTTTTTTTTTTTGCTAGCGTTGCACATGCCGGCGGCAGCGTGCTAAAGACACGTTTTCTACTCGCTCGTCGTCATTCGCCGAAGACGTTCTTTAAGATCCTGTGTGAGGCGTGATACTTGCCGTTGAAAACACGTGGAAATTTTTACAAAGTCGCAGTGCCGCAGGAAAAAGGCACACCTCGTCGAAAGCAAGTTTCGCCGGTCTGGCGGAGCGTTCAAAGCTTCCCTGGCACGCCGAAGTGCTGCGTCTCTGCCTTCGCACGCTTGGATACCGATCAAGAATTGACGCCGTGTGAATGTGTTTTGCGAGTGCAATGTGCGTGAAGCCGCATGTGCCTCTGGATCAGCGTCTTATTTTACTCTGACGAATGTATACTTGCGGCACTCGCGGTCCACGTCCAGTAGCGACGGAAAAAGGGGGGGCGGGGGGGGGGGGGGGGGGGAGGGAATGTACGTCTTTTTTTCGTCCTTAGACGATTTACAGCTCCTCATAACTGATCAGTGCTGGCTCATTATCAACCCACTTAATTGCACTTGACGTTTGAGTGCGGCTCGCCTAATTGTGATTGGTCAACAGATTGCACACGACCATATGGGCCGCGCTTCAAAGATTTTCATTCTCGCCGTCTTGTACTTTTGCTTTTGAAAACCCTCCTTGATCCACAGCGTTGCTCTATTCGTGCTCCCATGTGATCCATTAGAGTAGATTTGGAACATAGCCATGGTTAATAGTACATAAGAGCACGTACAGGATACTTTGGCAATGGATAGGATGTTGTTAATCTCACAGAAAACAAAACAACGTACCGGCATCCTTCCGGCCTAAAAGAAAAAGAACCTTTGTTATATTTGACAAAACCCAACAAGCTACAAACTCTGTAAACTTGAAACTTTGAAAATCACAAGATGCGAACACAAAACAACGCAACAACTTAAAAAAAAACAAAAAAAAAACGAAGGTCGTTTACAATTCTTTGCAATGCGATATTGGAACGCAGCTCTTGAGGAAGAGGAGGGGTGGGTACGGAGGCGAGGGTATGCCCCTCCTCCCCCTCCGTACCCTTCTCTCCTCCTCCCCTCCCATTTAGCGGAAAATTTCCCACTAAATTTAGGGCAAATTTCCCCGCTAAATTTAATTGGTTAAGTTTCCCCGCTAAATTTAGCGGGGAAACTGACGTCCCGTGAGCTCAACACCAATTCAGTTTCCTCGCCAAGTTTAGCGAGGAACCCCCCCCCCCCCCCCTCTACCCCCCTCTCCCTATCTCTTCAGAAAAGCAAGTACCATTGCCTCCGAAACCTCTGGGTGCACCTCATTAATCTCATCTGTGCACCCGGGTGCCCGCACATATCGATAGCTGGCGCCCAGTGGATAAATAAAGATGTATCCACTCACTAGCTCTGGTTTTCCGCCCATGTCCAGCGCGATGCGCGGTTTGGGCACGAGAGCCGAGTCAACGCTGAAGATTCAGCACGGCAGCGGCAGAACCCGGTTATCCGATAGCCGAGAATTAAGAGGCCCGAAATTATCGCTCTCTCTCTTCGCCCTCGGAAGCATACCACCCCGACGAAGTGTTCCGGCACCCGTCCTTCGAACAGCAGCCCGCGTGCCGGCCTCGTTAAACTTAACCACCAGCATCGCGCTTTTCCGTGACTATCAGGGCCCAGATACTTGGCGAATCTGCGGGTAAATAGGACGGCGCACACATCGCCAGCTATTTGAGTATGCAAATTAAACGTCTTGGCTCCGAGCTAATTCGCCGCCAACGGGGCCCCCCGTCGGAATGCCCGGAAATGCGCACGCCCCATTCTCGCGCGCGCACAAGTGGAGGGGACCGAGGCGGGAGCAATTTGGACGCGGGGGCTCCACAACGCCGGGTGCTGATTGGAAACTGATCGGGCTCGGGAAAAAGAACGGCCATTATAGGACGCTGATTTATGCCCTCATATATGCGGAAACACACGCGAGCGGGATCCGCCTCCTAGAGAAATTGAAGTGAGCAACGTATTCATGTGTGTGTGTGTGCTAACACGGTTTTATATATTGGATGACCGCGTGCGCGGAATATGCTGGCCGCCTACACCGCCGGCTTGGGAAGAGTTTCGGCGAAGGAGAGAAGTTCCCAGTCGGTTATGGATACCTAGGGTGCCTACATGTTTCCGCTCGGAGCGGCGGAAACATGTAGGCACCCTATGGATACTCACTCCCCGAGCCGCGCGTAGAACCACGTGTCGCCATTTGCTTGGAAGACGGCCAGAGAATCGCAGCGCGCGTTATTGCTTGAACTTGTTCATCGCCGATTGCTACCTTTTTTGTTCCCTTCGGAATAATTGGCAATGTGCTTCTGGCGCAAATGAACCACCAGCCAAATCAAGTAAGCGAACAGAGCTGAAGAGTATACGGAAAAATGAAGTGCTATACTCCGACTTATTGACCGTATACCGTATTCGAGCGCAACTTCCGACGGTTTCGAAGTACGCTACATAGACGAGCGCAACGCATACATATTGGACCATGACGCAGCGACAAGTCGGACACTTGTTCGCAGTAAAAGCGTACTCCGACAACACGTTAATCACGTGCTTGATTACGCTTTTCCGACTGACCCGCAGGGGCTGGAGCTTCTTCCGTACTGGTACGTTTTACGCACACGGCTTCCTGGCCTACCCAGAATTGCTTGCTTCAGACACTATAGGCTAAGCGACGTCGCCAACGTAATAGCTCGGGTTTGAACAGCCGTCACTTCCGGGCACGCTTCTTGCTTCAGCAGACAGCGCCAAATCAAATATAGCCACTTTGTCGTGGCCTTCTCTCGTAGCATTCGGGACAACGCACGTTGTTTGCTCACTGTCGGATCTTAAGCAGCAAACAAGCACAGCGAGCACTGATGCAAGATGCAGAAACTCCTTGACCAGCTTGATTGCATGTGCCTTTATCGTCGGATCCCAGATTTACTTACGCACATCTGTGAAGCAAATCTGCGAGCCGGTTAAAGGCTAGCGCATGAATCACTGAAGCCTGTTTACCTAAGCCTCCCTCCCTTTACCAGCAAAACAGGCTTGCGACGACCATGCAAACGAGCCCATCAACGTGCTTACTTTTTCCCGTTAACCGACTTCAGAAGCCTTCCCCAATACGCGGCCGGTCCTACACGAAGGTTTAACCAAGCAGAGTCGAACTGGCTATATTTTTTCTATGTGATGTCGTACGCCGACCCCACTGTTTACGAGCGACACGGTCAAGCGAGAGTCCAGCTGCGCGAGCTCAAAACTCGGGCCAAAAAGCATGAAAGACAAAAAAAATAATATATATATATATACAGGCAGCCACGGAAGTTTCTTGTCTTACCCCTCTCCCACATGTACACATCATTCATCGCTCTGCATAGGCAAACGTGTAGGATAAAGCCGTTGGCGCAAATGCCGCGAGTCCGCCTTACATCAACGGCACGAAACAATACGGGAGCTAACAACGGCGCGAAGAAGAAACAAGGAAAGAGGACCATTTGCCCTGCAGCACAAAGGGGGCCCGACATTCGAGAGACGGCGGGCACAGTGTCGGACTGTGTATACTGCCGACGGCGATCGCGGGTCATCGCCTCTTCCCGCGGTTGGGCGCACGTCGACTGCATGTCCGCGGTGGGAGAGCACATACACCCGCCATCGTCATGAGTACGCCGCCTTCATGTATTATGCATCCCGATGTCGGGGAGAACGAGACCGGGGAAGGCCAATCCGACCCACGGTGACAGCGTACCTCACTCTTGTTTGGGATCGACCCGCCATCCTTACAGCAGTCTGCTCGAGTGCGGAGCGAACTTCTCGCATACGGGGTCGGCCGATTTCGGCTACCACAGTCGTCCCGTCCGTGGCGTTTTATGCCGCATGGCGCGCGCAGACTCTTCGCGAGCGTGAAGAAAAGAGGCGGGGGTGCTCAGGTGCGCGCGAATACACTGGGACAAAGACTAAATTAGCGAACGGGCGAGATGGTTTAAGTTAGACATGTTTAAAACCGTAGACGAAGGACAAAAAAAAAGTGTGTGTGTGTGTGTGGGGGGGGGGGAGGGGGGCTTGAATTTCAGCATACGTGGGGGGGGAACAATCGGTACGTATACATTGATACTTTCTTTTAGGAGTGACGATTGGACACCCAACGAGCACAACGAAGCATATCTCGCGGGAACAAAATGGCGTTTCTCAGTCTCTCACTCTGCCGTTGCTGTCAACCATATTGGAAGCATGCTTGCTCCGTACGTTTTGAACAGGTCTCCATACAGATGCGACAGGAAGGTGGTACAAGTAAGACTCTGACATTGTCTACAGGCCGTGCTTTGTGTAATGTATTCCCAGTGTGACCGCAGCGCATCGGGAATGGGAGAGCATTCTTCGCCCGTTTCGATCCGAATGAACATTGTACCGGCGTGCGGTCGCGTAGCACTAGAGCTGCACTGGGTGGCACTCACTTGCCGCCCCGTCGAACGATGATTTAGCCAACGCCGAGTTTTCATCCAAAGACACTTCAGTCGGAAGCCGCGAAGCGGCGCGTCTACGGGTGGACCAGGCGGATTGACATTTTCGTAATGAGCCGCCGCAGACTGTCGCCGGCGAAGCTGGTGAACGCAACGGGGGGAGGGGGTGCTAGCACGCGCCCCAGTTATTCGCTAAAACGGCGATTCGCTCAAATGACAGCTGTTCGCTGAACCGTCACTCGCTCATGTGATATAGACCCAGGTTCACGGTACAGCGTGATGCACGTCAAAGACCATGGAATAGCAGTTGTACTGTACTAGGTACACATTGGGGCTGACGAACTTGCCGGTGTCTAAAGATATACGCCACTTTTCCTTGTAACTTTTGAATCGGATAAGGGTAAGCTCTAAAACTTTGGCATCGTGTCGTAATCGCTCGCGCTACATTTGGGCAAAGAATAAGGGTTCGGCTACGCGCGGCTTATTTTTGAGTCGAGAACATATATATCCCCCCCCCCCCCCCCCCCCCCCCCCCCCCCAACCGTTCAGTATCAACACGCGAACTCATGGACCTGCCGGACTAAGAATAAAAAATTCCAAACGTCGTATAGGGGAACGAAGAAAATGCTCGCCTTATTTGAAATGGCTGGATCCTGACTTTACCCAACGAAATCGCGCACGGAGCTCGTCGAAGATACAGTGTATGGAAGAGAATGGAAGCATCCTCTTTTTTTTTTTTTTTTTTTTCGAGTTTACGGTTTGAGGGCGACTGAATTTCCCGAAGACCACCGCCGTCTGCGCGAGTGCACGCTCGATTGAAGCCCGAATTGCTCTCGCACCGCGAAATCGGAAGACCGCTCATTGCCAATCTAATGCCCCTGTCCGCGGGGAAGCGAATCCAATCTGCGATTATCGGACGGAGGAAATCGATGGCATCCAGAGCGGGCTTCAAAAACACTGGGCCAGGCGATCTCTGAGAGACGTCGACACCGCGTCTTTGCTACGCCAGCAACAGCTTGCAGCGTATATTAGTTATAATTGTGTAAATTGGTAATTACTTAAGCAATAAACACAAAAACACAAAATCTCCAAAAAAAATTACCCCCCCCCCCCCCCCGCAAAATAAAAAAAATATATATATCCAGAAAACGTACACGCACGCACCTAAATTTGAAAAGAAAACAAAAATGAACACCGAAAACAGGGAACCTTATTTTTAAGTTGCAAGGCATGGAATGCTTTTAACCGAATCCCCTATTCCCCGAAAATTGTCCGTCCGTCTTTCCGTACGTTTTCCTCTTAGATTTAGAGGGGCAATCAATGTGACCTGGCCTCACGTTACGTCATGTCATCACGTCTTAACACGACTTGACACCGTAATGTTACGTGACCACGTGCGTGACGTCACGTAACGTCCATTTCCAAGCTAAATCTTGCGGGGAATTCACAAAGAATGTGTTCATACTCCCCAAAAAGACTGTTTAACGTGTTGCAGAAAATCTTCAACAATCGAAAATGCAGCATTATTGTTAAAAAAAAAAACAAAAAAAACTTTTGGGTTAGAGGTTGCTAGCATTTTTTATGCACCCGCCTATTTAATGATTCCCTCAAGTTCCGAGCACCGATGAGCCATGCTGAAATTCCGGCTCATTCTTGGTTAGAAGGAAAAATGAAACTGCAGGGATTTATGAATAATGAACAAAAAAAAAAAAAAAAAGCATGCGAGGTACGCGAAATCCGTTTTTTCACTCGGGCGGATCCCAAGAGCAAAGTTAATCGTAGCCGTTAATTTGATAATGAATTCTAATTGATCAAACTAGGGTATGTGTTAATATTGGAAACTTCAAGGTGGTCGTATTACGAGGGTATACAATTCTCGTCGCCAGCCCCATGCTCAGAGTTATCCGTCTCTATATCCGGCTAGTTACGCGTACCAAACCGCGAAAATCGGCGCAAAAACCCTTCCCGGTGTGACGCAGATCGTTGCGTACGAAAAGCGATAAAAAGTTCCCATTCCGACATTGTTCCGTAAAAGGAGAGGTGAGCACGCTGATGCACGCGCAGCAGATGAAGCCCTCCAGGGACCTTTTCTTGTCTCATTATGCAAAGGAGCGCCGTCAGTCAACATTTGGAGCTCCGCTACACGAGTTTGACCACGGGCACAACGGGGATTTCACCACTGCCAACCAGAGCGAGAGCGGACATCAATTCTGCGTTGGCAAAACTACAACAGAGACCTCTGAAACGATTCAACGGGCTTTTATGTTAAAATTCGGCGAATCCTTCCGAGTGTTTTGAGTGACACTTGCACTTCAAGACTGGCAGAACATCGCTGGAAGCCGAAGAGAGGCAGGTCGACCTTCTTCGACCTTTCTTCAGCGATTTCCTGCCAGTCTTGAAGCGGGAGTGCCACTCGAAACAATTCGCAGAATTTACTGCTTTTTGACACAAGCCTGTTGAATCATTTCAAATGTCCGATTTTTAGATTTTCCGAGTTTGACGCACAAGTGATGTTCGCTCTCGGTTTGGCTTGCAGTCTATAGTGAAATCGCCGTTGTGCTCGTTCACGCGCTCATAAAAACTGGTAGAGCGCAGCTCCAAACGCTCACAGAACGACGCCATTTGGCATAAGGACACGGGCAGGTCCCGGCCTTTGACTGCTGCCCGCTCCTCCCCTCCCCCTCCCCTCCCCCCCCTCCCCCCCCCCCCCCCCCCCCCCCATCACCTGTTACCCTCTCTTTTTAAGCTACAAAATCAACTGATAACACTTCCTCTCTCACTCTCCGCTGGGGAATAGTTCATTTGGGAACCTGGGGACAGGAAAAAGGAGGTTTGGGCCTCCAGCACTCCATCTAGCAACCACCCCACTAGTGCAACAACCGTCGAGAGATAGCCCTAGCTGCCATGCAACGGACAATGGCATGGCCGGAATCCTGATGCCTTCAACGCAGAGCTTCCACGGTACTGGTGGCTCCGTGGGGTGGCGAGCTCTAGAGTAGCATATCCAGTTATTATATTCTAGAGAGTTTGCTACTGCCCAAGAGTGCAGAAACTTGGCCGGAGATAATAGAACTTTAGAATTGGGGGGTTTGGGGGGGGGGGGGGGGGGGACGCACTCCGCAAGCACAAGTTCTGCGCAGACGCAGTGCGAAGCCCCAATCCGCTCAGGGGACCCAAAGCGTTCGGGCCCCCGTTCAAAAACTATAAGTGGCAGTTTTAGCGTAGAGTTACCGCAGGCTGCCCTAGGGTATCGCTATCGTGAACTCGTGCTGCGACTTCGAAGCATGCTCCTCCACGCGCACGCCAGGAGCTGAACCGCGCTCACGGTAGCTCAGGGTAGCCTACGGCAACGCTACACGAAAACTGCCTTATGCCGTCTTCCAAAGATTAGAGGCGCCGCCAGGCTTATTTATACTAGATGCCCATCCATTATCATCCCAGATCGAACGAACTCCTGTCCATTCGATCTTTTATGCCTTGGCCAACGTTACTCGCCAAAATTAGTCACCCGCGCTGGACAACCCTACTCCAGTGGCGTACCAACCCCGAGGGGGGGTGCCGGGTACCAGGCGTCCCAGTAACGTAGGGGGTGCCACCTCTGACAGCACCCGGCATCTACCCGAGCGCACCCGAAGAAACGACGAACTCTACTTCATTTCATCATATGCCGGACTGCAGCCGAGGGCACGAACACATGCAAACAAGAACATACATACTAACAGTGCAAATCACTGGGCCTTTCCCGCGCATGACTGGCAAGCGAAACCTGCACAAAACCCACGACCAGCACTATGACGATATGCTTTTGATTGGTTTCATCGATTTAATTTTAATAAACTACCAGATAGCTTATTCTCAACTAATTCGGACCATGGGCTCAAAAAGAGTGCAAACGTTATTTCATGATACCACCACGTGATACATCTACAGTTGACATTTAGCGAGTTATGCTGTGACCTGCTATTTCTGCAAGGAATGGGCTGTACTGCCAGTGCCAGGTCATGCCCCACAAGCCTTCCTTGGCTTAGACATACCTGTATATGTATGTCTTTATTCCTACGAATAAAAGTTTATCATTACTTATTATTATTAAATATCTGCATATATGGCTAGTCCGTAATAAACAAAGACGACGTATAGAACGTAACCAATAGCAAGAACGTTGTTCCGGCGCGATGCAAAGGGCCGCTATTAGACCATACTTCAAAACTACATACGTGCGCTCACTGTTAACACTCCATAGACGTGTATTCGACCGATCGGGCTACTAATTATCGAGGGTAAACGACCTCTCCAGCAACGTTCAACGAGAAGACATATCGTCAACATTTTAAACACAGGCTTCGATATTTTTGAGGTCGCCAGCCCTTCTATACCCTCGCTCAACTTTTAACATTAGAGAAAAAAAAATATGAAGCCGTGGAAAGAAAGAGGCAGCAAAGAGGCATTTAATTAAACAACCACGATGGGGTTCGAAAGATAAGCGGGGCATTTGTGCCAAAGCGGAAGTGCACGTTGTATAGTAGAAGTAGAAGCACGCTCGCTCGATTAGGCTATTAAAGAAAAAAAAAAAAAAGGCAGGGGGGGGGGGGGGGGGTTGTAATTAGCCACGTGCTGTCAGTGCGTCATCAACGTGTTTCGGAGCTGGAGGCAGCCTTCTGGAGCAGCATCATCAAAGGCACCTATCGTCGTCGTTGCCCAAACGACGGACCCGCCCCGGAGATTAACGACACGCTGGCCCCTCCGAACGCCCTGGCCGATCGAGAGAAACTCGCTCCGGACCAGTGACTTCGCGCACGCACGACGCCCCGCTCCACGCCCGTCTTCGAAACTTGCACGAGGAACGAAAGAACAGCGCGATTACGCCCACAATCTCGCCCGCCGCCTATATACACGTTCGGCCATCCGGCCTCAGGGCGCCGCCATCTTCTGCATTGGGGTACACTTGGACGCGCCATAATCGCATTATGGCCGCGCCCAAGCGCACCCCAACTCACGAAGATGGCGGCGGCGCCCCGAGGCAACACCACCTAGACAGAAGGCCTCCGTATGGTTTCTTCTTCCTCTATAAAACGTCATCACAGTCGGATCGCGCTCGGTCGGCTATTGGACCCGAGCCCGACCTTCGACGCGCTGATTGGCCACGAGCCGCAGCCGAACACTGACGCAGCACCCGTGCCCAATCTCTCGCCTCGATCGATCTGACTATGATGACGCGTGTGGAGGCCTTCTGTCTAGGTGGTGTTGCCCGAGGCCGGTCCTGCAAACGTGTATAGTAGGTCCAGCTCTAGGGATGTGGCGAACTTCGGACAAACTTCGACTTTTGAACAGTGTTGCCAGACTTCCTCACACAAATTTAAGCATGAAAAAAAAAAAAAATTAGAATAGTTTATTTTAGATCTTAGTCATTGACAGCTAAAAGCCGCGGTCTACCCCATCGCACAAAAGGCGTTCCTTGTTTGACGGTCGAACTTTTGCCTTCTAAGCTCGAAATAGTCGAACCTAGTCGAAATGAAACCCCGGCTGCAGGTTCGAGACGTCTCAAGTGCCAGACAGTGTTGTACGGAACGGCATTCGAAGGAACACGTTCATCTTAGTTAGGAGTGGAGGAAACCGGCCGCGTTCCATCTTGCATCGGTGGAATCACCGGAACGGGAACTTAAAGTTTTCGAAGGAAGGGCAGGAGGAACTGAGTCCCTTTTTACAGCATCAGCTGTTAGTGGGCCGGTCCCCGGTTTTTCGAAGGCGTGAGCGTCAGGGAAAAGTTTCCGAGCTAAATATAGCGAAAAAATTGACGTCACGTGACCTATGCACAAATTTAATTTGCTCGCTTTAATTTCACGCAACTTAATTTCAATATCAGATCACCGTATGACGCACGATGGGCACAATGTCAATCGATCGTCATCGTCATAACGTCGAGTAAGTACCACAGTTAACGCTCTCTTAAACGCATCGTGTGATCGTTGCGTAACTTTTTTTTTTGTCTCTATATGTGCCATGTTACCCCCCAATTTAGTAGTCATTTAGTCTTGTTTTGGTATCGTCTATTTCATCCGGCGATTTCAACGGACGAGGAAATGTACCGCAGATAGCCGAAAACGACGAGCTGGAGCAAGTGTGGCCGTGGCAACACGACACGGAGTTTCATGTTAATATTTTAACTCGCTTTACTTTCTCCCCGGATTATCCGGCACAGTATTTCATTTAAGTGCGCAAAACGTAACGTTAAAGCAACGCCGCGTTTCTGTCTTCGAATGTAAGGTGAACGCCTTCCTCTAGAACTACTGGAACTTGTTCCAATACTGAGGAGGACGGAAAACCGAGCTTTCGTTCCCGTTTTGGAGAAATGCGTACAGCACTGATCCTAGCGTCCTCTGAACGTCCGAGAAAGCCAAAACGAGACTCGATCATGCCAGAACCCGAAGGCCAAAACCACGAAGCACGTATCTACAAGTGAAGTGAGTGAAATATATCCCATATTCACGGATCCGTCAGGTAGGGCCTCTGCGATGGCATTTTGTTTCACGAGTGAATACACCATCATTTCCACGGCCAATGCTTCATTTTCATCCTCAAAGAGGCGCGCGAGATTGAAAATGTTATTTTTAGTTATTTTGCTTGCCATGAATTAGCCCTGTACTTGGCTACACAATAAAAAATAAGATAAAATAAACGGTAACAGAAAAAAAACAAATAAGCGGGACCACCTTGTGTGTGTGTGTGGGGGGTGGGGGGGGGGGGTGGGGGGGGGGGGGGAGGGGGGGTTGCACTGTTTGGCCACTGTTCGGAAAAAGTAATAGCAGTTAAGAAAAAATAAAAAAATAAAAGAGCGGCTGCCATTAAAACAAAATCGGATGAGAAGGCAGGCTAATAGATGACAACTGTAAAGCGACCTGACAGGCTGGCATTTCTCCCCAGCCTCGCGGAAACTCTGCGCGAGCTGCGAAATTATACCGACAAAATATGTGTCCGAGCGGATAAAAACGCGACTACTCACGAGTGAATTCCCGTGCAAATGGCCAAAGCCTGTGCCAAGTCTATCCCTCCGGCAGGAAAATCCAGCCATTTAACGCTGTTCCAATCACTAAACGTATCGTGTATGTTCATCCCCGTATCCTGCCAAATTAGTATCCTTCACGCATTCAGGCTCACCTTCACCACTACTTACACAAACGATCGTTCCCAAATCGTGGACACTAAACGCGTCGCTGAACTCAAGAATCGCACTTAGTAATCTAATGATCGCCAACCGAAGCCAGACAGGTCGCTGTTGCTGTCAAAGGCGCAGAGGTGCGCGAGCTTCAGTTACGCAAGATGCTTTGTCTGCGACAGAACTCGCACGAGGAAAGCGCATTCTAAAGGCACAAGTCCAAAACCGCTCCTGCCGCGGCCGGGCCAAAGTCGTAAACCGAGAGATGTTGGCCTTCTCGGAGATTTTGACAGCCTGGCAACCCACAGCAGCGAGTCTGACAACCAAGGGAAGACTACTTCCGTCCGCCATTTTGTGGCTCTGACTCACAGGAACTATATACATGAGATTTCTCAGGAATAAACGAGACAAAGAAGCAACACCACTTTTGTGTTATCGCGAAATTCGCTGGTTCTACCGGGCAGCAAGCTGCGCCCATTGGCCAAACTCTCAGTATAGACGGGTCAAGCCCGGGCTAGAGAATGGCTTCGCTTACGGCCTTTGCTCTCGCTTAAAATAATGGGACTTTTTTTTTTTTCTTCTACCGTGTGGAGGCGGAACCGCGCTATCGCTCCCTGTACTGTGTGGATACGATGAACATCTGATCCGACCGCAGCGATTTAGAATATGTATCATTTTAATCTTAAATTACTGTAAGGCGCTGTTCCTGTTAAGGCGCTACAATAATAAAACGCTCGTTTTTTAAAAAAATAAGAAGACGAAGAGGTGTTCCGCTGAAGTGCCTGCAAACAGGTGGCCCAAAGGCCTTAGGTCTAATTAGTCCGGAAATTCATCCAATCTGAGCCCGGAACGAGAGGTGAGGTTGGGATGCCTCCTTAGAAAGAGTCAAGCGCTGTAGGAGGGGTCAGAGCAGCGACCCTCCATCTGAAAGCCGCAAGAGGGCGGAACTTTTCACCCTACCCCGACACATGCCCCTGTTTTCTCCCTCAACACTAACACTCTACAAAAAACTCTCGAGGAAGCCTACATGCCACTGGACGCTCTAATGCACGGTATGCGGACAAACACGATCATCCACCAACGAGCTACAGAGCTCGCGCCGTGCTCTGCGTACTTAACGCTGAGGACACTTGTGTAACCGCGGACTGACGTAGCTCCGAATAAACTAGCTAGGTCATTCCGTGACTGAAGTAGCCGTGACGACCACACATTTGCGGACACCAGAAGGTTAACATACTGGCGAACTGGTTTCTGTTACGCATACTTTAAACCGGGAACAAAACGAGCAAGTATGGGAGTGAGAGCGCGTGTTTATCCCCCCGCATTTGTCGTTCCTTTCCACTCTGGTTCAAATTATGTCCGGACTGCGGGCTCGGATTCAAACGTGCGTGAGCGCGCGACACTTCGATTCGAAGGACTGCCTTCCGAACTCGTGCTTGGAGGGAGCACCTCCGAGACACCGAGCTTGCAGTTCATTAAGTGCTGGCCTAACCACATGGCCGTCGGTAAACACCGTCGTCAAGATCCCAAATATGCACCAACTCGGCTATAACGCGTCACCTCGCCATAAACGTGTATGCTTCCGTCGGATCTTCGTCACTGGGGAACGTGCACGGATTTACGAGGCGTTTGCTCGCGGCGGACACTAATCGAGCAGGCTCCCCGGGCACGTAAAGATTACGCGGTCAGGCTACGAGTTGCCTTCCTCCACACAACAGGACGTTCCAGTGTGTGCGGGCGTGGTTGACGACTTCATGATCCGGGCATCTCCGATGCAGCTTCAACCGCTGCCGAAGGCTATATCAGGCAAAGAGAGCGTGCAAAGGAGAGACGCCGGTCTTGCACGCCAGATAGCAAGATTCCGCCGTAAGGCGTTGAGACATTGTCGTTTATCCGACACTTTGCAATCTGGCTGTGTTTATGCGCATCGCCCAAGTCGTTACGCGGCTTGTTCGTAGGCGCAGTTTATTTAACGCTGGCGTGGTGCTTCTTATGCACCGTTGTGCATAAGCAGCAGCAGAAACTTCGTGATGCCTCATGCGGATAAGACATTGCGCTGGCACGAAATCGGAAATTATGATCGAAGTATACACTAACAGTGAGAACATGCAATCCGTCGAGGTGCGTGGTCTCAACCCGTTACTGTATTTGTTTTCGGTAATGACGACGAAATGAAGCCACTGTCGACGCTCAAGATTTTAATCTATATAAAGTCGGCGACAGGTCAAAAAGCTTCGCCTTCATCGTGGGCTTTCTACTTTCGATAACACGCTCAGCCGAAGCACCATGGAAGGCAATGAGCGCGTGCTGGAGGGTGGAGCTTCTAGTGCATTCTTTACCTGTCACCAACTATGTTTCGTATACCTCTTTCTCTCCGTATAATGGGATATGTGAAAGCTTGATGTGTAAAGAAAGACCTAAGGTTCCTGAAAAAAAAAAAAGAAAAGAGTTAGAGGAGAGTTTTAGAGCATTTTTATCTGGTGAATCTGAATACACGTCCGTTTTTCCCGTCGTGTGACTAAACGCGAGAAAACACGAATGACCTCTTACCAGTCGTTACGTCAGAAAATTATAATTCGGCTGCCAAGCGCGTGTCGCTCGTGTGGGCAGCGCGTGCAATAGACCGATCTCCCCAAGCGTTCGCCGCATGCGTGACGCCGCCATAACTTTAGTTCGCAGGAGGCAGGCAGCAGTGCACAAGACGGCTCGCGCCGCCTCATGCTCCACACGCGCAGAGCTCCAGCGAGGTTGTCGCACGTGCAGAAAGACTAAAGCTCCCTCGATGCATTGCGGCAGCGGTGGCGTAGTCAAACTGGCGGGTGAGATCGGACTATTGCACACACGCTTGCCATGTATATTCGTGTCACAACCAGAAAACAATCGAGAGAAAGTTCTCCGGGTGTGACGTTGGAAAAGGGAGGACCACTGACCGAGCGATAGGCCGGCTCTGTTAGATAGCCTGATCAATGAAGAGAGACTGAGAGACAGCTCTAGAACACAAATAAATTTTAATTTAGTTGAAGGCAGAAAGCTAATTAATTATGATACCGTCCTGTACTTGGCGAAAGGCCGTCGACAGTGGTCTCGTCGCCCCGTTCGACGACGCGATGCGTCCGTTCGTCCCAGAGTCTCTTCTCGCACTGCCCTTTGTCCCTTCAAACCGAGGTTCGCGCACCAAGCGTGGAAACTCCCCTCCCCCAGACGGTCATTGCCCTGCGCACCTGCCCTTTGGCCCTGAAAGCAGTCTCCGCCCTAAACCCAAACATTCTCACGTCGGCTGGGTATAGTATACCTCCGTATACTATCCTTGCCGTTTTATGTGACAATTCCCCCGCACTGACACCAGAGCCGTATATGAAGTTTGACCATTCATTGGAAAGTATACGAGTCAAATGAGGAGACGCCATCGGCCGAAAGCGCGCGGGGCGTGTTCCAGCTAAGGTATCTTCACAAAATCGAATGTGGCCAACCAGAAGCCGGAATTATACCCTGGCAGTGGTCGCGAGAAACGAAATTAACAAGGGCGTCGGAGTAACTCTCCGTGACTGTAAGTATGGTGCACGCGGATCTTTCAATCACGATCATCCAAAATCATGGTGGAAGAGCGACGCTACTAGCGGAACGATCGAGATAATCCATACGGCAGGCGACGACAATCTGCCGTCCGAGCGGTTACGCTCTGTGCGAGCGAAACAGTTCGAGCGAAACAGTTCGAGCGGCACATTCGTTTCTTACATCTTTCGGCATAATCATAATCGAAACATCACACGCGCCGTATTTTCAACCATGAAAGGTTATTACATCTAACTCTTACGCGCTTATTAAAACCACATTTTTATGGTTAAAACTGTTTCTCGCTACCACCGCCAGGGGATTCTTTTCGGCTTCTGGTTGGCCAAAAGAGCATGTCAAGCCCTCTTTCTGTGTCTGGTGGACGTCATGGCTCTGCCCGTTCCTTTTTTTTCTGTTTACATTTCTGAAAATGGCAAGAGTGCGCGTGCATAGCTTCGGTAGGCGCCGAAGATGCGCGAGAGCGGAGATTCCGAAAAGTCCCTTTATGACGTAACGCTCCGGAAAATAAGGGCTTCAGCTGTAGATTGAAAATTATTTTCTGCAACCTCCGTGCACGAAATTGAAAAAAAAAAAAAAAAAAAAAAATCTCAATATTCGTAATCCTGGAGGCCAAATGAACACGATTTAAGGGCTTTTACTCAAATACAGAGTCGCTTCAGTTTCCCTTTAGAATTATAAGTCCGAAAAGTGAACATCGCACAGTGTACATTTCGTTCAAGGGCACGAGGCCTGCGCGAGCGTTTTCCGCGATGCTTTACACCCTAAAATAGGTTCGCTCCATTCTATCCAACAACCAAACATGGTTTCGCAAAGAACACGGAACTGGTTTGCTTCGGGTGCGGTATGCGACATTCCCGCGTGGGCTCGACCTTTCCCGTCAAGAAACGATGCGTCGCCGATCTACGCCGCCGGCGCACTTCAGCCTCGCGACGAACAACGCCGAGGCTCGTGTCCTCCCACAAGCGCGCAACCTTCCCGCTACCACCACCACGCGCGGGCTCGCAGCATTCCATTCCCATCAGAGAACACCGCAACTTCCACTCTCGCGCAACGCTTCTGCAGAGGTCACACTGCGCGGCATACAGAGTGGCTGTTCTTATACAACTGCCATCTCCGGAAACGAGTTTTCCGATTTTTTTCCCCTCTACTCCTCATCTCCACGGGGCCACGATACACGATGCAACGTGGCAAGTTAAACAAAACCTCCCGCGCTCTATTTTTTCCCCTTTAGCTTTGCGTAACGTCCAGGCGCTCGAAGAGGTAAGACACATCCTTTCCGCTTTTAGCTTCAACTAATTCCAGAGATGATCTTCACTGTGGAAACGGTGCAGCCTATATGTCACGGGATGCACGAAGGCGTTCTGTGGACAAGCACACACGCAGCCCAGAGATATCTTTGTTCACACAGCAACGAGCGCTCGAAAGGGAAAACCCGTTTTCCGGCGAGCACTCGACACCTCCGACAAAGGCATTCCCGAAACGAGACACTCGACTCTGCGTCCCCGCGAGGGTCAAGCAACTGCTCCGCCGGCGGACGGAACAGCATCAGTCTTCTTCAGCCTTCGACGTCGTCGAGACGCCCACTACCGCATACGCCAAGGAAAGCGGCGCGTTGTCGCCCATTGCCACGTCCGCAGCCCACAACGTACCGGTACACGACCGTCCCGGCGGGAATTAGCTCGGCAGGCGGCAGAATCGTTACATATTTATAGAGCATTCTGCCCCATTCACGCACAATCGTAGCAAAGGAGCTGGTAATTCAAAAAGGTATTGTGTGGCTTTGCGGTTATATACACGGATGAACTAAGGACATAGTGTGATGCTTTTCCTGGATTTCTATTGATGTACTACTGCAGTGATGTGATTGGCCTAAGCCATCTTGGAGCACCTTCTGGAGCAGCCAAAACTGTTTTGGGGCAACAAATGTGGCCTTTAGAGCAACCAAAACTGCGTTTTGTAGCAGAAAAAAAAACAAAAAAAAACGCGCTTTATTTGTTGAAAATTAACTTTCAAGATCTTTGTCTTGGGTGACCTCCTCTCCATAAATGTCGCAAAACACCCGCAAAACTTTTTTGCTTGCACGAGCCGTTTCGGGAGTGGCAGGGAGTGCTTAAAACGCAAAATACGTATACTTTCAAAAGTCGGTAGAGACTAGTACACCATGACGTCCGGGCGTACACTAAAAAGGAGGTGTACTTTTGAGCCTCGCCAGTTGCCGAGATTCAGCGTTGTGTCGGTTACCGACAATAACTAACGAAATAGCGCCAGCCGTTAGTTCGTCCAAAACTAAAGTGTTACCGAGATTCGTCACCGTCTTCTATATGTAACGAGATACCGATACTTCCAACAAGTAACGAACCTTACTTTAGGCGTAACTTTAAATTCCAATGTTATTCGGCAGCGATAGGCAGCGGATACAAACTTCGAGAACAATTAAATGCTTACAATTTCGTAGCGTTTATTACTTGTTTTTAAAATCGAGATTGTCTCATTTATAAGCCGACTCAACTCTGACGACAGGCGACTGCGGTGGCGCTGCTGTCGGCACTGCGCATGCGCAAGCTTGTTTGTAAACAGTGTGTTAGTCGACCTCTCTTGATCTGATCGGACAAAGGACGACGCGGCGAAGAAAATAGTTTCCCTTTTCGGCGAAGTTTACAGAGTCCGATTTCATTTGTTTTTAAACTAAAACAAAATCAATATTCATTGAAAGTAACGAGCAACGTAATTTGATAAACAGTATACCTGTCCCCCTTTCGGCGCAGTTTACAGAATCATTTGTTTCCAAGCTAAAACAAAACCAATATTAATTAATCCGAAGTAACGAGTATAATGTAATTTGATAAATGGTACCGTAAAATAGTAACGAAAATGCTTTGCTCGTTAGTCGTGGATCTAACGACTACGTTAGTACGTTGCCGAAAACAAAGGTAACGTCGTTACTTCGAACGATTGCAGCGATTTGCCCTCCGAGGCCCTTTACGGGAAAGGAAACGCACTGGATTTCTCGGAGTGCACGTTGGATGTTGCTTCAGGGATGTTTAAACCGAGCGGTAAATTTCAAGAGCGTTTCCAGCCATTTCCTCGCAATTTTGGCACCCGTCCGGTACCTTGGAACGTCGTTCGGGATATATGGGGTTTCACGCGTGACGAGAAAATGGCCGAGGAGGGAAGGATGCAATAGATACGACGCATCTCACTGAATGTTGGCCAAAAAAAGTCGTGTACAAACATGCCCGCCCCTGACCGTTTCGATCTAGATGAGCGTCGTACCGGCGTGCGGTCGTGTACTGCGTGGTGCACGTTGAAGACCCCAGGTTAGCGGTTGTAGCGCACTAGCTAAATTGCTCATCTACAGTGGCTAACAATGTAGCCATGAAAAAACAGTTAAGGCGCAGGCGAGCTGGTGTAAGTTTACCATTTTTTTTAGACCACCTGAGACTGGGTGGGAGAAACACGACGACGTCTCAAAACGTCGCGTTTCTTCCACCCAGTCTCAGGTGGTCCAAAAAATGGTAAATGTAGCCATGTTCTGGCAGACTCAACTCCTGCTGTATCAACAACTAACGACTAGTTTGTTTTCTGTTTTGTTCCAATTGTTTCTTTACTTAAACAAAAAAAGTTCGTGTCATCTTGTTTTAAGCGATTACATAACGAATGAAAAGCGTGCATATAATCCATTTGCATCGCTATTTAAAAAAAAAAAAAAAGAGGATAATGTTACATCAGTTTTGCTTTCATTTCGGTTTCAACTCTGTAGATTGACGCGCATCTCAACTGGGGTTGTTAGGCCTATGCACCGTGTAACACCAGACAACTTAGTTGAGCTCAATGACAGTTGGGAGTTGTCAACGATCGTTAGCTTGATGACCGTTGAGAGCGCTAGTGTAACAGGGTAAAAGAGCGGCAATCCTGATGATGCGGAATGCAGGTTGCAAAAGAACTGCGGAAGCTCGCCGTCAGCACGTGCTCAGCATCCGCACACACAGACATGGGCGTACTGAACGTGCCGAGAGCCGCACGTAGCACGCGAACCGCAAATTGGCCACCCTTAAAGGCCGACGACCAGACTCGAGATTCTGCAAGGCAGAAGATCCTTGCGGAAGGAGGAAACAGGCAACGGTGGACAGGGTAGAAGAGGGAAGAGGAGGAAGCGGGGGGAAAGTGAAGAGCGCGAACTGGTCGGTCAGTCTTTAAAGCCCCATAATAAAGGCGTTTCTTTTTACAAATACCGCCAACCATTGTTGTGCAAACGAGCAAGACGCGTGTCACGAGCGGGTGCTCCGCCGCCATTCGCTTCCAAGAGCCGCTCATTTCAATGTTGCGCCGCCATTTGCTTCTAAGGGCCACTCGAGACACGGGCCTCGTGCACTGGCGCATTTGACGCTACTTGCAAGACAAACGCAAACACATCGGGGGGTTTTAGCCACACCTGGTCAACGCCTTGTTTTCATTATTTACTTCAAAATTTTGGAACCGACGGGGTGAGCGCGTGCAGCGTGTGTACCTACAAGTTTCCAGCAGTTTCCTTGGTGCTTGAATAATTTGGCAGAAGGTCTTATTTGAGCTTCGAAGCATATCGAAAAACCTTTTAGCTCGGCCTCGTAAAGCGCGCTGCGGGCGAACCCGAGAATGGAGACGAAATTCCGATGGCGTCGCTGACTTCCAGACGTCCGACAGAGACACATATTTGGTTTCGCAAGACGGCCGCTTTGCATAGATTTCAGCGAAGTGGTTGCTCCAGGCACCCCGTGGCAGACGTCGCCGCGGGGGCAGCGTCTGCCCGAAGCCGCCGGCCTCGCCTCGCCGCCCGACCCCGGGACAAGGTTCAACATCTCCACTTCCTAGCTGGAGATGCGCGCTCGACGCGACGACCGACGCTGCAGAGAGCCGTCCACGTTTCCGTCCACGTTTGCAAGGGGTCGCACAGTGCGAGCTGCCCTCGCATTTTAAAGACTGCTTATACGCTCCGAGGGCAGCGGGAGCGCACGTGACGTTGCCAGAATTTTGCGTTTAGGCCGAGGAGAACGAGCGGACGTATACGGGTGGGTGAATAAACAGTGGCCACATTAGACGCAACAAGGATACAAAAATAAACGCAACAGCGCTTCCGCAATGTTTGTACTCATGTATAGATCCGTGGGGATAATTTTGAGGTTGGATCAACACCGATAAGCCTGAAAGGCTGTCTGTCGGTGACTATAGATATCGTCCCGTTTTCGTTGTAAAACACGCGCTGGGCAGCATCCTTCGATGCTGGTCAGCAAGGGTTAATGACGACCAGCATGTTTCGATGCTGCTGTGGTCGTGATTGGCCCTTGAAATAATCGGAGAAGAATCCGACGCCCGGGGTATATAGAGAGTGAAGAGAAAATCTCGTTACGTAAATATTGCTAGGAAGTACACGCCTTCGTACTGTTGGTACCGGGTAATTTACCTACGCTCACTACGCATTTATTCGTCCCCGCGGCCAATAGGGGCGTTGTCTCCGTACAACGAATATCAGCGCCTTGTGAAGTAGCAGCGCCTGGCACGCTCTTCCTTCGTCTTAATCCTTGTTTTCAGCGCTTTTCATTTTTTTAAAATAAAAGATAAGGTATGTTCATTAATGAATGTTTTCTGTTCTATGACGGACGTATCTAAGAGGGAGGCTGATTGAATGCAAACAGTTCTTCAGAAATCCCGTTCGGTCGTGACTACGGTCACTGCCAGCTTAGCAAAAGGAGGGCGTGTCTGACCATGCTTATGCTCCTTGCTTTACGATTCGTTCCTTAGCTTTCTTATCTGGTTATGCAGCTATTTCATCGAGTGGAGAGCGACCATAAAATGACCATGCTAGCCACGCCGCATACGTCTTAAGCCGACTGAAGAACTATACACCCTGCAGTACAAAAGAAGTCACCGAAGGGAATAAGACGAAGGAATAAACCAACGTGGACAAAGCTGCCGCGCAAGGAAGAAGAAAACTACAGATACAAACTCGGGAAGGTCCGAAATGAAGGGGGTGGGAAGAACTTCCAGAGGGGAACAGGAAAATTACTCACCAACGGACTGGAGAAGGAGCGATAACAAGGGTAGCCAAAGGAGCCGAATTCCATTTCGTCGCCGTTCCTCGAACATCGCGTCGAACACGCCGCACGACACCACCGACACGAAGCAACTAAGCATGACCGCGCGAACGCATCACAGGTGGGCGATAAGAGACGCAAGACTGCGAGCCCCGTCCGTCACCCTTTGCACTCCACGGGCACCTGCCACCGACAAGGCACTCGTAAGCAAAACTCCCCGTCCGCTTCCCTCCGGCGTCGGGGTCCGGGGCTCTTGGACGAAGGCGAAAACCAAATTCGAGCAAGATTGAAGTCTGGACGCTCCGTTGCGCGCCCCCGTCTGCTACCGTCCACTACTCCACTACGACAAACGCGCGCTCGCTCGCTCGCTGGATGGGGAAAAAGACAAACAAAAAAACGAGATGCTTTCAATTTTTCCCTCCTCCATTCCTGCTCTTTCTATCTCCTCTCCACTCGACCCCTCCCTTAGCCTTTTCTCTACTCCTTCCTTCCCCTCCCACATCGACCCTTCCACTCTCCTCAAAACCGGAGCGTGCAAGAAAGAGAAAGCAAAAGGGAATACGAAGAGCAGAACAAACATCGCCGCTTTGTTACGAGGAGAAAATGTTCCTGAATGGCTAGACTGATGTCGCTTACTACGACCCTTCACTACGACTGCACCACCGCAGTGCAGATGCCACTGCGATGAAGGCCTTCCGCTTTCCGTCCGAATGGCCCGAACGTCTTCGGCGCAAAATTTCTGGGCCGACATTTTCTCCTTTTTTCTCTTTTTTTTCCCCGTTTCACTTATATCAATTCAGAAATCCTTTATTCTCATCGCTCCCTGGAGAAAGCGTATACGCGCGCTCTCGGACTCGGTGGTACTTTACGCGATTCAGCAAGATTATGCAGATCTTCAGAAATGACGTTGCGCAGTTTCGAAGATGGATAGCACCACTCCCTTCGGGCGCGTTTATCTTTTTCTATCTCCGCATTCTCGACACGACCGAGCATTTGTCCCTGGCGTTTGGCGCGTGGCGTGCTCGTTGGCTCGTGCTGCGTCGATTCGTCCTAAGCTATGCAGAGAAAAGACGCGCGCTCCCTCGCTGTGGGTTTGTCGTACCCCCTTCTGAAGGTTGGTCGGCATTTTCACCTCACACTCCTTCGGGAAGAGTGGGTGCGCGAAAAGCGGTCGACTGTTGCAAGGCTGCTATTTGGGTGAGGAGGACGTGCGCAAACATACAAAAACGAGAGAGCAGTCTGGTGAAATGACGCAAAGAGGATTGTCTTTTCTGTCGATGTCTTGCCGAGAAGTTAGTACAGGAATAACGAGAGAAAGACCTCCCCGAAGACGACGAATGGATACAACAGAGTTGGCGACACTGCATTCCTTCGAGAGCGGCGCCTCTTAAGACGCTGCGACATCGGACGCGAGTCAGGGTAGCCGTCATGTCCATTTCAGGATGCGATTACCTTGTACGAACGTCATCGATAACTTTGCTATTTGTACACTTCTGAAGCGGCAGTAGACCCTTTACAAAACGTCCTCGCCAACGCCTGTCCGCCATTGCTCACTCACGTACCTCGAGCATGTACTGGACAGATGGAGTTATGAGGCATCGGGAGACCACATGAGACCACCAGGGGAGAAGCCAGAAGTGAGGAGGGACACTACCCCTCACGATGACCAAAACCAAGAGACGCTATTGGACGAAAAGGAGAGCTCTCGCCTTTTCGTCCAATAGCGTGTCTCGGTTTTGGTCATCGCTGGGGGCGTGTCCCTCCACACTTCTGTCTTCACCTCTGGTGGCCTCATGTCGCTTCCTGAAGCTTCCTACCTTCATGATTGGACACGAGGCCTGCGTCAGCGTTCGGCGAGGATTCTGATCCAATCAGGCGCTTCGTTTACACGGATGAATAGATGGATGATATTGGCTATGCCCTTTGTAACGGGCGGTAGTTTGCGCCACCTAGCCTTTCGAGGGGCAGTACAGCTGGTTCCCACCAGCTCTACTGCCCCTCAATCTGTCAAATAGTCCGAAGTATGGAAACCGATCACTACAGTTCGGACCTCGGCCCTCTCGAGAAAACTGGCAGGTACACCAAAAAGTGCGAAGAACTGTTTTGTTTAGCTCATGCTATGCACGATGGCACGCGACACGTTCTATACACCGGAGGCGTTATTGTCTGTGTCTTCAGAATGTACGAACGAAGAGAGGCAACAGTGAAGTCGCGCCACCGGCAGCATTTCGTCGGCAGGCTAGGCAAGCTCGGAACGGCCTTTCGACTACGGACTTGGGGGTTGCGACAGTGGAGGAGGCGAACGGAGCCGCATTCCCGCAAACCGACGCCTCCCTCGTTAGGCGACAATCTTCGGCCATTGCCGCGGGCAGGCACCGAGGAGCCCCAGCGGCCCGCTCGGCACACTTCCGCTATGCGCGGAGATCAGAGAGAAGAAGAGGCGCCCGAGGAGGGTCCTCGGCTCATGGGCGGAGACCATCGGAGAGAGCAGCCATGGGCCCAATTTTAAGCTACTCAAAAACTGTTTAGCACGCGACCTCTAGAAGAGTGCGAGGCCACGGCAGATTCGGCTCGCTTTCGATTTTTCGCCTGTGTGTTATTTATTTATCTATAGGGAAAAAAAAAGGGGGGGGGGATGTTCTGGAAACACTACCAGGTGCTTGTTCCACAGGAACGTGACACTTTTTGAGGTACCCTTTCTCCCAGGGTTTTGTCCGTCCGTGCACACCCCATGGCACGTCACGTCAGGTCAGGTCACATGACTCGACGTCACGTCACGTGACACCAAAATTGGACACCCTAACGTCAACATTTTACACCCATTTAAACGATCGCTCCCGCATTCTGCACATTATAGATTAGACTTCGGTGATAAAGGAAACTGCGTATGTTTCTTCACCTATTGAAGGTCAGTTAAGAGCAGTAGATAAAGAAGGAAAGAGTGATATATCATGTTACACCGAGCATATCACCAAGAGAGCCTATAGTGTCGGGGTTTCTGGATTTCTGTGTTTATATCGCGATTCAGCGTGTCGCATGGACGCTTATTTCAGAAAGTGGGTGCATATCGGTGCACCAGTCTTCTACGAGCACGAGTCGAGCGCGAATTTCGAATTCTTTGGAAAATCACGCTGTTAGCCGTAGGAGCTTACTCTCTCATCGGTTCGCTTAGAAAGAGCTTTCCGACAGCACGTTCTCGAAAAGCCCTTGCACCTCTTCGGATGTCCGTCGAACTCGGCGCTTTCGGCCTGCCCAATATACCACTTAAAAGACAAGGCCTGTGCACGACGTCACCGCTAGTGGATCCCCGACCCGCCCCAATCGGCCAACACGCTGAAGCTCCCCGAGATTCGCCGCGAAGTGGCAGATGCGTCTGTCATGGCTTCGTCGCGAGCGAACGTCGCGCAGTCGACGATGCTAACGCAGAGCCACCAGTAACGCAGAGCCACCAGTAACGCAGAGCCACCAGTAACGCAGAGCCACCAGTAACGCAGAGCCACCAGTAACGCAGAGCCACCAGTAACGCAGAGCCACCAGTAATGTGGTAATGACGTTTGGGGGAAAGAGGAAGGGGGTACGGTTTTGTTTTCCGTACTCATTTTCATCTCAAGAAAACGTTTTGCGCATCGTTCATACGCCGCGTGAAGTATAGTACTTACAAGATTTGGTTGTCGGAGGAAGAAACTATGCCTTTGGCGTTTCAAGCCTGTACGGCTTGATAAGATATGAACCATCTAAACTAAAATGCACCTGCACAGTATATCTTAATTTTCTATATAAAGGGGGAATCAGTAATGCTCCGCGAAGAGCGGGAGTTTTTTTGCTATACGGTTCTTGAGGCGAGGACGCAAATACGTGATTTGTTGGCCTGCCTTAGCACCGACGCCGTTCCCGCACCAATTCTCCCTAAGCTTGATCGGTGTATAATTACGCGTACACAATTCAGGCCTTTCCCCACTAAATCTAGCTATCGAGTCGGGACGGATGGACGCACATTATCTCACGATTTGGTAGTCCTAGAAATTCTATCGCACTTGGAAATACGGGCATTTACGCGAGCGACAGTGGAAGGTATTGTCACGCAAACTTTTACTAATATATCGGCGTAATATTTCACCATATTCAGTGTTACAACCATAGAGCTGTTATGACGGACGCTAGAGGTCCAGCTAGCGCTTGTGTCTACACGACTTCCGGTTTCAACTTGAGGCAGACAGCAAGCAGACTACTTTTGCGGTGTTCCTGTGCGTTCCCATGGGAAAATGCGCCTGAATTTTGTCCTTCGCCGGAGAATAACAGGAAAACAATTTGTTAATAAATAAGTTACCTACTATTCCCCCCGTTGCAATTAACATCATGAAAGTATAATTTCTCTTTTAGTCAAGCGCGGAGAGAAGATGCACTTATCCTTTCCCATTGAAATGCATTATCGAAAGTCAGTTTCAGATTGGTTGCCGCTTGAGTCAATTTGAAACTGCACGCTAGCACCAGATGAACCTATAGCGTACAAATTATAATAACTACGATCACAACCGGTCAAAGCTTCCGGTAACCTTCCCACGTCCGGCCCACGGAATTCAGCCGGGAGGCAACCGCCGCCGTGCCTCTCCGAGATCCCAAACTCTTGCGCAACACAAAACGAAGGACAGTCATGTCGCTTCTAAATTTATAAGGATGACTTACTGCGTTCAGAGGAACGAGTTGGCGCTCCTTAGAGCAACAGCGGCACACAACGAAACACAGCGTCCTCGCACAAGGGTCAATTGACGGAATTACTTATGTCCATTTTCGAGAGAGACGCCCAAGTTCACGAGCGTGCCAAGGTCCTAGACATCGAGACGCAACAAGGGCAACGGGGCTACTTCCTCGTCGGGTCTGAAGGTTCGCGAGAATCGCTCGGTAGCAGCACGGGCGATAGAAATGCTGCCGCAAACAGACGAGTGCGAGTCTGATAGAGTTAAAAACAAGATAGAGTATTAAAAAAAAACAAAAAAAACAATAGTCTAAACCTTGAGAACAAAAATATAGCGTTTAAAATTCAGTATACAAATCTAAAAAAAAAAAACAAAAAAAAACATGTATGTAACGAGCTCTCAATTGTTACGATAACCTCCTAAGCTAGTTTTTTTTTTTTTTTTGTGATGTTTCGATATTTCAAAAACCGAGAAATAAACCAAAAACGCATACAAACCAAGACTAGGCGCTGAATTTACACAACGGGAAAGTGACAAGATGCAAAATTTTAAATAGCAAAATGAGCGATGAATAACGTCCTTGCTTCTTCAATGCTTTTTTTGTTTTGTTTTGTTTTTGTTTCGCAAGAATGACTTTTAAACTGCGATCAGATTGTGACCGGTAGGAGCCTCCCCCTATGGGCGATTGATAACGAGGTCTCACAAAGGGGAAAGTGATCACAGACGACTCGAATTTCGGTTGGGTGGAAATAAGAACGACACGAGACAAAGGTGTCGAGCTCGAGGACCGTTTATCATTCATCATCTTGATTGCGTCTAATCACCACCCGCCATGTTTGGCACGTTGAAAGTGATCCATTACACGGTCCTGGCAAAGACAATCGCCCGTGTGCGCGTAGCTGAACCGAGAAACAAGACTACATAAAGCTCCGACATTGTTCTCGAAGAAGGCGTCGACACTTTCCATATAGGGAGACATACGGCGAGACAGGAGAAAGGTAAACAAGTGGAAAAGTGAAGCAGAGGTTCGCAAGTGTGGCGGCGAGGTAACCAGTGGTGGTCAGTGAACCACTCAATC
Organism: Ixodes scapularis; assembly: GCF_016920785.2. Taxonomy (NCBI): domain Eukaryota; kingdom Metazoa; phylum Arthropoda; class Arachnida; order Ixodida; family Ixodidae; genus Ixodes; species Ixodes scapularis. The sequence continues at coordinate 171,200,809 of NW_024609846.1, read as the reverse complement.
TTCGCCAAGTCACTTTCGCTAGCCAGAACAGTACGTCCCGCGAAAGTCGCCGTGCCGACAAAGGTGAAAAAGAAAACTAGTCATGTTAATAGCGGAGCTGTGAGGAGGACGACGTCGCTTGCCCAAGTCGATGGCATGTGGTCAAGGAGAAGGAACAATTAACAGTATCCTTCACGTCGCAAGAAGAGATGGATGATGGTGGTGACAGTGCGGAACGCCACGTTCCTACTTAAAGTCATCATTGTCTACAAATTAGCTGCGCAAAAATATCGTTAGTTCTATCGATAGTGAAAACAAAATCTATACATCGACAGTGAAAATGATAGTACTCTCCACACTATCGATAGCTGAAGCCGAATATAACTATCGAAGGCAATAGCAGATTTTAATAAAACTATCGGTAACGGACTAGCGCAAATACATCAATAATGAACTATCGCAAAGCTATCGACGTAGCACTATCGCCAGTCCACTACCGCTAGCTTTGGAAAAACTGTCGACATTATCAATAACGAATTTCCAAAGAACTTGTTTTTCACTTTTTTTTTTACATGTAACAAGCACAAATGCAGTCGTCCTACGGAGAAAAATGAGCAGAGCGATGACGAGACAATATTGTGCCACTTTCGGACGAATTTTGATAATCTGGTTGGCATTCAGGTTGCGAGAAAGAAATTAACGAAAACGTAGCTGCGCTCGACGAGACGGAAAACATAAGCCGACTAATCACTCGCGAAATTTTTCCAAGCTCAAGATAAACACCGGTCCGTAGAGATTGCGCTGCACAACCAGGCAACTTCGGCGAACGAAAGCTTTCAACTCTACACATCACTAGCGAGAGTAACTACAAACTCCTCTCGTTTCGACTTGAGACAAGACGTTGCCGAAAGTTCCCCGTTTCAACAGTCTTCGTTTGGTGCTGCAGAAGCGAGCGCCATTTTTCGTCTTACGACATAGACCGCAGAAGACGCTACGAGCCACCATCCAAGCCAATCCAACGCCGTGGGGAGTGTCATGAGACTTCCGTGAGGGGCGCGGGGAGCGTCCCACGTGACAAGTTCGCAGCGCTGGATTGGCTGGGATGGCTCGTATACGCGGAGAGCAAGTCGTGTGCTACTTGCGGTGACGTGCGACTGATGCCGAGCTCTGATTGGAAGGATAGTGGGTAGACCTCAATGTTAGATGCCTCGAGGTCCACCCACTATTTTGATCAATCAGCCAACAAGAGCTCCGCGTTCTGACATCACAGCAACCCATGTGCAAGAAGCAGACGACTTGTTCTCCGCATACCTTGGTCCATCGTCCGGGGAATACGGTGTACAGAAGAAACGGACCGTCGACCGAGCTGCTTTTCCCTTTTTTTTTTTCTCTCCTTGAAGCAGATGCATTATGGAGAAACGCAAGAGGCTGGCACTGATAAAGCGTTTCTAAATCTCGACGGACTCGGCGAGGCTTTATACTGAACCACTCGAAAGTTCGCCACACACAGTGCAAAAGCCGGCAGCAGCGGGAGACGTCTCTTATATAAAAGTTCCCGTTTCGCAACCGACAGAAGGGCCGGCGACGTTGCCCGCGTACAGCCACTGTGCCACAGAGACACTGAGGCCTGCGCATGACGTCGTCGTTAGTGAACCACCCTCCCGACCCGCCCCCAAGTGGCAAACACGCTCAAGTTCGAGGAGAGTCGCCGCAAAGTTGCAGACGCGTCCGCGTTCGTCTTGGCGTCGCCGCCTGCGATACAAGCGTCCCGTTCGTTGTGAGACGCTGGAAGACGCGCTGACGGCGACGCTGACGCGAGGTAGGCGACGCGGCGTCGACTCACTGGGGGTGACGTCTTGGTGGCGAGTCATTCCGTGTCAAAGGAGACGCGGCAATGTTTTAATGCCTGGGATATGTAAGAAAAAACTAATTTAGATAAATAAACCCCTGAAGTTTTGTTGTTTTTTATTCTTGTGAAAAAAAAAAAGTTGGTTTCAGTTTTGTTGATATATCACGCCCTAAATTTCTGAAATTTGCTCACGTAGTTAAGAGAAACATTGTGAAAAAACGGTTGCTTAGCACACAAGTTTAGGTGGGCACCGATTGAATTAATAATATACCTTATTCTAAACTAAAATACAAACACTAAAAAGTGCCATTTCAAATCAAAGAAAAAAAAAGATTAAAATTTTGTGTTTTGTCAACTTTGTGTTGGGTGTTAGCTACAACCAACGTTACTAAAACACTCAGTTGGGAAACTCCCATAGAGACAGCTTTGAAAAAGTGGCCCCAATCTGTCTCCGAGCACCGAGCTAATGACGAACACAACGCCACCATTTCTCCCGCAGCGGCCACTCGAGGAACTGCACGTGACTTCTATTTTGGCTTTAAGAACTGATACCGCGGAAGAGGTTACAGGGGTGCCACCCCGTCTCCCCGGCGGACGCGCCGCGCCGAACTACCGAAGTTAAAATGCACCTAGGTCGGGACGCGCTACCTGAAAGTACCGCTGAGGCATGGTTGTATAAAAACAATATTAATTAATAATAATAATAATAATAATAATAATAATAATAATGTATTTTATTTCCCATTCTGGTTGGTACAAAAAGGGAGGACGTCAGGACAAAAAGCTGCGGTTGCAGCTTTACGAGGTCCTGGCGCCCTAACACACTTTGGCGGGAACGCAGCATTGGAAACAACGAAAACACACAGAATGGGCACTAAAACACAATAACGACTATTCACATTGTTGCACTCAACTTGAGTGCATCAAAACAAATATTTTTTAAAGTAGAAACAAGTTTCACCACAGTTTGCAGGGTTTTGCGGCACCACAATTGTGCCGCAAAACCCTGCAAACTAAAGATTTTAAAAACATAACGCGCCCCTCTTTTTGTACTAAACTCCAATGAATTTCATACAAAAAGAGTCTTTTCCGTTTGTTTTTACGCAAAAACAGGCGTTCAAAAAGCTCAAGGTGACCACGGTACAGACAAACGATAAAGAGTGGCGCTGTTGTCGCATTTAGCTCGGTCTCGGTGGACGCCAGCGGCCCAAGTTTCGACGGCGAGTTTCCCAACTGAGTGTTCTAGTAACTTTGGCGACAACCAGTGGCGTAGCCAGTAATTTTTCCCGGGGGGGGGGGGGGGGGGGGGGTGGCTGGGGTGGCTGGGATGCTTATGACTTGGGGTGCGGAGAGGAGGGGGGGGGGCTGAAATGCATGTTTCGGGGGGGAGGGGGGGGGGGATGCTGAAGCCCCATTAGCCCTCGCCCCCCCCCCCCCCCTCCCCTCCCCCTCCAGGCTACACCCCGGGCTACAACACTCATTTCTTTGTTCTCAGAACTAACTATTGAATTGCATGCGCTACAATTTCGAAGCCTCGTTTAGTTGCGTTTTAAGTAAATGACAAAATCTCCGGTTTATGCAGAAACGCCCTTATTGAGGATCAGAAAAGGCAATGCGGGCAACGGTGCCATAACTTTCGAAAGGGCCAAAAGTTCAATCCACCGTTTCTGTTTAACATATAAAAACAATTTAGAAAAACACTTTGTTGTTGCTGAGAAGATGACGCTTTCTGATTAGGCCTCCAGGCACCTGCCTCGTAGGCGACGCACGCCGGCGTTCGCCAACGAGGCGTCAACCATGTGAGACGCCACCGCAAGGTCTTCAACGCTCTCCTGAAACAAGTTTCGTCGTTGTATTCACTTGAAGTGGACATTATCCCGACTTCCATGCATCCTTATCCTATTTACGTTACCTAATGATACTGGCGTCTTCATTTTACTCTACTTCTGCCCAGGTAACTGGTGATGAGCGCAGGATTGCCCTCACCGTCTGCTTCTCGAATTTGGGAAAGTATACGGCGCTTCGGACTGCTCCAGTCGTATGTCCAGACACAAATACAATTCAGACCGGAGAGCTCTTTACCGGCGCAGAATGGTAACAGTGAGGTAGCCTCCCCATTGCACTTGCGGGGCAACGCTGCCCACATTGCTTTTTCTGGCTCTCAATATGGTTGTTTTTACATGAACAGTGAAGATTTGGTCATTTAATTGGAACGCAACAAAACGATGGTTTGAAAATTTAATTCAAGCAATGCGATTAGTTTGATGAGAACGAAGAAACAAAGTATTGTAGCTAACACACAACTCCGAGTTAACACAAAAAAATTAAAGAAATGAAGAAATCCGTTTTCTCGTTTAAGCTCATTTTTGGACTCAAAATGGCGTTTTTCAATGTCTGTATGTTAGTGTAAGATGGGGAATATTGTTCTGTAATTAGGCGCCCACCCAAGTTTGTCGGGTACGCAACCGTGTTTTTAATGGATTTTGTTTTTATCTACAAGGTTTTTTTTTCCCCGCAAATACCAAACGTTTAGAGCGTGATATCAGCAAAAAAAAAAAAAATATATATATATACATATATATATTTTCCACGAACAAGTACTTTTATCTTATTTTTCTAGTTCAGAAGCTTTTTCATTCAAATTAATTTGTTCGTACATATCCCAGATATGTACCATGGAATGACCCAAGTGGTATTGGGACAGCGCCGTGTGTGCGACCGGTCGCTGAACCTGACAGAGGCGACCAGGAAGGCGACGGACGACGACGACGGATGACCCGAGGGGCGAATGCTCGCCGTGAAACCCGGCGCATCAAGAAACCATAACTCCCCGACAAAAGAAAAGGGGGGCTTTCCACGCCGGAGGGAGGTGAAGAAAAAGACGAAGAGGCGAAAGGATATTCTCCGCTCAATTGAAGCGGAAGAACGGACAAGGGCCTTTTCCAGTCTCAACGAGAGCTCGACGGAGCAAACAGACGGCTGCCGACGGCTGCCTGCCCAGCAGAAGCAGCCGTATATGTAGCCGTCGCATCGAGTCTCGAGTGAGTGAGTGAGTGAGTGAGGAAATTTTCAACTGGCCTACTCTTCCCCGGCGCGTTCCGGTGTCCGTCATCCCCCTTTCGAATGTTCCATTGTCAGTTTCCGATTTTGGTTACTTTTCGATTTGAGAAGCCTCCCTGTCCCTCTTCGCTTCGGTGCCACCAATCCGGGACCCGAACGGCTGGCTCGAGTGGAACACGTCTCCGACGAGGACCTCCAAATGCGCAGGTTACATGGGAACCCATCAACAAAAGCGGTTCGGGGAGAAGCGAATGTTTCCCACCTATCTGCTCGGATTTTCTACCACCGCTATCAATTAAAAAATTAAAAAAAAACAAAAAAAAAACAACAACAACACTGAAGTGTATGTAATACCTTACTATCATCTTTGAAGAGCGCATTCACTGATGTTCATTGGGTTCTGGTATTTTCTAGCCGTCATCGCATTGCAAAAAACCCCCAACTTCGTCACATTTTTTTTTTTTTTTTCGTTAGCGAGGTTGTTACATGTATCGAGTTTGAAAATAAACCGAACCCGTAGGAAGCGAGGTTGATTCCAGTAACTTGGCACATATCATGCAATCTGGGGCCAATTTCTAAAGGGGCCGCATTTTTTAGTAGGCTAGGCGTCTAGCGGCTATCTTAGAATGTTTATAGTCCCTGAATACTGGCAGGGCACGGAATTCCAATGCATTCGATTGGCCGGAAGAACCCAGCCTATCGAGTTTTCAGAGAAGGTAATGCCAAACATGTTGACCCAGCGTGGAAAAAAAAACAAAAAAACATACGCGCAAGAGCGCCGAACAGCAGGCGAATTACGACCGATCGAATGCTAATAGAAGTGGTTCGTTTTTCTTTTTTTGCTAAGGCCTTGTTTATTAAGTCCCCGAACAGAGAATGCCGGCCCGTTAGTCCGCTCGCATGCAGGCTCTTGCAGACTTGTCCACTCCGGTTCGATTGCTTAGAAGTGCCTTATTGCATGGAAGGACGGATGCATACGTGAAACCTTTAACTAGGGAGCCAGCTACACTCATTTTTTGTCTAATCTTTTATAGTAATAGTTAGCTTTTACCTAGCATACGAAAGGTAAAGGCGATGCCTTTTCATCGAAATATTGCTAAAAACATTGATATCAATACCAACGCCGCGACGGTATTCGGAAACCCAGCTTGGAAGTTACGGTACCTATACGGCTCCAAGATACGATTAATCCGAACCCTCGGAAGCAGGAACACCGGTTTCAGTAAGAGTTCGGACGCTAGCAACATTTCCGTGGTTGCTCGCCGTTTTTGTTTTTTCTTTGAATTTTGGTTAGCGCGCGTAGGCGCGAAAGCATTTCCCCTGGGAAAACTTTCATTACGGATTTGATACAATATACAGGCCAGCGTCATGCACAACATCCAACTTGGTACGCTAACAATTATCTTTATCCACATTCTACCTTCAAGGATGCATTTCGCTATGCAACTACAGACGCGGAAATTAAAATAAATCCCCTCTAGACACTGTGCCGTTGCGTCGACCACAGCTATTTGTCAGTGACGAGTACCGTCCGTCAGACAAAGCCAAGCTGATCGTCAGTGCAGTTTCTATACGAAAGACCCAAAGCCAGACGGTCCACAGTCTGGCGCCCACGGCGTCGTCTGCCTCGGGTGAGTAAGCTTAAGTGACGGATTGATCGAGCACGGGAACGCGGTGACTCTGGGGTTGAAAGAGTCAACGAGCCGAGAGTGAACGCCCGAGCCAAGACGGTCCCGTCAGTAAATATCGGGACAAGTAAGGCTACGAGAAGATATAAACCAGACATTAAAGCTCGTTGACGTGCGAGTTGAGATGGATCGGACCCGTGAGAAGCTGCGTATACAAGATGGCGGAAAAGAAGGAAGGCACAAGACGAGGACGACGATATTTTAGTAGAATATGGGCTCGAGGTGGTCCCGGCACGGAATGGGGAGTTTTTCCGCCCTTACGTCAGGTTTTAAAGTTTGCGTCAGATCCGTCCACAGAAACGGAAACGACGGCGACGACGAGATCGCTGCAACAACCACGCACCGTGCACCACGTGGCGGTCAGTAATATTGAACCAAAAGGGGGAATGCCTACGTTCTTACGTCTGATTGGTCGCTGGCAAGCTACGTGACAGATTTTTGAAGCTGGTAGGGAAAATAAGTGCGCAGGCGAGCTGCTAGTAGCTAATCATGTCGTTTCACACCCGAGACTGTGGTGCAGAAGAGGAAAACAAAAGGAAACTTTTAGTCGAAGAAACAGCCATAGAAGGGAGAGCCAAGTTTGAGACGTTCTCCTTCTGTGCCTGTTCCTTTGACTTTAAGATTTTTTTTGTTGTTTTCGTTTTCAGCACCGCAGTTTGAAGTGTTAAACCACATGATTTCTGGAGATGATTTCACCGCGGTATACGGAGCACTGTTTTCTCCGACACACTGTTCTTGCCATCGTTTCAATTGCTGCGAACGCAACCCTGATGCAAATATCTCAACCAGCTTACTTCGGTCTGAAAACATTTTTATCAGCGGTTCCTGGTCGCATTGCCATGTGTGCGCGAGGAACATTCCGATCAACCGTGTACCTACACACAAGCAAGGATGTGGGCAGCCGATCGTTAAACAAGCTGAGAACAAAAAAGTACTACTTTTGGCCAAGAGAATCGCATCGCTCGCGTGCTTTCGCTTAAAAGATTAACGCTTTCTTCGGCGCCGTGAAGGCCGTACATACGAGGCAAGCGTAGGAGGATAAGTAGTTAATGTCAGGCGTGAAAAATAAACTAACATTCGCGTCGCGTTTCCGTTCTAGGTCATTTCGCGACAGGAAAGGGAAGTAAAGAAGGGAAAACATATCTGATAAGGGTCATTGGCCCATTTTTTAACTTTCACGTTATTGATGTTTAGTATTTTTTACATACAGAGTTGTTATCGCGCAGTGCCGCATTGATTACATTAATTATACAGTGAGCAAGAAAACATTAAAAATAAAAAGGGTAAAATGGTCGAGACGGAAATAAGTTAAGCGCGAATGCAGAACACTGAAAAACAGCGGGGCTACATCATCGTACAAAAATTCAGCATCAGCGAAATAACATAAACGAAATTAAAGGACGCCACCACAAAGAACCGATGGAGATAGGAAACGCACAAATAACCAAAAACGCACAAATAACCAACGCAGACACGACAAACCTTTGAGACTGGTTGCGTGCTCCAGCCTTCTTACTATTCTCCACTACCGACACGTTGTTCGCGATTCATTTCACTTCCTACTTTTACGTGTGCATGCAGCGCCGAGCATGACAACGATGTTGTAGATCACAACTATTTTCAGCCAAGGCTAAAGAAGATCGAACCAGCAAGAGAATGCTGTCCGCGGATGAATCACACGCGCCGGGCGACCCTGGCGAGCTAAATCCTCGACGTGGCATCGCTTCCCGTATCTACACGTACAACCGGGCACTCCCCATGCAGACGACGGGAATAAATAGAAGTGTCTAGTCCACGGATCGCGTCAGAACCATCCGTTTTCCTTTTTCTTATTTTGCTTTCCGCTCCGGTGCCAAGTAAACCTTCGCCGAGCCTTCCGCGGTGGAATCCAAATTCCAACACGTCGGCAAGTCTGCGGCTGTCAGCACCGCGGAAACAGAAAGTTGACGAGGAAAAGAGCGCTTCCGAATAAAGTTGCGTTCAAAAAGCGGTTAGTGTTTCTTCGTGTTTGGCTTCAAATAGCTTATCTGGATGCAAATGTCGCATTAATGAAGCCATGCGTGAGTCTTCTTATTCACAAAGACGGCGAGTACTATACTTAGAAAGTTCGTGGGTTACGTAGCTCATCTCAGAATTTCCATTCGACACGCATCGCATTCGTACTAAAGAGAGAGAGAGAGAGAGAGAGGTTGGGAGGAGGAAGATATTTAACAACCCCAAAATTCGCTGAGAGCCTCAGAAATGCAGGGCGCGGCTTGCGTTCATGCTTCGCGATTCGTTTTTGGACTTTCTGATCAGCTGATACCACAATCTGATTGGGTGCGCAGCGATAATGACGTGTTGGGGACTGACCACGCCCTTAGAAGTTACCTTCCGAACTTGCAAACGAAACTCCTTCGTAGTAAAAAGAAACCCTTTGTAGTTTTCTTTACCGTAGAATCGGTCACGAACAAGCTTCGGAATTTTGGACCCTCCCCACGCTTTTCTCCGAGCCGAGTCAAAAATGCTTTCTTTCATAGTCTATCGGCCAGTTCGTTTTGAGAAATCCAGCTCGTTCTCCAAACCTGCTGCGTAAGCACTAGGAATCCGCCACGTAGAAAGCAGTGGGTGAACGGAGCAAGCGGAGAATCAAATGACCGAAACTCCACGGTCCGATTTAAATCGAAAGCCGCATATCCCCTGCTTAGTGCACGAAAATCAACAAGAAATCGACCAGCTTCGTATGCACTTCACTCTCCGTAAGTTGCTTCTTTTCGTTAAGTACAAACCACAGAGGTATTACAATAAACGCTACAGGCTCAGCTGGCGCTAGTGCCTATGGGACCTCCGCTTGCAAATTGAAGCAGACAGCAAGTTGAAGCAGAGTATTCCTATGGAAAAACGCACGTGATATTTTTCTCTTAGCCAGGGAATAATAAAATGCAGCGTAGTTTCTTTACTCGCAACGGGTACTATGTAGCTGTATACACACTATAAAATTGTAATTTATTTAGTTAGTTTTGAGCGTTGTTTAATTCTTTCAAACGTCGCACATCATTTATCGTGGAAAACATTTGCTTCATAAACTTTTTTTGTGAAGAAAATTTACACTTTTTTTTTTTTAGAATCTGGTTGCCAGGCAGAGTTTAAAGTGCCGCTAAATTTGATTAAATTAGTACGGCACGTTTTTGGGCTGGTTGGTTCATCTTAGTTAAACATAAAAAATAGCGCAAAAAAGACAAGGACAAGAAGTATACAAGTATATAATTAGTCCATATAATATTCACCAAACAAGGCGAGAATTTTAGATTTACACATTTGTGTGCATAGTGTTCGAAAGGGTCAAGTTGGCAAAAATTGAGGCCGAAGTCTGTTGTACAGAATGATATGTCAATACAAACTAGCACTTAAACCAAAATAACTTAAAAAAAACAAGGAGAACAAAAAAACACCGTTACTGTTTTATTTTGATTATTCATGCACAGTTTGTTACTAATCCAGTACGTATTCTTCCTTCCATAACTCCATGCATCGTCCTTGTACGATTTCATTGTTTGATCTGGCATATATTAGCATCACTTTGGTGTTTTGTCAAACTAATTCAGTGTGTGCGCTTCGTAGCAGACCATATGCGTAAATACGCCTCCTATAATAGTTTATAGCGTAAACACGTATTATACATGTGTATTGGGCTATTTTAGCGCAGTGTTCGACGCCATGAATTCTAAAGAAAAATGCTCCGACACATATTTTTGTACATCAAATTGTAAAACGTTCCAAAATTTATTCTGCCACAACACTAAACAATATGTGCTCTTTTATTCGAGCGTGAAGAGAAAACGCATTTGCGTTTTCTTAGCATTTGCGTTTTCTTATAGGAATGCATTACCGGAAGTCCAATTTAGACCGGTTGCTGTCTGCTTGAAAATGCAACAGCACAGTAGCGCCACCTGAACCTCTAGCGTTTATTGTAACAACTCTATGGTACAAACCTAATCCGATAAACAATGAAGTGGGCGTTTCCGTTACACGGTACAAACGGAAGACAAAAAAAAAAAAAAAAAAAAAAAAACAAAGAACAAAAAAAGAAAAACTACATAACTAGACTTTTTTCGACAACAAAAAAAGCCGAGGGATTCTGCATCGTTATCATGCTGGCTATCGAGATGGTTACGAGTTCGTCGAGGTCGACTACATTGGGCCCACGAAAAGTATGCCGGTGTTTCGGACGACTCCAAAACACAGAAGCGTGCAACGAATTTAATAGCACAGACAGTTTCGTACAGATGCACAAGTTTGTAGTACCAGACACTAAGCTTCTAGACAGCCCTGGAATTCATGGCACCTTACAGCTGGAGCTTGGAGCCCTGTCAGGGAGTGACCTTCCGGTGCCTCTGGCCTCCATCCTCGCTCGTTTCCACGAGGGCGCATGCCGGCGGCGGAGCCACAAAGCACGCCGTAACTCAAGAAGAACCGACAGAAACGAGAGCAAGACAAAGAACGAACCGGGACTGAGGGACTCGGAATCAAAGGGACGCTGCGCGGCGGGCGGAGCAAAGCGCCACAGAGGGCCGCGAGTATCATCGAGCCGCGACACGAAATACGCCCGCCATCCGACACCCATCTTGGCGGGACGAGCGGAACGGGTCTGTAGCGTCGTCTCGTTACAGACCAAAGCTCCCTCGTTCTTTTGTTGCCAATAACGCGAGATTGAGAAACATAAATCGAACGAGTCCCGAATTACCCTTCCACTACAAGCGTCCGCATAACCTGCTAACCCGACAGACACCACCTGGGATAATCGAGGACAGAGCACTAGATAGAATGTTGACGTCGTACCAGTCTAATGGAAAAAACGACGTGTATTAAAATTTTTCTTTTCTTAAGAAAAGACACGCAGTTTTTGATGAAATGGAAAATATCAGGTGAACAAAACTGATCTGGGCAACGCTTCGCCCGTGACGTGACATCTTTCCGTGACGTCAACATTTTCCCACACTGGTCACACAGCTTTGCGTCCTCGTCACAGAAAAAGGTATTGGTGCGTGAAGCGAAAATGACCAATTCTCAGGCGGCAAAGAGGAACTTTAGGATGACGGTCCTTGTGGGGTCCTTACGTCGAGCTTTTCTTCCGATAAAGCACGAAAATAAAACGAGATTCGAAATCATGCGCGCCGATTGGTCGCTTCCGGTCATGTGAACGCCATCTGTGTTAGCCGAGGTGAAGCAGCTGCAGTTAGGCTTACGGGCCACGATTGGAACTTTTCAATGCTTTTGTCACACCTTGAAAGGTATTTGTAGTCGGTAGAACTCAGCGGCACAATGAGCGGCAGACCGAAATCACGAGACCCGCCCGGCGCTAATCTCTTACGTGGAAAACCCTAAACGACCAATGCAAAAAAAAAAAAGGAAAGAAAGAAGCTGTTGATGTCTTTAGTAATATTTCCGTGCTCAAACTTTTTTACATATCGAAGTGAGCGATGTAGTGCGTTTAGAATAGGTGTAGAAAAATTATATACATACATATATGAAGAATGTCGCTAGCAACTGTGACACACCGGCAACTTCCGACAACTATTTCTGAAATACACATCTGCGTTGTACGTCAAGCAAAGAAAAAAAAAGGCTAGAGGAGCCCAAATTGGGCAAGGAGGACGCGGATCTTTGAAGGGCTCTTTCGCATGCTAAAAACTTTCGCGACAATATTTTTTCTTTTTGTAGGGGAGAGGGGAGGACGTGTTTTTAAAGCTTTAAAGAAAAAGAAAATCTACATCGACATTGACCCGACGGGTAACGATAAGTTTGGTTTGCTGGTGTGAAATGAACGCTGGGCAAACTCACCGCAGCAAACAACAAAAAAAAAAAACAAAAAAAAACACGCCCAATCTACCGCGTTTATTGAACTGCCCGCTAGACTCGACAAATGAAAAATCCGACGTCGTTCACCCGGAGGGCGCGGGAACCCTTTAATCTTGGATTTGGGCATCACCTTCATTTGCTGTTTTCTCAAAAGCCGTCTCAAATTTAGAGATAGCAGAGCAGAAAGAGTAGAGCCCTGGGTATTCGAAAACCGTCGAAGTTGAGTAGTCCATGCGAATTTCGTACCAGTGACACACCGCCAATACACGAGACAAGCGTCAGTCTGTATAGACACCGTCTGAGACGTGTCCTCGTATCACGTCAGATTTGCTCGGAGCATAGAAAGTGCTTGGAACACACTCGAGGCGCAGAGAATTCCGTCGCGTCAGCACCGTGCATTTTGGACGATGTACGACCAGCGTGACTCGTTGCTTTCAAGGGATGCTGAACCGAAAATCGAATTTCAGAAAACAACGCGAAATCGATAGGCGGGACGCTACCAATCCCAGAACGTCCCTCACATAAAGCGGCATCTCCAACGGATCGTCGTATTTTTTGTAAAAGAAGAGGGCGTTCGCACAAGGCCGAAAAGACGCCTGACCTCGCGATTCTCATTTCCTCCTCTTTTCGCCTTGACTCCGCGAGGGCGCGGAGAGGAAAGGGAGCGAGGCCCTTCCTTCTCAACTCTTCGGAGATAAGATGACGTCAACATTCTCCCTTAATTCGCTCCTCCATTTTCCAGAAATACGGCCATACCGCGCGGGATATGGCTATATGAGTTATGTTTCGTGGTTTATGGCGCCCCGATGAACACTTCTTCAAGCTTATTTTGGGAAATCCGAATTTTGGTTCAGCATCCCTTTAATGTGTCACGAGGAAAGTGTCTCCGGGCAAAACAGACACGAGGGAGACTCCAGACTTACGTGGGGAGGACGGCTTGTCGAAGGAGTGCGTGTCCTTAATGCCGGGCTGCTTGGCGCCCGGTCCGGGCACGTGCACCATCTTTTTGTCGTCGTCATCTAAGCTCGGACCTCCCCCACTGTGGTCCGTGGACCCGTGACCGTCGAACCCGTCCCCGGACGCCTCGATATCGTCCTCGTCGTCCGTGATTGACGTCTCCCGGTGATGTCGCCTCGTCGTTGAGTGGATCTCGGGCTCTGCGATGGTCGTCGTCGTCGACGAGGACGGTTCGCCTGCAGAGGCCTCCGTCGTCGTGGGGTCTTTGTCGTACCACCAGCGTCGCACGCGGTTCATGATCCGCAACGGCGAAAGCGTGCTGGAGCCGCCATCCACGACCTTGGGGGAGTCGGCAAACTCGCCCTCGTCAAATGTCAGGTCGAGGTCCGCCTGCGACGAACGAAGAAGAGCGCGGTATGAGGACGGGCGAAAACTGATGGGGTAGTCGGTAAGCTGAACTACGCCACATCGTGCCAGTCGGATCTCGCCGTGCCAGTCGACATCCGACTGGCACGGCGATTCCTCCAACGTTCGGCGAATTCGGACGAAATTCGACTTCTTGAACAGTATCGACCGACATCAACATACAAAATAAATTCACATTTCGGGGGAAAAGAAACAAACAAAAAAATAGAATAATGAAAACACTGATCAATGAATTCACAATACAAAAGCAGGTATCAGCTTTTAATTATTTAATTACGTTTTAATTAAAAGAAAAACAATACACGCGATAAATATTGCACCCTTTCTCCACACGGCGACGTCAGCTCGGGTTCTATTCCCGCGCACGCGCATATTAGTTGAAATTCTGTCGAACAAGTCCAACCCGTTAGAACACAATCCTCGGCAGGTTCGCGACAGTTTACACGCAAGCGAGTGTCTCCCGCCACGCACGCCTGAGCCATCCCAGACAGCTCGGTAGTCTACGCGGCGGAACGCGCTTAGCGCGAACATAGAGGCGCCGTTTCGCACCTTACACCCACATAGGTAACGGCGAACATTTAAATTTCACGGACTACCATGTTTGTGTCTCTTAAACTAAACGAACTTGGCAATCTTTCTGAAAGAAGTTAAAGTTTTATGTGGATATAACAAAAATCACCGGTTTTACTTTTTTTTGCTTCGTCCGCTTTTCCTGGAGAAGCGGCCCTTCTTTTTGTGAAAAGTTGCGTCTATAACTGGGACCATACGTGGAACACTTTAAAGGGCGTTTGAAGGCCTTCGGAACGAAGGCCTTTAGAATATCGGCGAACCACCGCATGCCGAGGAACACGTGTCGAGGCGGGATCGTGGAGGATTGGACAATTTTACAAAGGCTTTAAGATTGAAGGCCCCTCGAAGTACCTGCAAAACAGGATGTCCAACGCTTTCGTGCCCTTTTTTTTTATATGAATTTATTTGGTTAACAATTCCTTCACGAGAGTTTCGGAAGTGAAAGGGACGCTGCATTAAGTACCATGACCCCAAAGTCGCGGTTCTACTGCTCGTAGATCCCACAAAAAGCACCCGTGTCCGCTGCACACATGATGAGAACCTACGGACACGATTCGTGCAGTTGGCCTCATGCCTATGCGCGCACTCTTCGGACATGTCTGCGGACAGTTTCTGTACGACCCGTGTGACAGGACCATCATACAAGGAAGAAACTTCTTAGATATTTGTCTGCAGACTGTCTTTTGTTTGATTTATAGGGTGTTTGAAATAGTGAGGATCGATCTAAAATGGGCCGTAAAAATCGGCGCCTGCACGTAGCAATCTAAACTTTTCGTCAAAAGTGTATTTCACAGGTCGGTTTTATCCCGTAAAATCACAAAACGCAACTCCCTTTTTCTCAAAAAAGAAAAAGAAATAGGGCTAAAAAGTTGGTTAGGGTCAACGGTGGACGGCGATGCAGACGACCGAGTCGAGTGGGGGCGCGTTTGGCGCACGTATTCGGGAGCAGCGTCGGAAGTTGTAGCCGACCAGCTAAAGAAAGCAGAAAACACGCAGACGAAATCCGTCGGCAGAAGAACGCCGTCCTCATGCAACCGCGTTTCTTTTTTTTTTTACTTTAGATATTGCTTTTATTGTCCACTCTTATTTTTAAGCCAAAAGTACATTATAAAAAAGATTATATATATTAGTTTTCTGTGACCACGATCGTCACTCAATAAGGAGGTACCGCCATCTATGCATTATCACTATTCATTTCTTGTTTTGACGATATCAGGCTTAGGTGGGCGTCTGTTCAGAGAAATTTCGTATTTTTGGATCCAGGTTACGTCATTTTTCTCAAACTTTCGCGTTCTATCCCAACAGCTAGCGCCACACTCACGAAGTTTGAGCTTTCTGCGATGCTTAGTTTACTTACCCGAGTCGAAAAACACGGTTCTCGTTTCTCGGGAACTCCTTGTACTTCCTGTGGTCTGTGCCACATTTTCTTTTCTATCCACGTATTTGCAGCTGCTTGAAAGACACAAAAATGGAGTTCATATTCTTTTTTTTTATTTTTAATATCGAATGAACGACGACGTCCTAAAGCTTCTTTTCAATACATATCCTTTCCGCTAAAGGGTCGCTTCCACACGACCGGGAATATTCTATTTACCACCAATTTTGATTACTCTGGGGCCGGCTAAACGGATATGAAACGGAAACTAAAATTAAACTTAAAATAATCGATGAAAACATTACAAGTCAATGTTTATTTTACGAACCACGTTTTTAAAAAGAAATAATTCTGATAATAAAAAAAAAAAAAAAAGCTCAAGAAACTTTCGTGTCCTAGCCAGACAATGGCAGCCACGAGAATGACGAATTCAGGTGGTCATTGCCTGGCAAAACATTTTTTTCTCCATATCTTCGGCAAGGGCCTTCGCGTGCTCAAAGGATGGCGAGTAACCGACATGGCGGCCGTTCTTCTCGTTTACTTAATACTAAACAGTTTGTATAAAGCTTCATTGACTCGACCCGTCGCAATATAACACTGTCGAGAGAACTTCCTTTGTACTAAAGGACGCAAGCGAGCTCCTTTCCCGGAATGGACGTTTTAGGGGAGGAGCACTTGCGGTGTCGTGTGGCACAAACTCCTCCATTTAAAAAAAAATTGACCTTTCTACTAAAAAAAAAAATGTCTAAGCGGTCGGTTTGACAGGGGTATGTCAGGGACATTAGATAACCCACAATATTGAATATATTTGGTGCGTTATAGGTTGAGCGCTATACATAGCTTGCAAGTGACGTCACTGGCGGACATTTCAGTATTTTATGCGCCACGAGTGTTCGGTTTGCCCCGTTATTTTCACGCCGCAGAAGTAGTTCGGAGAAACCAGGAAGTAGAAATTAACGTCAGGTCCCAGTAATGGCGATACTTGTCAGCTAGGTGTGAAACCGGCCAATTCTCGACCGGCTGTTTTCGCGCAGAGAGAAAACGAATTTCGAGCCACAAATTGTGTTCTGGGTAGTTGGCCTCAGACTTGGAAGCAATCCGTTACAAGTAACGGGATCACTTGTAATTAGCTACTTTTCGTGTAATTTAGTCCTTAAACGTTACTTTCTTGAAATTGTAATTTGTAATGTAATGCAATTACTTTCTTCTGTAACGAGTCACTGAAATCACTCGTTACGATTCTTCCGTCCCGTCAAGGGGAGAGATTGAGTGGAGGAAGGGCGATGCACTGACCTTCGCGCTTTTAGCGTGGTAACACAAGACGGGAGTTCGCCAGCAAAGAGTGCTGGCGAGGAAAGGAATTCACGGAAAGCACGACAGCCCAGCCAGGGCCTGCTTCCGGACTCATCTGTACGGTCAGCCAAGCTAGGAGGATTCGACTGTCTATATGAAGGCAACAGGCTTCTACTTGTAAAAGGAACGGGCTGCCTTCTAGCGTGCAAAAAAAAGTAGGAAACTATTGGCCCATAAAGCGCGATCCAAACCAACGCGTTTTTGTGCGCGCGTAGGTCGCGGCTTTCTTGGAAATTGCGTATTTCGTGACGCCGCGCTGATTCCTTGCGCCTTCCGGGCGCGCACAAGTTGGATGATTTGAAACTTTTTTCTGAACGCGCACAAAAACGCGTTGTGACGTAGTAGGGCCGCTCTTCTCCCGGCCAATCGGTGGCGGTCACGAGTTCCGGCTCCGCGCTTCTTCGCCGTCTGGCGCAGATGCTCTTCCCCTCGCCCCAGAGGCGCACCGTCCCAACCAACGCGCATAGAAAGTGCACCGGAAACAGCAAAGACGTCACGAAATACGCAATTTCCGGGAAGCGGACGACCTATGCGCGCACAAAAACACGTTGGTCTGAATCGCGCTTAAAACTGTCGCGGGAATTGCGGGAGGAATAGGACTCTGGACCCTTTCCTCCCCACCCCTCTGCGCTTTGTTCTCCCAAAACCAATCAACATTGTTTATTATTTTGTTTTGTCGTCACACGAAGTCGTTTTTTGCTTCTCAATGTTTCGCCCACCCGCAAACAGAACAAGCTCTAATGAGATTTCGCCCCTGCTTGTCCTTGATAGCGCTGTGAGAGCTAAATACTGGATGAATCAACTAGCTACTGGCTTCTGTCACTTGACTTAACACTAGACGATGAGGGATCCGATGGCAGCAGTTCATTGTAAAAGAAAAAAAAAATTAGCATCAACCCTTCTGTCCGTTGTAGCAGCAACTGTAACAGCAACCGCGGGCGACAAGCTGGCCGGGGAGCACAACCAAAACCGCTTGGAACTTCGAAGCTGAACATCTAATCTTAGAAACGAGAATGCTTGGGTTTTTGTAAGCAGATTGTTCCTGCGGGAGCTTGGGCCGATATTTTTGGGAAAGGAAACACGGCCCGAGGTTTCTGCGAATAAACATTGGGTGACTTTGACACTAGAGTTGAGACAACGTAAGGCGGTGCTGTAAACCCGTGAGAGACGTAGAAGCCTGCTGTGCACTGACAACTGCTTTTTTTTTTTTAATAATTTCTAAACCGCAAAAACAGTTCAGCTGAAAAATTTTTCTTTAACATTTCGTCTGGAGTTTTGGTTCTAATAAGTGTGGTACTAATAAGTAGGTGATGGGGGTAAAATTTCCCGCCTCAAATACGCAGCAGATATTTTGAGCGCTTCTTTGGAGTAACGCAAAAGTAATCGAGTAAAGTAACAAGGTAATTAATTCCGTTTGGCGGAGAGTAATTTGTAACGGTAATCCATTGCTTTGGCGGCCAATTGTCATTAATTACTTTTTGGAGTAACGCGCGCAAGTCCGGTTGGGCTCTCATAGGAAACGGTCGCATAAAAACCTTGGCGAGCATAAATACAATGTCAGTGTCCCTTTTTAAGAGTTTCCACGGCGCTTGCTGAAGAGTATCGTGACATCCTACAGACGACAACAAAATAACACAAAAAACGCCTCGAGGCTTGCCTTTTCTTCGAATCAGAAGAACTGGCGCGCCACATGAAACCGTCGTTCTATCCATTCTTACAAAACGTTGCAAGCATATAGTATAGAAAAAAAAAAAGTAATGACACTAGCCGGGTTAAAAAAGTTTCGCCTTTAAGAAGCTTATCGGATAAACGATGAGATCCGCGTCCCATTAATTTATCGGCTCGCAAAAAGAAACGATTACAGTAACGTGCCCCGGGAATAGACTGGCATCGCGCCATTATACTGAAGGTATGCGGCGTCAGCAAATAAATCGAGATTACCTTAGTTACAAAATGCGCCCAAGGTGGCCCGAGGGCGGTGTACAGGGACCGGGCGTCGTATCGCGAAGGAACAATAAAATATTTCCCAGACAAATACGCAGCGCGGCACGCGACGCTAAGGAAACACAAGAGCGTTCGCAAGATAAACCGACGAAAAATAGATGGAAGAAACATCTAACGACCTTAGGTCGTGTCAAACAGATTAGCCATACTGAGCGCGGTATAAAACATTCTTCACCCCAAAATATCAGAGAACTGCGCCGATAACCCTTTCACTTTTCTTTATTCACTCGTTGGCAACCCCAAGAAAAGATACGCTTCTTTCGACGCATATGTAAGCAGAGCTTCCAATGACAATACTTTCTTTTTGTTCTCGAGTATAAAAGGAGAAGGTTGCTGCTTTAAGCATGACAGAGAAAAGTCGATTTTACTTCGCTCCTGCGCGGGAAGCAGGATGCTCCTCCTAACGCGCGCCGATCGAGCGGGGAAGCCCGCCTCGTGTTCCCCCCCGTAGAAACAAGAAGGCAGCACCAAACGGCCGGGAGCCCTGCGGAAAAGCCCGCTTGCGGTTCGTACGCGCATCACGAACCGGCTAATTTCGCAAATATTTGGCGCCTGCTTGTTTTTCCCGCTCCCACAGATATTTAGTGAGCACTCACAATTAACCGGCCTAATCAAGTTTCCTTAATTAACGCGGCAGAAACCGTTGCAATGCAATTAGCGAAGTTCCCACCCGACAGAGGAAAGATGAGCCATGTGCTCTGCTGTATATGGGTACGGGTAAACAAGAACCAAAATGCAAGCGTGTTTTTCCTCCTGCACGTATCTTAACCATACGTGTAGCTCCCGCAATAAAATACACATTTACATAAAAAAAGAACCTGCAACGCAGTAGGGCAAAGTAAAATTAATATTAGTTATTACAACTTCCCGATGCGTAGTGCGGTGTCTGATCTCCCTGTCACGCGATCCATCTTGAATACTTTTTCGAATACCGGAGGCCATAATTGAGCGTGCGCTCATATTAGGCAAAACAAGATGAAGCATTGCAATCCACTGCATGACAGATCTGGTACATAGGTCTAAATGAAAAGCGAAGACATCGTGATACGCAGTGCATCCGATAAAGCAGCTAAAAATTCCCCCTAAAAATAAAGAAAGAACAATAATAATTTATGATACCTCCTTTTCCGACTTCGTTTTGTACAAAATGTCACCGAACTGACGCGAGGGATGACAGATTGAAACGTCTGTGTATGAAATTAAATACGTTACTGAATGGCACAACAAGGAGGTGTATTGCTGTGAGAAGTATTAATAGAGGAAACCACGACGGTATATTAGGTTTTCCATCTCCACCAAAACACAGTCACCGTATTGAAAAGTTCCACGGTAGCCGATTTGACAACTTTAAATGCAGCTCCATTCCGATCACAAATTAGGGAGAGCTAAACCTTGCTCTTCGCTGCAACTCTACCCGTGGAAGTCCTGCTTTAGCATAGCTTATACGACGAACAATCACAAGGTGGGTCGGAATCAATTTCGAAGCCCCCAACCTACGAACGCAAACAAGCTCACACGGAAAAAGAGTGATACGGCTGCTAACATTGATACGAAGAGTCGCGTGATTCGCGCCTACGTTCATCATCACTATAATAGGTGACAGGTGGAGCGAAGTGGAAGCCCCTCCAACCTCTTCCCACTTAAGTAGAGCGAATGTTGGAGAGGAGGTCGCCTACTTTCCAGCATTCACTTTTGCTAAAGTGGAAAGAGATGGGAAGAGCTTCCCCTTTACACTTTACACTCGACTATAAGCAGTACGCACTCGAGGCTCGCGAGACGCTAAAGCGTTATCTAAGGTAGCAAAGCGCGCACTGGA
Organism: Ixodes scapularis; assembly: GCF_016920785.2. Taxonomy (NCBI): domain Eukaryota; kingdom Metazoa; phylum Arthropoda; class Arachnida; order Ixodida; family Ixodidae; genus Ixodes; species Ixodes scapularis. The sequence goes on along the minus strand of NW_024609846.1, from coordinate 171,179,894 downwards.
GAAGGGACAACTCTAGGATGTCTTCTCGTTCTAATTTCGGGAGTCACTATTTGTGCCGAGATGAGCGGTGGCACCCTCTTATGGTTTTCGTCCTTGTCGCCACGACCAGGGTTCGCCTCGTCGCCATCACGCCACGAGTTGTGAGCCTCGCTAGTTATCAGTTGCAACGACAAGCTCGATGGTGTGCTCAAAAGAAAAAGCTAGGAGCCATTGCGTTCTTGAACCAACACCGCCGGAGTCGACAAGACTGCCGGTGCTCTTACGGCCGCCGTTTGTCTAATGTAAGAAATCCGGTCACAGCGACGCTTTTGGTCCCACGCACTTCACTATTAGTGATGTGCGCGACCATCCCAAAAAAGTCCTTCGTGCTCCAATCTGCCGCCCTTCGGAAAAAAAGCCGAGCGTCGGCTACACATTAACACTAACGGCCGAAACCAACCCGTAAAGGAGCACAAAAAAAAGAACACAACCCATCATCCACATCAAAACGAACGCAAAGCAAGCGCCTTCAGACGCACGGTCATAACCACCGAGCAGAGCGTCGTAGGAAGATTAACAAAACAAGGAACACTTTCCCGCGTCCTTTTCCCGCTTCCGTTCCCCACCGCCATTTCCTCCCCAGAAACCCCAAGCGTCGTGTACCAGGCGGAACGACAAGAAATACATCCAGATGTGTAACGACCATAAAAAAAGCAAAAGACCAGAGCAACGGACCAGCGGCGGACGTATACAAGCAAAACGCCGTGAATGGCACGAAGGGCTGCAACAGCAAGTGCTTCTAAAGCGTCCCGGAGAGAGGTTGGGGAGCGGGAGTGAGCGCGCTACCACGGTTTATAGCCCAGGTGCTAACCAGAGATGGAGAGTACGGCGTAGACTCGGGACTCGAGACGCAAACTCGGCAAGAAAACACTTTCTTTTTCCACGCGGCGTTAATCCGCGCACCATAAAGCCCGAGTCACGCCAACGGTCCGGACAGAAACCATTAAGACGATGTAGTGGCGCGGCGAGTATGGGCGTCCTCTGCGCAGAGCTTTCTCGGCTCTGTAGCCCAAACTCTGAACCGGTCTAAACACACAAAATGCGTCACACGGAGGGAAGAGGCACTACGCGGAGTGTACGGACACGGGAAGATTTCCTCTTTTTCCGGAGAAAAACACAATGCACGTACAAATACAAGTGGAAAGCATCGATCACTACCTACTTGCCACCCCCAAAATCCAATTTTGTTACGAGTGTAGTATTCATGCCGTAAATAATCCTATTTCTATGAGTAAAAAAACCGCAACAAATTCGCGTTTTACTGACTCGCGGTGCCCGAAAAATCGCGAGCTTACGCGAATATTCGACATCTGCGAGAGATTATCGCTCGGTACAGCAGTACCTTTTACGCCTCTCGTATACGATTTCCGACAGACAGCATTAAAAAGCACACGATTTTCGCGTTTGAAACTAGAGAAACGAGTGCAAGTTTCAAGAAAGGCGGTGAAAGCGGATAACGTCAACGTTTACCGCGGCCTGCTAAGCCTAACCGCGGTAACGGCGACTGTTCCGACGCAATCGATGCTCGGTTCACGTTCGTTCGCGCCACGGAGAAGAAGACCGTGTCCTTGGAAAACAAATCCAGAACACGGGACTATGGCTCTGCGAGTTCAGTGATGTGCGTCATCGGCGCCTGACGATACTTGTGAGCGCCGCGCTCTGTCGCGCTAGTCACGAGTGCAGATTCTTTACGCCTTCGAGAGTGGGCTGGGAAACGCGAGGGATTTTCATCCTCTCTCAAACTACGCTTAGAAGAGTGGGTTCTTTCGACGTTTTTGTCCAAACGTGTTGCGTCAGATCGAAACGTATAAGCACAGAGCGAAACTAACAGCGGGAGCTCGCGCGAATTTTACCGTCAACTTGAAAGCCGTCGACTTCTGAGCGATTCTCAACCCGATAGCACCAATGACACCACGAGATCTTCGCTAGCAAAAAAAAGTTCGTCGCTGCCGCTGAAACTGTCAACCAAAACCTCGTGAAAGGCCGAAATGTCGATGTGGGAGGAACAGCAATAATGTAGCTGATGTCCGGCGGCACATGATGCCAGAGGTGCCAGAAACGTCCCAGCATACAGTGCGAGACAGAACATCCTAGTGGCCATACTTCGTGTAATTGCAGACTATATTTATAGATGATGCATCTAGACCTTCCAAACACATTTTTGTCGTTTTGCAATTTTAGGTTGTCTTCAGTTTGTGCAATTCGTTTTTGGTTCTTAAAATGTTCCGATCATGAAATATTTTTTTGTATTATCTTGAGGATACCAAAAGGGCCGATATTTATTTGGAACTGCATTATCTTAATTATGTCTTTGAAAATTGTAATTAACTTAACTTTAAAGGGAATTCTAAAAAGAAGGCTTTATGACGTCCTTATATTTTTTTAAAATAAAAATTTGTAGACAGGTTTTGAATAGATACTTAGGCTCCACTTCACAAAGAGCATAACGATCTATTGCTTCCTCAGACTCGTTATAAAGGATTTGTGCTCCTATATGTTCGCACAGAAAACTATGTAGTTTCTGCATCTGAACACAATTATTAGTTTTAACGTAGCATGTATAGTTGTTTCAAAAAGAGACGACACAACAGAAGTAGCTAGAGTTACTTTAGAGCAGATATAAAAAGATCGTGTCCCCGACCCGCTTCTTCCATTAATCTAAAGGCACGCGGTTATTTCAAGACTCGAAAACAATTTTTTTTTTTGTCAAAAAAGTTTTGAGGCACGTGCTTGGGTGACCCGCACAGCCGACCCTTTTGCGGCGCTGCTCCGTGCGTCTACTTTCCCACACAACACTCGCAGACTGCGACTTACCGAGGCAGCTCAGCGAATGACGATGCCAAAACATGTTTAGACAAAAAAAAAAACAAAAAAAAAAAACAAAAAAAAAACGCAGTTTTAGTTTTGACATCAAGCAATGCAAGCGTGACATTTTTCCATTGCTTGATGTCAAAACTGAGACTGCGCTTTTCGGTTTAGCTAAATGTTTCGGCATCGTGAGTCGCTGAGCTGCCTCCGCAAGTTGCAGTGCTTGGCCCTCCGAGCGTTGTGCGGGGAAGTAGAGGCACGGGCGTTTTTTAGTGAAAAAAAAAGAAAAAATCTGCACGTGTGCAGAAAAAGAAAAGTGTGTGTGCGTGCGTGTGGCGGGGGGAGAGGGGAGCAATGAATTGGCGATTTGAGAGTGCGAATCGTCTCAATATTGTGTTTCTTCTCCCCTATATAAAAACCGTATGGAGAGGAGTTCAATTAGCGTATACTCTTCAAGGTAAGGCAACCAGATACATTTTCAAGAACGCAAAAGAGCGGAGCAAGAGACTAATTACTGCCGCGGGCAACAGAACGCGTATATGTATACACAAACGAGACGGAAAACTAACTACAACTCTCTCCACTAGAAACAAATCGGCCCGGGGAGTGCAGTTGATGACAGCCCAGTTACATACAGAATTGTTCGAGTGAGCAGAGCAACTAAAGACAAGACAACAACACCAACAAAGACAAGCAAGAAAAAAAAATAAAAAGGAAGAGGACGAGCAGAGGTGCCGCATTCCAAGCACCGAGCATCCCAATTAACGTCACCGGTCGAAGTTCCGCTATTCCGGGAAGAAGGGAGGGAGGGAGACGCGAGAAGGAGGGCAGGGAAACATCAGGGCGTCGTGACCCCCCCAAACTACACCGAAAGCCTCCCGCCGCCTGCAGGAGACGCGAATTGCCCGAGTGGAGGATCACAGCGTCGATTTGGGCAGCAGTCAGTCTCGCTCAGCCGGCAGGCAAGCAGGAAGGTAGGCACCAATTCCCCGAGCGCATGACTCGCTTCGTCGTTTACCGCTTTCAGCGCTGCCGAATTGACGCTCCATGTTAATTTCCCGAACAACAAACTCACGACGTGCAATGACTGCTCCCGCAAATGTCTGATAGCCGTAAAATTATATAATAAAAAAAAAAAAAAAAAGATTTGGTTACTGGTTGTAACGAGCAGCGGGCCATGTTCAATCGTTTATCGATCGCGAAATGGCCTTGGGGCCCTCGCTAAGTGAAATGACGAAGAGATCTAAACGGCAACAGGAAAAATAAACAAAATCGTCTGCACAAGAATGAGACGGAACAGAATCAAACTCCACGACGGACTAAGGCGAAGTGCTCATAAGCCAGGGATGAGATTTCTGCAAGAATTCCCCATCGCCGATTGATTTTATTTTTTTTAAATAAGGCGAGATTGTCGACCAGATGGAAACTGCGTGGGCTGCCATCTGACGCTATGCTAAGGCTGACATTCGAGCCACGATGCCGTAACCACGAACTGTCGCACACTATTTCCTCTTTAGAGTCACGGACGGGAAACACAGGGCGTCCCCCAACAGCATATTGTCGTCCACCAGCCGATAATATTGCGGCATTAGACGACAAGAAGGTCGAATAACGATTCTGGAAGCAAGGAGCATCACCGTACTGAGCCACGTCCTGCATTTTAAAGGGCTTCTCCAGCCTCAAAAGGGGGTCGTTAGTTTCGCATAAAGACCTTCTGGCAGGTACTAACACCTCCTCGCGGAAGAGTCTCCGAAATTTCACTTCGCGATTTGAGGAATACAGCATATACAAGGACGTCGCTGGAAATGCTCTTCTGCAGCTCCCTCGATGCACGAGCCATGACGTAACAGGATCAAGACGCCGTCTCCTTAGGGCGTTCCCGCCGTTAAGCCTATTGACGGGTTGGCGGAACGGAACTTCTGCGAGCGACTCGATGTCGGTGAGGAGGAGAACCGCGAAAGGCGTGACGTCACGGTTAGTGGCCGTAGTATCCTGTCAAGTCACAGGTTTCGTCGAGTGACGAAACGCAAATCTGCGTCTCAAAATCTGTGCTTCTCGATTTAATTTCCAGATGAAATCGTAGTTGCTTCGATTTGATAATTCGGCAGGGCAATTGGACATGCGTAAAATTACGCGAGACGTGAACAGCCTATGATCGCTACTTTTAGGCTGGAGAGACAATTTTTAAGTGTCGGCTATTAAAACTTGGAATACGCAGTCGAGACTTGGGTGACGCTGCCTGTGTGTAGATGCACACAGACGCGCACACGCGCTCTGTGTGCATGTGCTCTTTTCTCGTCCATCTTCGGACCGTTTTTAATTACCACAATCTCGGGAAGAGCGCGGTGAGGAGGGGCTTAGGATATTATGGACACGCAACAGATGGACCCAAGTCTACCGCCTGTCTCAAATAGGGCCCAGGCTTTTTAAATCGACCGCGAAAATCGTTTCCTTAACCAATCGCGTTCTGATTTTGTACTGCGTTGGCCACAGGTGGTGCATTTCTTTCGATAAAATTCGCAAAGAGCGAACTTACCTGAGAAAAAAGTCAAAACGCAGCGAAGCTGCCGGTCTTCAAACCATAAGGCGCCCTATGGATTAAAGACCAGTGGCTTCGCTGCGTTTCCTTAGGAGTTCAGCTTCTTTCTTTACTTTTCCTCAGGTAAGTTCGCTCTTTTCGAATTTTATAGAAAAAAGCCACCACCTGTAGGCAACCCTGCACAAAATCGTAGCACGATAGGTTAAGAAACCGATTTTTTCGGTCGATTTAAAGAGCCTGGCCGCTATCTGGGACACGGTGTAGAACAAGGTGTATTTTGTTGCGCCGGCGAAAGCGGTATGCCTCAGACTGATGTCTACAGGTTCGGAAAGAGAACGCCGACGAGAAGCAACTCGAATGCTCTAAGACGCATCAGTGTACCCGATAGGAGAAGGTCTTCGACAAAACGACCCCCCAAGTGCCCGAAACGCCCTGTCGGTGCTGCAGATTCTTATCTTCAGCCCACGCACGTGACGGGAAGTTGCCGCTAGTGCCGTCTACGAGCGGGGCACAAACATGTTGTACAAAAAGGTATTAAGCATTTCATTTACCGCACGAGATCAGAGAATAAGACGCGTTCCTTCAAGTTCCCGAACGATTACATTTCCATTCAAGATCACTCCAAAACAAGTGCGCCTCCGATTACCTGATCGCAGCCTTTACATGTGACTTGAATCGAGGCCTCGTGTCACGATGAACGCTCCTTCGAATACTAAGATATTAATTCAGGAGTCCATAGGAAAAGACGAGCCGGCAAATACCAAGACAACGGACAAGGCTACGACGGCGATCTCATTATCCGTCTACGCTTAACTAAATGCACAGTAAATAAAAAAACAAAAAAAAGCATTGCAATTAACTTTCTGGTTGGTCGTAGCAGGAACAACAACAACGAGGCAACTAGCCGCCTAAGCTCGCCGAGTCAAGACTCAGTCAGCGCGACAGGTTAACCGATCGGAAAAAAGCATGCACGGCAAGACCGAGCCGTTTGGGCGCCGAAGCACTGCGGCTACGAATTACGCGCGAGCATATACGTTTGAAATCCGACTCCCTACGGGCAGGGCCACTCCGAAGTCTTTATTCGGAGTCATGCTACGCAGCAGGAAGGAGTGCCCCAAAGTCCCCGCATTTCCGGTTTCCTAAGCACCTTTACACGAACCACGCACGAGTGAACGCTTGGAGGGCAATTGAATCAAATGGCAAAAGCAACGACAGCAACAACCGGGAGTGCGCCCGCTAAAATAGCGGAGGGGCACGCCCGAAGTCTTGGAAGAAATACGAAAAGAGAAACGCTGCGGAGCACGCCAAAGAGTGCTCATCAGGGGCCGGCCGTCGAGCCCTCGACACACGGCGGGGGATCTACGTGGGTACTGGAAATGACGAGAGTCACGTTCGAGGCGCACTTAACCTTCGGTCATCTTCTGTCGATCCAGCGCGACGTGAACGCGCCATTCTTCCTCGTCGCGTCGGTTTTCTGTCGCGTGTATACCGCCGATGCGTGGACCGCTTCGGCTCGAGGGCAATCAGGGCGCCCGCTCTAGGAGGCTTCTATGGTTTCACTAGGCTTGCCTTAACGCCAGTCGAACACGAGAAGCGGTCGTGTTCGACTGGCGGAACCGGATGAAAGGACAGCATCTTCCAGGCGGAGGTGAACTGGAAGATGAGTTTGAATAAAAAACATCGGGGCTCGAAATAATACTTATTTACTCTTTACTCAGATACTAGACCGCAACGCCCGAGAACGTTATAAAACTAAATACTTGTAAAAAAAAAAAAAAGTTTGTTAATTTAGCACATTTGCACTTACGACAACTAAAGTCCCATGATAAGAGCTTCCTAAAACCTGCCCCGTCACGCCTTCTGCGTGACGGGGCAGGTTTTAGGAAGCGAATGGCGGCGCACAGCAGAGGTTTGAACTGAAGCCGCCATTTTGTTCCAGCGGAATCTGCTTTGTCATTCGTATCGGTTGTCATTAGTTGTAAAAGTATCAAGGGACTTTGGTGACAACCGGTTCCACTCTCCGATGGTTTTAACGGAAAGGACAGACTGTAGCTTCAGTCCCGGTAAAGGGGACAGTATGGAAAGTAAATAAAAACGAACGTACTCGCGACGAGTTGGACCGCCAGTGAAATCGTTGTCAGGGAGCAGGTCAGATGTAACTAGAGCTCCGTGGTTTAGGCGTTTATTTTTCTTTGAAATCGAAGGCGTTTTAACGGGGTTTATAATTTCCGACCTAATAAACGTTATTTGCAACGTCTTACAACAAAAGAAAAATCTGTGTTGGCATATGTTGGTCAAAACAAGACGCGCATGGGAGTCCCTAAACTCCTGAAAATACGCGCGCACGACCCAAATACAAAAAAATAAAAATAAACAAAAACGACACGTTGCCGATAAGAGTAGGAATCGAGCTAAGGGGAGTGGTTCCCGATGAAAGCAGCAGCAGTCTCGTGGACAGTTCAATGAGTGCCTCCCGTGTTCCAGATGAACACTAAAAAGCGAAAGAGTCCTTCCCGTGAAGTTGAGGTTTTTTTCCCGATACAAGAAGAGCTCCACTGCGGGGTATTTTGATTTTCCACACAAGTGATTTTCAGAAGCTAAAAAATCTCGGGCGTTCACTTTTGGGATTAATTCCAGTTTCCCACTAGAGCGACAATCAGGAAACAAACGACAGCGACAAGCGCGTGGGAAGCGTAGTAGCGCGGTGAAGGCACAACTCGTGCAGCAAGCACAAAGCTGGGCGCATCGGTAGCCTTGCTGCTGTTGCAAAAGAGGTAACTCGAGAGCACTACTGCGCTTCTCACGAGCTTTGTCTTTTATGAAAGTTACTGGTTTAGTGGTTTTCGAAGACGCTCAGCAAGTTTCTAACTGGAACCGTATGTCTATTATCACCAATTAAGAAGTTAATTTACAAAGTTTACCAACTGATCGTGACGGTTAGCACCCCTCTATTATGTCCCCCTGGCTGTATAACTCACCTGCACAAACCAAAGTTGTAGTCATAAAAACGCAAAAAAAAAAAAATATATCACAAAAAAAAAAAAAAAACATTTTTAAGCGCGCGCGGGTTTTCTTATTTTTGGCGCTCCTCTCTTTCGTCTTTCACCTCATTCCTTCTTATTTGTGACGTTAAATGTGTCATTTAAAAGCTTTGTAAGCAACATTTCTATAACATTTAATAACGGCATTCGTCAAACATGTTTTTTTTTTAACGCAATTGCGAACGCACTACGGTCCTTCTTTATGAAAAACCGAAAATCGGAGTCCGGAGTGATGTCGCCTCCCGGCTTTTTATTCTCCCTCGGAAAACATGGCGGCACTCTACGCATGTAGCCCTGAGGATGATCGGTGAGTCGGGGAATCGAACGAAGTTCTCTTTTTTAGGTGCCCGAAGACCTTTCCGACTTCGAAATGCAAATCGTCAAATGGTCAGAACAACTATGTCGGTTGTGACTCCGCCGGGGCAGCCTTTCACGAAGGACCAGCGCGATGTGGACCCTCGCGTCGCTCACTTAAGTCCACTGCGCGTTCTTTTCCACCTCACACCTTTTCAAAGAATTTGAGATCGCTGAAGGAGAGCCCTAAAGGACTTCAAACTCGAAAGTGAAGAATCGTCGTCTGCTCGCAGCGATAGGTGGCATGCAAGCGGTAGATGGCGGGACGCGGGCGAACACGACACTTCGGGTCGGTTCAGAGGCTCGAGAGGAATTCGAGTTCCAAGGAGATTCAATGTTCGACGTCACTGCGCTAGCGCGGATCGCGCGGAAGCTTCAAATTCAATTTTGGAACTTTTTTTTTTTTTTTTTTTTTGTTCACAAATACCGAGTTTGAAAGTTTCGAACTTTGAGGGTAATCTCTAGGCATTGCTTGCAATTATTTTTAAGATAATAAAAAAAAAAATTAACTTGTCAGTGCCCCTTAGTCAAGCGAAAGATGATACGACGGCCGAGGATGGATCGACACTTTGAACAAAACGGCAGATGTCTACACTGATTAAATAAGAATATTACCCCTGACAGAAGGCCCAACACGTGATCACCACCCAGAATGTCTCAACAAGATTACTTGTCTAAATATAGAAGTCTACCTCGCGCACAATCCAAAAATTCAATTGAGATGTCATCGCTTTCAAAGGGCTCGCAGAAAAGCAAACTCGAAAAAATAGTACGATAATAACGAAGTCAATGTTTTCAGACGTTGTCAGATAAGTTTTGGTGACATTCACTTATTCGGTCTAAAATTGTTAATTTTAACTTCGTTCCATTTCACCTCGCGTTCTTGCGAGAAGCTGAGAAGTTTTTTTTTGAAATATATATAAAGCTTATTATGCAACACCGGCATCCGAGGGTCGCAGGTGACGCAAACACGACCCTTCCAACGAAAGAGTTAAAACACGTCGCTGGAAAAGTCTGATGGAGCGAAACAACGAGGTTAATCGCTGCTCCTTCCACATGAAAATAATCCGATTACTTTAAATACTCTAAAGACCGTCAGCGTTGATAAAACTTTTTTTTACACCGGATGGTCTTACGGGTCATAAGTCATTACGAAAGACCCGAACGTCGATTTACATCAAGCTCACACGAGCGGCACAGACGGCGAGATGAGCAACCATCTTTAAATATGAACGACCTTTATTTTCTATTGCACTCTGAGAACTATACTCCGGAGTGGTAGTGAGGAAGGAGCTGAGGAACATGAAATGACACACGCTGACGAAAAGCGTTTGTTACGAGGCATTGCTCCGAGCGCTTGGTTCGAATAACAAGGATTCGATCGCGGGCAAAAACACGCATGTGTGGTTCTCTTGGCTTCAAAAGAGACATATGTCATTCGGTTGCGAGAAACGCGCGATGAAAGAGCACAAAACGCCATGACGTGGCGCAATTGGCGATATTTGATTGGTAGTTCAAATAAACTTTGGGGGGGGGGGTACTGACAAAACGTCTCCATGTGGGCATAACTTCAGCCGGTGCCTGCTACAAGATCGAAATAAAGATCAAATACGCAGTTTAGAATGAAACAAATTCGGGTGTGTGTAAGTTTATAAAGCTGAGAACTTAGTCTGCCTCAGCGGGCGACTTGTCTCCCAGCTCTAGATGAACAATTGAGGCAGCGCAATAGAACCGCTAGCCTGGGGCCTTTAACGTGCACCACGCAGTAGCGATACTTTTTTTTTAGTTGAGTAGTAATACTTTAGTTTTAGTTCAGTTTACAGGGTGTCTACCAATTTTTTTTTTTTTTTTTTTAATTCCCCGACTTTTCCAGGTTTTCTTTGACTATTTTAACTGAATTCCCTGACCCACAACTACCGACACCAAAACACAATATATGATGGATAGGCGCTATTCACAACGTAAAATATTTTATTTAAGTTAGATAAAGCTAACTTTGGAAGATGTTTAGAATACAGAATTGACCCGGGTTTACTGTTTCAAGGAGTTTGGTCCCAGTAGCTGACCAGTACATCCATTTGTTCTCCGAGTTACTTTTTTCAGTGACTCATCAAAAGCAACCACCAGATATGGCACGCTAGAGAGGCTTGTTAGTAACTTTTCTTGAAAATATGGGGCGATACCATGACGTATGGTATATCCCACTGTCTTTTCCGAGCTGCATTTTTCTGGCGGTCTCACACATAGGGAACATCAACCGAAGCACCGAGGCAGACGCATGTTGCTGAACGGAAAGACGTATGAGTAGTTAGTGTTCAAGCACCACATGATACCCGGCCCTTTGTGACTTCCTTCTTCAATAAAAAGCCGCCACGCACGTCTTCAGAGAGGGGCTAAGAGCTTCCGTGGCGGTGGATAGGCGCACTGTCGGAGGCCTACAAGCACTATTGCTACCTCCGGACAAAAAACCCCCGTTGCTGTAGCAGAAGGCAAGTCCGCATTCGTCCCAGTTTTGAAAAATATGATTGGGCTCTGGGAAACGCTTTGCAGATATTTCATAGCAACTTGATGTTTCTTACCCTCAACATGAGTAGTTATCGCCCTATTCCCCATGTTGCTCAGGGAGAACTTCTTGCAGCACATTGTGCAGTGACCACTATTTGGATCATTTGGAATGGGCCGAATCCAACTTGCATTCGTGGATATGTCCGGGTTTGTCCAGTTGACGTTGAAGGAGCACTTTCTCGACAGCGACAGTCATTTTCACATATCTCCACTTCCGGAAAATAACACAATAGAAAGCCCAACCCAAAGCCACAAACGCACGTGGCAGAGCTCGTAGAGTGCAGGCGTCCAGGTTGCGTTTACGGGGAAGCGCGAAAACACCATATCTGACAAACGAACGGATCGCTAGGCACACGCCTCTCAGAGGGTTGATGAATGAACGACGGCTGCTCTTTTTTGAGTGAGTGGTGACTCGCGCCACCTAGTATCGGCTAGAGTAACTGTTTCTCCTCGTACTAGAGCAGCACCACCTGACTAGTCACAAACTAAACAAAATGGCCGCTGCTACTCTGCTTCGCTAATAACTGTGAGTAACTGTTTAGCCGCCATACTTTAGCGTTGCTACTCTAAAGTGTAGCTTATTTAGTGGCTTTAGAGTACTAAAAGAACGACGAGCCGCCAGCTTCGCACATGCTCTCGTGTGAAGCGCAGCGCGTGGAAATTGGGCGGGTCGCATTCGGCAAATCTGCTCCCCCAAAACCATCCACAAGCGATAACTCGTCCAGGCTGTCCCCCATCAACGAGCCCGGAAGCAAAAGCAGCTTAAAACCCGTTGTGTCGTATTCGGGGACTGGACCCCGAAACGCCACCTGCTCTATCATTATCATCATCATAAGCCATCATCGAGTGAGAGCCCAATGTTCTCCGCATCACGGTCCCATGTCCCGTCGTCCTTTGCAGGCATCGAAAGATGCCCCGCGGTAGGGTAGAGTATAGCTAGAGGTCGTCTCTCTATGATGAACTATACACCCAGAGCTACGGGCTGCTGGGTTCAATCACGAGCCAGTTATAAACCACATGGTATAGTGCCTCGAGATTCGTATCGTGGCGGTAATGTACCACGCGATTTTTACTTGGCTCGTGACTGGACCTGGCAGCCCATAGCTTTGGATGTAATCGATTGTAGGGAGAGGAGAGGCAGATCAGCGGTAGCACCGATCCCTCTTGTGGCCCACTTGAGCCACCGCGCAGCAGAAAGAACAACGATGAGCTTCGGGAGCCGTTGCATCATCACCGGGATGGGAATCCGACAACAATTCGACCCCCTCCGGGTATACTCCAAGGACACCACTGGCTGCGACGTGCGCGAACAAAAGCGCCGCTGAGGTCGGAGTAAATGTTGACGGAAGTGGTCTTTCCTTCCCGAGGCGCTGCGGACTGTTGATGACTCCGCTGATGTAGATGTTAAGTCGGTTGAAGATGGGGAGTAAATAGTTTTTGTGTACAGGGAACGGAAATATACAGCAAGTTTTACGAGTCGAGAAGGGAACTTTCTGGAGGCCCGGCGGACCTTCCCCGAGGCTACTCGAGGTGAGGTCTGCCCGCCTAGCACCAGACGAACGCTGCCGCAACACAATTCTTAAGCAGCCGATCATTCGCGCAGCTCTCTTTAAAATAAAACACAGAGACAAAGTTACAAAGAGGGAAACAGAGCCAAAAGTACAGAGGGACAAAGAATGAGGAACACACAGACTGAGCGCTGACTGACAACTGGTTTATTTCTGGAAAACCACCCACCGGCGTAAAAACACAAGACAAACATTCGGACCATCGCCTAAGGGCATGTGTCACAGCTCTCCAAAAACGCGATTTTTTTTTCGAAGAGCGCAATCGAGGGAGCACCGACACACTCACCCTTCTACTTAGAAATGTAATAAGCCTCAAATATTTCACAAGTCACCTGCTGACTGTGCCGAGCGACAATCGTAGTCTTTTCTAAAAAAAAATGGGAGCACACACATCTATCACAATGAATGGCCAAATTACCCCCATGGTGAAGATCTTATTAAAAATGCGTGTTTTCCGAGCCTAGCATCGATGCACCTCCCTGATTGGCCAAAGTACTCTCCCACAGGACAACTAGATTTTGTACACCACGCTAACCCCGCACGGCACAAACTATTTGTGCTTCTTACCGCAGCCGAGTTTATCCTAACAATGTCTATCAACCTCAGCACATAGACGCCCCAGTTTTGAAGGCGCAGAGAACACCACGGGGACTTCATGTCGCCGTGCCACCCATTTGAATCTGTGCGTAACTTTATGTAAGGAAGAACCACCGGTCTCACGTTAGGTTTTTTCCTAGGTTGGGACTTGGGGCGTCAACACCGAAAATGACCTCCGCGGTCGGCGTGGTCGGTCACTACGGCTTGGCGGAGGCATTCCTTACCTCCGAACGAAAACCAACGAAAAATGGTCGCGCCGAACCTTACAGTCGACGTTCCACGATTGCTCACGCGTTCACTATGACCTTAGTTAATGACTTCTTTAGTGGGTTTTATTCTGATTTCATTGACGAAAATAAATTCAATGGCGGACTACAAACTTCGACGCTGTTGGCTTAAGAACGGGATATGACTCCAGGCTTCTACCGTGCTCCTGACGCACACCACGGAACCTGTCGTTCGCAACCGATGAGAAGCCGACAGGATCACAACTCGTAACGTCACGGCAACGTAAACCTGGTTAGTGAAGTCACGGATGGGGACCATAAGAGCGTTCCACCGAAACATTTCGGCGCTAAAAGGGAAGGCCTATCATGCTGCTTTGTGGGATTTAGCGCACGACACTTTTTCCTACTGCTAAAGCAAGTTTTAAAGTTGAACGGTGTAAAAAATATCTCGACCCTGCCGCTATCCTACATAGGCGTGCCTTTAACGTTGAAAAAGATCGGCATAAATTGCGCGGTTAGACGAAACAGAACTGTTTAGTCTTTGGACCAGCAGTTGATGCTCTTCACTACCTTTCCAACACATCACGAGCCCGGTAAGGGGTAGTTAGGCGTTGCGCCATAGAAATCCCGTGCAAAGGCACGATGACGTAAGCAAAAGCATACGAGATCGCGTAAAAGACCCTTATCTATCGATAGCGGCCACGGGAGAGAAAGAAAAAAAGAAAACGGGGGAAGCAAAGACACAGTCTTCGATTTCCCAAACGTCGGGACCGGACCGAAGTATGAGGCCGTTCTTGGAGTGAGGGAAGCACACCTCCAGCGAGGCGAGACGCGCGAGAGGCAACGGAAGCAAGCAATGGACCGGGGCACCGTCGTCGGTCCGGATTGATTAGCCGCGACTCCCGGCCCGGGAAAACGAGCGGCGCGGGGTGCCTGCGACACGCCTGGCCCGCGCGACACAGAGGAGCGGTCCCGACTGGTCCCGAAAACGAAGCAATTACGCGCCCGATACGACGGCGATGAGGGACTACTTTGGAGGGGGACGTTGAGAGATGGAGCCGCCTTCAGGGGGGTTCCAGGGAGGTGAAGATCCAGGCAGTTCATATCGGTGCCTGTATCGGATTCGGAAAAAGTTGGAGTAAAGGCCTACCAGGGTGGAGTGTTGGGCGAGTTGGTGATTCGCAACGGTTAAAAAGCGCAACAGGACAACGGACAAAAAGGAAGACACAGCGCACCCTCTGTATCTTTGTCGGAAAAAGAATTGTTGTGCCGCAACCAGGGACGACTCGCCTGACAGGGTGACAACTTTAGCCTTTTAACAATGTGTATTTGTAGGTATTTCTTAACTTGTTTTTGTTGGCGCCGGTATATATATATTGAGTGAGAACGAAAATAAAGTTCAGTTGTAAGTAGCGCTGTGTCTGTTTTCCTTAATGTCAGTTGTCCTGCTTCGCTTTTTAACTATTAGTAAAGGCCGGTTCACGCATAGAGTGCAGCGCCGAACCGGCGCTGGAAAACGTTGCTGATGCAGCTTTCGACTTGCACGTGACTTATCGCCGATGTGGCGCCGAGTGCCTGGCTATACAGAGGCGATGTATCAGCGAGCTTTGTGGCGTGCTCACCACCGTCGAACAGCGCGTGCACCGTGGAACAGCGCGTGGAACAAGATTCACTCATTGCGTTGTTTCATGACGTACTGGTACATGCAGAAGAGGCTGACAAACGTGAAGTATGAAAAAGTATTCGACGTGGTAACCCTCGCTATCCCGGTGGCTAAATACATCGCGCACCCACAAGGTTCTTCTGGGAGTTAGCTCACCATCAAACATACGCACTAATTGCGCATGTATCAGCTTGTGGCTCTTTGCAACTTCGTCGTCCCACAACTCCGCCATTTTGCTGTGCAGATCCGACAGCGCAAGAATTCGCACAATTTTTCACGCACTCTTCCACAGCAGTGGATGGCGATACAGCGCCGATGCATCGCTGCTAAGCCGCCGATTCGCTGCTACGCTGAATATGTGAAGAAGCCTTTAGCCTGCAGGCCAATTTCGGCACTCTCAGACGTTACACTACTTGAAGTTGGTTTACAGGGGAAGAGAGAAAGGGAAAGGGGGGGGGGTGGGTCTTGAGTAAACATGCCTCAGTGATTTACGCGCTAGCCTTTGGCCGACTCCAGACTTTCGCATATGCTTATCGGGTAAGTCAATCTGGGAGCCGCTGGCTAAAGGCTAGAGCGGGAATCAACCTAAGCCTCGCGGCCCCTCTCTCTCTTTCCTCCCGTAAACCACGCAATGTGACGTTCATAAAAAGGCACCGTTCAGAGTGCCGGGCTGTCGACTTCCTCCATAAGCTTTTCCGAAAACGCGTGCCGGTGTGGTATCCGTAGATGGGAGAGTTCAAACGGACCAGGTTCTCGGATTCAAATCTAAGGAACGTGGGGCTGTTCAATTGATCGACTAACCTCCCGATTAACCAATTCATACTCTAATTGCGAACAAGTTTTAACCGGTTGATGGGACGAGTTTTACGTTAAATATTTCTGGAAGAAAGTAAAAATGCTCGGTCTACCACTTGGTGTATATTTATGCATTTTAGGAGGCAGCGCTGTTGCATTCCACGGCAAAACACTTCAGGATTCCCCGTGACCGTAATCCAGAGGTATTATAGGGCCTAATAATATAAACAAAATATTTGGTTCTTAATGTGGTTTCCCTCTAGTTTATTATTTTTTTTGCGGGTCAGTTTTTAAATTATACTGTACATTTTATCAAAAATAACAAAATATAACGAAATAGTAAAAATAGACGCTCTTTAGCTATTACGCTAGATTAATGAAACCGATTATTCGATTACTGAATCGATTAAAAGGCAGCGATTAATAGGGTTAACATGTTTAATAATCGGCGCCCAATGTAATAAAGCACGCACAGCTCGGTCAGGGGGGCCGGCGGTGCAGGGACGCGGAAAGGAATATTCAGTTCAGTCGCACACCGATGACGTCACAAACAGCTCTTTCGCTAGCTGTCAGTCTACAGTCACGGACAACCTAAGAAACGCGGGGCGCGGCCCTTCTTATCGCTCCTCGGCCAATCAGGGTGCGGCATTAGTCAGGAAGCATGTCGAAGGCCAAATCACGAAGTAAAAATCGTGAACACAACCCGTGTGCCGCGTTTGTTAAGCTGCCACTTACTGTAGTGTAAATGTGTATCAAAAGGCAATGGAGTGCCCGTCGCACGTCCTCCGGTAGGCAGAATCTTCCTTTTCCACCATACATGAGGATTATGAAGTACCTCGTGTGGCGTCGCAGCAATGGTGACCTTCTGGAACTTTACCTGGTTTTTGAAAGAGCTCTAGAAGACCGAAAATATTCTGAGGAAGAAACAGACTCCGCGTCTAGTCCCAAACATGTTTTTGTTCGAACTGACCGGCGCGAGCCATCTGGGATAATGGCGGTGCGCGAGGACTACGATACAGATGCCCCCCCCCCCCCCCCCCTTTTTTTTTTCTCACAAATATAAACATATTTTACTCAAAATTTATTAAGAACAATTTTATTATCTAGCCTGAAGCCCCTAAGAGTCAGTATAAAACGCCAATACTACAATATACGATGATGTGTGCTCTTCAATACTCCGCCATACACGAGGCGTGGATTCAGGCCTCCGTGGAATTCATTTCGAACCCTATCTCGTTCATCTCGCTCGTAGCACGTACAAATATGCGAGAGAACATACAAGGCGAAATGCAACTTCGAGAGGTCTAGACAGGCACGGGTAGAATAAGCCTTTAAACTGAGCAAACGACGCTTCGCGAACATCTATCCTATAGTGGGCGCGCCCCGGATGTGAGCCCAAGTACAAACAGCCTAATCCTCTCGGGAACAACTTCGTTCCCCATCTCGGGAAGCGAGCCGTCTCTTCCCTTCGCCGCTTTTTCATAAACACAATGGATCGATTAAAATGTTCACTGCGCGCGTGTGATTGAAAATACAGCACCGGCTTAGAGAGCGAAATTCCCGAATGCTTCCTTCTACAACACAGCAAGGATCGCGAATTTGTAAAGCAACATTTCAAGCTGCGTACAACTATACTAAGCTCACGACGCCTGTCTCCGAGTCTCTGGCGTGGACGTTTTGCCTTCGTTTTTGTTTGCTTCCCCGCTCCCTTCGTGAAAGCGGTAAAAGGAAACGACATGTGACAGGCGCCAATGTTTGGCTAGTTTCTAAGACGGCTAATCCGAGCGAATTTCGTTACTGAAACTGCCAACTGAGAAGCGAAATGTGTGAACATAACTAACCACGCGGAGCCATTTTCAGCCGAGATTATGCGCAGCGCAAGTTCGTCTGCTTCTTTTGCAAGGGTTGTGATGACGTTAGAAAGCAGAGCTCTGACTGGCTCTGATTGAAGGATAGAGCGTAGACCTCAAAGCAAACTGCCTCGAGGTCTACCCCCTCTTCCTTTAATTCGAGCCAATCAGAGCTCTGCTTTCTAACGTCATCACAACCCTTGCAAAAGAAGCAGACAAACTTGCGCTGCGCAATCTTCTGAGCCGTGGACCAGTTTCTACTCTGCGAGCGATATCGTTCGGCGCTGTTTTAATTGTACGCGCCATTAGCGTGAACTTGTAAGCGCTTCACGCTTGGCCAGTTGAAAATTGCGGAAGCATCTTCATTTAGTAATTGAATATGGGAAACGATTACCCCCTCCTCCGCTGTAAGAGGGAATCGTGGTCGCTTTGGAAGTACTTCCAACCACAGCGGGAAGAAAATGTGGCGGCACAACAGCCCAGCTACACGAACGCGTTATTACTCAAAGTCGGACATATTCGAAGAATGTATCAATCGGACTATGTGAATTATTTACGATTCGCGTAGCAAACCTAATTTTTTTTTTTTTTTTTCAACCAGCAAGAATTCAGCGAGGCTAGTAAAAATCAGACGCCTTCTCCGCGTAGACTCGGACGTGGAACACCTTCGCTATGCGACGGAAATACTACGAAGAGAAACACCGCCGCCGACAAAAGATGACAAAGCCACGAGCTCCCCTGCGTCGTGCTCGTCTCTTCCCTAAAGCTGCCAACGATGTTGATCCGACAACGGACCGACACGAGCCCCGCACGCACCGTCAACGGTACATGCACCAACAATAAGGGCAGCCAAGTCAGTGACGGCGCTTACTCGAGCATCCAGTCTAGTCCGCGGCCAGACGGCACGGTCGCCTTCAAAGCCGGGCCAGTGTTCTGGAGGCGAGCCGAAAAGGTTCCGGCACGAACGGAGGGCAAGGGCCCATCAAGCGAGACGCCAAGGAGGAGGAAGCAAGTGCCAGACAGACGCCGACCTCGAAGCGGTCCGACGGCGCTGGGGCACGTCGTCGGAACCCTGCAGCCGCTGCCAAGAGGAACACGCACGCTTACCGCGGGGTGCGTCACCGCAAGCAAGAGGAACTCGTCCTGGCCAAGTTTCGAGGAGAGTTCTTGAACCGAAACCAACTTGTCGCAAGATCAAGATCAATCGAACTTGTTTTGAACCGAGGAGAAACATGCGGGGAATCACTCAACTTTCAATTGTTACGCGTAAGAAAAAAAAAAAAATATCCGCGTTTCCATGAACATCAAGAACCAATATCTGCGATTGTGTCAACTTTGCGGCAACAGAATGGGTAGAATAGGCAAGATAACGCATATAGTACTTTCAAGCACCATTGAATATTCCATTTCCTTTACCAGAAATTTCCTTTTCCCGGGTTAACAAGTCCACGGCGATTTCGGAAATAAAAAAAGGTGCGCCGACACGCACATACACTTTGTACGATTGCCACCTGCAGCGTTTAGGGGTCCTAATCCTATCACCCGAGCCCGAAAGACAGCCGACGAAAACAGTGGGAAAATGTCGGCAAGGAGGCGGGGAAAACGAACTACCCCACCCGTGTATTTCGAAGAGATGGCCGACCATTGTCTGGGCCCGTCGTAACCTGTCCATACACAGACCGCAGACGTGAGCCCCACACCGACCACGTCACAATAAACAATGGCGGGGAGCGCGTGAAACGATGCGCTTGATTGAGTGGCTTCGAGAGCAGGCTGTCGGGGGAGCTACTGCCGTGGGGAGGCGAGAGCCCCATTGCAGCTCATCCGATCGGCCCGCCGGGAGCGGCGATGTCAAAAGGATGCGAGGGTAGGTGAGCCCTCGTGTTGGACATGGCACGAGCGTGGTGCGCGGCACGAGTCACATGGCTCGCGCACGCCGGCGTCGGCAGTGCTCCAGACTTTACCATATCCCAATCCGGAGGAAAATCGGGGAACCTTGGCGTTTATAAGAATACTCGCACACGGGTTTGCTGTCATGTCAGATTACTCGGAAAAGTGAATCGGGTCGATTAGAGCAAGATTTGGAGCTCGGTTTCTTATGCTAACGAAAACAAGCGATCGATGTCAAAAGCGCCGTGTCAAACACCCCGCGGCAAACACCCCGTCCTTTTGGCCCCGCTTTTAAAAGCACCAGTTTCGGAAGCCCATGACGCGAATACCCCGTGTCAGGTGGCCGGGTCCTCAACGTGGCGGCGGAGCATTTTGCTTTTAACTAAGAGATTGTGTGTACGCGAGCTTGCGTAACGTAATCATGAGGTACCCGGGACTCAAGTAAGGAATAACTGGATAAAGCTTCCGTTCGTCAGGCGTGCACTAAACACATTCGCGTCTTGCGACGTTAGAAGAGAAAGTACGCAGACAATATCATTCACTGGCAAAACTGGCAATCATGCTACACTCCTTTTTTTTTTATCTTTTTACTTTAAAATAGAAAAACTGACATAAAATAAAAGTAATGGGATGTGAAGTGCTCGGTAGCGGACACTAACCTAAGAGGCCAACTTTCGTGACAGTAAAGTTCTAAGTAAAACGCAAGGTAGTGCCGACGTCGTACTCGGGCTAACAGTGTCCCGTAAATCCTTGAAAGATTACCGCCTGCTATCTCAAAGCAATCCAGGCGGCGCTACCGTTCACGCACGTGTGTAGAGAGCTCAGATTGAAGAGGTAGGCCGTCTCAAACCATGGGGAGAGTTCGCAATTTAATGGCGGACACCTCCTGCGGAGATCGGTCGCGACTCGCGATTGCACAAGCGCTGCTTCTGCGCAAGGCGAGGAGGAAAGCCAGAGGAAAAGCCGAGCCGTTCACATACAATGAACGCTTCGAACACCTCTTCGCAGTCCGGATTGCAAACGCGGCCCATACGTGAAGACGATCGACTATAGTTGGAAACTCACTGCATTACAGGCTCTACGTGCAAGTGCGAAAGAGCAAAGGTTTCTATCGCTAAACTGCCGGTGAGACAGCACTAGCCGCCAAGTGATTAGACCCATAGCCCGAAGGCTGGTGCGATCAATTTGTGTGTTTGTAGGAAAAGACGAAAATAACGGAATTGAATTGAAAACACGGAAGAACGACTCACGGAGCGAACATAAGCCAGACCC
Source organism: Ixodes scapularis (assembly GCF_016920785.2). NCBI lineage: Eukaryota > Metazoa > Arthropoda > Arachnida > Ixodida > Ixodidae > Ixodes > Ixodes scapularis. The sequence goes on along the minus strand of NW_024609846.1, from coordinate 171,158,686 downwards.
GGCGTTCAAGCTGTCAGTGAGAGTAGCCACAGTAGAAATGGCGACTGAGAACACCGTTTGCAGGAGGACACTTGGGGCTCGAAATAACGAGCCTCCCATCCCAATACTATCACCGACCGAGCGACTGCGAGAGTCTGTGGCCTAAGTGATTTTCCTTATTTCAAGGAACAAACAAAAAGCTAAGAAAGGAAAAAAAAAATGAAGCACGACGTTAAACGTTTCGAGTATTAAATCCGTCTTGACGGAAGAGGAGCTAGAACAATACGTGGTTGCTTAAGTCTCCAGAAAGATTGCGGCCCCTCTATACCGCACTTCCGACTGGTCTTCTGCGTTTTTGTTTTTTCCCCTCGAGATGTCAAGTTAATCGAAAGCGAGAGTTAATAAAACGGAAAGGAAAGAATTCCCCGGTAGCTAGATTATATTTTCGGAAAGAACGATCGACTATTGGCTGCCGGAACGGCAATGCTGCGGATCAAATATCGGTGGCGATGGCGGTCGCGGCAAGAGAGCTGCTTAAAATTGAGAAACAATGAAACTCTATACTTTGCTATAAGGAACGCGGTTTTCAAGAAATGTACTTTTTTTTTTTTTGTTTTTAGTCACAGGGTTTCTGTATTCGGTATGCGGGACGAGAACATGTTAAAACATGTAAACCTGGAGTATGCAAAAATTGTTTAAAGCGCTCGAACAAAAATTTAAAAATTCCAAATTTAGTACCGATTGAACGGTACAAAACGCTTATGTAAGTAATGACTAGAAAATAGAAGCCAATACAACGCCCTCTTCTGTTACAGCGTATTCCACCACGCACACCAAAGGGCGGCACAACAGTCCCATTAGTAATGTTACCACTAATGGTGTTACAGGGTAATAAGCACGCTACAATACACTTGCCTAGTTGTACTAACTCAGTACCGCGCAATGCAGGTCAACGATGGATGGCCGCAATGCCCCAGTTTGACTGGGAAACTGACGCAAGGCGCCACCGACCTCGAAGTGTTGTTGAAAAGTGCATGAAGTAGTCTAGATGGCGCTGGTGTGTGGTTCACCAGGAGCACGGCGCACGGTACGATCGTACCGTGCGCCGTACTCACACAAACACACACACACGACAAATGCCGGCGTTCCGCCTTCGAAGAGTGCAGTGTAGACAAAAGCAGCTAGTTTTGCCTCTACCCACTATAGTCCCAGTCAAAGTTCGGCGTTTCCTCCTCTCCCACAGCTTCTGCCCGCATCACGTGACACAAGTCTGACGTCACCGGACGAAAATCGAGGAACCACAAATGAGAGCACGACGAACAGACATGTCAGAGACGCGTTCCACGCACCCGACTTTGCCGAGGACAGCTCGAATCAGCCTACTCTTTCAGGACTCATTGCGGACGTCACGTGATCATCAACACACCCGAAAAGGCGTCGAGGACCTCAAACGTGAAGGAATATGGGACCACTCCTAAACGTTCCGAAGTTACGTTGTACTGAGCCGTACTAAAGCTCCCTCTCAAGAAAAACAAATAGAAAAAAAGATCATGCATTACACCTACGCTCACACGAAGAAGAACCTCCTCAATTAGCATATGCGCCCCCCACACGGCGTATACAAGGGCCAAAGGTTATGCACACACCGTGGAGAAAACCTCCGCTTCGACGGAAAACAGCTCACCACAGCCGTAAATCAAAGGCTTGCGGGGAAAAAAAAAGAGAAAGCTATGTACGGCGTGTCGTGGCACAGCTCTCTTAATTAACATCTCCGTGTCGGTCGCAGTCGGCGCTTGCCCGTGTCGAGGACGACCGGCACTGACGAGCCCATCTCTTGTTTGAGCACACAAAGCTACGGACCATCCTGATAGCCCCAAAGAGAATGCTGGGAACGTAGTTACACGCGTTACTGACATAGGATCGGCTTGGCCGAATACCGGTCTGGCATTGCTCGTAGCAATTTGCACACGCGCATCTAGATTTGTGTATGCGTTCGAGTTCTGCTGTGTACTAAAAGTGTTGGTTTGGTGTACTCGGCAGCGTTCCCCGAGAGCCTGCGCGTGTCGAGAACAAATCATAAAAAATAGCTATATATATATATACCTACTTTTTCGTACGAACCATTAACGAATGGAGTAGTCTTCCTGCCAATATTACCAATGTCTCGTCCGTTCAGGAATTTGCTTACTCATTATAGCGTTATTTCTCAGATGTACAGTCACCCAATTTTGTAATAATATCACGCGAGCGTCGACCGCTGGGACGGCCAGCGCCATGCCGCGGGGAAATGCGGCGTCACGGGAGAGATCAGGCGCGTGCGCACAAAGCTCTTTCCGGTGCGAGCGTCGTCTGCTAGGCTATACTGTTCACCGCACACAGCCCCTGTTCCTTATCTGCTGGCATAGCGGACCGCCTTGAAATAAAGATCTGAAGATCGCTTGCTTGCGTGATACCGTGATACTGCTCAGGCGTGAAAGAAACCGCGCGTCATCTCGTTTAATTTTTTTTTTTGTTCGCGTTTGTCAGCACCAAAAAAAGAAAAATACGGTGACGCGACAAGCTGAATGCAACGATGCATTAAACTATATACCGCTGCCAATGCTACGGGCCATCAAAACCAATCCAGCGCTGTCACCGTGCCACGTGACATCATGCTTCTACGTGCAGTTGTGCCCAACAAGAAGGCCACGTGACACACTCTTGGCGATGGACTGGCCAAGATGGCTCGTAGCGTCGGCTGCGGTAAATGGGCGCAACGCGCTCCTCTGCTACGGAGCAGGGGCTGTGTGCGATCAGCGGAATAGCCTAGCAGACGACGCTCCCGCCAGAAAGGGCTTTGTGCGCACGCGCTTGATCTCTCCCATGACGCCGCATTTCTCCGCGGCACGGCACTGCCCGCGACTGTACAGTCCTAGATGCTTTCTTTCACTCGTGTTTAACTAGGTTTTCTTGTGTGTTGCCCTGTATGGCCCTCTCCCGCCCCGGCTGCCAAATGGCAACCGGTAATAATATGTAAAAAAGAAAGATCTCTCGGCGTGAAAGAGGGGAAAAATCAAGCTCTTGCGAGGCACGAAGTCGAAGCTTGAAGTATTTTCTTTATATATAATATACATGTTTGGCGAAGTCAGAGCGAAACAGCACAGGCTCTCCCAACCCACACCGCAGCTGACGGGCATGCGACTCTCGCAAGCAGGTGTCTTACATTTCTTTCGTTCCAACTTCCGTACTTCCGCCGCGCTTTGTGATCCAACTCAAGACGTAAACATTATGGTGCAGCACGCGGGTAGGAGCCGAAGCTCGCACGCTAATAAAAACAGCCTCGCTCAAGCCAAGGAACAAGGCGACACCCTCACCCCACCCGATCGCTCCTCTCTCCCACCCCCTCCACTTCTCCGTTAGACCCGGACGCAGGTGCCACCGATATTAGTAGAGCAAGTTAGACGCACGGTTCAGACCTCGAAATTAAGTTAGCCTGCACCCGGGCGGCCCCGGAGAAGCCCAACTCCGAAGGAGCGGCTTCCGTCGGAGCGTACGGAATCTCGGCGACAGGCGCTTAATATTATACCTGAGCGCCAAACTCGTTCCGGGAAACTCGGCAAAGGGCGAGTGTACGCCTACGCGAAATTAAGTTTGATCCATTTGCCCCGATGGAGCAAGAATTAGCTTAACCGCGCTGGGAAACCTGCGGGGGCTCGAGCCCAGAGCACGGCGGTCTGCGTTTATATAAAGATTTCTCCCATTTTTCTTTCGATCCTCGGTTTCTCGATGGAGGGAAACAAAAAGGGTGATCGAGTTAAGACGTGAGCTCGTCGATGTTTAACAAACTCTCACGAACGCGAGCAACAAGTTCGGGGTGCGACGTTCGGAAGCAAGCAACCGGTGATAATTTTATACTGCGTGGCATATGGGAAAGCGAAACATCCTTTGAGCGAGGCGGATCTGTATACAGTGGTGTGGACATGTCTTCCCCCGTGGAAAGCCGTGAACGTGCTTAGATCCGTCATTCTAATTAGCCCGCAGGGGCCGCAGCTTTTACCACTGGCCGAGTTACGCTGAGCAGTGTTTTGGGCATACTCGCTGCATAATCAGGAATTAGACCGGTAATTCGTGTTGTGTCGCACGAACTTTCTTTCCAGTGCGTTTATATGAATCGATAACTAGGGCAGCACCCGGGAACCTCGCCAGCTATCACCACTGCAATTCGTCAAGCGGACGCGGGAACTTGTTACGGTAGATGAAGCAGATACAATCGCACCGCGCCACATAAATGTGGCCCGCCATGGCCCGGTCGTAGATTCCAGCGTCAGAAGGGATCGTCTCGCCCAATGGCACAGTGAAGCTCGCCTTCGCGGAGCTCGAATAACATTCGTCGCTTCGCCGAGTTCCAACGCTCGGTTACTCGCCATAACGACAACATGTAACTGGTAAATGCTATATATGTATCAAAAAGCAAGCAACCACCCTTCAAAAAAAAAAAAAAAAAAGGCAGTCGCGCGTCTTTGCGTTCACGCACACAAACCATCGCTTTCGCATTAACACGCGATTAACTCCAAAGCGAACACAAGTAGGCTACGAAGAAACGTACAGTGACGAAAACAAAACGAAAACAGAAACACTGATCGTGTCTGCTGCTTCGCTGGTTTCTGCTGCAGCCATTAATCAGATCAGAAGCAAGTAAGCAAGGCACAGACAGAGCGCGCTGGAGTCTGACGAGCCAGCCGGCAAAGGAGAGCTCTCTCGGAACCCAATGTGACAGCTTGTTGCTGGGCTTTCAAACCGAGCGTCCGGGCTTATCTGCATTGCATCGTCGAGAGACGTTCCATCTCCTGATTGTTTTTGGGGCGGTTATCAAGCCAGGGAAAATTGAGAGTAATGGAGTAGCTGGCACTGCATAGGCAGCGCTAAAGAGTTCCATAAAACCTCCATATACAACATATTTAATTTAATTTCACAAATAAAAATAAATATATAAATAAAATGAAGTCTCCAGCGAAGATTGTGCCTTACTGCTGGGCCAACAAAGACAACGCTGTCGTTGTTCATTAGTTATTTTGGAAACTTCACTCCCACGGCGGGTGCTAAATTCGGGGAACATTTGATAATGCTTAACGGGTTACAATTATTTGTGCTCGACTTTTTTTTTTTTTTTTTTTTGTCGACCTTTTTATTTGGAGCAACTGCTGCCCAGCCTCCAGGCAAGAGCTCATCTCGTAGTCTTGTCCAGCGGGGCGGTGCACCGCGCCAGTTTTTTCTGCCGGCTCGGCGGCTCATGCGGCCCTTCGATCCCGCGGGGGTTCCGCCGCTTTGTGCGTTTGCTTCTGGTTACGAGAAGGGTTGCGTTCCAGCGCGTCCTTCGGGGACAATCGGGTTACAGTCGGGGCACTACGCTGGCGGGACTCGACTACGCCGTGGACTGCACGAGTGTACTGGGGGGGGGGGGGGGGGGGGGGGGTCCTGTCAGCCGAAGTCGGTTGCGGGGTCGACGAATGTCAGTGTCCATCTCCGTTCAACCATTGGTATTCCAGGATCACGTGCCTTTGTGAAAAATGAAAACAAATGGTCGACCCCTGCCCCATGCACGGCAAGGAGGTCGGTGCTTTCAAAGGGGCCACGGAGGGAAGTTTTGGATTTTCAAATAGAGCGAAAAACTTGAAGTGATCCAATCGATTTTTTTATGAGATTTCTTTTTTTAGTGCATGCAGCCGCCTTGTTTGGGCGATCATGGTTGTTTCGATTGGACTAGGGTGAACTGGATTGGGATCATGAGGTGGAGGCGCGCAGTTTTCCGCCGTGCTCTTTTGCTCGGGTCGTTCCCTGGTTACGTCCACTTTCACCTCCCACAAGAGGGAAATTCTTCTGGCACGCTTTCAATGACGCACCCCGGGAGAGGGAGGAAGCTGTATACGTGGTTGGCAGAGGTTCTTCGATCTATCAGTTGACAGGCGCCCCACGAGGGAGCGGCGTTCGAAAACTATTCTCCGTTGTCTGCCCGCGAGCAGGCACGGGCGGGTAGTGTCCCCATAGCGCCACCAGCGTCAACGCCTCGACGGGCAACGAAAGAGCACCGCTTTGGAACGACGCTCTTCCAGCCCCAAATTTTGCGAAAACTTTACGTTTACCACGAAAACCACAATAGAATTTTCCATCTAAGGTAACGGTCATCCAACACTACCGGATTCACCACGTCTGTCCATAGGGCGGCCTGATAGTGTGGCGAGCGCCACCGAGCGCATGCGCCACAAAAGGGCGCCAGGTGTTCTTTAGGAATAGTATAGTAGATTGTTGGGCTAGTTGGTTTTAAAACTTGGAATAGATTTTAACGCTCAAAAGACAAGGACACAAAGACGAGAACCAGACGAGATTCAAAAGCGCACTGTGGTGTCTGATTCTCGTCTTTGTGTCCTTGTCTTCTGAGCGCTCGTCAACTGACTGATCTATGGTAAAGTTGGCGGTGGCTGCGTCTGAAACCACCGACGCCCGGTAGACAGACTGGCTCTCTGAAGACAACGGTATGTGAACCGTGTTGCGAGGTTGGAATTCTCATCCTTCGCGGATCCGGGACTCTCGCGCAAATCCCGACACATTTCGTCGAGAATCGGCGTAGCGACAGCAGCGATTTCGGCATCATTTCTTTGTGCCGTCGATATGTGTTTGTAAATACAGTTACGTATAAAGGAAATGTTTGCCTTTCAACGGACCATGTTTGCTGTCGCCGCAATCTCCACGGGGTCGAAAAGAACGGGCGATGAAGAATAATACGAGTGGGGAAGGGGTGTATTAATGGGTTGGCGGGTAAGTATATACTCTCACAAAGGTGGTCAAGTAGGATTGCTAACAGCTAACCGCAGTGTTTCGGGGCAGCACGTTTCTCGTAAAGGCAGGCTGAATTAAACGTTTTGAGAGTCGCTGTGTACGTCAATGTAGACATAAATAAAAGCAAAAAACAAACAAAAAACAAAACAAAGACCTTAATATTTAAAGTCCTATAATGCATCAAATGATCGATTAAATTAGTTTAAAAGACGTTGAACAGTCATTTGGGGGGGGGGGGGGGGGGTAAAGAAGACATCTATGGTTTATTTCTGCTGCTAAACGTAGTGGGGATATTGACGTCACGTAGCCGGATGTCGAACGACGTAGGCACGTGACGTGACGTCAGTTGTCCGGGGAAAGGGGGGGGGGGGTGCACGGACGGACGGAAATTCGTTGGATTTAATAATCCCTTTAAGGAAAAAAACAAACATTACATGCTTCAAAACAGGAACGATGGAAACATGGCGGTCGTTAGCGTGTCCCGCGTATCGCATAACCGGAGCCCTTGAAGCATGCGTCTATAATAAGTGGCGCACTATCTTTCTATGAGTCGGCAGCCGCCGGTGTGCGCGAGCACACGCAACGGAGTTGACGTCATCATATCGCCCATTCGAGCTTATCGAGCTTGAATGGGGGATATGATGGTGCGGTATACGGAACATGGCAGCTGAAGATAGACGTCCGTCAAAGGGAGTTGACCGGGTTAAACCAGGAGTCACGCAGATGATGTCCAGATAATACAACCGAGTTGCGAGGTCACTTTATTAAAACTCGAAGGGTCAAGTTTCAATAGCGCAAGTTCTCATCGTGCTTCTTTCGTCCACTAAACGGCAAACACCCCGGCGCGCAAGACACCCGGAGAAGGAAACCACCCAAGAGAGCTTCTGAAAGAGCATCGGAAAGACCCACCACGCGAGAGCCGGGGGGGGAGTATATGAGGAGCAACCCAGAGGTTTTCCCCGCACCGTACGGAGCGCCCAGCGACGTTCAAAGCTGGCTGTATATCTAAACCAAAAAAATAGCAGAACTTGGTCGACCCAAAATAGCAAAGAGGCAAAGGCGTGCCGCCTCCCTCGCCAGCTTGGCCGCGTGTTCGCGCTCCCCGTCCGCACGCCGCAGCGTCTACAAGAGCCGAGTCGCCGGCTCCGGCGGCCCGGCGCAGCAGAAACCCCGCTGGCAAGGGTCCCAGAATCGGATTTCGGTTCAATAACCAAGTTTCGCCGGCGTCGCCTTTCTTTGCGCCCAAGGAACGCGGCAGCGCCACGGATGGCGGAAGGAGACAGCGCCCCACGAACACGAGCGACGTAGAGGGGACACACTTCGTATATCGTGATCCTACGCGCGCTTGTGCAATGTAAGCGTCGTTTACGCCAATATTCTCCTGCTGGTCCCTCGCGGCGACGTTATAACTTACATCGTTATAAGCGGTATTTCGTATTCACAGAATGCAGGCCCGTTCACACAGTCCCCGTTTTCTTACACCTGATTAGGTTACGTTGCGGTATACGACCGCTCGTCACCGGCACATCCGTGCTTCGTGTGCCGAAAACTCCTTCAACTGGCTTTTTTCATTTTATTTTTATTATTTTATCACCGCTATATTGCGTACTGGAGAAATGTAGAAAAAGCAAAACCGCAAAGACGCAAGCGTATTTCGGAAAGCGATGAACAAAACACGCGGTTTTGGGATGCTGGACGACGAGCAAAGTGAAAACTGACATTCGCGCGGAGCGATGATCCGTGCCAAGAAATATAACGAAAAAGCGAGCTTTTACATGCTCTCCATACTTATTTCCCAAAAATTAAAAAAAAAAAAACGTCAAATGATTTGCCACAGGCTCATGAGATTCGTTCCCACCGTCATTTGATGGATCCTGGCTTGCATGCGTTGGATTGTATCCGATGGGAAGAGTTCCTTACAGTCGTCCACCTTTCTTTTGCGAAAGATCGTCACTTTTCCTCACGTATTTCCGCTCATGAACTGAAAAAACCTTGCAAACAGAAGACAAATTTGCAAACACTGCCGGAATTACGGGATTGACTTGAGCTATACTCCGTTCCACCTTATGTTGTACCGCAGCGACGGCTAAAAGTGCGAGCTCATAGCGTTGGCAGCTGCCCTTGGTGCACGAGAGCTTGTGCCGCCGAGATGTGCCCTAGAGCAAGGAGCTCGCGCTTGTAGCCTTTCCTGCGGTACGACACAAGGTGAAACAGAGTATAGTTGATGCATTACTAGGAGAGGGCCAGCTTGAACTTGGAAGACGAAAAAACGTGAAAAACAAAGATAGAAGAGAGAGACAGAGATAGCCATATCTCTGTCTCTTCTCTTTGTTTTTCATGTTTTTTTTTCGTCTGCAAAGTTAAAGCTGGCCCTAGACTGCCGGGAACCCCTCCATCCCAGGCCCGAGAAAACGACTAATGAACTCGAAGCTGATTCTCCTCGAGAAATAGCGAAGCCTTCCTCCGTGTTTTCGTGGCCTTCGCCGAGTAAATAGGAGAGTTTAAGGATCGTTTCTGGGGCATCCGCTTTTGTGTGCTCGTATATGTGACGACGCTGGGATCGTCTTTGTGAGCACAAACACGGAGCACGTAATCGAAGCACTACCAGTAGCCCAGGTCTCCCGTCACGGAGGCCTCGAAGAAGTCGTCGAATGTCCCGTCACCAAACCGAAACTCGGGCAAGCTCCGTACGAAATGGCAGAGCGACACACGCAAGTGTCCCACGGATTCCGAGCGACATAAACGTACATCCATGGCTAATTGTAGTTGAAGATGTCCAGGAGCACCTGGCGACGGGTCATGATGGTTGGTCCTCGTGGTTTCACTGAGAAACTTGCTAAGCATAATCGAAAACCACTAAATAAACTCTTTCTATAAAGATACAGAATAAAAACAATTTGCAAAATTCAAAAAAAAAAAAAAGAAATAAAAAGCTAAGATTGGACGGGTTTTTAGGTTTCAGTTTTTTTATCGGAGCGCATCTTTGCACCCTCGGTGCAGCTACCCGGTGGTCGCGGCACGAAGCCACCGACTCGCCTCCTTCCAAGGGCGCGGTGCAGGATAGAGGGAAGTATGGCGAGCGTGTGTTGCGCGTCTCTGCCACCGGGGAGCAGGAACCCGGGTGCAGAGACGAGCTGCGATAAGAAACCGAAACCTGGAACCGCGTCCAGATTAAGAGTTTCTACGGAACGCCAAGGATTTAGTGGTTTTCGACGATGCTTACCGAGATTCTCAGTGGAACCATGCTCATTTTCACTAATTCAATTAGAAAAAAATAGTTAATTATCTCGCTAATTAGTATGTTTTTAAAATCATTGAAGTCCGCCAAGACTGGTAGTTTGTTCCCGCAGGTGGTTCCTTTTATCTCGATCAGCATATTCTTAGTTTTTTTTTTTTTTTTACAGCTTTCGCAGAAGCGCACGATATGCGGTGCGCCTCAAAAGGTGACTTCCAACGCAGTACGGCGAAATCTCCCGCCGAAAGAAGAAAACGGATTTATTTGTCTAAAGGTTCTATAAAATGATGAACAGGTGGTACTGATAGGGTGACTAGATAAGCAACGCCTCGGAGTACCGACAAGTCAGCCATCTTGTAGCTCCTTGAAATCATTGTTGCCAGTTATCTGAAATCGAGGCAAATACTTTTCCCTCCTCTATAAATGTCAACAGCGCGCGACAAAGCAAAACGGTATCACCCGAACGTCGACACCGGACACCTAAGGCTCGGAAAGTGGCATTTTCGAATCGAAACCTCGGCATAGTGTGCCCGCTCTGCGCGAAACAGCGATATTCCCACAAGAGGATCGGGTAATGGATTGTCGGCACTCTTAAGCGTAACCAATACAGCGAGTCTAGATTCTGCTCACCGTGGATCACTCACCGCGTAAAACTACGATCGACCACAAGAGCACGGGATATCTAGGAACAAGAGGAATTTGAGTGCCTATAAGCATGCGATTTCTAAGGAAGAGAGATGGCTCGAAGACACGCGTGGATGTTCGCCAACAACAGTTATCGGCCGCGAGAAAATGTCAGCCGTCGAAACCATTTCTGTCTGTGGATTTTACGAGAGAAAGCCTAGATAGAAACTCGCAGTGTCGCTTTCTTTGCGCTTGCTCAAACTTCCCTCGATGTTGTAACTGGAGTTTTGTCTCGTTTAGTAATCGCTTGATCGTTTGTGTGCAGCGTGACCAAAACACAAGTTCGTCAAGCATTGGTATACACGTTTCGGTTGCCCGAGGATTTGCACGTGGAAAAAGCTTCACGCGCCCGTTAGCGTACCTTACCCTATAACTCTCAGGGACGGATCCAGAACTCCGTTTTGGGGGGGGGGGGGGGGGGGGGGGGCCGAAACATTTTTAGGGATACTATTCTCCCATTCTTTCTTGTGCAAGGGGGGACCACCCATGTCAAATTGCCCTACGAAAAGGGGGGAGGGAGGGGGGTCGACTTTGTTTGGGAGGGAGGGGGGGGGGGGGGGCGGCCGCCCCCGTCGGCCCCCCCCCCTCCCTTGGATCCGCGCCTGTCTTTGAGTGCAGCTCCCCTTACCAAAACACCAAATGAGAAAAGCGTGGTCGTCTTGTGCTCGCACAGACACAAACGCTCGCCTGCTTCAAGAAAAAAAAAAACAAAAAAAAAACGTTGAAATTGATTGGTCTCTAAACTGACACGTCACTTCGTTATGCAGAAGTCGCGTGATTGTGGGGGCGCAAAAGTTGCGACATCTCCGCGAAAAAAACCACAAAAAAACAAAAAAAAAAAAAACGAAAAAATTCATTAACGTGATGAAAATAATCCCTGCAGAAGGGGAACAAGAGGGACAAAGGACGATTCCATCATTACTGTCCAGCTCGCTTGCACCTTTGCATTTAATTGCATTATAATAATAAAATTCATTAACATGAAGTTTTTATTGGATATCCTAGTCCTCACAACATTATCTAAACAATGCGAGCTGCCACTCTCTAAATAATACACAGGACACCGAGAGAATAAAGAGAGCGCAACAGACCCCTTTTCAAAGCAGAGTTCCCGCGGCCAGCCCTCCGCCATGAAGGACACAAAAGGCGCGAAAACTCCCGACGTACATGCACAGTAAACAAACTGGCGAACATGGAAGACAAAGCCTGTTGTGCTTGCCCGTCGTTACGGCGCCGGCCCCCCCCATTTAGGCAGCATCAATAACGACCCATACTTTTTTTCTTCTCGTTATTTTTTCGAGTTTTACGGTGCCGCCCGTGCCTCAGTCGTTCTTTGCGTGCGCATCGCCGACAGTGAATGGCGCATTTCTATCGACCCGCACGCTCCCCCCCCCCCCCCCCCCCCCCCCCTTCCACACACCAAAAAAAAGATAAAGAATGAAGCGGAAAAAACTTCGCCGAGAGAAACAAACAAAGGACAACTTGTAAGAGCGAACGGACGAAATCGTCTTCGAAAATTGGGGAAACTAGGACGGGCAAAGATCAAACGCCACTGCCGTTTATTTATTTTCTCGTAGTTCTTTTTTTTAAATAATCTGGGAGGAAAAGAAACCAAGTGAAAATAATGAGCCTCTCTCCAGCGTTCTCGCATTGACCCGTATTCCCAAACGGGACGTTGGGTCCCGCTATCTACTCCCCCCCCTTTCCCCTCTTCCTCTCGCACTCCTTCCTCGCAAAGAAACGAGCTGTTCTGCCCTTTTCCGATTCCACTCTAAAGAGGATTACGAAACCTGGGGTACTGCGCCTTCCCATCCGTTTTTGTTTAAAAGTGTGTTCGAAAATGGCAGCTCTAAACAAGTACTTTTTCTTTTGCAATTTTTTCGCGCCGTTTGTTTCAATTTTGTGCATTCTTTCAGACCAATTCATAAAAGAGGCCTCTAACGCTCGTAGAACGTCGAAACTGCCCCGTTAGCCATGAAAACCCCGGGTAATTACCATCAACAATCTAAGCGCTTTAAAAGAAAAGAAAGGAAAAGCCGGCGTTAAGCTTAGTAGTCACGCCACTGAAAGTAATGAAAACCATTTCGCCCGCAGACCGCTTTCGTTGCTCTAAGTAAGTAAAAAGTTTAACTAAAAAAAAAAAAAAAAAAAATAAAAAATAACTCCGACATGTTCTTTAGTTTTTGGTTCCAGTGTACAGTATGCGTTACAAACGACGCTAAAATCCACTTGGCTCTTTCACTGGGAATTCTTTACGCTGCGCTCAAACTGCTAACACACTATTTTGTATTGGCAAGTTTTTGCAACGTTAACGCGAACACACTGTGCTGGCGTTCGCTCGTATACGCAATACTAAAACTCCCTATTGTTTCACCGGCCTTCCAACGCCAACGAAACGTGCTGCAGTGAGCAGACGTGCAACCGGGTAGGCGTTTTTTCGAATTGGAAAGGCAGAGATTGGCAAAACGGCGGTGCATAAAAATTGAAGAAAAAACATTTGCTCAGAAACTTTGTAATAAAAAAATAAAAAGAGAATCCCCCTTTTTTGTGTAGTTTTGGACATTTGGTCCGGAAGGACTGGCGGCAAATTTGGAAGTTTTGCCGATTGTCAAAAGTAGCGACTTTGATAGCACCGTATGCGTTACTCACAATTATTGCCATTTTACAGAATTCTCGGGCTATACTCGGCGGTCAGCTTTCTGTGGCAATCCGAAGCGAAGAGGAAAGCGCGTGTACGGCGGTTGGTACACTTTGTCCCATAGCATTGACTGCATTGCCACAGAAAGCTGACCGCGAGTATAGGTAGAATGTTTTCATATATTTGATACCTTTTTAGAACTTTTGACTTAAACATGTTGCAATTGGCACCAGTGATAATTTTGAAACTTCGGATTGCCATAGTTGTATGCGCGTTTGGAATTAGAACATAAGCGACAAATTATATCATAGCTTGAAAAAGTACGTGTTAAAATATCTTAACTGTATAATACGAATTGCAGTAATGTAGGCCACGCCACAATCACAAAAATACGCCATTTAATCATAATAGTCTTTACAGAAAGGTCTCAGTTTTCTTATTAGCACACGAAAACAGACATCGTTATCAAGATAGACAAACACTGGGATAATATAAAATCATCTGCGTCCTGTGTTGTCTTAAAACAAAAAATCACTTTGGTCGTTTAACTTCGATTCCGTTTTTAGGTTTCTGTATTGAGAACAGAGTTTCTTAATTTATACGCTTTGTGAACATATTCTAAACTCATCACCCGTGGCGATATTTGGTAAGATTTTGATTGAGTGTTATTCTTTTGCTTAGAATAAATGCTAAAGCTATTAATAATGGAAACGCCGAAAAATCAATTGAAGGGCTCGCAGTCCATTATTTTACATGACAACTCTCAGTGAGAAAAAGCAGCAAGAACACAAATATTAGGTCTTATTGTTTCGCCAAATACATCAGTCCGATACCTTTAAGGTGTATAAAAGATTCTCTAAAGGGACACAGAATTCTCCAAAATATTTTAAAGTGTCTGCACCGGAGACCGTGTCACAAAATAGTTTCCGCGAACAATTTCTTTAGGGTAATAATTACGCTATGAGACACATCTTGAAATTGAAGAAAAACCGAAATTAACTCCTATATCAAGAAACTCGATGAAAAATACTGGGTGTCCCAAGGAGCGGCCAGGCTCTCCATAACGACCGCAACATTCGGTTTCTTAACCTACCGAGCTACGACTTTGTGCAGCGATGCCCACAGATGATGCATTTTTGTAAAATGTGCAAAGAGCGAACTTACCTGAGGAAAAAGTGAAGAAAGACAAAGGCTTAGCTCCTATGGAAACGCAGCGAAGCCATTGGTCTTCAAACAACACGGCGCTGTTTCGCACGGGAGACGACAGATGGCGCAAGCGGTCCCGACGCCAACTGCCGCAAACGAACGAGCATACGGCGCAGAGAGCCGGCGTCATTAGCAGACGATCTTTTCCGACTCAAACGCGGCGCCAGCTTTTCTGATATCAGTTGCCAATGCATTATTTCATCATCCTTACTAATAAAGCACATTGAAGGGACGCAATCGATTCAAAATTGTTTGTCGGGTTATTTCAACTGTTTTTTTTTTTCGTGATACTTAAGTCGTCTGCTTTGCAGTGCCTTGTTGTTAACGCGCCTGTTTTTGTTTGTGCGACTGTCGCCGCCTGCGGAACGCGCGCCGCTTTTGAGTCGAAAAGATTGTCTGCTAAAGACGCCGGCTCTCGGCGCTTATGCTCGTTCGTTGGCGGCAGTTGGCGTCGCGATCACTTGCGCCATCTCTTGTCTCCCAAGCGAAACGGCGCCGTATTGTATGAAGACGGGATGCTTCGCTGCGTTTCCAGAGGAGCTAAGCCTTTTTCTTTCTAACATTTTTCCTCAGGTAAGTTCGCTTTTTGCAAATTTTATAACAAAAAAATGTACCATTTGTGGGTAACGCTGCACAAAGTCGTAGGGCGATAGTTTAAGAAACCGAACTTTGCGGTCGATATAAAGAGCCTGGCCGCTCCTTGAGACACCCAGTAGAAGTTAGTTTCGGTTTCGTTCCTGAATTAAAACGAGCCTCCTGGCGTAAATATTACGCTAAACACCGTTTTTGTTTTCAGGAGAAAGGTGATTTGCTAGACTAACCCCCTAGTTCCCTCGTTTAAGCGGCGATAATTTGACACTCGATCAGTGAAGCCAGCACACTAGACAGGCCCAGCAACTGGTATACCCCAGCGCGCTTCTCCAACCCCCACTATAACCGCCATTTTGGAAGATGAGTGGCGCCACCTACAGACAGTTGGAGCCGCGATTAGGTTCCCAGGAAAACACCGGCGTCGCACGTCGTTGACAAGCGCTCGAACAATTCCAACCGCTAGTGGCCGGAAAACGAGCACGCCTATGGTGTGCGCTTTCTTTCTTCGCTTTCCTGTCGTTCTCTTTCTCGTTCTTTCTCTCGGGAGTCGGGGCCACCGACGTCAGCGCATACGTCACGTTCCGCCCACATCTATCCCTCGCTCCGATCTCCATCCGCTCTTCGTGGTCGCCGTCTTGCTCCGCGGACAACGTTGCCTCCTCCCCCAAATATAGCGCGATCGCGACGCGCTAGACGTCTAGACGCTGACCGCTATCGACAGAAAAGCCGCGGCGACGCGCCTCGCGGATGGAGCCGGACGTCTGGCCGGTTGCCCCCGCGGTCGCCAGCGGGTCCCGCCGCGAGAGATGTGCGGTGGCCCAGTTGCACCACGCCGCAAATAGGACTCGCGCCGAACTGCAGCCCCAGCCACGCAGATAACCCGACCCTTCCCCGAGCGGAGGGCGGCAGGCGCATCTGTGCGGGCACTTTTAAGCTCCACGCAAAACGTTGCAATAACAAATTCCAAAAAAAGATTGCCCCCCCCCCCCTTTTTTTTTTTTCCTCCTTTCGTAGACCCAGTCCCAGTTCAACCACTTTAAACTGGACTGGACTCTGGTCTTTAACATGAGGTACAAAACGGTAGAGCAACACCGCACTTATGAAGACAAGTTCGGAGAATGGAATATTAGCCTAATATTGTCCCCTTCGCAGTGGTTACGCGAGGCTGGGACGAAGTTGCAAACTCTGACCAGCTGCTAGACGTATAGGGGTAAAAAGCGCGTGGAGAACATCACTGAGCTTGGAATGATTAGTCGGTAGGTGCGAAGCCAGTCGCACTTGCCTCAATACTCCGTGGCACTAGTGTGCAGAGCAAGCGAAGGCAGCGTCTGGCGAAAAGAGAATAGGCGAGCACTAGGGAAGGCGGTACGGGGGAGGAGGGCAGCAACCTAAGTTGTAATTTTCACAATACGCGAGATATTCCAACGAGTAAGGGCCCAAAATGTATACACGCCTTCTCGGCCTTGGAGCACTAAAATATTGCTCGACCATAGGTTTAACTTTCACGGACGACATCTTTAGAAACGGTACACAAACACCCGTAGCTTCTGCATGTAACGGCAGCCGAATGGTTACAACTGGAAGAACCACAAAACCCCGATCAACTATGGATTACAAAATAGTAAATTAAATCAAAAGTATCGGATGATGCATTATAGCAGAAAATTTGCAAATCGAACTTCGAAAATTCATCGTCCACAAAATAAACTTAGTGTAAAAAAAAAAAAATCCGGACGCGTCAAGAAAAATTGTGGCGACCCAGACAGAGCGACGCGAACTTTTGATGAACGTCAGAGCGACCGGCAAGGACAGCGTTCCAAGTTGAGACCAATGCCTCCTTCTCGAAGCGCCACAATGCGACATTTGACCCGATTTTTCGGAAGAGCCGAGAACAGTCTCCAAACTACCAAGAAACAGTCGCCTCTCAAAAGACCTCGTTTGTCAAGACGCCGAAAGGCGGACACCCAAGCGATAGCCGCGCCAGCCAGTTTGTATACTTCACAAACGCAGGCGCCTCCACGACTGGCACTCGTGAAGCTTTTTTTTTTTTTTTTGTCTCTTTTTCTGTGGAAGAAATATTGTCACGAGAGCGCGAAGAGACTTTCCTTGTTCGGAAAAGGAGACGCGTCGTTGTACATGAGCCGATAGGTCGCACAGCCGGTCGCGTTTGGACTCGACGCCTCTGTTCACTGCAGCAAGCCGGAACGTTTCGGGCACTGAAGTTGGACTAAAATCGCGAGGTTTTTAGAGACGCAAAGCAGTCACGATGCTCGAAAAAACAAACAAGACGTCACCTATAACATACTGAGGATAATGAGTAAGAATTCAAAGTCACCTTCGAGTTTATAACGCGGATTTGGTACAAAAAGGTCTCAATCGAGGCAAAGGAATGCTCAGCTGGCTGACCTCGCTGTCTTCCTTTCAATAAATGCTAATTTCTCTCAGCTGAACGAGCCGTGTGCTCGCTGCTTGTAATATATATATATATATATTTTTTTTTTTTTTTTGTTGTTGCGATATGTAGGTTAAGCAATTATACGCCAACTGATCGGTATCACTGAGGAAACGAACATATTGACTAAAACCCTAAAAAGACGAGCGCCGTGTACCGTTCTTTTAGCATTATTACTGTTGCCTTATCCAAGTGAACGCGCTGAACTTCGCACAAAAAGTAACGAAACCTTTGTTGAACGCAAACTTTACGCGCAATTTCCCATCTAAATGTGACTGAAAAAATCAATCTTAACTGTAATCTTAAAAAAGAAAAAAAAAGTAAACTACATTTATCCCCCATTTGACTGTATCAACAAAGAGTGGCCGTAAATATATCCTGAATAGGCCCACGCGCAGAAGGCCTTACTTCGATCTGACTGGCTTTTGAAGTCATTCACTTCGCTTCTTTTTCTTCGGTGGCGCTGCAGACCCGACAAGAAGGAGAACTAAGCTTGAAGCTTGAGCTTGAAGGAAAAAAATTGAAGGAAGCAAATTTTGTCACGAGGCAACCGTTAACGGGCAGCGTGAACAACGCTAGGGCTAAAAAAAGTAATAGCGCCCAAGTTTTTTTTTTCTTTTTAAAAGATAGAAAAAATTGGAGTAATCTTTGTAACGTATACAAAAACTGCTAACCTTTATAAAATAAGCTCAAAAAGGTCTCCCACGTGAAGGCAGTCTTGAGCAGTTTGAAACGATTATTGCGCCGGACCATGCGAATCACTTGCTTCCCTTTCACAACCAAAAAAGGCAAAGGGAAAAAAACAAACAAATGGAAGTGGTTATACTCTGCGCATTCGTCTCAATACAAAAAGTTGTTGCATGGTGAACCTAGTTGTAAAATTTACGTGTAAAACTAAAAAACAAACAAAAAAAAAAATACGTGCACATTGTTTTGCCATTTTCGTTTTCGCATTTTTGTTTCCCAGAGCGCTGCACGGAACGCATGGACATTCTGTACGCGATCCTGCGTTCTTTTACATATTGCAGAACCAACAAAAGCAGTTAGATAAAACTACAACTAACTTCTTTGCCCGTCGCCACTCCAAATATAGCATTCCATTTGGATATCTCGAATACAACATCTTGGCTGCACCACTCGGCGAAGCAGAGGCCCTCTAATGAAGACTCGGAAAGGAGCGCTATCTCCCCAGCGTCAGGCATCGTTACCAGCGCACTTCCCGCTCGTGCACACAAACTACTGGAGTCTTCCTTGCAAAACTAGAAGTCCCACATGCCGCGATCTTGTTAGGCAAGGCAACACGAGCCGACAACGTGCGTCATCACATCGCATAGCGCGCGGGCGACGAAAGGACCACCCTCCTCGCAGGAGGCGAGCACGACGAACCTGGTCTCTTCGGGTTCGTTCACACGTGGTACGTGAGCAGAAAGCAGACAAGTTGTCGTAAAACGAACTCCCACACGGTACGCGGAAACATCTAAAATACAAACGGAATTGTTTTACGCTGGGACGAAATCGGCATGCCGACAGCTGGCTGCTTCTTGGGCGCGGAATTGCGCAAACGACGAATCCTCCTCAAGTCGTAAATTGGCGGATTGCTGACACAGAACAGAAACGACCCTCCACCTCCAAAAAAAAACGTGCAGGTAAGCTAATGAGTTAACCATTGCGCCCAGTAACTTGAGGCATACGGGAACACTCAACGTTGCGCCAGCATTTAACCAGCAACCAAAGAGAAATCCTGATCCCTTTCACACCCTGGTAATTGTATTGTCAAGGAACTGACGCATTTTCAAGTAACCCCAAGTCCGCGAGAGTAACCCCGCGAGAGAAACCCCAAGTCCGCGAGAGTAGCCCCAAGTCCGCGAGAGTAGCCCCAAGTCCGCGAGAGTAGCCCCAAGTCCGCGAGAGTAGCCCCAAGTCCGCGAGAGTAGCCCCAAGTCCGCGAGAGTAGCCCCAAGTCCGCGAGAGTAGCCCCAAGTCCGCGAGAGTAGCCCCAAGTCCGCGAGAGTAGCCCCAAGTCCGCGAGAGTAGCCCCAAGTCCGCGAGAGTAACCCCAAGTCCGCGAGAGTAACCCCAAGTCCGCGAGAGTAACCCCAAGTCCGCGAGAGTAACCCCAAGTCCGCGAGAGTAGCCCCAAGTCCGCGAGAGTAACCCCAAGTCCGCGAGAGTAACCCCAAGTCCGCGAGAGTAACCCCAAGTCCGCGAGAGTAACCCCAAGTCCGCGAGAGTAACCCCAAGTCCGCGAGAGTAACCCCAAGTCCGCGAGAGTAACCCCAAGTCCGCGAGAGTAACCCCAAGTCCGCGAGAGTAACCCCAAGTCCGCGAGAGTAACCCCAAGTCCGCGAGAGTAACCCCAAGTCCGCGAGAGTAACCCCAAGTCCGCGAGAGTAACCCCAAGTCCGCGAGAGTAACCCCAAGTCCGCGAGAGTAACCCCAAGTCCGCGAGAGTAACCCCAAGTCCGCGAGAGTAACTTTAAGTCCGCGAGAGTAACCCCAAGTCCGCGAGAGTAACCCCAAGTCCGCGAGAGTAACCCCAAGTCCGCGAGAGTAACCCCAAGTCCGCGAGAGTAACCCCAAGTCCGCGAGAGTAACCCCAAGTCCGCGAGAGTAACCCCAAGTCCGCGAGAGTAACCCCAAGTCCGCGAGAGTAACCCCAAGTCCGCGAGAGTAACCCCAAGTCCGCGAGAGTAACCCCAAGTCCGCGAGAGTAACCCTAAGTCCGCGAGAGTAAACAAAATTGGGATGTAACATCAATCACCGAAAAGGAAACGCACAGAAAGTTCCTGCGCGTATAACCAAAAAGAATTGAGCTAGCACACGCGGATTAACAGCCCCCAATTAATTTCCAGTGGACTAATTGCACCAGCGCACCGACTCTCCAATCCGCCCGGGAATGGGGCGGAGTAAAAGCCGACGGTATCACAGCTGCGACTGTCCCGACTCGCTGAACGACGTTGAAAGCGGCGTGGTCCTTTTAGTCATGTCAGAGTGCGTCGTCCTTGTCGAACAGACGACGAATTCCTGACACGGTTTTCCATATCTGTCACCTATGGCCGTAGCGAATATTCTGTCGATGTGTCGCAAAATTTGCATTACAGGAACAGCCTACAAATACCGTTTTCGGACACCAGAAGCTAAAATAGATCCGCCGCGCTCGTTACAATTGTTGCGAAACGTTTGGAGGGTTAAACCGGTTTATCCCCAAGAGGGTTGCTTCACCGCTACAACACCATGCATGCGGTGAAGCAGACCAGCCGGAACCATCCCCTTTCGGCAGCGTAGCCGCTTTCCAGGGGCAAGTACGAGCGCAAGAGAAGCTACAAAAGAGCGCCAATCATTGAGCAGGCTTGCCGAGTGTGCTAGCTCGTGTAATGGAAGTGCCGTCTAAGACGATTTCCTCGCGCTTATGGGTACGGATTCGCTATACTCCGTTTCATCATAAGTGCGAGCGAAGGAGAAGCTATAAGAGCGAGTGCGACGCCTTGAGCAGGCCTGCTAGCACGGTCGCAGTTCAAGCAAAACGTTTGTTTTCATTGTCACGGAGATCGAAAGTGGGGGAACGTATCTGAACCTCAAGGTATGAGTGATGCGGGCAATGTTGAAGCGCGTGAAATGACAGGAGATTAAATGTACGACAAAGCGATGGACGTGCATTTCCGCGATCGGCGGTCATTGATAATTGCATGGAGGCGAACGGGGTTTGCTCAAAGGCTACGCTTTGCATTTACTAATGTCTACAAGTACGAAACTATACGATTAAAGGCTTGGCGTATCTGCATCTGGACCGTTAAACAACACGCACCCAGGCAAGGCAAGAAGTTAAGAACTCCACATCAAATGCGGCTTTTTGTTCCAGGGGCACTTACCTCGTGTGAGCCAGCAGAACCTGGACCACTGTTCTGCACGAAACACACGAAGAAGTCACTGCACTCACGAAGTGCTTAACAACCTGACGATACCATAGCTTAGAAAATGAGCCAAGAAGTTGGACGAGACAGTTTAAGGTTAAAGTAGTTAACTCGTTGCGGGACTGTACTGTCTACCACAGTATAAAAGCTGCATTAATCGATGCCGTGAATCTGCCGTGGTGCCAAGCACACTTGTAACGGAGGCATCTTAAATTTAGGAAGAATAGAATGAAGCTTCATCTATCTTGTCATCCCAAACAATCTGAACTTGGTCAATGCGGATCTAAAGACACTCACAGAGTGTGGTCAATGGGAGGCGCGGACAGAGCCAGGGCGTGCACCAGACGCAGAAAGAAGACTTGACATGCACGCTTGGCCAACCAAGCTGAAAAAAATCCCCTGGCGGTGGTAGCGAGAAAACGGTTATAATCGTTTAAATGAACGCGTAAGAGTTAAATGTAGAAACCCCTTCATGGTTTAAAATAGAGTGCACGTGATGTTTCGATCATTATCATGCAGAAGGATGTAAGAAACGAATGTGCAGCTCAACTCTTGCTCGGACAGAGTGTGACCGCCCGGACGGCAGATTCCCGGCCCTCGGCGCCTAGCGTACGGATTATGTCGATCGTACCGCTAGTCGCACGTTTCCACGATGATTTTGAATGACCGTGATTCAAACATCACGTGCACCATATTTTCAATCACCGGAAGGTACTTCGACGCACTTGTTAAGTTTGTTTCTCTCGATTACCGCCACGGTATTATTTCCGGCTTCTGGTTGGCCACATTCGAATTTGTGAAGACGCCTGGAACATGCCCAGCGCGCTTTCGATTAATGGCGTCTACTCATTTGCGTCCCGTACTTCCCAATTAATGACCAAACTCTCTGCATATACGGCTCTGACTGGATATCGGGAAAGTAGCGCCATTGGCTTCCCTACCTGCTAGCCGGACACAAACATATACTAACATGCAGACGACCAAAACCTTGCAAGGCGATTGGCTAATCGGCCTACGTTGCCATGGAAATCGCCATCTTGGTCCATTTAAATCTTCGAAGCTTCCAGAGGGTCGTTGTAAACCAGTCGCGCCAAGATCACCATGGAGCATCATCGTACTGGAAGCGTTCCTCGCGAATATAAGCGTCTTTGACACTGTATGCAATCACCTTATCAATCATGCCCATCTCCACGGATCTCTTAATTTATACTGTTCTTGCGTATTTCAACACAGTACAATTATTTTTCAGTGCCTCCAAGCATTGACACAGCATGTGGTGGTGGAACAAAGATCTACGCTTGTTTCGCCGGTGTGTGGATAGCAAAATCTCGGTATACAAGAAACGTCTCCATAAAGCTACCCGTCTTGATGAGCCGCAGATCGGCTCATCAAGAACGGAGAGGCCCAAGGAGAAATTGCTCCTTCCACGGGCCAAAAGGGCGACCATAAGGGGAGCTTGGCGTTACTTTCCCAGAATCCTGTGACTTTATGCAGATTCAGCGTAACCACATGAAACTGCCTCGTTCAACGGGTTTTCACGCCGTTGAAGATATCACACAAAGTACGCGTAAGAAAAAAATAAGATGCCCGACTCATTGCATGGTGATTAACAGAAACCAGAATCAGCAATATCCTGCCCTCTTCGAAAAACTGCAAGGTGAATAGTTTTCTCGCGCCACGCATCATCGGCCTGGACCTGTTACAAGTAGAACATTTCAGCGAGAAATGTGGAGGATTCCTTCGAGCCGGATTTATTCCACGCCGTGGGTTCGTTCGGGGAATACGAGAAGAAGTTTCAGCAGGGCTGAAATGCATCCCTCAACGGGGGAGAGGTGAGGCATTTCCACGCAAACTTCAGGCCACAAGAAAACGCGTGGGAAAAAAAAGAAACCAGTGTTTGTGCTGTTGTATTTTTCCTCGTGGCGAATCTATATACTGCGAGTTACCGGAAGCTCAATCTGCGCCCAAATGTAGCAGTATATGGTGATACGGAGTTGGTTCAGGACTTTCACCCGACTCAAGTTATAAGCTATTACTCCAGACATGTTCAATGCTAAAACGGGACCCATTTCCGGTAGCTACGCCATTCGTATTCAAGTTCTCACGGACTTTATTGCCCGCTATTTTATCATTAACGATTATCGGGATTCGCCAATATTTTTTTCTCTTTCAATGACGCCTGACAGTTCTTTTTTACCACTTTCGCGCTTTGCATCAATAGCTGGAACAATTTACCTGAGCAAATCGTAACCTATCACAATGCCATTTAATTTAAAGATCAATGTAAACAATCGTATAATTGCCGACACTAAAGTCGTATTTATTACGTATTAACTGCAGCACTCTAGCGTGGGATTGTTCGTTTTTTTTTCCGCTTATTTGCGCTCAGTTTTTACCTATAACTTTCGTTATCACTAATGACTGCATCTTTATGGACTGCGGTCAGGTTTCAAACTCAAATTAATTTATGTTCCATTTCGACATGAAAACGGAGGGAGGCTGTATCCGCCTTTCAGGATTTGAACAATAGAAATCATGTTGTTAAACGTACCTTGCGCGAGTCATAGTTTTACATAAAATGCGCTGCTTCATTTGTTATGTTACTTGAGCTCATGTAAAAATCGAACAATGTAATCTGGGTGAGCTTTTGTCCGGGTTCCTGAGTAAGATCGGCGAGTTTTTGTCCGGGTCTGTAAAAATCTGGTGAGCTTTCGTCCCGCGAGATTCACGCGTTATATACATATCTGGTAAACAGCCACGAGTATTCCCATTTTCAGACATATTTCGTACCCAGGGTTATGTTTCGTCAAGCTCGACAATTCTGAAATCGTCTCAACATGTATGCATCTCTGCGTTTTGTAGCTGGAGGTAAATCTACAGCTGTACAAGTTATGAACTGTCAATACGCCGAGCCGCCTAAACAATTCCTCGGTGTGCGAGTCGCATGGTTAGTGTTTTGTTTGGTTCCTTCCTTTCTTTTTTGCTGTCGAATATTAAGGAGTACCATGCGTGTTCTTTTAATCCCACTCATGCAATGTACCCTTTATATGCGCCTGACTTCAATAAAATGAAACGAAATGCGACTAAAAGCACCCGCAACGCTCGGCTTCGAGGCGTCGCCCATACAGTCTGTATCGAGTCCTTTATTTTAAAGCACAAGGTCGCCTCGTTAAATCTTTGTGTTCAGTTTTACATTACTCCGTTATTTTTCATCCGCAACAATATTTGGTCATTCGGCGACGCCTAGTTTATTTCTACGCTCAGAAACAAAAACACCCTTCTCTGTTCCTCCAAACAGCCCGTACAATTCCACCAGTTACCGGCCTCGCCTGTGGCTATTAATATAAAGGGAAACGTCGACCACCCTCTCTTCAAAACGTCCGTCAGCCTCGAAATGAACAGTACACCCAAATAGAAGGATCAGACACGCGTTCCAAGTCGGTCTCGCCTTGCGCGCGTCCCTACACGCAAGAACACGCTCCGACATCCGACCCGCGCGGCGATCTGTCTCGTCTATTTCCTCCGCGTGTCCGGTTCCATTCCGAAAACGACATCATCGCCGCCCGTCTCTTTTCTGCCTTCAGTCCGACGGGGACAGGGCTCATTAAACGTGCCTCCCTCCCCACATTCTCAAGTCTAACACTGCGTCTCAACCACGCGGAAGAAAAAATATAAAAAAAGCTAACCGTAACTCCGCACACGCAAGTGCAGTGTAGCGAGAAACGGACCGTTGCAGCTGTCAAAGGACATGGACCGAACGATTCCCGCTGGCCGTCCACCATCGCGAGTACGGGACTTCAATTAAAAGGCGTTAACTCGGACGCAAGACAACACCCGACAGGCCCTAGAGCGCGTTCCTCCGACAGACCCGCTCCTATCTACCAAGTTTCAGATGGACCGCGGCGGAGGCGACGAACCATCGCACCCAGTCCGCCGCTGCAAATGCATCCTGCCAGACCCGCCCCGCGTCCCCTTAACAGAGAGTCACGTGACACCCATGCGACATTTGATTGGCTTAGACGGCTTCCAGCGTCCACCGCGGTCTACCGTAAGGGGGAACCGAGTGTAGACTTCGTTGGAGGTGGCGAGGCGACAAACCGTCGCAGCGTGCCACCCCGTTCGCGGAAGAAGGGTAAACGACGTTGGCGGCTGCTCGGCCGATTTGCGGCGGCGCAGGCAGCGGCACCCGGCGCGGCTGCCTGCCCCGCTGTGGTTTTAATGGTGGCGGTTTACGGGGCAGCTCGCGGCCCCTCCCGGAACGACCTCCCGCGCTGCTGACGCGGCCCGAGACGCGACGGGCTAAGCTTGGGGACGATGCGGCCGGAAGTACAATTAGGAAGGCTCGTGGCGGCCGTCGCCGAGCGCATTGAGAGTGGACTCTTTGCAGTCGGCACTGTTCGTGGATCGTACAAAGGACGCCGTGTTTGTTGCAGACACGATGACAATTATCTGCACTCGCACGCATGTCCGCATAATGTTTTGCTTCATGTAAATGTATGTATGCTTCGAACATGTCCGAAGCTGGGGTCACACTGCTCATACATCATACAAAAGACGGTTTGCATACACGAGTCGCCGCAATACCCGTGGTTCGAATGCCACGTGCCCGAGTTTTCTGCTTGAACTCATTGCCGCGCGGCATTCGAAGCACGGATCTCTCGATGACACGCGTTCCAATCTGTATGCAGACAGTGTTCTGTATGATGTATTATATCGGTGGGACTTCCGTTTAAGACGCGTTTTGTTCCGAGCTGCTACGAAATCTGGAAAGTAGCGGAAACGGGTTGACGCGTTTCTTTCCCATGACTTCAAGCTTGTTGGGAAAGCGAGACTATTAGTGCTAAACGAAATGTGAGTGTGTGCATGTGTGCGTGACGTGGTGGGGGAAGATTACCCCGGCCTTGTCTTTAACCACGTCTTTAGCCACGCCACCTGAAGCTTCCGACCAATTTTGTTTCCATATGTTATGGTCAAGGTAGGGAAGAAGCCCCGAAGCCAGGATCGCTTGTGAGAAACAATTCGCAAATGCCGTCACTCTAATTTGAATTTGGTTTTGTAGAACTTTCAGACAGCTGACTTATCTCCTTAATGCAACGATGGTAGAAATCTCCGCGTGGCATTTACTCTCGCGCGCTTAGGCCAGCCAATTTGTATCGACGACCCGGTGGCTTTTCGAGAAAGTTTGATTCGGTGCAAGCACAGGGATATCTTTCCCGAGAAATCTAAGTATCGAACCGACCGACTACGCGGTAGTACAACTTCACACACCTACTGGTTTGAAGGCAGCGGCACACCGCCCGACACATGTAGCCCACATACGACATCGGTGCTTTGTTCACAATTACACGAAGTTACGGCATTGACGACCACAACGTTCTATCCCTTAAATTGGAGCCTCAAATAAACACTCACAACCAGAGATTAGCTCCGATAACAAATGTTACTTTCAAGAAAATAAGTACCGCTCTTTGCACGTCAAAGACCGCAGGTTACTGGTCCACGCCTGAGCAAAGGAGTCTGTCCAGAAAACGATACAGGCGTCGTCTCGTTTCAGGCCGAACTGAAAGCTGCCGAAACATCCCCACAACAAATCCGACTTCGAACAGTACACGTGCCATAAAGCATTAATGCGAGCCCCCCCCCCCCCCCCCCCCCCCCCCCAAAAAAAAAAAAAAAAGAAATTAAAAAAAAAGAGTCGGGTTTTGTCGGCTTCGGTGCATGTCGACGACCCCAGACGTATCCGCTCCAGCCCCGGCACGCTAACGAGCCATCGAGGCGGGCCCTTTATCGACGCTGCTCGACTCGGGCCGGCACCCCCGCCACCCGCGAACACGACAAGCTCGCCTCGACTTTTCCGAGTCTTTATGCATCTCGAGCAGCAGCCGCTGGAGCCTGGCGTCGCTCAAACATTTTACTTCAAGGTTGCGCGCACCGAGCGATGAACTCGGGCAATGAAGGAGCCTGGCTCCTTGGCGCACAAGCAGTCGGAGCGAGGGAATCGCACAAAGGAGCCGCCGCTACAACGAAGCGCCGCCGCGATTGTGTGAGCCAGTGACTTAACCAGTGGCGTAATCGGACGGGCTAGGGCGGCTTATACTCCCTTCACACTTAAAAGGGAAGCAGGAACGGTTCTGTATAGGAAGGAAAACACTTAAAAAACTATATTCGTAATCCTCAAAACCAAAATAAAGATTTTTTTTCTAACTTTATTTGGTGCATGGAGGCATCAGAAAATCGTTCTTTAAAGTACCGCTGAAGCCCCTCCTTCCCGGGGCGTTACGTCATAAAGGGAGTTTTCGAAATCTCCGCTCTCGCGGATTTTCAGGCATATAAAAAAGGCTATGCACGCGCACTCTCGCTACTTTAAAAAAGGTCAGGAAAAGACGTCACGTCTGGTGTCAGTGCGCGAGAATATACCTGGCAAGCTTGCAATTGCACGTGCTGCAAACACACACGCGACACGCGTTTGGCGCCCGAAATATCCTTTCATGATGACGTCACGACTGGTCGGAGGTTCTTCGCGTTTTCTCGCGTTTAGCTACATCTTCGGGGAAAACGAACGCGATATTAAGATTGGCAGGATATAAATACTCTAAAATTAATCTCCAACTCTTTCTTTTTTAGGCAATTATTTAGCAGTTGGCTAAATAAATCATGACGTGTTTTCGAACCTATTTTCTGGGCTTCGTTTTTAGACCACCGGGTGCTGTGAATATCCGATTCGCTTGAGAAGGCTGTCGAGCGAATCTGCCGCCACAGCTTCGTTTTAGCCGCTAGGTGCCGTCGATATCGCTGGAGTCGCCCAAAGTGCAGACAATGCCATAAGCACCAGGGGCCCTATGCTGCGCTTTTTGGACTCCCACGGCGACTAGGGAGAAGGAAGTGACGTCAACAACGCAGCAAACGCAGATTGGATGTTGATTGGTGAGAGTCGCTGATGACGAATTTCAGCAGAAGAAAGCAAAGAAAAAGCGAGCTTTGTTTTCTGCGGAAATTCGTCCTCAGCGACTCTCGCCAGTCAACATCCAATCTGCGTTTGCTGCGTTGTTGACTTCACTTCCTTCCCCCTGGTCGCCGTAGGAGTTAAAAGCGCGACATAGGGCCCCAGATTGCTGCTTTGAAATGTCCTCCCGCAGACCAAGCAGTCGCGCTGGAAAGGTACCTCTCAAAGCCAGAAGCGCAGGATAGTTCGCGCTTGTAGCTTTGGCTGCAGTATAGACGCTTTACACACGCGCCAAATTACAGCCGCCATGGCTGACCTTCTCTTGTCTTACCAAGATGCCGAGCAACTGAAACGGTAGTTAACGATCCTCTACAAAAGCCGATGTTTTAGAAAAGGACACAGTTGAATCTAATGTGGCGATAACCTGGCCTGCTATGGTAATGATGAAGTGAAATAAACGAAATAAGACGAAACAAAATCTGAAGGTCAGTTATGGCGGCGTCCATGCACAGCTGCTGCAAAGCGTCTATATTAGCTTATGGGTAAATAGAGTACAGTAGTTCTCTGTTTAGTTGGGTGAGATTCTTTGCAGTAGCCGATGAACACAGCACGCGCCCGCGGGGAGAATGCAAAAAAAGTCGGCAACTAAATGCCGCCGTAGTACAGTGAATGCCGAGAACTCGTACCGCGCTCTTGAGCGAGAAAACAAAAAAGCGTTGCGTCCGATGTCATCACCCTCGAGTCTCGCGCCATCAATGGTTACAATGTGACCATCTCCGTCACCCCCTGAAGCAAAATAATTTTCCTGTCAGAAAAACCTTTAGATATACGGCAGGAGCTCAAGGTCGCAGATTGCCGATGTGACCCCCTGCAGAGTGAATGTCGTGCCATCCAATTTCCGGTTAGCTGTCATCGAAAATGCAGAAACACCCGCAAAGTCGTCCATCAATGTCCACACGTAACCGCTACTTAAAAAAAAAAAAAAAAAGAAAATAAAAAGTTGCGGTGCAAAGGAAACAAACAAAAAAAAAAAAACAGAAGATGTCATTCTCGACCGATGTCTTTCTGTAATACAGGGTCGCTATCATCGGCAAGATTAACTGCAAAAAGCAAGAATTCGGAGATTGTAGCGTTTTGCTTATAGCAAAAGCTATATTTAATACCCACAGCAACAAGAAAAACTAAAATTGCAAAAAAAAAACATTTTCGTGTCACAGTAAAAAATATAACAGCCATTACCGTAGCAAACATTAAAAGAAACAGGCTCAAAATTTCATCTTACAGCTTTACAAACACACACACGAACTGCAGGCAAGCCAGTGCAATTGATTCAGGACTGTCTTATGATCGGCAGGGTTCCGTAGAGAAGTCGGTCGGAATTCTCGGAACTCGCCGAATACATCCGTTCCGTTCCAGGAATAGTCCCACCTAGAAGCCCGAATGGAGGGCGGCTAAGGTGCCACCGGCAATTTGTCATCAGCAAGAGTCCGTCGCTTCATCGGCGACGCCGTCTAATCAGCATCAGTCCGCGCGCAGTCCTCGGCGCCCCTCCCGAACCCTCCATGGGGGACACCGTTAACGGCAGTGCCCCCGAAAAAAGGGGCCCGGCGGGGGTTATTCTCAGCGTGCCTCGCCGCAAGGGCTTCATCCCCTTCGGCTCCCAGTCGCCGGTCGCTCGGTGGGAGGACGGCTGTTCGAACAAGGAGATGAGAAAAGAGCGGGGAGACCAGAGAAAACAAACAGTCTCCAATCCGGAAAAGCCTCATCACACACAAAAAAGAAATCGGAAGAAAAAAAAATTGGGATGAAACGATGGGTATAAAGAAGGACACGGAGCGGGGTAGGAATGGGCGGCGGATGGCTGTCTGTGGGATATACCACGTCCATTTCCCCGATTAGGCGAACACTTCCGTAGCGCAAAATCGGAAACTGTACACAAACCGATTTCACGGGTGATCAAACAATGAAAACGGAAAAGCGCGTGACAAAAATTAGCGGCGGCGTTTGTCTCCAACGTTTTATAACTTATGAAATGCAGTGTTAGGGAGCGATATCCCGTCAAAATACGAGTATTCATCGTAGCGCTCAAAGACAAGGACAAAAGGAGGACAACTGGGCACCATATGCTAGCGTACAACGTTTTCTTTTTTTTTTTCTTTTTGGTTTTGAACGTTGTTACGTATTTTCACATTCAGCGCCTACTCTCAACAATCAGGACTGTAAGTTTACATTTGTTTAGAAGACTAAATGTAACGTGATGTCATCGCGTCAAGCTGCGACGGGGTTACTGTCACGTCACGGTGCCAAGTGACACTGATGTCATGTGCCATGAGGTACGCACGGGCGCACGAACTTCCGAGAGTGGACTGTTCAGTTCAGTGCTTTAAAAAACAACGTTATTCAAAGAAAGAAAAGATTGAAGGGTGATCAAACTACTTCACGTGCAGCGATTCTAATAACGAGTTGTCTCCGCCAGAAGTTTGTGCTCACGCTTGAGGTGAAACTAATGAAGTTATATCACTCTTTACGTCCAAGCGCCCGATAAGGCGTTTACGAATTCGAAAATAGCTTCACTGCACTTCCAAGACCTAGCACTAAAAAAAAAAAAAAAAAGAGTGCACACGGTCGCAGCTTTTACTTGCCATTTCAGGGATGATTACTCATATAATTGCGGAAATTTTATAGATCCGGTGCACCACTAAAGCCGGCGTCAGACTGCTTATACCGTTATACGTCATACAAAAGACAGTCTGCATGCAGATTCAAACGCGAATCACCGCGAGATCCGTGCTTCGAATGCCGCGTGGCATTGAGTTCGAGGAAGAAGTTTGCACGCGGCATTCTAACCACGGATACTGCGGTGACTGGTGTTTGCAGACAGTCTTTTAGTGTGACCCCGGCTTTACGGAAAGTATGTGTACAGCACGATAGAGTGACTCCTGAAAGGGCGATGGCTGCACACGAGCTCAGAAATACGATGCAACTTTCTGGAAGTAGGACAAAATAAAATGCACTTCAAAGATTAACTTTTCTAACATGAATTAAAGCTATAAAACCCTAAAGACCTGCACAAACAAAATATTCGCAAAAAAAAAAAAAAAAAAAAAGGATTGTTTATAAGGTGCCCGAAACCCGGAACCCGACTCTTGGCTCCAAACCGAAAAAACGGCGAGCGAGCAAGGCAGTCACCCCCGTCTCGTGTTACGACGGACCACTGAGAATTCCAAGGGTTATTGAAGCCATTCCAATGCCGCGTGATTGCCACGTGACCTTGGAGAGCGGCACATAAACGCACTGATATTTACTATAGGTGCTTTCAGGCAGCTGTGCATGGGCGCCGCCATAACAGACCTTCAGTTTTTGTTCTCTCTTATTCCGTTCGCTTCACTTCATCGTTGCCGCAGAAGGACAGGTTATTGCGACTTTAGATTCTACTGCGTCCTTCTCCCCAGCATAGTACCTTGTGGAGACTCGTCAACGCCCGCTTCAGCGGCTCGGCATCGCGGTAAGACAAAAGAAGGTCGGCTATGGCGGTTCAATCTGGCGCGCGCTGAAAGCGTCTATAGGGGCTGGATGGCGCTCAGCTGCTCTCCGAGCGTGGCGCAAGTGAAGCCCGGAAGTCGGGCGTGCGCTGGGCTTCCTAGTGCATTCAGTCGATATTTTGGATCGTGCTTTTTTTGTGTCTTTGGGTTTTGATACTCCCGTTCTGGATTAAGTCTCGAGAACGAGGTATTTGAACTTGGGACATATTCACAACTTGATCAACTAGAATCTCAAAATGTTTACATTGAATGGCTTCCCATGATACTTCTCGGGTCTGCATGCGCTCTTACTGCGCAACAAGCAGGCTCTCTTGAGGGAACAAGCGAAAATCCAGCGCCCTCGACACTTTTCGAACCAGCACTCGGAAGGGTTACAAAGCCTGCCAAGCGCTCACTTCCGAGACAAGCCGCTCACTTCCGGTGGCTTCATACCTGTTTGCTCAATGCGCCATCCAGCCCCCTCTAGTGGAGATCGGTGCATAAACGCGAAGGGGCGCGTAGTCGGGCGTTCCGTTCACAAGGCTGGGGATTGGCCATGGGACGGCTCGTATACCGCGCGCTGCAAGTCCATCGTTAGCTAAAACGGAGCTTGGCTAGACAACGTGGGAGGCCCAGCACAGAACAAAGGCTCGGAAGCCTACGGCTGAAAAGCGTCCTCTTTTGAGCTCGTTCGTTTCCGAAAGCCACGGTGAGCCCGTCGATACTACGAGACTTCTCTCTCCCTCTCTCTCTTTAAAGGTCCCGGCGTCCCTAATGATGCCCCATCGGTCGTCGGGGACAGGACCCCTCCCTCCCTGCTGCTGCTGCAGATCCCGGTCACAAACAATGGGGCGCCAGCGTCGGTGCCTCCGCACAATGTTCTTCGATCAGCAACTACCTCGCTAAAAAGAAATGAAAAAAAAAAAAGCATCGTACTAACAGTGTAGACGAACTACGGGAATTTTATAAAAGGGAACCTGGCAGAGCGTGTGATAACCGAAAGGGCAGACTGTTCGATGAAACTGAAACTAGAGCGGAAAAAGGTCATTAATTGCTAAACCTCAATACCCATCACTGCACCAGAAATAGTGTCAGCACGAGCTTTGATCTTAGAATACATGGAAACACGTGGGAAGTAAAACCCCATACGAGTAAAAAGAAAACGGCCTCGCTACTACTTTAGTCGTGTTAGAGCAAATTAAACGTAGCCCAATATCGGTAAATTCAAAAAGCACTAAAACGCCAATTAAAATAAAATTGTCCAGTATCTAATAATTTGTTCACTCTCCGCGCTCAATTATACATAAATTATAATTCTAAAAAGTATTGGTAGCCGCTTTTTTTTCGCATCACGTTGGAACATAAGCTTGGAAAGTTGAATACGCGTTAACTTGCTCGAGTAATTTTGTCGATATTTTTAACTAATACGAGAAAAAGTACACTGAACACAAAACCTCAGCCACCACGCGTTGATGATAGATCTCTCCACCCAGAATGAAGTCTAGACGAGACGTCCTAGTGACCAGGCAGGAAATCTAACGAGACAGGGACACCGATTTCTTTTCACCTGTCGTTTCGAAGTTCACCAACAATTTGCGAGCCACTTCAAGTTCTGCCGGAAAAGGGCGTTCGCTCCGTCGGTGAACTTGGTCAGAAATACGCGCAGAGAAATGATTTCAAGTTGCGCAGATGGCATCACGAATAGAACAAGCTGGTGTTATAGCCACCGCCAAAGCCACTTAACGAGTGCTCGCCCAACACCCCCAGAATAATCAAAAAGCCTGCGAGCGACCTTCTCTTCCACCATGAATTCATGGTGGAAGAGAAGGTCGCTCGTGCATTGCTTTGGGTCTGTCACGTTTAAACGTGACAGACCCAAAGCAATGCACGAGCTGAAATTTACTAAAACCGTCCTAAATGCTTTTGAACGCAGACAATCCCTACAATGGCCGAAAGCTCGCTTAAAGTACGAAATAACTTTAGGCACACCTCACGTATTATCTTCGACCAGATCGCACGCAACCTAATGCAAAACATTGCCCCGTTCTCCGTTGTGGGACAGCATGATAGGAGGGAGCACTCGAGGGAGGAAGTTGAGCGCCAGACAGCCGCCGAAGAAGTGTTTGCTTTACGGAGTCTCCATTGTTATGGAGGCGGCAGAACAGTCGCCGAGACCAAAGTGCGCCTGCGAGTTTGCTTACATTTCAGGAGGCCTGGCGTTCGTCAAACCGCGGGCGCCTATCGTCGTGCCTTCCGCGCCGCCGCCGACCGCTGTTCTGGTCTAATTAGTTTACATTCGGAGCACTAGAAGAATGAACAAACTTTCCCAAACTTTCTCGAGACTTAGTCGCCGACACTGTGATGCATACCCAGCTAAGAGCTCGAGGCGAAAATTCGGAAGCTAACTGCAGCACTGCACTGATGACGGCGACTGCTAAGGAAAAAGTAGATCCCAAGTCGAAGTTGCAGTAAGCGCGCGGAATTCAGTTTATGGCGTCCTAACGATTTCTCCGCAAATGAAGAGGAGAGATTTCGGCAGGAGCACACTGCCAATGTTGTTATACTGCTCGCTTCGTCAAAACTCTAGGCAGGAGTAGTACCAAGACTGTAGCAAGAATTGTTTATTACACAAATAGCGGTAACTCGAGTATGGGCTGTAACGGCATCCGACTTCTGTTCGCCGATAACCAAGCCCCAAAGAAGACAAGAGAAGAGGCGCGAAGTCTCGTTTATAAAAGCAAACAGACTGCATCACGCACGCACAAACATGGAAACAGCCATCCATCATTGCCAAGGCCCTGTAAACCACTCCCGGAGAAGGTTAAACGCGTTCATTAGCGGCCCTCGCGGAACGTTCAGACACAAGGCCACCTTTGTAACCGACTCCACGTTGAATCTGAAAGCAGATAAGCAGAGCAGAATGCGGCGCGTACAGACAAACTAATTAACTAAAAAAAATGTCCAGCTTTTGCAATTTTATGGGAGCCAGAAAGGCAGAACGATGCGTCGTAATTATGCAACCTATCAAACTCAACAAGCAGACAACTTGCACATCGTCTCGCAATGTGCGCAATGGTAGCCCGAGGGGACGACGACCGACTTTGGTCTACCTTCAGTGTCTTATTAGCCCCCTGGGCGAGATCACTAACGATGACCTATAATGCACAGATCTGGTCTTCCATGTCGCTCAGACCTATCCAAATCGGCTCACATTCACTGCCATTCTGCGACTAAGGCGAGTTGAAAACAACGCAAGACATCGTGGTTTTCGGAGGCACTCCCTCAGCAGGCCATCACAAGTTGAAGGTCGGGGGCGCCTGAACTAACTTAAAAGGAAAACGGGAAAACATAGCTATAGTCTCCGGTGCATGCATCGTATTATTGCTTCTAGGCCGATGCGGCAGTTCCCGATAAAATGCCCGTAATAAGGAATCGCAAAGGGAGTTTTAACCATGCCTTTTCCATTAAGCTGGATGCGAGTCGGCGCCCTTTCTTCGGGTAAGGGAGAAGCGCCCCACTCCCCCGAGTGATGAAGAAATCAGGCAGATCATCTTCAGGACGGCGATAAATTCGACGAAGCCTAAAACATAAACGAACCAGGACATTTTTAAGGTTACGCCGCACATACTAACACACAATCCCAGAGGAGTCGTACCGAGACTAGAAGACAGAGGGAGACAAAGAGAAAGGGGGCGTTGAGAAGTTACCATGCGGAAGTACTAGAGTCAGAAATCAAAAGAACAGCAGACGCGACAAAAGGCAGCCCGACATGGTAGCGGAACGAGAATTAACAGTGACGCAGGATGATTGCGTCGGGGGATGTGTGCTGCTCGGCGCGTCCAGGCGTCGGCGCCGTTTTTAATTGCGACTGCCGAGCTCGCTGGGGACGGCGAAAATGAAAGTATATCTGAGATGAAGGCAACATCCTTAATCCGCCTACGAGTCAGAAGCTGGGGGCCGCTAAAAACGCAAAAAAAAAAAGAAAAAAAAACGGGCTCGGCGTAGTTAACTTTTAAAGCACCCTTACCCAGCAGCGCAGGGTTTTCCACCAAGTGTCGCGACTTCGGCTCAAAACGTGGAAGAGTTGACGGCGAAAATATACAGGGTGCGGCCGTAAGGACTTACCACATTTGGCACGCCTCGCGAAATTCGACTGCCAAATGTAAACACCTGAAAATTCGGTGCGCAAACGTAGTTCCGCGGAAAATTTCGACCATTTTGTTTTCTTTAATTCATTGCTGGAGCCAGACGTGCTAAAATCTTAAATTAATAAACAAACGGCGGCCCTGTATTTTCTATGCCATATATAACCGGAGGTTCGTCGTCTGCGCAGTGGTTTGCGAGCTTGCTCCCAGGCTGTCATTGTTCATATATTTCGTTAAAGTATTCACTATCGCGACTACCTTGCTCATCGCCAGCCTCTGTTCACACTTTCTAGAGTTTTTGTGTTCAGCAAGCCACCCGGGAGCAAGCTCCAACCATTGTGCAGACGAGAAACAGACTGGTATATGACATAAGAAATGCACGGCGTACGATTGTGCTTTATTTTTAATATTTCACAACCTCAGAATTGAGCTAAAAAAAGAAAGAAAAAATACAACTTCTGGCGGAACAACGTTCGCGAGCTAAATTTCAGGTACGTAAGTTTGGAATACGAATTTTGCGAGGCACGTGCCAAATGTTTGTCCTTGCGGCCGCACGCTGTGGTTCGCTCATAACGTTACGTAGACTACGCTGTTGCGATGTTGCTGTTGTTACCACGTGACCTACTCCTAGCCCAACCTAACAAAGTGAGCAGACAACCCTCTCCAAACAGATTTTGAGTAGAAGCGAGTAAAAAAATAATGTGCCTCTGTCTGCTCGCGCTACAGCTTGCAAATGACCCTGCGATAATTATCGAACGCTATATGCGAAACATACTTCCGCCATTTAACGGGAAGCCTATATACTTGCAGCTTGCGTTTATTGACGATTTTTTTTTTACGCATCTTATTATATGTTTAAAATAAGTCTGATAATGTTATGAACGACCGTTTCTCATAGAGAGTGCGTAAATTTGATCTCGCGAATACTGCAAACAAATTTCGGGCTATTTCAGGACCGAAAGCGTTCAAGGCCTATTTGCACAGTGGCACCGCCACGTTTCAATTCGCAATAGAAAGAGCGAAAAGTCCGTCTTTACGCCGAGCGTTACTAAATTCCCCTTTCATGCGTCAAATTAAGACACATAAAGGCTCAACTTAGATTCGCTTTACGTTATTTGAAGACTGCGTACACGATTCAAAGGCCAAAATCGTCGTTTCTTCCTCAGACATCCAAATTTCGCAACAACTACTTCGCGCAGCGCATTAATAATGCGCAAGACTTCCTTTATTCTTTGATGCGACAACGAGCGTGGTTAATGTCACAACGGCCACAAGGCAAAGCATACGGAGCACGACCGCGTAGATATAAGAGGTCCTTTGGTGGAGGCGTTTGAGCTACAAAATAAGCTACACGTTTCAGATTAACGACACTTCAGCCTACTTGGTGCCTGAAATCCTCGTTGCCATTTATGTGAAGCTTTAAAAAAAAATGGACGCACGAGGATAACTCGTCCATAAATGTTAACAGTCTGCGACAAAGAACAATATCGCCCGAGTTTCCTGGAACTAAGTTCAAGATGCAGCATTTTCGAGTCGTAGAAATCTGCATTAGGCCCCCAAAATATGGCGGCACCCATAATCTCGAATATCGTTACTTCGAAACTGCTGCTCCCCCCCCATTTAGTGGCTCTATATTTCACGCCTATTAACTCGTGCTCGTAGGCATTCGAAGTGCAGCCACAGAGCGAACGTCCAGTCACAAGACCAATGCGCGTGCCACCGCCGCGAAACGGTTCCATTTCTCTCGCCAGCTTTCTCGCAACACCACTGGCCGCGAGGGAAGACGCCATCCATTACACGCAGTGACGTCACCGTGACCGGGCACGCGCCCCTCCCTCCAAGAATGCAGTGACGGGTTGCACCCCCGTCTTTGAAGACAGCGCTGTTCCGACGCCATAGACAAGGTCGGCCATTGAGCCCGATTCCAGGTACAGGGAAATCCCCGCCACAGTTCGAGAAGACCCCGAATCAGTACGCCTGGGCGTCGGAGCAAGAAGTACCACGCCCCTTTCTCGCAAAAACGCCGTGCGACGCTCTCGCCTTCCCCGCCGCACCCAAAAATCGTTCGGAAGTGTGATCATCGAAATCGAGTCGCGCCCGAAGCCCGCATTAGAGATAACCTCGAAGTCGTTAATTTTTGCGACGGTCATAAGCTGTCAGGTGTCGTTGGAAGGGGAATTAAGGTACCCGCCATTAATTGGACTAAAAAAAAAACATTCCTTCTCGCGCCAGTAGATTGAAAAAGCGCGAGGGACAAGGGCAAGTAGTAGAACGAGACGGGACAAACACGTGTAACCAACTACCCCAACGGTTATTTATTTTTCTTTCGGTAAGTTGTCGGTGACGTTATGTTCCATGTATCGCGGCTGCTTAGCCGGTCACACTTCCGAGAACTACTGGACACTGTCGTGCGAGGAGGGGACGTGCCGATATGAACGTCGTCCATCAAACAAGACAGCGCCGCTAACGAAGCGAAGAAATACGCGAAGCGGAGTGCCGTAAGACGGAGTAACTTTTCCGGGCAGGCGGACGAACGGCCAGAGGCAGCGACGCGCGGTGTGTCGCTCCCAGACAAAACAATTATGGCGACACTTTTTTCCATTAACTGCGGATGATGCGATCGTGAACAGGCGGCGTGCGACGCAATGCTTACTCGCGGGGGGCGTACACCCAGACGTCGTAAACGAACAAGCGGACATAGGATATACGGGTATCTGCGTGCATTCCTTTTTTTTTTTTTCTAATTTTTACTCCGCTTTCGGCGGTGAACAAGTGCACTGTCCGGTAAGCAGGGGTGCCGCGATTTACGTACGGGATGGCGACAATCAGAGTTACGGACAGAAGTAGGGTCATCCCCGAAAAGACGCTCGCGTGAGAACGTGTAAAAGAGCTATATTTCGACCCGTGACAACATCCGGGCTAGCCCATTCGCCATTACGCGATGTCGGAGAATTCTCGTGACACTGTTGTCGTTACCACGAAGGAAGTCCGAAGTGCAACACGAGAGAGCCTATTACGGTGGTCAAGAGTTGGTCTGCGTACTTAGAGTAGGAAATGGGATCCTCTCGGCTCTCGCTACCCACTCGCTAACTCCCCCCCCCCCCCCCCCCCCTTTTGTTTTTTTCTGCTTCGTGTGTGTGTGTGTGTGTGTGGTTAGAGTGGGAAGGGGGGGGGGCACACACAAAGGAAAGAAAAAAACTGAGGACACATTTTAAACAGAGTAGTGCAGTAAAAATTGCTGTCGCGTCATTTAAAAAAGCTACAACGTTTCGCCGTGCCGTCAAACAACGAACACTCCAAACGAACATGGACCGCTCTGTTTATACCGATGTATGCGACAGACGTCAGTTGAGCGATTACCTCGGTGGAAGGAAGGAGCAAACATCTGGAATGCCTCCTCATTACTGGTGTGTGTTTTTTTTAAGCCTTTGCTCCTCGAGGTACCGCTGTTCGGGAGTCCCGCCCGCCCGGAAGGTTCCCCTTTCGTCAGCAGCTCCGTTCTTGAACTTGGTCAGCTCGAGACAGGTTCCCCTCAGCCTCTCTTTCTTCTTCTCAGTTTTCTTGTATTCCGATTTTTGTTTCCGCGAGTGCTCGCTCGTCGAAAGAAGCAGCGGGACCCAGCGCCTGTCCGCTCGGCTATTTCGAGAGGTTATTTATACGCCGACTGGGCGCACCGGCAGCAGCCCAAGAGAGCCGCACGCGCCGGCCCTCGTATAGCTCGTGCGGAGAGCGTGTTAAGATGAAGCCCGCGCGAGAACCCCTAAACGAAACGTCCCCAGCTTCGCACTCCACTGTTTAGCTTTGAAAGAGGGGGCAGGAAGGCCTAATGCCAACTAGATCAGGTCCGAGCCTTTACACCCAGACGTCATCACTTGTGGACCCAGGCAGCGCCACCTATAGCTTGCTTCAGCATCGCCGCCAGGGCTTCTCGTGTACCGTCTCACAACGTGCGCGACACGAGCACGCGGCGACGCCCAGACGGACGCTTCTGCCGCGTTCCGGCGACTCACGACGAGTTGCGGCCTTGTATTCATGGTGGCATTGGCAGGACACTGCTCGGACACGGACGAAAACCAAAATCGCCACAAAAACCCGGAAGAGCAGGAAAAGCAAGATGGC
Source organism: Ixodes scapularis (assembly GCF_016920785.2). NCBI lineage: Eukaryota > Metazoa > Arthropoda > Arachnida > Ixodida > Ixodidae > Ixodes > Ixodes scapularis. The sequence goes on along the minus strand of NW_024609846.1, from coordinate 171,118,449 downwards.
ACAGACCGTTTCAATAAACTAGGAAAAAAAGGGCGCTGTGTAACCAATTTACAAACGCGTATAGTTGCATATAAAGATGCGGGTCTCCTAATCTCGTCGCTACGGCCTTCCTCCCCCTTCGCTTTCCATGCTAAAGCTGCATAGCGTTAGTAACTAGTGAACACTGTGGAAGCCAGTCTAACGTGCAAAAACGATTAGCATGAAACGACAACAGTAATGCGTGAACAGTGCGATTACACACGAGTCTTCCGTTGGAGAAGCGCCACAAACGGGCACGCATAGGCGGCGGTATCTTTCAGCTATGGACGATACCATCCCGTTTTGTTTTTCTTCTTAGTTAGCAGGGTAATCGGAAACGAAGCCAGGACCCCGAGAGACAAAATTTACTCGACAAAGAAAAGCTCGTGCGGCATATGGCAGTGCGCTAAGGTACGTGTTGTCGCGCGTCTGCTAAAGCCGGGGTCAGACTGCTCGTACACCATACGAAGGACAACCTGAAAACACGGGTCACCGCGATATCCGAGGTTCGAATGCCGCGTGCCAAGGTTTCTTGTTTGAACTCATTGCCGCGCGGCATTCGAACCACGTATATCGCGGTGATTCGCGTTCGAATCTGTATGCAGACTGGCATTTTGAGTGATGTATACAAACAGCGTGATCCCCGGCTTAGAGAATCGCTTTAAACCGCAGTCGCACAGCTCCTTCGCCTTACGGGAGACTGTATAGGTTTGTTCGATTCGGCCAGAGAGTTCTGAACTATGATGAAAATAATCCCTGGAGAAGGGGAACAAGAGGGACAAAGGACAAACACAAAACTCCAATGGAGATTTGTGTTTGTCCTTTGTCCCTCTTGTTCCCCTTCTCCAGGGTTTATTTTCATCATTACTGTCCAGCTCGCTTGCACCTTTGCATTTAATTGCATTATAATCAGTTCTGAACTAGTTCTGCCCGAGTTCAGAGGTGTGCAGGAGTCGTGCAACGGCGGCGCAGAACCAGTGCAGCCACCGCGCTGGGACTGGCGATGTGATAGACTTCTGTGATCGGGTGTCGTCTGCAACTGTTGGCTCTTGTTTCTCCGAGCCACGTTGTATGCTATGTTTTATTCTTCGTGGTTTGATGATACCATTCGCGTTTCCTTAGAATAGAAGCATATAAACGAAATTCTTTTAGGTGAATGTTTCTTTATTCGAGCGCACTAAAAACGTTTTCAGCACGAAGTGGGTTTCAGTCTGCATTTTTAACGGTTACCGTCCGCTTCCTATCCTCCGTCAGACTTCGTGTACTTCGACTGCGTACGCCACGCTAGAGTTTACATTACTTGTGGCAATAGTGCATCAATTCCAAGTCCCTCGAGTTTCGCATTTCGATGATAGGTTCGCGGCATCAGGATGATTTTGTGTCGGGAGTTACCGACGGTAGCGCGCGGCAGTGGCCACTTCGATGACGAAGGCCTGATGAGAGCGTCGCCTTGGCCAAAACAGTTATCGACTATAACTTTGACGCCACGCTGAATCGTTTATTCAGATTCTCAAGAAAGATCCGCGTGCAACTACCAAGCCAAAGCCGATTTTCAGCGTTTTTCCCAGGGGGAGGGGGGAGGGGTCGTTTACAGTAATCAGCGGTCAAAGCATGCACTATTATGCTCAGCTACGGGGCACGCAGTGCCAATGTACTAAACCGCAGACGTCTGCAATGTATCGGATTCGTCTATCTGCATCCAAGAGCAACTGAACACGGGACCATCAAGAGTACTACTTTTCCTGCGTCTTTTAAAAATAAAAACATTGTGAATACTCGCACAGCATCAAAATGAAATAATTTACGTGAGCCAATCTGTCAACGCTTACCACAGGAAGTCAAAGTTGTGCGAGCAGGTGCGTAAGAGATGCTTTCAGAATGTCATATTCGAGCTAATTTCTACCCTCCGTTGGGATCTGGGCCGGCTTGCTAGAACAGCGTCTGAGCTGAGACTCGGTGAAAGGAAGCACTGCAAAGGCTGGGGCGCGCGAGCGTCTTGAGACGCAGCTTGAGTCCCGCGCAGCTCGTGCGCTGGCTTTGGCAGTGCTTTCTTTCACACAGTCTCAGCTGAGACGTTGTTTCTAGCAAGCCGGCCCTGGCCTCCGCGTTCACGAGTGCGTGATTTCCATCAATGAGAGAAAATGCAACCTCCTTCTCGGCGTTATTGTTAAACATCGCAGACATTTGAGCAAGAGCTCCGAGAAACGGTACCACGAGCAGAGACGGACAAGGAGTTTCGTCTGCTCTCGTCATCTGATCCTGCACGGACGCTGAACTGACTCCGGAGCCGGTGCAAGGTTTCCAGCAACTGGGTTTGAACTCGTGCAGAACTGGTATAAATCGAGCGCACCAGTGCAGCGGCCGAGCAACTTCCGGTTGAATCGAATGCGCCAGTTCCTGTACCGCTAAACTAGTTCACCCAGTTCAGGGGAATCGAACAGACCTTTGGTGTTCGATCGCAGAAGGCACCATGACGGATAACTGCGGACACGCCTGAGGCAAGTTTGATGCATCTTTACAAACGATTTATGTATGACTAAGGAGACGTCATACAAGGAGGAAACTCTGCTCAGACATTGTCTTCAGACTCGTTTGTAGGATGTACCAGCGTGAGCGCGGTTTTACACTTAGATACAAAAAGCCACGCTTACATTCGTCACGTGAAGGGTCACTTATACGATAGAGAATACGAACAAAATAAAGGGGCATGTTGACCGCTAAAAAATTAGCCGTAATCATTAGCACAATAGATGAAATTCCCGAAAAAGGGCCGCTCACAATGTGTAGACAAAAGTACCAAAAGGATACGGGGACAGAAGCTACGCGAACGAGGCACCCTGCGCGTCGCGAGCGTGCCTGTCCCGATAACCACTATCGCAACTTTTATTTCCAATCGCATTACACCGAGGGCAAAAGTTACCATCCACTTCCGCTCGTCAGTTACCTGCCGTAAGAGACCCACCGCTTCGCGAAGGAACCAGAAAATAAAGCAACGACGACGTCACCCGAGGAGGAGGAACACTCGTGCCCCTTCCCGAGTGCCATCAAACGCGTTCCAAGTAATTGCCTTATAAAACGGAACGGTGATGAAAACATGAACGCCATTTAACGGCCTCATCGCCGCGCGCGCCGTTCCAACGACAAGGAGCCCATCAATTAGCGCTGAGAGCATCAAAATCCGAACCCGAAGGGTTACTGAGGGGCAGGCGTTGCATACGCCAGAAAACGTCGGCCGGCGTTATGGCGGAGGTCCGCCGATCCCGGCACGGAACAACGACACGTTGAGTGAAAAGTTCAGGGACCGCCACTTCGCCCTTCCTTTCTTCCTAACGAATCCTGCCAACGGTCCTTCGCAGGACGCCGTTCATTAGCAGCATCATTAACTAAGACACGCGCGGAGCAACCTCAGACGACGCCCCGTCTCACGCGAGACTCTTTTCTTCTTTTTTTTTTTCGTTTTTAGCCCGTTCTTTACACGGTACGTCCGTGGGTGTGCCTGTACAGAAGGTTTCTCGCGCGACGACTCCCAAAAGCAAAGATGGGCGATGGAAAAATTAGCGGAAGACCGAATAGACGATTGATGCAGGGAACTTTGTGTCCGGCGGCGTCTTTTGTGCCACCAAGCTCATGCATGCTCAATTACGGTTCTCAGTTTAGTTTCGTTTTTGAAAGGCGACCAGAATTGGTCCTTTGGCGCAGGCTTGGCGCAGATTACCCACATTTTGGCGAAATGTAGCAGGATGTAGCAGGGTTAGCCCCTTGGCGCAGTTTGGCGCAATTGGCGCAGCAATCACATCACTGTGAAGGAGAAGATGTTAAGGGAATTTTAAATATCAATATTTTTATCTGTTAAATCTTCACCAGGGGGCCATCTTGCCCTGCATGCGAGGGACTTTGGTTGCACCCCAATTTATTCTGACAAGAAAGCACTCGAGCAGTTTCATAACCAAAGGACTATAGAGAAGTATATGGGGCACAAGTCATCTCAAAAGGGCAGGCCTGCATAGGTTCGGCATCGATAGCCCTGTTGGGGAAAGAATAGATTTTTTAATTGGTGTACACGATTTACCTTCTTTTACGCGTACCGTCATTTTCTTTTGCGTGTAAACTTTGAATGTCTCCTGTATTTAGTCTAATCACCATACTCATGAGAGTACGTGATAAATAGTATGTATCAGTTTTAAGATGAACAACACGTCAGAGGCTAATTATGTAATTAGTTCGACGTTCCTTTCATTCAAATTTAAACTACCCGTCTTCCCTTCACACCCTTCTCATTAAACGCGAGTCGCGAGTTCAGCGCTTGTCCTATCTACGTCTTTTACTTGTCCTAGGCGCTGCAGTGTGTATTATGCCCACAGTTCGTTTTGGCTCTGTGAAGGCTGTGGATGACTTAGGGTTCGTTTTCGCTCTGTGAAGGCTGTGGATGACGCAGGGAAGTTTCCTCTTTTAGTGGGCTGCCTGCTCCAGGGGGGCTATGTTGGACGTTTTGGACTCCCAGGAGACTAGGAAGAAGGAAGTGACGTCAACAACGCTCTTTGGATGTTGATTGGTGGATTGGTGGAGTCGCTGATCACGCGTTACGTGGTGTTGCTAAGATACGTTCATTCACGCCTACGTCACTTCCTTCTCCCTAGCCTCCTGGGAGTCCAAAACGTGCAACATAGCCCCCCAGTTCTAACTCACGTACAAACAAGAAGAAAAAGAAAAGGAAAGTGAAAGGCAAAGTGAAGGGAACGAAACGACCAGACGACAGAGCAACGCTTCGAAGACCTCGAAGGAAGTTCAGGGACTCGGGGGCTACTTTGTACAGCGGACTTTTGTCGTTTGTGAGTTTCTCGTCTGGAGCGCGGAGTCATTGAAGTGGCTCCGATTCACAAGGGCGGATGCTGGCGCAAACATATTCGTCACTGTCAAAAAACGAAAGTAAAAAAAAAGTAAATAAATAAAACACGATGGTCGCAAGAAAAAAAAGTTAATTAGACGCCGGCTTCCCCAGTTGAACGTCACAGGAAGCATGCTCCGCGTGCATTTGTTCGTAAACTTTACTGACAACGGCGGAGTCGATCGGGAGGCTTACGGAAGCTGCACGTTCCCAAATTAGGCGTTAGTGCGAAAACTCTCACTCTCTCTCTCTATATATATAAAGCAAATAGGATTCAGTCGTTCAATAAACAAGCCCCATTTCTATTTCTTTTTAGTCGTTCTCGGCGTTTAAAATTTGAGCCTAATAATTGCAAAAGGACTCATTTCGTGCGCCACACGTGCACACCACACGCGGAACCTTTAACCTTGAAAAGTGAACTCGAGTCCGTGAAGGCGAAACCTCTACGACACTACAACGAAAAGTAACGGAAGACTGAAGGAAAAAAAAAAAAAAACTAAAAAACGAGAGACACGGACGAAAAATGGCGTATGGGGTTGGCTCCTTCTCCTCGCCCAACCTGTACACACACCGCTCCGACGTCACCACCTTCACACATTTTCGCAGCAACCCCATTCATCCGTTTTCCCGCTCGTTTTCTCGATCCTTGTCACGTCTACCAACGTCCATATTTCACCGAGTCATGAGCGACGAAAAAAAGAGAAAAAAAAGAGTAAGAAAAGACGAGGAAGCGACAAACACGAAAGCGCAGCGAGAGAAAACCGCCTTGGCAAGCTCGTCCTCCCAAGACCTTGGGCGCGGCGTTAAAACAAAACGACATCAAAGGAACACGCGTCGGCGTGGGCGGACGGGTTTCCCCCGGCAAAGAGATGAACGAATGCGTACAACGGTCTATCCCAATTTCGCGACCTCGGGCGGGTGCCGTCACCGCCGCCCCATCTCGCGCCCGTTTCCGGGACTTTCTGGACCGGTGTTCTGCCAAGCCGCCAGTTTGGCTTTCTCACTGCGGGGTCCTTCGAAACGCTACTTGCGCGAACATAGGAAGGGCTTCGACCTCAACCATAGATATTTCTTAAGAACTAGAACCAGAACTGTGGCACACAACTATTGAACTGGCAAATTCCAAACCTTTTGAACATTTACCCCGAGTTAATATGTTGGAAGTACTTGTTTCTCCGTGGACCTCCGGGAAACAATGGAAGATTTTCGAAATCTCGTTTAATGGCCTTAATTGCTTTTTTATTTGCAGTTTTTTGTGTTGCTCCGTTGTAGTTTTGCTCGTGTTGCGTGTGTAGTCGGGTGGTAGGAACCCAGTCAAGCGACATTTGCAGTCGCCTATTATCTCGGCTTCGAAGCAATTATTCTGTATTGTCAAATTTGAAATAAACAATAAACCTTTGGTACGTTTCATCACGGTCCTTGAATAAACTACTTACTGTGGCCATGACAGCTTTAAAAACGCCGGGGCGTGGCTTATCCTCACGTTCCACGATTGGTTCTCTGCTAATCTTACCGGCTAATGACGCGACCTGATTGGTTGCGGAACGATAATAGGATGTGAGGAGCTCGACACGCCCTGGGTTTCTGATTCTGTCATCAACTCGTCTGGAAACTTCAGCGGTTTCCGGCATCGAACATTTTGTCGCCCCAAGGCGCGCAGATTCATGCGGGAGTAAAATGAGAAATCATGATTAAAATATTTGTATACTTTTTAACCAGGTGAGTTTTAATTAGTGTTTTCCAGACTACAGTCAGCACCCGGTGTATAGTCCGCAGGAACTAATTCGGAGTAAATAAGTTTTTTTTTTTTTTCTTAGGTAGTCTGATCCCGGTGCATCGTCCGCACTTAGTGTATATTCCGAAGTTTAAAATTCCCATACACGTCTCACCTTGACAAATGTTCCCTGAATTAGCTTAGGAGCTTGCTTGAGTCGTACATAAATCCACACAATATATTCCATTACCTATAAAATCCTCCACGTCTTATCACATTAAACAATCTAAAAAAAAATCGTAAATTCCGCGATTGTAGATAGTCTAACCCGGGGAACAGTCCTCGGGTGTAGCTCGCACCCGATTGACGCGAAAAATACTGATACGCAAGAAACCTGGACAAATGTCTGCCTTAGCTCACAGCGAAGCTTGTATCGCACATAAATCATTATTAGCCTACTCTTTCATCCGCAACATTCGTCGCGTCTTTTCATAATGACTGATCTCGAAAAACAAAATTCCTGCCTAGACCACAGCTGCAGATAGTCCGCACCGCGTAAAATTTCAACTTCCAAGCATGTATAGTTCGCGGACTATAGTCCGGAAAGGAGGCTATTCCAAGTAAATAATACGACCTTCAGGTTTCGAGTATAGATGGCGTGTCCGATCGTTCATCTTTTAGACGGGTCCCTGGTGCCTTACGAAGGGGTACACGACTTGCTCCACGGTGGCTCCTCTGAACCCATGTCCATCCGTTAGGTTCTCCCAGCGATCCGATTGGTTGACTCCTAACGTCGACAGAGCGCCTCTGGCGCTTCCATAGGAAAAAAACTCTCGTAGCCGCGGAAAAAAAGAGGCTTCAGACCAAGTACCGTATTTTCCGGGCTGCAGCCCGCACCCGACGTCCGCACGTAGTGCATAATCCGCCCCTGGTGCTTAGTTGACACGAACATCTTCTCATTCACGGCACACCTCGACAAATGTCTGCATGTCTGCTTTCTTAGCTCAGAAAGAAGCTTGTATTATACATAAATCATCACTAACATAATCATTCATTAACAAAATCCGTCAAGCCTCGTCATAACGAAGGATCTTGAAAAACAAAATTCCTGTACAGTCCGCATGCGTAGAAAGTCCGCACAGCCTAAAATTTCGACTTTTGTAAACATGCATAGTCTGCGGACCACAGCGAGGAAAATACGGTAAAATCTAAGGATGATATTCATGCGGAAGTACTCTTTAATATTAAAAACTAAATAGTGTGTGAATTCCAAATGATAACTAAACTTGCTCTCTCATACAAGCGATATTTTAAACGCAGAAAATGTTTGCATAGCAATCTCACTTGGAGCATTTATAGGGAAGCAGTATATGAAGCTCGTAGGTCTGAGGCATTGATAGTACCACTATCCAGAACAGCTTACTGCAGTCAGATGTAATAGCGTATCCTTTAGAGACTCTTAAATTGTTTTTGTGCGCATAGTACTGAAATTGTGAATGAATTTCCTAAAAATACAAATAATTATTTGAGTGGGATTCACTCATCTGCTTTACGTCTAATTACTAAACTAGCGGGATTTTAGTTTCCGTGTGTATGTGTGGGTTGGTTTTATTATGGTGCCTGGAACGCGTCTCCGACTGGTGTGTTTACCGGGTTCAAAAAAGTGGTCCCTCGATTTCCGCCTGATGACGTCATAAGTGTCATGCTGTCGCCTGTTGCGACCCTGGCGGCGCCCCAACAGTTGTGGTATAAGTGGCAGACGCCTGTTCTGCTGCAGGTCGCTTTGCACTGTGACAGTTCACGGAAGCTAGAGCAGCCGGAAGTCAGGACGCCTAAAGGGACGCCGTGACGAAAGCGACACTCGCGTTCGCTCGTGCTTTTCGCCAGCATTTCTACGGCCAACCGCCAGGATCGCGACAGGCAACAGCATGACACTCGCGTCATTTGTTGCCACATTGGGACCACTTTTCATGTATGGGCGGGATAGGACGCTAAACACACCAGTCGAAGACGCGATCCAGGCACCATAGTTTTATGTTATATATGTTTTGCACTTTGCTCTAAAAACAAATATTGTGTTTGAGGTTGCTTTCGTCACTGCGGTTGGGCTCGTCAAACGACGATTTAGCTGTTTTTATCTGTCTCCCTTCTGCACATTTGGAGATAAAGAATTCGAAGGAGCATGGTTTTATGGTAGAGACACTTGAAAAGGTCTCGACACAAGTTTGTATGAGCAAGAAGCTGAAAATCCTCCCTCCAATGGGGGGAACCAGGCAACACCCTCACGGCGACCAACCTGCGAGACACGAGGCGCTGCTTTTCGGCAGCACGGGGACCCCCCCCAGACCCAGACAACAGTCACCGGAATCGTCCAAGAAATTTCCCACTGGCGCAGAATTCCCAAGTGCCGGTCAGGACAAGTCAGGACGGGAAAGCCGAAGCCGCTTACCTGCAAAACAAAAAAGGCACACGAATTAAGTTCACTGTAATTGAATTAGAAATGCGTTAAAAAATGATTTATTCGAGTCAGCCGCAGGATGCGCCGAATAGAGAGCACAATAGAGCTACTCAAAAGGTATAGGCTTCGGGTAACGACACTTGAAATCCTCGGTACCAGTTATCAGGTTTCATCTTAAATCGCAGGAAACTGTGTTACATTCCCTAGAAATGCTAAAGCTGTCCGCGATAAATATAATAAAAAAGAAAGAAAACATGTCGCCTTAGTTTGTTGACGCCTACTCAAGCGCAGAAAGTAGCATTTTCGAATAGTAACGATCACTAATTGCTACCGCCCTGTACCTAGTACCAAGACGGTGGCGCCCACACAAAAAGCAAAGAAGTGAGGTGTCGATATATTCAGTGTAGCTAATGTAGTGGCTCTAGGTAAGACCATTACTGCAGATCTATCGAGGAACTGCTCGAGACAAGGAAGACGATAATAGCTGTAAGTACTTGTTTACAGAAAGCCACACAAAGTATTTCGTGTCATACCCCCGAGTAACGAATGGATGAATGACAGGTTCGAACCGTAAACAAAATAGACATCACGGGACAATATAGTCTTGTCCTGGAACAGACATCCAATAGCTCTTGTCAGACTTGCGAATTTAGTGTCACTTTCAGCGAGTGAACTTTGTCCTTGGTGTCATTTGTGAGGCGTCAAAATGGCAAACTATCATTGCTAAAGAACACACCATACTCGTGAACGACTTCCTGTGGCTATGCAGTCAAAGATGTAAGGGTGCGTGCATGAACGCCGTTAAGAAAATGCCACAGAGTTGTTCACGTTTGATTCATTCACTCCATTGAACCTGCAGGCCGGGTTTGTGGCCTCGATAACAGCTTTCCAAGGCAGAAAGAAAGAACACAAAGCTTCGTTAAAATGATTAGTTTGTTCTAAAAAAAAGAAATAAATAAATACCGAGAACGTACTTAGATTAGCGCAGAAGTGAACCAATAAAACACCGTGAAGGCCAGTCATTTTAATCCGATTTTGGTTACCAGAGCTTAATATAGTTTACTTAAATTTAAGTATGAAGATCGTCGTGGTTTGGCCAAGGAACTTTCCTTAATAAGGCGGAGATCAATACCTCACAGATCTCCGCCGGACGAAGCGGAACAAGGTTGAACGTGTTTCTTTATCACGGCTTGTAATGATTGATCGTAGTCAAACTGACAAAACGTTTGTTGATCAACGCGACATTGTCTCGGAACGTACTTAACAAAACATGCAGAACTATAACCGAGACGTATGAATATAGTTCAATCTTCTCAATAATGCATTAACCAATCAGATATTGCTAACGACATTTTGAAGAGTTGTACCGAGCATTCTGAGGTGCACTCAACGGGCTGGGGTCCTCACTGAAAGTTACACTAAACTTGCCCGTCTGGGAAGGGTACGAGGAATATTTTCTAAAACAAGTGATCAATGCATGTTTCATTAACCCCACTTTTAACGTAAACGGACCAGTTTTCGGAAGAAACTTGTTACGATAGCGTTTCGTAGCTTAGCAGTATTCGTGCGCAGCGGACCTTCACAAGTCGGGCTGGCTAACAAATGACGAACGAAAAAAAGAAATGGAGATTTAGCAAACATTTATAGAGAACACGCACTTCCAAACACGCCCGACCTCCCCAATACAACGCTATAGAAGATATCCGAGGCGTCATCGTCAACCGCCCGCGCGACCGTCAGCGAACTCCGAAGCAAACCTGGTGGGACGCAACCCCATGTAACAAACACTCTCGCGTAAATAACCCAAAGGCTGAACATTCTCATTCTCCGGAGAGACATTTTTAAGACCACGCCAATGACCACACCGCAATTCGAAAACAGCAGCAAGAACACCAACCACAAAATGAAACAAAAGAAGCGGGGAAGAACCTCGGGGGAATTGTTCGACGCCGCAGGCGACACAGTTACGACAAGCCACGGCGTGTCTTCCCAGACAGATACACCTCCTCCCCCTATGGCTCTCTCCTGTCCCAAGAGGCGTATAATTCTCGAGACAGCGGAGCGAGGCACAGCAGAGCAGGTCACACCCGCCGGGCCTGCTCCTGCTATTACAATTCCCGGAAGCCGCAATAACCAACTCGTCCCGAGTGAAAAACAACCTCTATGCTGTCCGGGCTTTGCCGGCGTACACGAGCCCTCACACACGCACAGAAAAAAAGGAACAAAGAAGTTTAAAAGAAGGCAACCAGAGCCCTAGGCGCGTAACAAGGATGAGACAACTAACGAAGATTGACACCCCCGGAGCTTCAACCCCAACGAAAGCATTCAGCAGAAGAAAAAGTAATAACAGCTACAAATACTTCGACCAGGGACAGTGGGTGTCTGGCGCTCGAAACATAAAAAAGGAAGCTAACAAGCTAGACAAAATCGCGTTTGGGCATCTTGTAAAGTAGCATCACGTATAGTTACTGAAACGGCTTCTTCCAAGCAGGAGGAGTGGCACCCCTCTCCGCGAGTTCTGCTCTCGCGTGCATGTAATTCGGCGAACTAAAAAAAAAGAACAAAAGCCACCGCCGTTGTCGACAATGAGCCAACGCGGGGCTGTAGTAGATCGTCGGCGGCGGGAATTGACGCCCCACGCGGAGAGAACGCCGCGACAGCAATTCCCGTCCACGCCGTTGCCCTCACTGGGTTGCTTCCTGTGCCATTATCTTTTGTTTCTGTGGCGCTGAGTGCGCGTCTCGAGTCTGTCTGCTTCCGCCGCCAGCAGAGTTCGGTCCATTTATCTCGCAGAGGGCGTACAAGGGGGGACTGTTTGCGTCTGCTCCGCAGCAGCGTACCACCCCGCGCTTACTATACTCGGGACAGGGAGCGCCAGGTTATCCTGGAACCTCATCCTTTCGAAACCTTCGCGAAGATGAGAAAAGAACGCGTGTCCAACTTCTAATTCAGGGAAGATTTTTTTTTTTTTTTTTCGATCAGGGTAGACAGCAGAGACGAGAAACAAGATACCGTGCGTCGACTCCCCGGCTCTTCCGCTCAGCGCTAACAAACGCACAAGCATGACGGCGTATCTCTTCACTGCTTGCGCGAGATCCTGAAGAAAACTTGTTTTGCATTAACGTGCTCGCTGTAATGGGGCTATCCGTAGCTTTGGTTTTTTGCCAAGTTAAGCTCGAATGATGTATATACATACCAGGTAGTATCCAAAATCAGAAAGGATGGCCATCGCAACCACTATAGCGATTAAGAAAGAAGTTCCGATTGGTACAATCGCAACGAGCGTATTTTCTGGTGCAATTGGCAACGTCAAACTCCTATGGTTATGGAGATTAGAAGCTCGACCGCTAGGTGTCGATTTCGCACAACTCGTCGAAAACTTCCGCTTTGCGCCGTAGCGCGAATGTATCGATTCGCACAATACCCGTCGTCAAGCGCCAATAAAATATATTGGATGAAAAACAAAAACAATGACCGCCACATGACGAAACCAGATGTCCACTAAAAACTAATCTCATTGGATCGATGCCAAGGGACCCACCAAATGTATTAGCATTGACAAAATACCGGGAAAAAACAACAAAGAAACTGCGACAGCAGACATTTTCTTGTCTGGCAGAAGTCTAGACGAAGGTTCGGTGCCTTCGTCGAGGCCGCAGCCAGACGAGAGGAGCCGCGTGTAGTGTCGATCTGCCCCGTTCTCGGATACGGTGGAGCGATGAACGGCACACCCCTGTGGGCGCAGGAACAACGTTCCGGAAGACTGGCCACTCGGTGTGGGTGTCACGCAATCGCCAGGCGCCGTCGAGAAACCCGCCGACTGACTCGCGCAACAATCGTCTCCTCACGTATGAAATGAATCCTCTCTGCTATCCGGCGCAAGGTCCCTCTCAAAAAAGGTCCGGCGAGGTGAACGTTCAAGTTCCTCAGAGTCACCGGAACGGCTTTGTTCGACGCCTATACCAAGGAGCGAAAGACTTGCCCTAGACAGCGGAAAGAAATCATTAGCCTCACACAAGGGCCTGGGGTGAACTCTTCGCGTGCCATTCTGTCGGTGAGCTAGCCTCGCTACAGTCTTTCAATCATGCTACCTAAAGCGCCGTCCCGCTGCTATGTCAATGCTAGTTACAAAAAAAAAAAAAAAACATTTGCAGACATGTTTTAATGCTGTAGAAGGCAAACATCCTTTGAACATGCTTGAGGTGTCAGCAAATAACTTAGTCATCGTGTCTCAACCATGACGTTACTCAGTGGACTGTGCAATCGGTACCGTTTCCCTAAACGTCGCGCGAACACGCAAAATTAGCTATTGATCTATTTTACGCGTTTTTTTTTTCTTTTTTGTTTTTCCTTAAGGGTCGGAGATTTTGCCCGCTCGTGTAGTAGGTTTACTCTCGTAGTTTCCTCTCGATCAATAGCACCGAATGATTGGATCGGCAAAAATGTCTGCACTGCGACCAACCAATCACCGATAACCAGAGGCTTCTTACGTTCACACCGTCCGAAATGCTCGTTTCGACGAGGAACCTTCACGAACGCCTTTAAATTAAAACAGTGCGTCGTGGGCAGGCGTAAACACGTGCGGCTCAAGCAACCTACCAAACACGTAACCCAACTCGGTAAAAATAGGGCCCCACTCGAAAGACGTCGACCGCCACATAAATTTGCTACACATTCTTCGCAATACCCGAGGCTTTCATATACGTCGCGCTCGACGAACATCCCATCAACTACGCCGGTGAGCGGGGGAAGTCAAGTTACCGCGCAAGTTTCAAAACGCGACTTGAACGAAGAAACCAACGACCAAGTAAGCGCCAAAAGAAGGAGCTAAGAGGCAGCTCACGCGCGCGAAACGGAAGTCGCCGCCTGACGGTGTCATTTCGCGTTTCTCTTCGCGTAATTTCCGGCTATCGAAAAAAGGAAGCCGCTTCCGTTTTCGTCCAATAATCGAAGCACGCTGCGGAACCTATAAACAGCGAAGGAGCGGAACCAAAGGCCGCAGTGCCCGGACTCGCGTGTCAAGCCGACAACATCGAAAGAGCCCAAAAGCGACCCGGTCTCGCAACTTCCCGGTCCTTCTCGTTCGGCTGTTGCTCGATTTTCTCTCCTTTAGGGGAAAACGACGTATATACACCTTTGACGTCCCTGCCTGCCCCGGCGGCGCCGGAGCCATAAACGTCAGCCCATGGAGGCGGGGGGTATACGCGACACTGAGGTGAAACCATAAAGTACTAGCTTGATAGAAATGCGTGGAGGAGGCATACCGTGCTCGCTGGCTTCGCCGTAAAACTCGGCCCGGTTCAACGGAAGGGCGCTGGCAGCTAGCGAGAAGCAAACGAGAGAAAGAAGTCGTGGAACTGTATACCGAGTGCCGCCCCTGCGTGGGGGCGTCGAGCGAGAAGAAAATCGGTTCCCGACCTCGCGTCATGCCAGTTCATTCCGGAATCGTTATGGCCGTTACCCAGAGTTGGGTAAAGTATACATCTGGAAAGTGCTTGAAGTAAAGCTCAACGTAGACGAGAGGTTATGTACTTCAAAGGGAGTAGCGAGTACACTGGGCGCAATGTAATTGGAGTAAAGTGCTATAAATAGAACGTACTCTCAAAGTACTTTTTTAACACAATCTTTCACGATGGAGAGAGCGTGACTAGGAGAGAGCATGACGTGAGCCCCGTAGCTTTAATAAGCAATAGTTTCATGGACGAGTGTCCTCGCTTACTATTTTGCAACCTCCTTGATTGCTTGCCCTGACCGAGCAAGAAATAGCGAGAGTTCAAAATAATGCGGGAAAGCCACCTTCAGTACAAGCAGAGCGACGAGCCGTCTGCTCGCATTTCTGGCGAGAGTAGAATAGCCCTCCCTGGTATTCAAAGCAGTAATTTGTGATGCGAAGGCAACAAGGCCAAAATTTGTGGAATGTTCTTTCAAGGATTGCGCTTTCCTTGAAGAACATATAGGGAGAATGTACTTCAAGTAAAGTACAAGTTTTCTAAACCTACTTTACGTGGTAATTTAAGTACAACGTACTTAAAGTACTTCCCAACACTGTCGTTGCCTTGTCTAGTCGGCTATAAAATCCCGTTTCGTGGAGGTGGGCTTCTCATTACGATCGGACGAATGTCATTGCGATGGGATCAAGTGCAATGGGAAGATCAAATTAATTATACTTTGCTTAAACTATCGCGTGCCGTTTGCTTGATGAACTTAAACTACTTGTTGCAGAAAAAAATGCTAAGAAACATTTCCAATGTCCCATACAACTACCCTAGTGAACCCTTATTTAAAAGTTTAAAATGTATTAATGTTAAAAGTACGTATAAATATCGTTTGTGTGTGTGTTATAAATCTGAAGTACAAAAACATCATCTTAATCTGATTGACCCGGCTTCTCTTGCTCCAAAAGTGCACACTTACCCCCCTCGAAGTTTGCAAGATTGGAAGTTACGTAACATTAGAACGACCTATGCTGAGCAAATGTTATCTTACACGCTTTCAAACTTACTTAATTTTCTTAGCTTCAAAAATATTGATCCTATCAAGTCATCGAGCAAAGATTCGAGAATTTTTTCCAGTGTGGTTTTTTAGTAGTACTTTCAAGAGATTTGAGATATGTAACACCGTGTTTTCTGTGTATATATAAATGTATATATGTATGACATTCCTGTGTGTGTATCCTGTCAATGTGTCTGCGGTATGTATCATATGTCACATAGAAACATAGAACTCTCAAAGTATGTATCATCTGTTACTACGAAAAACGTAAATATTGACGCTTGATTACTTTTTGAATGGCATTGCGTCTTGTTTATTTTCTTGTGCCACTGCTGTTTGTGCGAGGGGGGGGGGGGGGGGGGAGGAAGACAAGCTGCAGGAGGCAGCTTTTTCCTCGGTCTGCCTGCATCATTTGTTTAATTAAAAAAAAACATTATTATTGTTATTATCATTATATTATTATTATTATTATTATCATTATTATTATTATCATTATTATTATCATCATCATCATCATCATCATCATCATTATCATCATCATTATCAAAGTTTCCTCGCGTGGCAAAAAAAAATCCTATAAAAAAAGTACAAGTCGGTTTATTTTTTTAAATTGTAACATTTTATTTTTGTGCCAAGTTACCGTCTGGTGTAACTGAGGATGGAAAAAATGAGGCGTGTAGAATCAAGCGATAAGTGTTATCACACTGTGGAATAGCTTCGAGAGACTGTCGTCACGGACAGCTAAAGAAACCTTAGGGCGTGGCTCAGGCTTATTTGCCTCGTGATTGGTTCTACGGCGTTCTGATTGGCGTATGTCGCAATCTGATTGGCTACAGAGCCGTAAGAGGGTCGGCCATCGCCTCACCTTTATTCCTTTTGCAGGGCCATTGGTTTTGCATTTCTCTCACACTGTCCCTCACGATTGATAAAAAAAAATGGCAATGCATACGAAGGAGCATTCCGGACCTGTCGAAGGCAGCGTGTATAGCTTCGCAATGGCAGGACCAACTTTATTGGCAGAATACCAATTTTAAACTGCCATAGACAGTTTCATTGCAGGTCTAAAACGGTACGAGTCCGAAGTTAATCACAAATTCAATTCAAAACTTTTGCAGAAAGACGGAACACCACAGGAAACTGCATGAACTGTCGGAATCGTTACAATTGCTAATAGATATTTATACCAAGCCCGAATTAGGCAGCATGGATGACATAGGGAGATATACCACAGTTCGGCCATTCTGCGCATTTTCAAGTACAGCATTAGATGTTTTGGTAACCTCCCGACAGCGCAATACGAAAAGAAAAAGACGTTCCGACCGTGTCGCACCGTGTCGCACCGTGTCGCACCGTGTCGCACCGTGTCGCACCGTGTCGCACCGTGTCGCACCGTGTCGCACCGTGTCGCACCGTGTCGCACCGTGTCGCACCGTGTCGCACCGTGTCGCACCGTGTCGCACCGTGTCGCACCGTGTCGCACCGTGTCGCACCGTGTCGCACCGTGTCGCACCGTGTCTAGCCGTACAGGAGCACTCTGTCTACCCGTATATACCATGTCCTTCCTCAACTTGGGCCATCCACCGGAACGAGCAGCCCAAGCCCGCTAGAATGGAAGTCTCATGCCGCAAAGCGACGAGCGAATTTCCATGCCATAATAACCGTCCCAACAACCTCCACACGGAAATAGCCATTATCGCAATTACTCACTCGTTCGCGTCCCATCATATCGCGAGGCGATGGGGGCAAGCAGAGTCGCGAAAACAAAACACCTTCCCAAGCCATTAATTATCTCGCATTTATTTCGCTCGCCAAAAACGCGCTCGCACACTCTGTTGCAGCCCAAAACATGGGCCTCAGGGGGCCGGCTAATGGATTTTGTGTCGCTTAACCACGAGCCAAAACCGTTCGAGAAAAGTACCTCGTCCCGGCCAGGTATTTACATAGTTTAACACGACGCTATTAGGACCGATACCCGGGGCAATATGGCGAGTTGGCTCGACGTCATTGTGAGGGAAGGGTACGGTGCCATACTGGTCACGTGGAGGGTGACCGTTACCAGCTTAAGGGTAAGAAAAAAGGAGGTGGAATGTGCCGAGAAGAGACTGAGGAAGCGTTCGGGTGGTTATGCCAAGCAGCTAATCACCGGCTTGGAGAGGGTCCACGCGACCACATCAAGAGAAGCCGGGCCCTTTCATCGATATTGCGGGCACGCTCGACCAAGAAAGGTCATTCGAGGAACGAGGAGTGGACGTTGCCTTCGCTGGCCAACCACAAACAGAAGTCGTCAGAAACCTTCGAATAGATTTTTGTTTCGCGCCACCGAGGTTGAACGTTCTGCCTCGGCGACTGTTTAATATATCAGCGAGTTTCTGAATTGCGTATACGAGCGAATGCTAGCACTGCGCGTTTGCGTTAGTGTTGCGCGTTCTATACTGCCCGTGCGTAGACCCAGAAGTGCGGTCTTGGATTGGCGCATGGCGGAGACGCACAAGCGCAACGGGAAGCACGCAACGCCAACGTACAGCCGCTTGCACATGCTTCTACGTAATACTAAAACTAATGAATCTGTGCCGGCCATTCCCTGCAGTCTTCGAAGCTGCAATTTACATATTTTTATATATGTATATACTCTCGTTCCAAGCCACTTAATTCACAATTTGGGACCACACTAGCAAGATATTACAATCTGGAATTATATAGTGTGAAAGCTCTTAAAATTTATATCAAGGAAAAAAGAAATTGTCAACAAGAAAGATTGTTTTCTTCCTTGAAGGCAAGTTCATTTCACTGAAATAGATTCTACACGCGCCTACAATGTTCTTTGTTTTGACGAAATTAGTCTTAGGTGAACGTTCTTTTTTCTCAGTTATCTTTTGATCGAGGTAACGTCATGTTCTTAAACATTCGCACTCTATCTCAACCACTAGCTTCACTTTCTCGCAGAGTTTGAGCATTCTGCGATGCATAGTTTAGTTATCTGGGCCGAAAAACACTGCTCGCTTCCCTCGGGAACTCCGTGTAGTTTGAAATTACGGTTGCAGTTTCGACGTCCTCCCACACTCCTACGAATTACCGGAGCGAAAAAGTGAAATCAGGACAGATATCACTTCGCAATACCACCGATAGGGAAATGAACGAGGCGATGACGGGGCCCTGACCTTTCTAACGACTAAAACCGGTTCTCCTATTAACTATTTTGGGGGCACTTGCCTTTTGTTCTCGCTCACCAGCAAAAAGCAACGTTTATCTTGTCAAGTAAGCGTAAACGGTAGAGGCGAACATAGCGTGCGAAGAAACCAAAATATTTTTATATCTCTCGCACTTTGCTAAAAAAAAAAAAAAATGCGTTACAACATTGCCCTAGGGATGAATGTTTCTTTTCTCCGAGTGAAACTCGCATTCGCATTTCAAGCACACTAGAGCGAACCATATAAAAAAAAAAAAATTTGAGCGGAAACTTCCAGAACCGGAACTGAGCGATCAATTTCTTCCGTCGAAAAGAAAGTCCGCGAGCGAAACTCGCCAGCACGCGCGAGCCCAACCGACCGCAACTAGACTTAAAAAAGAGAAAGAAAACATGAGACTAAAGATCGAAGCGCGAAACTTTTGTTTTCGACAACCACCTGCTTCCGAAAACAGAAACCGCGCATTTTGTCGCTTCTTTCGAATCTTCGTTCATAACGAAGTGTGTTCGCGTTCATATACAAGGCTTACCGCATTTGATGGAGCGACCGCGCATCCGGAGAAAGGAAGAAAGTGCGGGAAGAAAAACAACGACCAAATAACTAACTTTCGACGGAGCTGAAGCGTCGCCGGAACATTCGGAGTGCGTTTGTTACGAATAAAATGCATTTACATCGACGTCCCCGTAGAAATAGAAAAAAAAAAAACAGTTTAGGAAAGGTATCGAAAAAAAAAAGCGGTCGGCTGTCGAATCGCTCCCGCCGCGAAACAGAAATTCCGTATCTCCAACAGACATCATAGGCAATCGAGTTTCCTCCCAACTAAACAGGAAATATCACGTATACGCAAGATTAGCATTCCGAGAAGAGTTTCTTTTATATCCATAAAACGTAAGAAATCATTCAGCCCAACCGCCGTTCAGAATCAAACTCGGAACACAACCGTATTTTAGAAAGGCGAGCTCAAATCCTTCCAGAGGGGATCCAATAGCCCGTCGCCGACGAACTAGATTCTAAACCGTGTGCAAAAGCGGACCGATGGAAGAACACTGAAGTAAATTGCTTCGAAATTCGAGAACACGTTGCTCGCAAATACATTATAATCGTAGCGGACGTGTAGGCAGAGGTAGAGACCAACTCATGTTTGCAAACAAATCGAAGCGCCTCTAGCGGACGCCACCGGCGCAGCGCATGCGCGATGGAGTGTGGGAAGGAAGCTCGCCGTCGCCCATAAACAAACTATTGAAATGCGATGTTGTCGGCGTCAGTCCCCGTGTTCTTTTTCGCGTTGGAATTGTTGACTACGTCTTCCTGGCGATGTCCGACTACTTGAGCGGCCTCGGCGAAATTACCGGGGCTCGTTACACGGCAAAGCGTCGCGTGAATAATGTTACATGCGGCGATTCATTCCGCGTGGACGCCGCAGAATGGACGCTAAAGCCTGATTCGCATGATGAGATTCTGCTGGCAATTTTCAGTCGCGACGTTGCTCGGGCTGCAAAAGCCTGAACCGTGGTCGAGATAGTCTACGTCGACACCTAAAATCGCAAGCAGAATCGGACCGAGTGATTCAGGCATAACAAGTCGGTGATGGCCACTGGTAACAATGATAAACATCTAATTGTACCTACCGTTTACACCGAGCCTGTTTAACCTAACCAACCTTCAAACTTAGAAATATGTAGGCCTGCACTTCTCATCCCAATTACCGGGTCAACGTTTCGTCTACGGGCCGGTGTCGTCAGAAAGAGCAGACGACACGCAGAAACGTTTGGAACGGCAGACGACAGTTCGAATGATCAGGCGGCCGTTTGAACTTGAAGACGCACTGAACGTAGTCCGTATCTGGTCTGTACAACTTAACAGTTTTCCGGCGTTCATGTTGAAAGAAAACAAATCTGATGACCCCAAGTGTCCGTGAATTCAACCCAAAGTGCTTCCCACCCAACCAATCGTGGTCCGACGGCGTCTTGTTTTCCCTTTTTCACGGCACATATCCACGTTCTCCGACGAACCGAGCACATGCAAACTGATCTTAAAACCTTTCTCGACTCTTGGTGACGCCCCAGTCGCAGTGTTTTGACGAGAAGGCAGGTTTTTGTCTGGTTTCCTTCAAAAAACGCAGAAATGCACGTCCCACATTCTGACTTCCGCCCACAGCCCCAGGTCGGAAGTGCGCTCGGTGCGCCACCACCACGCCGTGACATAAGAGTTGAGTTCGTGGATACCTCTAGCAGAACGAGCGAAACAAAAGGTGAACTAGACGAACCTCGGCATACACGCTACTCCAAAAAAGAAAAAAAAAATTGATTACAATTGCAAGTATTTTCGGCTAAAAAGTATTAAATTAGATCACTCGATTCCTCGAAACGAAAGGTTCCTGGCCGTTACTTGAAAAAAGTAACCGCTACTTCTACGATTGGTTCAGGTTTTCAAAACGATAGAGTTTTCTAGCGGGTTGAAAATGAGCCTTTCGTACTGTCCATTAATGGATTAGTATCACCGAATTATGAACTACTTATCTCGTTTAATCCAATTCCGGTAAACCATACTCCTGTCGAAAATTTGGTTCATTCGAGGATAATTTTAAGAACAAAGGACATCATTAGAAACGGGGGGAAGTAACAGTTAACAGTAATTTGAGTACTTCCAAATGTAACCAAATTACTGTTGTGATTACTGTCTAATAAACATAATTACAAAATTACCTTAAAAGTTATCGATTACAAGTAACCTAATTTGTTGTAATGAGTACAACCCAAGTCTGAACGAGACACAAGACGGGCAGATGTGCACGTCTGTGTCTCGTTCTTTTCCCCAAGTCTGCGACTTCGGGACAGGGAGGTTATGGTCGCCGACAGTAAGAGAAAACTCTGGGCATGACGAGCATCTCATCATCGGTTCTCTCAGCCAATCAGATTGGGGCATTAGCAGATGAGAATGCTAAAGGACCAATCACAAAGCAAGGAAAGGGAATAACCCACGCCCTAGGTGTTGTGTTTTTTGTTTTCTTTCAAGCTTAGCGGTTGTATACAAACCCAAATTTTGAAAGAAGAAAAAATGGGAAAAAAGAAAGCCGGGTTATCTACGTTGGTGTTTTCCCTAAACGTCGCACAACATCCAGTCAGACAGTCGAGCAGAGCAATGACCGCCTCAGCGCTAAAGTCGCGCACAATGCAGCTATTTCGTAGAAGCATCCAGCGAGAGAATCCTTCAGCACAAGTATTAACCATGATCTATTTGACCTCCGAGAAGGCAGGAGGAGGAAAAGCCTTTTACAGTGGTAGAAAGCAAGGCGACAGACGTCTAACTCGGCTAAATATTTTTTCGCACCTTCCGCCCCAATCTCGGGTTACGTAAATCGTAAACTTCCCCCCGTCCAGCTCGCCTGCGCACTGACTATTTTCGCTGAAAGAAGATACTGTTCGAGTCTGGCTCCTTACTCGTTCTTGGGCGTTCGCATCGCCACGACCGCGTTTAAGCTGCCAGTTACCACTGGCGACTAGAGGTTTCGGTGGTTCCGGCTCCAAACTGTGACGTCACAACTGAGACTTCAACATTCCAGCGAGGATTCCGGTGGCGCACGTAAGAAACGTTGTGGAAGCTCGTAGTCATCGCGTCCGTAACCCCTCGGATCTGAGAGTCCGACATTTTTTTTATTTCAATTAATAAAAGTTAAAATTTATCATACTTGAGACGTTTCAGTGAGCGCTTGGACAATCCTGGAAGGCCGACCACAGCTACGCTTTAGGTCGCGGACGACGCCAATAGTCGAGGCTAGAAACCTTGCTCTATGCAGCACTTACGAACACTTACCAAAAGGAAGTGAACTCGAACGAGTAGAAGACGTAAGCTCTATCTCCTACGTCACGCTGTCCAAGCACTGTGTGAACAGCGGCAGAGCAATATATCTATATAGTATCAATGTTCCAGAGTGCCTTGATGCACAGATTCGCGCACGCACGAGCTTCACGTCCTGGTGACACATCGGTTCATCGCAACGAGAGAAAGAAAAAAAAAACATGCTGGGAACTCTGAAACGGAGTGGCAAATGTCGCCAATGTTTCCTCGCGGCCAAACACACGAGACCTAAGTCCACGAAGGAATTCCGGCCAATCGAAAGGGGCGGCGGCGGCACTCGCGGTTCGAGAGGTCACGTACACTGGCGAAAGTGAAACCAATGAAGGGGGGAGGCAATGTTAACGCTACAACAAAAACGAGGGGGGAGAAGAAAAAAAAAAGGACAAGGATGGCAATCTCCCTGCGGAGCCTCAAGTTAGAGAGGAAGACGTCGAGCCGTCGCCCGACGCTATAGAGGGCGAAGAACGGGCGCTGCTGCCCAAGGCAAAACGAAATATTTGTCCGAATCCGGCGCTTTCCAAAGCCCCGGTGAGGAGGCGAGGAAGATGGAAGAAAGAAAAGGGAAGAAGGAAAAGCAAAAGAAGGAGCAGCAGACCTCCCAGGAGAATGTAAACATCACGTCCAAAGGAGTGGATGTCCCGCAGAGGCGAGAAACAGCGTCGGGAGACGATGAAAATCACAAAAGAGTGAGAGCGAAAGAGGAAGGCTCTCCACCAGTGAGGAGGCGTTTGAAGAACTGCCTGTATCCTTCCCCTCCCCACCACCTCCATATCCCCAGCGCCTGCCAACATCTGAAAAGGGTTCCCGACACTGCCCCCAAATTTATCCATCATTCTCCAGTGCTTTCCTTTTCTTTTTTTTCTGAAGATCCTGGGAGTTTGTTTTTGTTGCCGATCATATGCGCCATGTTTAGCAGACAGGCGCACGGAAGCGAACGTGAGTTGAAATCGTAAGAATTGAAACGTTGGAGGGGGGAACGTGCGAACCAAGACAATTCGTACACAGCTCAGGCATCGCCCGGTAATCTCGTATATGAAATGAAAACGGTCGGACAATCGGGTGCGGTTCGAGAGAAGGGCGCCGTTCAATTCTGTCCTACGACCCAGCTCTTCAGCCTGCGCGATGGCACTCGATGCAACAACCTGTTTATTCTGAGTTGTCAGCAGATGGGTCTTTCTGTATCGGACAGGTCTTGGTGAATCTCATTTCTTATACGTTGCTCATGTCAGTTACATCTCTCGGGAACTTCCTTTCGCTCAGCACTATACCCCTCACGTAAGACCCTAGAACGGCCGCACAGCGACCTCTACCAACACAGGCGCAAATGCCTGTTAAAGGGGTCGTGAAACGTTTTTCTAACTTCTGAACTATATGCCCATTTGTAATCCTCGTCCTTTATTGTATATCCCACGACCATTCGTTTCGTCGTCGGGATTCATTTACTAGCGAAAGGGAGGGACTATCCGTTCCTCTTCAGTTCTGCACATACGTCACTGTAAGGTAACAGGAAATTTTGGTTGCCCGCGTAACGTAGACCGAACTTGATGCGCGAAGCCAATGCATCAAATGTCGCTCCAAGGGCGGCGCCATAATAGTGCCATTCACGAAAGTCAATGGCTGACATCTGACGTCCGAGATTATGCTCGGATAATTGTAAGACGGCCAACGTCCGGGCTCAAGCATCGCCATTACACCGCGATCGGCTTTCATATGTTGTTGGTGCTACCGTTTGTCGTGCTACAAGAAGACGTCGAGGGAATCGTTTGCAACTTCGATCGGTCGAGCCACGTCGACATGATCGTCAAAGGACGAGCTGCCAATACGTTCCCGCTTCGACCAGGAAAGCGCCGATCAGCTCGCAGAACCATGACGGCAGGGGTGGAAATATGAAAGAAATTAATCGCCCTTGCGTGCTTGGGGAGTGGCATGTCAAGTTACTGCTGAGGAAGATCGGGGCAAAGGAAAAACAATGGAAAGCTCGCGAGTAAAGGGTCAGTCATGGGAAAACAATTGCTTAACTTTAAGTTTTAATATTCCTAATCCACAATCAGGTTCCACAACCGCATTCCACAACGAATCCGAGCCGCCGTGGGACGAGTGGCATGATTACGATGGTGACCGAATGACCGGACCTAAGTTTGAAACCGAAACTGTGTCACAATCCCGTGATGTAGTAGAGCGTACAACTAATTAAAAAAACCCGATAAATATTTCAATGGCCTTATCACTACCAATTCATTATTTGAGGATTCAATAAAGTTGAATGACTGTGCAACTTTTTTTCATATGGATGCCGTGACGTTTTATTGCTCATGCTGCCCAAAGTGTCGCATGGCTGGTTCAGATAGTAAAAGAAACTATATATATATATATATATATATATATATATATATATATATATATATATATATATATAACTGCATCTGTGTCGTACTAACGCAGAGACGCAGCAATGCGCTACCCAAGGAAGCGCGGCCCCCTATCGCCGACTCCGATCGCGTCGCTCAGTACGACAATTGCCATGTTCAGTTTCCTTACGACACGGCAAGAACGCTCGGGTTTCTGTTGTTGTAGCTAGACGGAAAAAGGGGAAATGTCCGTACAAAGAAGCGCTCGTTGGCACCTCCCGGGGTACGTGCTCCTAGATACCTACGCCGTTATAAAGTCGGGTTCAAATTTACGCAGCACGCGACCGTGAAAACTCGCACATCGCCGTTCAGATTGCAGTCTGTTTACAAGCCGCGAGCCTAGGAAGTGCATTTACAAGTGAAAAAAAAAAAAAAAAAGAACAAAAAACGGGCGTGCACGCTCGCCGTTGTCGCAGTACCGGGAAGTCGACAGCCTTGAGGAATCTTTTACGCATGCACACCACATAGCCAGGCGGGCCTTCGCCCGGCATTACGACTGACGTAAGCGTCTCCAACGGTTCCCGACTATCCACCACACACCTCCAGACGCTCGCTCCCAGACCCCTCACCTCCTTATCAGTTTCTTTTTATCTTTTACGCAGGTACACCACGTACAAAAACCTGTCTTACTCTAGACAAACAAGCAAATACATCGCGTAATACGTGGAAATACGACACGACCAGTTTCGAGATTCGAAGGTGAAATTCAAATACCAGGAAGCGAACTTCGGAGAATATTGAAAAAAAAGTATAAAAATAGATACACAATATGCATAAGCGAAAGTGGCGAGGAAACTCGTTTTGAATAAACGTAAAGGTGCGCGTTCTTTCCGTGCTCAGTGAGATAGCGAGGAACCGCGAGATCCATGACGACACGGCTTTTGTCGTTCCTTGGGAATGCAGAACGCTCTGCTTTTTCGCTTGATAGCGCGAGGAAAGCTTCTAAGCAGTGACTGCAATATGCGTTTATGTTGAGTTCAAAAAGTTGTTCAATAAATTTAACGTTACCATTTCGCTCGTAGAGCTTGGGACGTTGAGAAAAAAGGGAAACACTGAGGGTGCGGGCGAGCTGGTGTAAGTTTACCATTATGTTAAAGCACTTGACGGTGTGAAAAAAAACAACCTTGAAACAACTAAAATGAGAAGTGGCAGGGAAAAAAAGTCAGTAGGACGACGTCTCCGGCTGACTTACAAGTCCGAATGACTTATTTCCCCTTATACTTTTGGTTGTTTGAAGGTTTTTTTTTTTTTTGTTTGTTATTTTCACACCCCGTTTCAGGTGTTAACATAAGAGCGTGTACAAAGATTGCATACTTTTAGAATTTATAATAGCATAAAAGTAGGAGCTTTGGCCGAGCAAAACTTTGAGAGCCCAAAGAACCCAAAGAAGCAGTACCATTGTTCATACATCATACAAAAGACACGGCGTTACAACCTTAGTCAAACCTTAGTCAAACCTTAGTCAAACCTTAGTCAAACCTTAGTCAAACCTTAGTCAAACCTTAGTCAAACCTTCGTCAAACCTTCGTCAAACTTTCGTCAAACTTTCGTCAAACTTTCGTCAAACTTTCGTCAAACTTTCGTCAAACTTTCGTCAAACTTTCGTCAAACTTTCGTCAAACTTTCGTCAAACTTTCGTCAAACTTTCGTCAAACTTTCGTCAAACTTTCGTCAAACTTTCGTCAAACTTTCGTCAAACTTTCGTCAAACTTTCGTCAAACTTTCGTCAAACTTTCGTCAAACTTTCGTCAAACTTTCGTCAAACTTTCGTCAAACTTTCGTCAAACTTTCGTCAAACTTTCGTCAAACTTTCGTCAAACTTTGCGTAGACATCCCTAGAAAGCCGACCCTGGTCGAACTCGAAGCTCGGCAGGCTCCGGACATCGTCACACGAGACCGTTACGCCGGGGCATCGCTAAAGGTGTCGCTTCAGTCAAGCGTCCCCCGTGGCCCGCCCTCCACCCACCTGTGCTGGTAGGCTGGCTACGCAGCGCGGCCTCGGAAGCCGTACCGCATCAATCAAACCACCGATGGCTTCTTCTCGACACGTCCGCTCGTTAGACGAAACAGAGAAGCCAGACAAAGACAGCAGCGCGCGGACCGTGTCGACTCCATTCTCACGGAGACGGCAAACCCAAGTCGCACGCGCAAGACCTCGACGAGGTTACACGAAACTACATTTCTGAACAGAGCAATCCCTCTGAATCGAAACGCGCAACTATACGATATCGGGCGACAAGAAACAAGCTTCAAGCTGCTTTCTTTTTGAAAGCCTTTATTTTTTCACACCGCTACTATGCGGGAAGACTCGCACGAACGCCTTGGGTAGTTTTAGAATAGGGTTCAGTTTAGAATAGGGGCTTCATCGGCCCCCAAAAAAGTCGGGGCGTCGCGCTCCGATGCACATAGGCTCGTGCGCAATACGACGCCCCAAGTTGTTCGGGAGATCCAAAGCGAGGAGGCCGCCATTCTAAAAATTCCTTCCTGCGAGACAAGCTCACGCGCTTCTATTTTCCTTCGAATTCAAGCTCAACGAACAGCTGTACTTGCTCGGCTATGGATACGTAGTTGAAGCGCGCACTCGTCAAGTTCTCGATGTTCCACGCTAATTGGCGTGCTATATTACCTTGCAGAAAGCTGATGTTTTCCCGCTCCCATGCTCAACTGTTACGCATCGGTATACTTTCAAAGCGTAAAAAAAAAGCCGAAGTAGCCCTAAAATTAAGTATATGCCTCGGGCCCATACTGATGAAAGCTTGGCGATTGCTTCCCAGCCTAGCATACGAAGGTCAATCACTGAGTACAGCAACTCCAGCTCGCCGCTGTCCCTCGGACGAATGAACCAGCTGACCGCGAACGGCGGCGGAGACTGTGGCAGAGGGATGCTGCTACCGCATGGTTCTGGTCGGCGTGTTCGTAACGGAAAAAAGCGAGTGCGTTAAAATTCCGCTTCTAACTTTTAAAGATCGATGTGCTCATTTTTCGTCAACATTTCCGTCACCGCCGACATGCTCCCGCCCCGACCGCTTCGTATTTGTAACCAAATAAATTTCAGCGCACCGACCAGCGTCAGCGAGTAAGTGTACGAAAAATACTGGGGAATCCATTTTGAAAAACAGCGCGAACAACGCACGGACAAGGAGAGAACACACAGGACGAGGCGCTATCAACTATCTAGGGGGATCGGTGGCCGAGTGGGCTGAAGCGCACACCCAGCTCGACGCGCGTGGAGCGAAAGCTCGCGCTGCAGAACCCAGGGATCCTGGGCTCGAGCCCCACCCCTGCCCGTTTCGATCTGGATGAGCATTGTACCGGCGTGCGGTCGTGTATCACTACTGCGTGGTGCACGTTAAAGACCCCAGGCTAGCGGTTGTACTGCACTGGCTAAATTGCTCATCTACAGCTGGGAGACTCGTCGCCCCTGTGAGGCAGACCAAGTTCTAGGCTGTATAAACATACACACAACCCATTTTTTTTCAACCATCTATTCAGAACACACACAGAGAAATTCACGCGAGGACTGCTTCTTTTTCCTCTTCCGTCCTCGCGTGAATTTCTGTATGTGTTCTGAATAGATAGTTGATAGTAAGCGCTTCGTCCTGTGTGTTCTCTCCTTGTCAGTGTGTTATTCGCGCTGTTTTTCAAAATGGATTCATACCAACTCGCGCAACTTTCCATACTGGGGAATCTATCCCCGTCTCTTCCGCCATCTTGAAACTATACAGCCCCGCCTTCCATCTGGTGTTGGAGTTTCGAATAGTCACGACAGGGTAATAAAACGAAAGACGTGGCCTGTATTTACGCGTCTCTGGCTTCGTGATTCGCGCTTTTAGGTAATATCGGCTAACACCGCATTCTATCGGGCAGCATAGCACTAATAAAATGCTTGGCAGTTGCCTCGCGTTTGTTAAGCTGCCAACCATAGGACCTAACGTACTATTTACCCGGACACTGGTCAAGTAAAGTATGCCCACAGAACCATACGTGCTATTTACGGCAAGACCAAGGACAATGTGCTTAGTTTCTCAGCTCGCATAATGCTAGTTTTTTGTCGGAACTGCTTATTCTGCCGAGAAGACGACGACGACCGATGACAGTGTTAAAGAGTAGAAGATCATGGTTCGATCGCGAATTATTAATCGCAGGTAATAGTGGACAGTCAATATTTTGCGGAAGTCTCGCCAAATTAGACGTGAAGAGGAGAAGCTGCAGATGCTCCCCCTTACCAAGTTCGCGGGAAAAAGATAACTTGACTTGGAGTTGAAAATGGACAGATTTATTTGCTACATTGATAGGAACAAGAATCCTTTGCGAAATAAAGGCGACTAATACAGCGAGCGCAGCAAGTAAAAATAGCGCTTCACTGTAGTTGTTACCCCAGGGTGAAACTGGAGTAACACGCTAGAGCAATTAAAAAGAATAACAGCAAAAAAGGGGGAAAATACAGGCGATGTAAGAGTAAGGAAATTAATGCATTCGGGGGGAAAAAAAGAGACCAGGACGAACTTCTTGAAAAGGGGCTTTCGAAAGCCTGGGTTATCGGGGAGTTTAGTTCACGGGCAGAGGAACAGTTTTTATCGTTTCTGGGCGGTCGTTGCGACGCTACTAACAGTAAGTACTTGCGACAGTCTAAAGAAATTAAACACTGCGCCTCTGGCATTCTCTCCCGAACGTTCGCGTTTCCATTGTGTGCATTTCTCGGCCACACCGTTAGGTAAGCTCGACGATAGAGACATCAGCCTTTTGGGGTAACAGAGAAACCAAAGCGGGCAAAAACTGAAGGAGGGGAAAATGACAGCGCGCTTGGACGTCAGAACACCGGGCTTTGGTTGGAATGATTAGTGGGTAGGTCATAAAGCTAGCTGCCTCCCTCTCCACTGCACTGTTCGAACAATTTCGAACGCAAACGCCAAACGCGGGACGCCGAAGTTCCGCGTTCGACGAGTGCAGTGGAGACAAAAGCAGCTAGCTTTACACCTACCCACTAATCCTTCCAACCAGAGCTCGGTGTCCTCACGTCCCCGAGCAATTGTCTGCTTTTCCTTTCAGTTTCGTGTCCGCATTATATTACCGAAATGTAGATTAATAATCGGAAAGAAAAACAACAAATTTCTGTAGAGTCGTAAGTGGTCACACTTTAAATGAATATCCACTATCAGACGAATACTAGAGTCGGACCATTGCTTCTCTTTAGACATTTTTTGTAGGAAGCATAATTGAGAAACGATCCCACAACGTCGAAGGAACTGATCTTGAAGAACTCTGAGAGACTTTTCTCTCCCATTTCGTAAAGAACGAGTTACGCAGGCACGTCCGCACAAGTCTATAAAGTATCTTCCCAGCGCTCAAAGAAACACTCGCGTCACGCGAAGGAGCCATTTGTCATGCCGAGCAACTGTGCATCCCACTCCAATGGTGAGGAAACTTTCGCGAGGGCTACTGGCGCCGCTCAAGTTTTATTGCGGTTGTTTCAGGAACGCGGGCTCCACGCTCGTCAAGTTGGGCAAGTCGGGGAGGGTCGTTCATTGAAGGCACACAGAGGGCGAGTCGGCGAGGTCTGACAGCCGAAATAGGGAGTAAGAGAAAGATGATATAAGGGGAATGAATCAGCGTAAAATATGAATAAGGCAGACTATAGTTACCGGCAAGCTACAACTTCAGGAGCGCATGGCGTTCACGTTTCTTGCTTCGCGATTCGCTCGTCGACGTTCTGACCACCGAATGCAGCAATATCATCGACTGCGGAGGGAGGAGGGATATTAGCCCGGGATTCGCCCGCCCGCGATGTCTTTATTGAGCTGTCAGTGGCTAGGACAAGGAAGGGGACAGGCACACATAATCGGGGAAAGGCGAGGAAGAGGAACAAAGAAAAAAAAACTTCAAAGCGGGCATACGAAACCGACAGACAGAGCCGAAGTGAGAGGGCGAGGACAGACAGTTATTACATAATACATACAGACAGGAACCAAGTGAGATCAAATATCGTGAGACTGAAAGAGAGAGAGAGAGAGATCCGAAGCGAAGGAATGGTCCGGAATTGCGAAATCACGCTGGGTGATTCGAGGAAGACGATACCCAGAGCACCCCGGTTCTAATGTCCGCCCTCGCCGCGTCGTTAGGAGACGAGACGCGACAACAAGGAAGGAGGTCGCAAACTTGGGGTCGCGCGTCAGTGGGCCTACACTCCCCCCGAAAGTGCGGCCGCCTTCCGTCGACGTTCACGGACGTGCCAAATTGCTCGCCTCGGAATGACGCCGGGGGATACCCGTCCCGTTGGCGACACGATCGTTTAATCCTCGCGCTCGACGTGTCTACCCCTTTACGCTCGCTCATTAAGCCACGTCAGTCGCGGCTGCAGTGGTACACAAGTAGCAGACGTCAACGCGTTGTAACGAGTGTCGCGTACACTTTACGTGACGACGCGCTAAGCGGTACGAGGACCGGAGGCACGCGTCGCTACTCTGCTTCCGATGCATGTCGCCTCAACCACTCCCTCCCCTCTTCGCCACCGTGTCTCGACCCTTTCCGGTCTCGTTTGTGAGGAACAGACAGAGACAACATGTGCACGTTTCGCTTGGCGCTAATTGGACACGGAGGTCCGAAAGCCCGTGGAACCTCCCCTCCACGAAGCAGCGAGCATTGTGGTGGCCCGGAACGACGCCCGGAAAGTGCTCACTCGGATTTGCGTTACGGAGGGGGACGGCGTTTCGAGATTACAGCATATTTCGAAATTCTACGGGGTGCTCCGTCCGCCAGCAAAGCTGACAGTACAGGGAGAGCTAAGGGCTTCCCGCACCGATCAACTCTTGCGTCGTCTGACGTATCAACGGTCCACCCAGCAACTATAGCTTCCACCGCGCTGTCGGCTTGTAAAGTCGCGGTCACACCGGGGCTACATTATACGAAAGACAGCGTGCAGAGACTGTCGAGACGCATTTCGTCCTTGCCGCATTGGTCATAGAAAAACTGTCTGCAGAGATGTTCGATGCATGCAAAGGTACGAAGCAAACGCGCCTCAGACACCTTTGTGACTTGACAAAATACAAACACCTTCCGACATGACAGATACATCTGTCATGTCGGAAGAAAACACCGCGTCTTCGGTATAATTTACGGGGAGTGAGACTGCAGCTGAATTCGCACAATCGAAAAACAAAACAAAAAGGAGGCCAGCGCAAAAATGGGACACAACTCCCTAGCGTTCCTTCAAAGACTGAATGTGCATGGTACAGACAGATTAGTCGGCACAGAAGATACAAGCTAGACCCAGCGCCCTTCCACGAAACGCGATCTCCGAGAGGTCAGTACAATTGAGGAACATAACGTGTCCAAACACCCGGAAGTGGCAATTCCAGCTGCCGGGTCGCGTAATCCATACGAGAACGAAGCAAAATGACGTCTTCTCTAATTAGACGAGATAACGCTGATCTGAGAACAGAGTAAATTTATACGGACGCAACATTTAACAACCTTGACGAAGAGCGAGACAACCCGAGAAGCGGCGAAGGGAAAGCCGAGATAAGAGTTAGAGCGGCGCCTCGAAGGACCCCAGGATCCACGCCGTCTCCTGTTCCCCGGAGGAACGAACAATTGTCCCGCGGCTACGCCCCGGTGGCACATCGCACAAACCGGAGACGAGGCCCTCGTCGAAACAGACATCTCGAGCGCGAAGGAAAAGAAATAAAAATAAAAAAGGGACCGCACAGAAAGGTTACGTCTCTCGGATTACATTTGGTGTTGGTACTCGGGCAGGGCGCGGTTCGGGCCGACACGCCATGCCACCGTCACGGCGAGTGCGCGTCGCCGTCGCCTCTGCTCGCTATTCAGAGCTCGTGGCAAGTTCAAACGAAAGTCCCTCGATACGTCTTCTACAAATAATGAGAACCGATACAAATGAGAAAGCACAATTTGCTGGAACAAAATGGCGGCATTCAGTTAAGACCTCCGCTGTGCGCAGCCATTCGCTTCCTAAAAACCTGCACCGCGTCACGCAGTCGGCACTTCAAAGAGTGTCGCTACTTGTAGGAAGCTCCTATCTAGGGACTTTAGTTCAGACGAGCGTGCGACATTTCAGAGAAGCCAACTATTGTCGGTGGCGCCCTCGCTAGGGTCCCTAACTGGGACGTCATGACCAGGGTCAGGCTTGGACGCTTCTCATTACAGGTAGTGAGTGACCGGACTCGTTATCCATTACTTTTTTATAAAGTATTTTTCTAATCATTAAATTATTTTTATTAGGTGGTAATCGCGACGGTAATTTGGATATTTGTAACCTTTACTAATTACTGTCAACACTGTCGCAGTCGCCAGTCCGGGATTACTCCCATTTCCTCAATGGAGAGCGTTTGGACTAGCGTGGAAGGTCGATCCCAGCGTTGCTTTCGGTTCACGCACGTCACTAAATATAAAGTAACAGTTCCTTTGAATCGAAAAAAGGCTTCAACCCGAGTAAGACATACGAGACGCACAAAAGCAGATAGAGACGGTGATTTATTCGAACAAGATGGATAACCAACCAAGTTTAAGAGACGATTTAACATTTCATAGGCAACGATGCTCCCTAGGGGATTATAGTGTAAAACAGGGGTCAACGCGAGCCAGATCCACTCCGTGGCAAAGCGAAAAAAAAAAAAAATTGCATTTTTATACTTAGAATTGGGCCCTTGAGACTGCGACCGACCCCCAATACTGTCACTTGGCCGAATTGCTCGGAGACCTCTGGTGTAAGAGAAAGAAGGGAGATCACAAATGGATTGCATTAATGAAGCTACACTCACACAAAGAAATCTGACAAAAAAAAAGTGATTGCATTACACGAACAGCTCATTTACCACCATTCAGAGAAAAACAAAACAGACCAAAATAAACTGGAATTAACAAATACCAGTGGAGCCAATAAAAGCGTTTCACTCGAATTTCTTCGTGCGCGTTTTGCTCCCGATACTGAGCAATGAAATGCTCATAGTTCCGTCAAACCCTTGAAAGCCATGCGACCAGCGCATAGAAAAGATTTTGTGAAACAAAGTAGAAGGAGAGCTTCGAACGTCTGTGTTTTAACGTCTTTTTTCTAGTCTCAGGTAAACTACCCATGAAAGAAATGGTACGAATTCAGGTCTGACAAGGCAAACACTACCAAGCAACCATCATCCGACTATGGGGAGCCTGGAAATTAGTACGCATTGCATTCTGCAGCTTTCAAACCTGTAAAGTGGGCCTGAAGGCTCTACACGACACCCTTTGTGCCTAATAGAATCTAGGATGCGTGACTACGCCACAAACTCGTGAACTTGCTGAGCGGAAGCCTCTGTTATATTCAGACCTTCACTATCAGGCTTTGTCGATGCAAGGCCTTCCCGTCACCGAAGCTTTGGTTCGCAGTGTTAAGAATGCTTTGGTGATATTGTTTTGGAACACGCGCACCCAGAAGCCAGCGTCATCGTCCCGAAGTATAACAAAAGAGCGTACTACACGCGACATCATTACCAAGCGCGCCAGAAAAAAAAAGGGGGCGACAGCAGAGCTCAAATTGTTCCCCCTCAATACAAAAGAAAGGAAAGCGTTCAGACATGGTCAAATTGTTTTCGGAAGGTCGCGGCCGAAGGTCAGACATTCTCATCGCGCCGGCACCAAAAAGTAAACAACGAAACCGGAACTACGAACCGCTTCCATTCCCCCGTGTTCTTTCAGTTCTACCAACAAAACTTTCGCAAAACAGAGATTTCAGTCTCGAAGATTGAATCACTCAAACAAAAACTGCGCAAAGAAAAAAAGAGAAGAGACAATTCCGCTCATCATTCCCTTCCGACATCAAGTGCAAGATGAAAAGACCAAACAGGCAGCCAAAACGGGGGGTCGCACCACTCCAAGAATACAAGTGTAGCCAAGCCGAGCCGAGGGTCCGAGCACCAACCAGGCCCTCCCTATCGCCGCGTCGCCATGGCAACGGCCTAGAGCGAGTCGACGCTTGGCGACACCCTGGCGCCCGACTGGCCCATATCGGGACGCGGCAAGAAAGAGCTCCAAGGAGGAGGAGGGGAGGGCCAAGGCGGGCGAGCGCGAGGAGGAAAGCACACGAGGATCCCGGGGAGTTCCAGCCGGAGTTCGGGCCTTGAAAGAGACGGCCGCAAGTTTCTTTGAGGGGCATCGGAAAAAGAAAAAGAAGAAAAAAGGTATTTCCGCTCGAGACACGATTTTGTTGCTTCACCCTTTCCCTACACAGCGCCGCCGACTGGAAGCCAGACAGTGTAGAAGAAGCGTGGGCGAGGAGACGTCGGCTTCGTGCATTCATTAAAGTCGATGCGATGTACGTGTAGGAGGAGCGCGCGGATCAAAAGCGCTCGTTGTTCGCCGAAAGCGCGGAAAAATGTTGACGGCCGTAATGTTGTCGTGAAGTTGTCGCACCAGCGATCGTATGTTTCCCCCGTAGATAAGAAGCCAGCCACTTAACGAGAAAATGATTTCATCGGCCCTTGCGGATGATCGCACCGTTGTGCCGTTCGTGCTTCACATTATGGCTTGTGGTCCTCACTTGCAATCGATCGATCGATGGCGCAGCCCGGCGCACGAACACTCCAATTGTACTGATAGAAACTATTTGTGGCTACATGCTTGTCTGTGAACGGGCGCGGCTTCTAGAAACCGGTGTGAGTGTGTGTGTTTTTTAGAGTTATGCGAGCACGGTTTTATAAAGAGATGAGACTACGAAGGAGACGATCAAATAACACCATTCCAGAAAATTTAACAGTAGGGAACGTAAAAAAATGTACAAAATCACATTTATGGACTCTAAAAAAGAGGAAGTGTACGTTACAATGCAATCACAATAGAAGATGCAAAATAGCGTGGAACCAGCATTCATAAAGAACAATATCCCGCAACAGACCCCTTTTTAAACGTGCACGCGTGCCAGAGTCAGACCACGCACTGATCACGTATTAGACAGTACACGTTGCGTGAGCGATCTGCGAATCACAAGCTTCGTGCCCAAGAAAGAACGGTTACCACCACAGTTGATGCGGCTTTAAGATGGCTGTGTTGGTGTAAACTGAACGAACTACATTAACACGACAGATTCTTTCTGAAATTGTGAACTCACCCTGTACTGTGTTAACGGGACCGAAAATTACACGGCGAGGAGCTGTCACGGGACAACCGAGTGAAGGAGGTGACGACACAAACCCGGTATAGCAACCTGCGGCGGCAAGGCCGCACTAACACATGCAAAAACGTCAGGGACGAGCCAAAGCTAACACGGCGAGCTCGTAAACAAAACGGTTGGTCCGAAAATAGAAGCGCCGAGATAATCTAGCTACTTTGTTCGCGCCTCGATCACTCCCGGTCGGCCTCGCGTTGGAACCGTCGAGAGTTCGCACGGTCCCGAACACAGTCCGAGAGAACTCCTACCCGAAGAAAAACAAACTCCCGGTTCCCGCCGAGTCCTGGAAGTGAACCGAGGCTACAGCCGAGGCGCTGCACTTCTGCGGCACACAGACTTAAACACACAATCATTCTCCAGCACCATTCAAAGTTTGGAGAAGATAGAGATTACGGGATACCGTGACGTCCTGCACAGCAACTTTCTCGCGCCAAATTTGGCGGGCAACTTTCTCGCGCCAAATTTGGCGGGCAACTTTCTCGCGCCAAATTTGGCGGGAAAAGGCACCATGACGTCATGGCTTCGCAAGTTCTCCGCTAAATTAAGTGGGGAATCTCTGCACAACGGCTGTTAAAAACTTCCAGAAGTGACGACAGGAAGAAATCGCCGTGAACAAGACCAGCGCACAAGCGAAGCGAGAAAAACGAAGGGTTCACATGATGAACAGAGCATCCAGCTTCGACCGTTTCGCATCGTTTACCATGTATATATTTCCCCTATAGATGCAGTATATACATGTCAGCTGTAGATTTCAACGACGACCGGAAGTTCTTTCAACGTCAGTATTACGTGACACTGATTACCCCACGAAATTTAGAGGGGCACGACCACACACAAAATACACCCCGGTTTCAACTGCCAAACCTCGCAGTTGAAACCGGCAGCGAGCCTGAAAATGCTCATCAAAATGGCAACAGTGTCATCAAAAAGAGCGCAGCGCGTTGAAATGAAAAAATAAATTGGAAGCGCACACGGAAATTTCTGATAAAAAAAGCATCTTTCGTTTTGCGCGCAAGACTCGTGTAATTTGAGCAGCCGGTCCCTACCCCTCATTAATTAAAAAAAGAGCGAGAGATTGTCAGGAACGGAATGAAAAAGGGATCACATAACGCCAAATTGGATCGACAGACACGAGCGAATTCATCGAGTCGCGACGACAAGAGACCGTCGCGCTCGACGCTTATCTCCGGACCCAGGCTGCGCACACAATGCGTGTATGCCCGCGTTCACGCCGCGACCAAGCGACGACGCAAATCGAGCAAACGTATCGCCGCCATTCCTGCGCCGGAGAAGAGCACAGCAGGGAAAAGTTGCAGAAAACAAAAATTGCACAAGTGAACCAATAAACAAATAAATCAATAAAGTGCAAGAGCCGGGACTCCGAAAATACTCTTCTAGCGAATATTCCCACTGCTGCTTCTGTTCCGAAAGGCGTCCCCTTCAGATACCCGGCCTCAAGCATTCTCTCGTTGCCTTCCACGTGCTTTGGTTGCGCGTGCAGACAAGAACACGAGACGCCGAAGTGTTATCGAAGGTAGGAGGAAGCTCACGCAGCAGGCGGGATAACTCAAAGACCTCTTTGCCGTTCTAACCCTGCCGGAGTCTCGAACACATCGCATTTGCGATGTGTTCGCACATCGCAACACACACACGCGCACGCACATACATACATCTTAAGCGATGCCAGGAATTCGACAGTGAAATGCCTCTCATTTTACCCCTTCTACCATACCCTCCCCCCCTTGCAGAGTGTAATCAACAGGGACTGAAAACTGATATTGAACTCCATGTCCTCATGTTCCCTTCACCCAATCGAACTTTTGAAGGGATATCGAAATAAATAAAACGAGGTCCGAAACATGATTCGGGTGGAATTCGTAAGCGGCTGGCTCTCAACGTCGCCAAGGAGACGGTTCTTCACCCCAGAGATGTCAACAAGGCGCATCGAATTATGCGCTCCTCAAAAATCGTTATGTCAGCATTTCCCAAATACAGTAGGAACAACTTTGCATCGTGTGCGCACGAAACCCGCGAAGTCTAATTCAAAATACGACCGATTCGGTTACCTTCAGGGTACACAAAAATTTACGATCAGAGTAGGAGTAAAAGAATTCTTTCTACGCAAGCTTATCGCAAACTCCGCAAAGTTTTAGCACCGGTACAGCCGGCGACGTCGTCCCACCTTGCGCAAACAGAGAAGTCGCCATTACAACTCCGCCGTGGGCGCTAACAGCGTCCAAACGACTCTCGGAAGTCAGCGAAGCGCCTCTCACCAAAGGAGACGATTAGAGAACCGGAGGACGAGTCATTCAGCAAAGATGGAATCGACAAAGGGCGACGACGGAACCGAGCTCATAAATTCGGAAACAGCTCGACGAATGTAGAAAGAAACGCCGAGTCTCCGCATACGAGGGACCATTCTTTCAAACCTCGCGCACAGACTCGCCGCGGTTGTTCGGCGGTAAGGGTCGTAACCGCCTTATCTCGTCCGGGTGAATGGGTGCTTTTGCAACGTCGAGTACACAAACGAACTCATTTTCCCCCAACGTGTGGATATCATCTACGGCAGTATAAATCTTCGGGCAGACTGCAACCGTGTCGCAATGCTTCACCCATGAAGCCCCATTCTGCTACGCCACACCCCAGAGTTATCTCCCCTCGTCCGTCGTTTAGAGGGCCACAGCCCGTATCCCGTTTCTTCGAAAGGAATAATTCGGCACGCGTGGCGTCTCACTTCCCACACTACCTAACGCGTATGGCGCGTGTCGCTCTAAGAACGTGAAATACCCAACACTCGTCCGACGTTTGACCGCTCGATTTCGTCGAGGAAACTTGGGACACCAACACTACAAAAAGACGAATGGGACGTGTGGACAGTTGTGCTGCGGGAAACTACGAAGACAGGAAGAACATATAACGAAGGCAGAGAGGTTAGCCTGGGGGCGGGGATTGTCCCGGGCCCCGGCTGGCTACCGGAAAAGGATGGAGAGATAGGGAGAGGAAGAAAATTGAAGGCGTAACAAGTTCTGAAGTATGGACATGACAGTGTTCACGAAAACCGAGGTAGCTCGTTCGTGAAACAAAAGAGCGATAAACACCAGAACGTAAATGTGGGCGACTGGTCTTCGGTATAAAATATAAATACAAAATATCGAGGGATAGCGTGTCGAGCCAATGGGGAATTGGACAAACCGCCAGTGAAGTAACGAGGATATCGGGAACGACATACTTATTACTGAGGCGAAAGGAACACGGGGCGTTCCGTACCTCCCATTGTCCCTCTAGAGCCAATGAGACTTCACGTTGGCCGATTCTACGCAAAAGAAGAAATTACGAAAAAAAAGTTACCATGAGCCACCCCTCGCGCTTTTAAGCCGTCAGTGACGGTAGGTTGGAGGACCTTGAGTGCCAATACAATTAACGTGTATAATAAATAAGGTAGCGTAGAAATTCTGGAGCAACCGGCACGTCATTCACGGCTGCCTAATCTTCCCCGTGTCAAAAATGACGAGGCAGCGTCAGGAAACGCCATTCACGTCACGATGCTCGCCTCATTCTTCCGCTTCTAAAATTACCATCTCTCGAAAACATTAGAAAAACGAAACAAAAGCTAGCTCTCGAGGAGACGACTTTACAGCGGCGGGTTTCGCGGTTAGCGCTGATATACGCGATAGATTGAAGGCCCAGAAGGGGGGAGAGAGAAAAACAAAAAGTTCCCACGCCAAGAAAAACAGATGGCGACGACATCCAGCGGCGAAACGTTTCTTTTGTATTTTGATCACTTCACGACGAAAGAGTTTTTTTCTTTAAGTGCCGCCAAAGAACTAGGCTCGTAAAATCTCGTCGTAAATAAAGCCGGCAAAGATTTAGGGCGGCTTTCCGGTTGTAACTCTTTTCCACGCACGACAAGCACCGGAGGTTTTGCAATCTGGATTAAAAAAAAAATGCAAGTGCGCATAAAAAAAAAAAATTGTATATATGCGATATGTGCAGTAGTTGGCAGAAAACTAGCAAACCAAGGAAGCTGCGAACAATTAAAACTTTTCCAGTCAGGCGGGCGTGGATTGCATTCACAACCGTAACGTCTTTTTTTCTAAGCGACAGTTCCCGGTCTGGGAGAACGGGATACCTTCAGTAGATACAGCGATCGACTGACTCATTGCAAACTCGAGAAAAATAGTCCGCCGGCAACACAGAAAAAAGCGACCGCTGCTTACGAAAACAAATATTAAGGCAACCTGGCCATCAGAAGCGCGCCTCATCGAAACTTTTTTTATTCTTTTTTTTTTTTTTTATACTCGGCTCCAAATATTTTCTTTTCGCGAGGACGGAAGGAAGAGTGCGCGCTTTTTGGGGAAAGCCCGGGCCGGGCGCAATAGCTACCGCAAAGATAGAAAGTTTCGAAGCCGTCGACAGTGTAAGACAAACTAACCGAGAGCGGCGCGTCGGTGATTCACGATCGTCTGGGCGCTCACGCATGCATCCGCAACCACTCGGATTTCTTGGCAAAGCGCTCACTCTTTACCGCTCCATTTTCTGGGTCACCCAGCCGAGCGCGGTAGACTAAACACGTCTCTTTCGGAAGGTCATGAAATTACGCACATTTCGAGGATACGGTTACCGACAAATTTAGAACGGCATTTCCTTTCGCAATCACGCGCCCTCGCGGGGTGCTCCTCCAGTTGACCAACCTTTTCTGTACAGCGCGCGACACTGTTAGCGCGAACACGGCGTGAAACGCCGTGTTCGCGCTAACAGTGAAACGTGGTATCGATGGAGTCAAGGGCTTATCCGCTACAGTCACGGACACCATTAAGCATTATGCTTAATGCTAAAGCACAATGGGAAGCACACCATTAAGCAGCGCAGGACGTGGGCTTATCTTCCCGGTCCTTGCTGCGTAATTCGTTCTACGGCCTTCTTATCCGTTCATGCTGCAATATAATTGGCTGCGGATTGGTATCAGGGTGTCCGGGATGAGCCACAGCCTGCGTTCCGTTCTCATTTCTGCCAGTGACTATTTTAGTCGCCGAGAGGATTAGAACGGCAGGGAGGAGTACCAACAGTCTCCGCCATCAGCGCGCGCGCGCGCTGAGCAGTTCCGGCGACACTTGGGCGTTTCATGAACGTCGAGCGTGCATGAGCAGCAACACAAAGCACGGTGAAAGGCAACGGGAGCATGCTGGAAAGCTGGGCGTCCGAAAGGAGGCCCAGCCGTTTTCACCTTGCGAGTAGTTAAGACGGCAGCCTTTCAACGGTGTAAGGAAGGAAAGAAACGGCGTCTACGCGGCTGGAGCTTCGTAGCGAACATGTTCACCACTCGAGATCGGCATAGACACTCGAATACAGAATCTGCGATCCAGGTATCTATCGGGTAGGAGATAGAACTTCTACTTCCCGCTGCAACGCAGGAAGTTCTTTCCGTTTATATCGCTGCATATTTCATTTCCTGGAACGTATATATTTTTGTGGTCTAATATGACTGTTTCCGTAATTGATTACTTGCGTGTTATATTTACGAAGTATAAACTCGCTTTACCGAATGTAGGGGAGCGAGACACTGTATAGGGGAGCTGTAGGGGAGCGAGACACTGCCGAGTCGCCACTGCGACTTTTCTCTGCATCCTACTCCGCTAATAAAAAAGAAAAAAGTTTAATTTAGTGGCGTCTTTTTTAGACGTAGCCGTAGTTTTGAGATAATAAGGAATTGAGGAAGAGGCAAGTGCAAGATAAAATAAATGTGTGTAAAGATGAAACTCATCATGCAGCGATCTATGGCCCCACACACCCTCGCGGATGTTCCGGCCCAACAACGGCTAGAGACGAGCCGCCGGGCTTTGTCTATGCGACGCCTATCGGAAGAAGAGACTGGCGGGCAAGGATTAATGCCTCTAATCAAACTCCCTCAGCCTCGATAAGCTGCTGGAAGGAGACTGATGACGACTCATCCCCATCTCGGCCTGCCACAAGAGCTTCTCCACCCGCAATCCCGGAGTACACCGGAGTTGGTACTCAATCTAGACTCGCGTGTGAAGAGTTCTTGGAGGCGCTGTCGCCAGCTCGGCGCTTGGGAAAGTGCTATCCCCGCGCGGGTAATCACGCGAACCTAATACTTCGTGGACCTACGCCCTCGGTCATGTCGATGCCACCCGGAGGACGAGACAAGATCATTACGTCATCGTTGGCAGAGTCCCCAAGCTAAGCTCGACGGGATTAAGCGGCGAAGCGGTAGACGTCGCTATCTTAGCGTCGCCGCGTGTCAGCGTTGTGCTCATTGTGGGTTCGCGGCAAACGCGTCAGAGACGCGCTCGCGGTGACGCGAACTAGGCGGCGCTGCCTGTATTCACCAGCGATGATGTCAGAGGTGGAAAGGAAAGGGGTCTCGTGTTCTAGGCGGTGCCGGTCATGACTTTGACAGAAACCTTCGTGCCTTGGAGTTGCAACCATCTCGTGGATGTTTGCAGAAACACTCGGTATACTCCGCTCACCCCTAATTCTGAGACTAGAAGCTCCGTCTTCAGCGCGAGCTTCCTGCCCTTGCTAATAAAAAGTCGG
This sequence comes from Ixodes scapularis, assembly GCF_016920785.2. Taxonomy (NCBI): domain Eukaryota; kingdom Metazoa; phylum Arthropoda; class Arachnida; order Ixodida; family Ixodidae; genus Ixodes; species Ixodes scapularis. The sequence goes on along the minus strand of NW_024609846.1, from coordinate 171,075,721 downwards.
CACGCGCAACCAACGCGCTGAGGAAGCCAGCAAGCTCGCGCCCAAGGCGGAGCTTCTAGTCAAGGACGAACGGACTACAGTGAGAATACTTCTACTCCCGCAAACAGGCACGGGACGAGTGATATGATCCAAGTTTTCGGTATTTAGAAAATGTAAACGTCGGCGTGCGAGAGGAACGGGAGCTTCCCGACATTGCGCTTTAAGATGAGGAAGTCTCATTTTCGAATCGTCACTCTTGCCAGCCGCGCCTGCTCTGCACTAGGCAACAAAAATGGCGGCGCCCGCGAGACAGTCGGGGAACGGAGTGTTAATGCTCTCAGGTGTTACCAACGTTACTAAAACACTCAGTTGGGAAACTCGCCGTCAAAACCTGGGCCGCTGGCGTCCGCCGAGACCGAGCTAAATGCGACAACAGCGCCACTCTTTATCGTTTGTCTGTACTGTGGTCACCTTGAGCTTTTTGAAAGCCTGTTTTTGCGTAAAAACAAACGGAAAAGACCCTTTTTGTATGAAATTTATTGGAGATTAGTACAAAAAGAGGGGCGGGTTATGTTTTTAAAATCTTTAGTTTGCAGGGTTTTGCGGCACAATTATTGTTTTTTTACAAGCATGCCTCAGCGGCCCGTTCAGGTAGCGCGTCCCGACCTAGGTGCATTTTAACTCCGGTAGTTCGACGCGGTGCGTCCGCCGGGGAGACGGTGGTGGCACCCCTGTAACCTCTTCCGCTGTATCTGTTCTTAAAGCCGAAATAAAAGTCACGTGCAGTTCCTCGAGTGGCCGCTGCGGGAGAAATGGTGGTGTTGTGTTCTTCATTAGCTCGGTGCGCGGAGACAGATTGGGGCCACTTTTTCAAAGCTGTCTCTATCGGAGTTTCCCAACTGAGTGTTCTAGTAACGTTGGGTGTTGCCTAGACTAGAATGGCGATGGAAACTCTTCAATCGCGACCGGCACGTGGTAGCCCGTCCTCCTTGTCGGCGAAACCTTTCCGACGCGACTTCACAGCGTAGCAGAACAGTTCAGAGGTAAGAAAATTTCTGCGTATATAGGAAGGGGCTACGCAAACACAGTCAAGCTCCACTAGCTCTGTTGACAAACCTAGATCGGCGTTTTGATAACCCCGGCAGTCAGTCCCGCTTGTTCAGGAACACGACTCGTGGAAAGAGTTGGCGGTGACACCTGATGCAAACCGGAAGTGAACAAGGGGTCGACATGCCTGTGGAGCAGCTTATTTGCAGCTCTATCGATGCCTTTACAAGCTCCAACACGATCGAATGCTATACCCAATTCACCCCTATGCTGACAGTGCAATGGGAGCTACGCGCCCGCCGGGCCGATAATATGGGCGGAAGCGTGGTCCCGTGGCGAAAGACAAACGCACCAGTGGTTTAACGAATACGTAGCTTCCGACGCACGATTAGCTAAGGATGAAGGGAGTTTTGTACAGAAAAGGTTTTGGTCCCTAAAAGACCGATTTTGTTTTGCCGGCGAAAAGCAATACGCGCTAGCTACTGGAGCATCCCTGGGCCATAACCGATTTTTTAGAGCGCAGCTCTTACCGCTCATTCACACTGGCAGCGGATCCGCGTTCGCAAAGCGGTTGCAAACGCGGTTGTATAAAGATCCAGTACAATTGCACGCGCACTTGATGTCATCGAGTGCGCGTGCAATTGTACTGAACGTTTATACAACCGCGTTCGCAACCGCTCATCGGCATCGTCACGTGACCCCCCTAGGTCACGTGACCCCCACCCAAGGTCACTTACCCCCCCCCCCCAGTACCCTTCCCTCCTCCTCCTCCTCCTCAAGAGCTGCGCTCTAATTCGGCATTACAGGGAGTTGTAAACGGCTTTCACTTTTTTTTTTCTTTTTTTACAATAGTTAGGGCCGGCACGCTAGAATCAGTGTTTCAGCTGAGACCAACGTTACTAGAACCCCCAGTTGGGAAACTCACCGTTGAAACCTGGGCCGCTGGCGTCCACCGGGACCGAGCTAAATACGACAACAGCGCCACTATCATTTGTCTTTACTGTGGTCACCTTGAGCTTTTAAAAAGCATGTTTTTGCGTAAAAACAACGGGAAAACTCTGTAGTAATTTCTATTGGAGTTTAGTACAAAATGAAGGGCGCGTGTTTTCTAAAATTTTTAGTTTGCAAGGTTTTGCAGTACAATTGTTTTTATACAACCATGCCTCAGCGGTGATTTTAGGTAGCGCGTCCCGACCGACCTCGGTGGTAATCCGCGGCGCGTTCGCTTGGGAGACAGGGGTCGGCATCCCTGAAGCCCCTTCCACAGTATCTGTACAGTGGCTTAAAGGGGGTAGTGTAACGAACGAAACCGAAGAAGCGGCACACCGTTGGAAGACGGCCGCGGGTGGGGCTGGCTCTTGCAGCACCGTCGTTCCGGCTATGGCTCCGGCTTGGCCAGCTTGTCTCCAGCCAGCTCCGGCCGATTCGCAGCTGTCGACTAAACTGTCGTCTGCTAGTTTCACATTTTTATTCACCGTCAAACATAAATAATTTCCTTGGAAGTTCACTGGAAACAAATAATGGCTTTTGATGTATTTATATTAGTTACAAAGCGTGTTAGGGTGCCTCTATCTGCCAGCCGATCGAGGCACCCTAACGGAGCTGCAGATCGAAGCGCCACCTGCACCGTCCTCCAAGGACGGTGACCGTTCCCGATGCATGGTGGAGGCTACGCGGTAACCACACTACCCCCTTTAAGCCACTGTAGTATCTGTTTCGCCGCCAAAATGGCCGATTAAAGCCAAAATGGAAGCCACGTGCAGTTCCTCGATGGCCGCTGCGGGAGAAATGGCGGCGTGGTGATCGCCATTAGCTCGGTTCTCGAGTACGAATCGGTGCCACTTTTTCAGAGTACTCTCTATGGCAGTTTCCCAGCTGAGTGGTTCCAGTAGCGTTGGCTGATACTGCGTGAAAGAAAGCACCGCCAAAACTATATGTGCACCAGTAGAGTGGCACGTGGAGACGAGTTTCAAACGCTCGCGCACCCCGGGCTTGGCAGGACTCCTTTCACACTGTCTAAGTTAAAACGCCGATTCTAGCGAGCCGGTCCAGAAACACGAGATAACATATCGCTGAATAAAGACAACCTGAACAGAAACCAGCCGGAAGAAAAGTCGAAATTAGGAACAGTCATCAAACCGGCTCACAAATGTGGACTTTCTCGCATCGGGGCCAATTTCTCCGAAGCCAGCCACTTCTTCCCGGTGTACTACTTTGGGAGAAAGACACAGTCAGCATTAAACAAAATTTCATTACTACGCGTCAGTAAACGCGCAACAACGGGCCCAGAGAAATAGGCGTAGCGACAACCTCGTTCCGAATTAACCAAATCAATAAACGAGCGTTCTTTGCCTCGCGTACTAATCAGCGCACCCGCGCTAGTCAGCGGCCGCCCGTGGGAGACTTCCTCGATCCGGTCTCTTAGTTCCGAGCACAAAAGGCGACAGGGGCCTTCGCCAATACTTCGAATAGGGATGCCGCGAACCTGCAGAGACAGTTCGACCAAGTTCGATTTTTGTTCGAACTCCGGAAAGGCCGACTGAAGTTCGACTGTCGTGCGCATGCGCGAAAATTCAAAGCCCCGGTGACGCCACCTGGCGAACAAGCGAAATGTTCATTAGGCATATTATCTCGTCGTTATACAATAACAAACCAAAGCCGGGGTCACACCGCTTATACATCGTACATATTCGAGGGCGAGTCACCGCAATATCCGTGCTTCGAATTCCGCGTGGCAACGAGTTCAAGGAGGGAACTTGGCACGCGGCATTCGAACCACGGATATTGCGGTGACTCGTATTTGCAGACTTTCTTTTGTAGGATATATGAGCAGTGTGACCCCGACTTAACATTGGTCATACAAACACTGTCTGCAGACATTCTAAGCATACACGAAGCAAACATGCTCCGAACATGCGCGAGGCCTGTCCGCCGACATCTGTTGTGTTTGCAACAAGTACCGTGCATTTAGCACAATGTAGAAGCTGTTCGACTGCGGCTCAACTGAAGTATTAGAAGTATATTACGCCCGATCCTATATTGCCACAATGTGATTCATTTCTACGATGGAAACCACTTCATAGATTAGTGTTATCTTTTTCGGAAATTTTTAAATGTTTGGTAAGTCGGGCAACATTTTTCACCAGTCGAACTTGCGCACTTTGTTGGAATTTCGAAGGTTCTCCGAACAAGTCGAACATTAGGTTCGACAGAAGTTGGCGAAATCCCTAATTACAAGCACTGCGCGCCCCCTCCCCTTTTCCTTCCCGAACGTGTGTCCGTGTGGAGGGAGCCCCGCGAGCTTTCTAATTAAGCTAATTGGGGCGATCAGCACAGACTCGATTTTGGACTAATGGGAACCAAGGACCCCGACAGGGTCAAGTACGAGACAAAAAAAGGAGGGTCAGGAAAGAAAAAGAAACGACCGAAGACCTCTCTATGCGAAGGAATCGGGATCCTCTATCACGCCAGAGCCCACTCTTAGTCGTCGATATTTATTTCTACTTTATCCTCGTTAAGTGCGCGCAAGTCAAATTGCACGGAGGCGAGCTGGAGATCGATGACGAGCTCGCCGCTCTCGAGGGACACGGATCTAATAAAGACGGGATTGAAAGAAAAGCTAAGCGAAAAGGGGAAGAAAAGAACGTCCACATCCCCGGCATGCCCCCTGCCTAACCGCCACTCAATTACCCGGTACCTGCGCGAGGGGGACGGCTCCTCCGCGGTAACGATCTTAGATACACCGAGTTAATGCTGCTGGCCCGGCGTGATGGGGGGTTTAGAAGTCGTTTTTAACGAAGTCTTGCTTCCATTGAAACGACGGCACGATGAACCGACGAGTGGATAAGGGAATACCAATAAAATATTCCCTGCGATGAAAAAGCAAGAAAAAAAAAAGCACCTACAACCGCGGCGTAGTCAGCACGACTTGTTGCGAGTTTGTTCCCCATTTCCCTTAACATTTTTGAGGGTATAATTAAACCGACTAGTGTTACTGACTATGCTCAATGGGGCGCAATAAGCGAAGAAAAACGATTTTGTGGATCCCCTGCCTGACCAAAAATCGAAAAGACGTTGATGTCGCGTTCGCGCCAACTTATTTAATACTCGTCCAGATTCCCGGTAGAGCGAGTACTCGGCTAAAAATACGACCACCAGTTAAGCCTCGGAATGCAGCGGAGAAACGAAATGGAGCAAATAAAACGCGGGTGTTCAAACACCCCGAGATCGGTTTGCCTTTGTGACCTAACGACACCGGTTCACGCTGCAGATGAGATATTCAGCCAAAGCGGTATGACTGCTAACGGAACGTTTTTAACGTGCATTACGCAGTCTACACGAACTCACACGGGAACGATGCCCATCCAGTTTGAAACAGGCAGGGGTGAGGATCGAGCCAAGAACCCCATGATCTGCAGTATTTTTTTTTTTTTTTTTTTTTGCGCACAATTTGCGACGTCGGGTATAACCACGAAAGGAAACAACGAAGTTGATGTGCTCGCACTACAATATTCGGTGGACCAAAACTACTACTCACCGGCCAAAAAGGGCGGAGGAGGGCACCATACAAGCCCTGGCCGCTCGGCTCGGGCAAGGAAGGTTAGATACCTTACATGCATTGTTCAATGTTAGCCGACGAGTTCGCAATAAAACGAGCAGAAACAGGAAACAAATAGCGCACCCACCCCAGAAAGCAGACAACGCGGCAATTCCCCTTTTGTCCCAAGAGCCATTCACCCGGAGCGTACACAAGACCTTACAATGTTGTTCCTCGGAATAACAATTAAAAGCAGCGGAGGAGGGGGGGGGGGGGGGGGGGGGGGGGTTAGAAGCGAGAGAAAACGAGGGCATGGGAGGAGAGTAGAAAAAAGCCGGGTCGGCATATCCAATTATTAGGATGTTTGAAAAGGTCGCAAAACAAAGGAGTCGGGGAATCCTAAAACTAAGCCCAGCCTTTTTTTTTTTTTTTTTTTTCGGGATACACTTTCCGTTGCTGTTCAGTCCGCTCGTTGGCCCGCGGACTCTTTTCCCTTGTCCCGCTCCCAGAAACAATCCCTGCGCGGAAATCACAAAAACATCGCAAAAAAACAAAAAAAAACAAACAAACAAACAAACAGAAGCTTCAGAACGTTCGAAGGAAGTAGATGGCAAGAAGCATTGAGAAGCCCGCCTAGAAACAAATTTCCTCGCAGGTAATTAACCCGTCAGAGGGGCAAGGCAGCGATCGTTCTATCCAACAAAGGTAGATGAATAAAAACAATCGCATCGATTAAAGTCCCCCAAATATTAAGAGGGGAAAAAGCGGAAGCAGTACATCAAGTTGTAGAATCGTTTGTTTGCTGCGGTCTCCTTTCTCTGTCCGGCGCGATTGGCGGTATCTCTACTCAAGACTAAAGTGAAATCACTTGAGTGTACAGTGGAGGGTGATACGACATCTGTGCTAGCAAAATATGCTCCTACCTGTTGGGTTTCCTCACGAAAGCTATTTGAGAACAAAGTGCGCCTAGAAGACAAGTGAAAGACGCTCCCGCGTAATCAGGTCCCCCTTTAGCTGCTACGCGAAAAAACGCTCCACGGGCTCAAGGACTCGCTTCTCATATTTACGGAAGCCGCAACCGAAAGACTTTCGCTTCGGGAAAGTGGTGAAAGCGGCCACGCGGGAAGCCTGGCATCCCTTCAGCTTCTCGGCGTGGAACAATACCCGTGTCTGTTGTAATCCAAACTTGAAACTCGGCTCGTTTACACACTGCTGAAAGAGTTAGAAGACGTTGATGGATGCATGCACAGAGTGAAGGTGTTGCATCGTTCTTCTCGATATGCTAAGAAGCGGCGCGAGTTCAATCACGAGCTGACAGCTTGCTCGCGTCAGGACAGCGAACTTTGAGATTAGTCCAATGTTCCAGTTCTCCAACAGTGTCGCTCTCCGATATTGTCGGCTTCCGATTACAGCCTCAAAGAGTGGGCATAACGGGGGAAGGAGCAATGCACGAGCTCAATTACGCACGTACCGTACGGGCATATGATGAGCTGAGCAAAGGAGAGAAGTTGCAAACTTTAAAACTTTCGAAGTGCGCCTATACTTTCTCGCAGAGCAGTTGAGAGAGCCACTCGCTAGAGTCGAGGGAGCCCGGCAACTAATGAGGCTGGAAATGAACTTAGACCCACGAAAACAGCTTGCGCTGCGACATAATTCGCTTAATGTAAGCACGTCATATCTTATGCCCAGTGTTAACGCTGCTTCACGTATTTGAGACAGCTTACGATCGGAGAAACTTGGAAACCGGCTGTACCATAGTCGGCCACAGTCAAAGGTAAGTGTGTGAACCGGAATTTAGAGCGCAGACATTTTTGTTAAGTCTCAACTGAATCCTCGCCCTTGGCCGGGCGACCAATCATAGACCGCCAGTGACTGGCTCTCTCCAGTACACTTTGTGGCAAAATAGACGCGCCAGTTTTCTTAGTTTAAGAATAACCTCCCGGGAAAAGAAGCCCCAAGGTGTGGACAAATCTGATTGCGGAAATATCTTTTGTTTCCCACCGTCAGAACGAAGAGCCGTGCCAACACGAACACTTTGGGGAGGCAGCGGCGGCAGCTGCAATCTCTCCGCGACCTCGACGCGCCGGGGACGCCCGAACGAAGCCCCCGGAGGCCAGCACGTCAACGATCGACGAGTTCGGAGTGGTGCACGTCGAGGTGGCGTCCCGCCCACCGCCGGCTCCTCAGAACGCACTTCCGGCAACAAAAAGACACGGCACACGCGACTGGGAGGCCCGGTGCCTAAAGATCCAACTAAGACACCCGAAGCGACCTCGGAAAACAAAACACGACATCAGCTAGAACAGAAAGAAACGCTGAAGAGAGAATCGAAACTTGAAGACGGAGTCGCATGCGATGCAAACTGAGATACCCTTCTCTCGGAACACGAGGGTTATAGCTCGTTCGTGAGGGTACACGAAAGGCGACGCCTGCTCGCGAATTCCCGAGGGCGTCGCGCTAATAAACGGTTGGGTTCAACGAAATCGTAGGGCTTCAAAACACGGAGGCCGAGCGAGCACGCGAGGTGACGTGCTTGGAGTTTGAGACGCGAGTACCCTGCTACAAGCAGACAAACCATCTTCTGTGGTGGATCAAGAGTGCACTAGAAGCTTTGCCTCCAGTGCACGCTTCACGTCTCTGACGGCACACTCTGGGGTATCGTGAGCACGCGAACCAAAGCACGACTGAAGGCCTTCAGTGGTGCTTCTACTGCGTTCTTAACCTATCGTCGACTATTGGCGACGTACGACTACGCGCATCGTTGTGGTTGGCCTTGACGATTGGTCAAACGCTCCCTATGACCTCTGGTTACAGCGGAGCTGTTAAAGGCTAGTTTCCCCACGATCGTGTCTGGTACCAAACAAATGTCGACAGAACACTGGTTGGCGCCGTCGCTCATAGATCGCAACATTTCTCCGGAGGAGGAAAAGCGGGAACGGAACGAGCGACGATGTGCGCAGCACGAAAGGTTCCGCAACCGCCGCGAGGCCGCTATCGCCTAAAGTTCCAGTGCGTCGGACGCTTCAGATTCCCTTGCGAAAGGAGAGCAGATCCGCTCGCCCGGAAAGCCACCGCCGACGACAGAAGCGACAGCTCCGCTGCTCTTCCTTCTTCGCCAGAGTGGAAAGGCTGAGAGCTTTTTGGATTGATTTTGCTTTCACCGACAGAAATAAGACTAATGTCAGACTGCCAACTTCGACGATGCTAATTAAAAAATGCAAAAAAAAAAAAAAAACGCGCTCCCATTTTTCTTTTTTTTTTCAGACGTTATCGCGTTTTTTGTTTACAAATGACGATAAGTGGCCAGGATTCCAGCTCGTGACGTCACGGGGCAAAACCTGGTCGCGACGTCCCGGACGAGACCCATAAAAGGGCGCCACTGAAACATCACGGCGCTAACAAGATGTTTCCTATTTGCTTTGGTCACGTCAAGTACGGCGAAAGTTGGTCCTCTACGAAGCAATGCGCCTATCGACGGCAGCGCTGTGCGGGAGCTCTACGGCAGCGAGATCCGCGATGCGATCCATCTTGAGCGACTCTTGCCAAAGCAGTGCGTTCGACATCCAGTTGCTATTGCACAGAAAAGACATTCCCACCCACGCTCGCTGTCACCAAGTTGGGGGGTACGTGCTCCATCTTCTGCCATCGTACGTCTCTCCGCAGTAGAGACACCCTGTTGCATCGTTCGCCGATAAAGTGCCAGGAGAAAAAAAAAAAAAATCGCCGGAAGGAAAAAGAGAAAGGGATACAACAAGGAATGGAGTATAACCCGTCTCACCCTCATATCTCGCTTCTACACCGTTACGCGCCAGCGAAACCTCAATTTCACAAAGATAGGTTGATAGATGCACCATTTTCCGTCACATCCGAGAGACGCTCGTGTAGGGATGTGCCTCGTTCTGCCAGTTTGCGACACTGCCAAGCAGATAAGAGAAAAATGGGAAGAAGAAAAAAAAACAAAAAAAAAAAACAATTAGCTTTCTTAATCTTATTTGAGAAAACAAGACCACGAAGGCAAAATTTTAAATTCATATACGAGCGAAGGGCCCTCAAACTGGATGTTGCGATCCGACGGTAAACTCGTTGGATGTCGTTTTAAGCGGTATTCACACGGGGGAGAGAAATCCGCGGAGGGATGTCCGTGACGTCAACAGCGGTCGCAATTCCCTTCTCAGGTTCGTCGCTCACTCCGACGAGGTGCCGGGGAGAGAGGGATGTCAGCGTTTGCAGTCCGATTCAGCGGTTTCCACACTTGACACCACCGCAGACGAATTTGGCGAGCCCCACCTTTAACACCAAAAAGTTTAACGGCAATTTTTTTTTTTTTTTTTTTTTTTTTGCAATCTGATCCGCCGCCAGACCAGGATCGTTTGCGCCGCCCAAACATTCTTCCCTCCATTTCCGCGTAGCTGACGTCATGGCGCCGCACCCTAAAAGCCTCACGTTTTCGTCGGGCGATATTCGCCGGAAACAAATTTTTTTAGGATTTCTCTCGTGCGAGTACCGCTTTAACAGAAAAACAGCATTTATTAAATTCAGAAACCGTAGGGCTACGGTTTCTGAAGTGCACGTCAAGTTTAAAGGCCTTCGTAACCACGTTCGGTTTTCTTTAAAGGATAATCCGAAGCAGCCACGACTGCCCACCACGTCGAGGGAGGCTTGCGAATATTGTCCGAGCTCCGCACTCTCGCATTCATCCCCCAGCTGGGAAAGAACGCCCCGTCATTTATTACGCAGACGCAGTACCATCCCCCTCAGGAACCTGGCTTTCCTAAATTCGGTCGCTTTCCAAAACTCCTTACGCAAGGAACTGCCACGGCATGTTAATCACCAGCGGAAGGGTTGGGGAGAATTGATAAAATTTGCCTCTTCGATGAAAGTCCGTTCATGACGCCATGTTACTAGGGCTGGGCGGTTATTCGACTAACCTACCGATTAATCAATTAATGCTTTAAGCGAGATTATTTTTTTTCCTGGCTAATGGGTTGAACTTCGACCAACAAAAAAAATACACTCAACGCTTTCACCAGGCAGACATGAACGAGCAGGAAGGTTTGCGTGAAATTTCAACTTGAAGTAAACTGTATAGAGAAGATTTGTACCTCCAAACAAGTGGAGCAGGTTATACGTGTCCCAGTCACTCAAACGCCGTGCGAGTGTGTATACACAGCAGAGACTGAACAGTTAAAGGAGTTCTGTCTTGCCGGAGAATATCAAAGAACCTCTTTGCTTCTGAAGTAAGATTTGGTGGGTGTGGGTGCTTTTTGACTGTCCTCAACTGCACTTCAGGGATGATTTAAATACGAAATTATACGTTGCGCCCTTTATCACATGTTCAGCGAAAGCAAAATATTTCGTTCTTAACTTTTTTGAACTAGTATAGGTATAGGTTGATGGAATAAACGAAACCGATTAATCTGTTAATCGGCGCCCCGCCCTACGCATCACCTATTTATAACCAGGCAGTGAAAAAAAAGTACAATAGTTACGTTCTGAAACTTTTCGACGAAAATATAAAAGGAAGGAAAAACTTTGGAATAGAAGGTAAAAAAAAGACAGCCGAAGGAAAACGTCTTTCCCGCACCTTTCGCTTCGAATCCAAAACTTTTCCTTTTCTTTCGCCGTCCGGTTGTTTGATATGAACCGATTAATTTCAAACAGCTCGCTCACACTCTTCCCGTCTTCTAATCAAAACATTGGTTACGTCCGATATAACTAAAAAAACAACAGCTAAAAATGGCGTCACTGTTTCCTCAGACCAGAGGTCCGAAGCTACGATGAACCGTCTGCACCAATCCCGTGCCTTTAACGCGCCTTACACTGGCCAAGCTGCGTCTGCAGTGTTGTCAGGCAGACTAAAGTCACGTGATGCGTTCAGAGTCCGGAGAATGACAACGGGCAAGCCCACCGTTTCGTATTCCATTCCGAGAAAAAGAAAAAAAGCGATTTAAGATTTGCTGAGTATCAAATTTCAATGCAGTATAGAAACCTCACAAACCATGTAGACTGGCCCAATTTTCTCTTTAACTATATTACGATACAAGACATCAAGAACACAAGAGAACAACGAACAGTAGTCTTGTGTCGCGTGTGTGACGAACCCGTCGCTTTTGACGTGCTTATTTTTAGCAGATTGTTTTCCAATAAAAGCTAATGTCTAATTCCTCAAATTTTATGGAACCAATTTCAAACATTCGCTAAAAGAAAATGACCAGGCCATTCAGCGCTACGTACTTCGGCTGGTGCACGGTGCCATCGACATCGTTCCGTGCCGATTACAAGCTGCAACGTCCCCCTCGAGCGACTTTGCGTGCTATTAATCTTTTTAGGAGCTTGTTCCACGCGTCCTGGTCCATTGCATTATGAAGATTTATGCCGAGGCGAACCCGGCAAACCCTCGCACCCGAGCGCACAAACAAAATGAAGCCGAATTCCAATGAAACAACGAGGGTTCCCTAACCAGAACGGATTGCAGTAATCAGAGAACCAGCGGCTACTCGCTTCGGAACCCCTGTCGATTATCGGCCCCTACCCAAATACAGAAAGCGAGAAAATCATAAACATAAACACGCCCGATCCACCTAGGGACCACCCTGGTAGGCGCCAAAGGAACGTGAATCCATCGAGCTGGTACGGGCTCGTTTCATCCGCGCTTCCGTGTAACAAATTATGATCTTCAGCCACCTATGAGACAGCTTCTCTAATCACCGTAACTCATTCGGGAGAACATGTAATTTCGTTTTCTACTCCATGACCTTTTGAAATAGTCGAACTATCTCCCCTTGCAGGTTATCAAAACCTTAAAGATCCCTAACCACGGTAAACTAACGCGTTGTCAGCACGCGACGTCGAACCCGTAATCTTCGAACTCGAATCGCCTCTCCCCATCGAGACTAATCTGGAGAAAAGCCACCTCGCGACATCGCCAGATATATTTGCGAAACGGCTTATATTCAGATGCGAATAGAAAACCTCAGCGGCGGCGCAAGACCCGAAAGAACAAAACGAGAACAACTGTCAGCATGAGCGGTAACGCAACACCCAACACAGATTCAGATTTATCCCCAGCCATCAGTTCGGCGGTCTTCAAAGAAGCATCGAGTTTCCTTCTCTCCACGCTACTCCGTACGCGCGCTCCCTCCGCGTCGTGGCGCCGTAGTAGTGGTGCAGTGCGTGAAGTAGTTGCCATTAGTAGCTCGCCCCCTGCGCGAAGAAAAACGGGCGCCCATTTGCGCAAAAGCCACACCGAGGGCCTGCTGCTAGTGGTTTTGGGGGGCATAATGACCCGCGAAATGGAATTCCTCCCTGCGTGCGTTGTCTTTCCCGAGCTGCTTCCTTTTTTTTTTTTTCAGCCCCGTGTTTTGTTTATTTGCGTGAAAGCCGCCAAAGAAACAAGTCGCTTTTGCATTATCCACGCGAGTCTAAACTGAACATTTTCGTCGTTCGTTCTTCGCTTTATTCACGTGGCAAGCAAGTCTAGTGTACAATCGAGGCTGGAAACTGACGATCCATTCGGAATGCAAAACGAAAAATGCGGTCAGAATGGTTAACCACAATAAAACAAAATAATCATAATACTAATTCAGTGGGTTTATTACAGCGAAGCTGTTTACGGCTAAGGTTCCGTGGAGTTTTCGCGCGCATGACCAAAAAGTCGACACTCGCGCCGCCGCACGGGCCGCACGCGCACGCCTTTCCCGTATAAAAGATTTGAAGTAAATGATAAAAATAAAGCGTTGACGAGCGCGTGTGCAAGCTGCCATTTGTTTGAGGCTTCCGTTTTAGAACAGTTAGTGCTGCAGCTAAATTCCAGCTAAATAGCGGTCGAAAGAAATTACCATACAAAAATGTTTCATTGCAATGTTCGCAAGGTTAACAACGGGTCTGTGTTTCTCGGATGCTAACGCTGCAGACTACGTCGAAATGGGATAGCATCGCTCGCCTTCTGGTTATATACCACTGATACGAGGAGTCAAATATCCGGGCATTTCCATCCAATGGGAGCGTAAGTTCGTCTGCTTCTACTCCAGGGATTGTGGTGACGTCAGAACGCCGAGCTCGGATTGGCTTTGATTGAAGGAGAGTGGGTAGGCCTCAAAGCAAGCTGCCTTGGCGTCTACCCTCTATCCTTCAATCAGAGCCAATCAGTGCTCGGAGTTCTGACGTCACCACAATCCCTGCAGCAGAAGCAGACGAACTTACGCTCCGTATAAAGACTTTCATACTTGGGACGTCGTCGCTCGTTCAGCTCTTTCTTTCTCAAACCGGCCCTTCCTTCACCAGACATTGTGAAGACTGCCCTCCCGGCACGGTGGTTGAGCATTGTGCTAAAAATCTTTGGTCTTGGATTTTATCCTCCCTGGGCAACGACGTTCGAAATTTTGCTTTTTCTTCTCAATTCATTCGAAGAACGACGGGTTCGCGGAAGAGGCCGGTTTAGTTATCTGTGCAATTTGCATTTTGATAATAGTTTGTCATATTACGGACGTAACCACCGAGAATGTTTAGAGCTGGCTGCAGCGGAAGCGAATTCAAAATGGCGACTTAAGCGGATAACAGGTTTTCGTCAAACGCACGCTAGCTGGGAGCATAATTGCGTCGTTCGAGGAAAAGAAGAAAGAAAAAAAACGGACTACAGGGTGCCGCATAAACATCTGCAGGCTTTTTGACCGCAAGAATAAACTATGCAACGCCGAACGCCCATTTGCCGTCCCAACGTAGTCCTAGTGGTACAAACCAGATGCCAAAGTTTCAGAACTAACCGTTATATGATTCCAAAGTTATAAAAGATTTTTTAAACTTTCAACGGGAAGATGGCTGCCGACGCAGCTCTCCAACGCATGGAGCTGAATATCGCCCCTTACCAAAAACGGATGAAAATGGGGCCCAATTTTTCCACCGAAATTTTCAGAAACTCGCTTATAACTTTTTAAATATTTAACTCATACTTATGAAACTTGGGCAGCTGATTCGGACCGCGAGTTCAAAATTTCGGCAGAGAGTAAGCGCTCGGCAATGCGCAATTCAGTTTTCCTTTGAAGAGGAGGGAAAAAAGGGCGACGAACAGGTTGTACACACATGGTTCCTCAGCCAAGGCTTCTTCAAACGAACGTTTCTTCAAACGAAGAAGCGTGTACTGCAGCCCGACCCTAAACACTCCCTTTCACTTTGTATACAAGGTGAAAGGGAGTGTTGGGCGTTCGACAGACCGCAGCGAACGGTAAACGAACCATCGCAGCCAACCTGTAGCGCTGCGTTCGAATCACGTGACAACAAGCCCCGCGCGTCGCTACGGCCTTCCCGAAGGTCACGTGACAAACACGGCATTGGCTTTTGGTGGCACATAGATTCCTTTGCGGTCCAACGTACAACGCGGTGAAACGGAGAAATTGACTCCAAAGGACGCGGCCGCAACGCTGCCGCGCACGCCAAGACGTAATGGCTTCCATTAACACCGCTCCGAACACGAACCTCGGGCGACTAGCGCGAGAGTACTGTGGCTAACCACCGCTCAGGTACGGTATGGCGAACAGAGCGACACGGCCCAGCAGGGAGGGTGTGTACAGGCTCATCGAGTCCTTTTAACCCTGCTAACCGAAATTATGATTGAGGGTTTAACGACGGGTCAGCCACGAAGACCACGGCGTGTAAAACATACATGGGTAAATTACTTCCAAAATGTAATTTAATTAGAACTACTTTGCTTCAAAAGTAGTTTAACTACAATTACAAATACCACAATGGGAAAAGTGATAAACTACAATTACAAATTACTTTTAAAAAGTAATGATATTACTTAACAATTACGTATTTCTCAGAGCGACCCGAATTGGGACATATATATATTTAAAGGAGTTGTATAGAATGCAACGTATTTGTTCATTCCTTGCCCCAATGTTTGAGAAGGCTTAATTAAGCATCGCTGTATAAATGTCCCGTATTGTACTTTCCTTTTATGAATTTTGTTAAATTCATGATAGAACTTGACAGTTTGGGGCAATGAAGTACTACGTTCTTATTTTTAATAAATTAAATTAATAATGATTTAGTTCATGTGCTGGAAGACGCCAGATCGCTAAAGAACAAATCGGGCTGACAGACTTGTCAGCCAGGCAACGAAAAATCCAGCAATTAAACATATTATTTTACAGGTGTGAATATCAAACTAAATTACACACGCGCTAATACGACCGCATTCACATACAAACATCATGGTATTGTAAATTATTTACATTCAGTTGAAATTATGTCTCAGAGATATATAAGAACCAAATCGGGGCTCCCGAATCGTTGGTGACAATATTCACAGGTGCGAGGTCAGTCTCCAAAGTGATTATGCAAAGAATACCCGAAGTAAAACCAACAGGAAATAAACTTGAAAATAATACAAAGATACAATTATGCGACCATACTGAAAGAGGAACGTAAAAAAACTGGCAAAAAAAGAAAAGAAAGGTAACTTCATAGACAATTAAAATTACCAGCCTCTGCTGAAAGCTGCAGCTTTTTTTTTTTTTACAATATTTTGGAGTGTTTACGCTATTGTTTTTTGCTCGCACTGCAGACGGCGCTACACGGCGCCGTTAAGGTAGGCTTCAAAGAGGATTACCTCTCAGCCCGCAGTGTAAGCAACAAAACAACAAACAATACGGCGCTATTTATGTTGTGCGTGTGTCTCAGTGCGTGTCTTTGTGAGAGTGTTTCACCGAGAGCTAGGCCGGTTGTGCGAGCGCCGAGGCTTTCAAAGAGGTTCTGTTAGCGCCCGCGAAGTTTTGCACAATTGTAATTGTGCCTGAAATTTTGCAATTACTGAGGCTAGAAAGTAATAAACTTACAATTACAATTTCTTTTAGCCGAAAGTAATTAATTACAATTACAAATTACCAAGAAAAGTAATTAATTACAGTTACAAATTACCAAGAAAAGTAATTAAATTACTGTAATTGAATTACTACCCAGGTATGGTGTAAGACAAATGAAGTTATGCGGAGGAATAGAGCGGGAATAGAATGCAGCACGATGGAAGAAGAGAGGCGTCTGAACGGCACCGCCTCGCCACGGATAAAGTGTGTTTTAAGATTCGATCGCCCTTCTCCCGCGAGATGTGCAACACAACACTGCAGACCACATTTAGGCCTATTTTCAGTCTCGCCATTGGCCGAGCTACCTCTGTGGGTTCATGCAATGGGCTACTTTATGTAATCTACACACCAAATTCCTTAAAGGCATGCAACGATGATCAGCTGGAATATTTGTCACTTTACACGAGCTTACGGCACGGACCCAAGTATACTCGCACGCAACGCTATTGAGCAAGAAGCCTCTTCGTTGCGGTGTAATTTCAAGAAGGACAAGTCGCCCGTTGAGGCAGACTAAATTCAGGCTGTATAAACGTGCCCACAACCCAATTTAATTTCGAGAATAAAACCGAGCATGTTCTTTCAATCTCTCCTTCGCCAAACTCGATGACGTAGGTTGGAGGTCGCAGTGTCCCCCAACGACGATATTTGAATGTGGTTCTGGATTGAACCCAAGCATAGCGTGACCACCCGATTTGGGCTCGCGATAATCAATAGCTCGACAAGCATTCGGGTAGTGGCTCGTGTCCAACCATTTCGAACAGTCGAATCTTTAGAATATGTCCTACTCGGCGCACGTCCCGAGTCTTGCCGACCCCAGCGCGTGGCTATGGCAAACATTGGCGGCACATAATCGCCTTCGAATCACGAGGCCGCTTGTTCTGGCAGCGAGTCGAGTGGAACAACCAATGCTCGTTTCCTTTTTTCTTAGTTCCCGATTACCATTGGTCGAGGAGAAAGACTAACGCGTTTCTCACACGTTATAAACGCGAGTAATTCATTCTAATTGGCAAAGTAAAACAATTTAAAGCCAGCCATACTGCTCAAAGAAAAGATTCGCTGCATATAGGAGAGAATTATGCGTGGAAGCGCCTCAAAACACGTTTGCTTTATACACAAATATGCGCCGAACTTGTCTCCGGGCAGTTTTTGTACGATTGGTGTGACCGGAACATCACATACGAGGAATGCCACAGACAGCGGACTGTCTTTTGTAGGAGAAATTAGCTGCGCGGCTTCAAGCCCCACTAGCTCAGTCAACATAGTTTTACATGTTTGATCGTGCAGAGTAAAGCGCAGACGGAAAAGACTCATACCGACACAATTAAAAAAAAAGAAAAAGAAGAAAGGAGGAAGCGGCATTGCGATGAACTGGAGCCCAACGTCGAAGAGGGCCCCCGAAGCAACTACCGTTCGGTTCGCAATAGACCATCGAAAAAATACGGCTCAAATTACGACGATTCCCGTTTTGATAGCGAGCCGCTATGTCCCCCCTACGGTCATCGCAGCTGCGATATTCAGGAGTCCGCGCGTCGCCTTCCCAGGCAGACATAGCGGAAGTGACTCGACGGCAGGTGCCATGATGGGGCGTTAAACCCGCAATTTCCTCCCCCATTCCCGCAGAGCGCTCATTAGCCAAGTCGGCGACATTATCGGACGCCCCTTCCCCCGAGCTCCAATCTCGTCCTTTTCCTTTGCTTCTTTCACGAACCCCGCTGGTCGATGCCAAGAAGGCACCCGATCGAGATGCCGCGATCGACGAGGGCTTCCCACCTTCGGGCAATTTCGTCGGCCAACGCGACTGGATGCGAGAGAACCCACCGCAGCCACCGACGCCCACCCAAATGCAAATGCGTGCTTTATGCGCACGAATGCGCGGCTCAGCCGGCGAGGACGAACAAGCAGCAGCACTCGCTCGGCCGGTGGTTCGCATAAAAAAGCGACAGGCGACGTGCAAACTCGCCGAGTTCAACGCCGTCGAATCGAAGCGCGCTTCCGGCAGGCGGAGGACTCGTCCACCCCCGCCACGTCGACCCAAACCTTTACCCTCTATTTTGTTTAACCTTTCTTTTAGCGCTTTACACGCACGCCTTATTTTTTCTTCTCCGCGTTAATACCCGGCACCGCGATTATTGCCTGCATTCGGGTTAGAGCTGCGCGCTTTCGCGCGAAAGCGGATTTTCCCAAGTCTAGAATCAACGGAAGGCGCGAGAGTTGGGTCTCTATATGT
This sequence comes from Ixodes scapularis, assembly GCF_016920785.2. Lineage (NCBI taxonomy): Eukaryota > Metazoa > Arthropoda > Arachnida > Ixodida > Ixodidae > Ixodes > Ixodes scapularis. Next base: position 171,057,069 of record NW_024609846.1, on the reverse strand, counting down.
TTCAACTTGGCCATAGCATAAATATGTAAAGGAGAGCCGAATGATGCACGCAGCTGGAATTGCTCCGCAGGGGAATGCATTATGCAGAGCCGGGTGAACGGCGCCGCGCGCAGCACCGAGCGAGCGCCAAGCAGCCCCTCCCTCCCAACCTGGGACTAATCGTTGAAAAATGAACGAGTCGGACTGAGCGAGAATCACCACACGCCGAAAGAACGAATGAATTAAGGGATCCCGGTAATAGCACCAGCAGCAGCGACGCAGTTTCGGTTCGCGACTGTTCACCTCACGCCTCGTTTAAGCATGCCCTAAGCTCGCAACTTTGTGCGTTCGGTTTAAGGAACGAGAGCGCCCTCCCTGTCGTTTGAGTACTGGAGAATGTTAGAACGGGAGAGTCACTGAAACTGGGAAAGGACCGGACGACGCGGGAGCGCGTCGAAGGAATTCATTTCAAACAAACAGCCTTGTGAGCCGACCTGGAACTGTACACATTTGTCCACACGTATAGGCCATTCTAGAAACGGGCTTGCGGACGGTGCCATTCTCGGCGTTCGTGCGCGGGGGGGCATGCTTTCCTCGCTTTCCGAAGCGACGAACATGCGCACGCCAGGTTGCGATTTATAGTAAACATTAGAAGGCTGTCCACACAGTAGCTACGTAGTTATGCTTCGGGCATATCCCACCTTTGCGTGACAATATATCTGGTTTCATTAAGGAAGGAGGAGAAGAGAACGAAGACAGGTTAGTATGGGGGGGAACTGTCCCGGTTGGCTACTCGGTGCTCGGGGAGTAACCCCTTAACCGTTTGTGGTTTCGGGGAAGTTCTCACCCTCAGTCGGTTAAATGTTGTCTTAAAAATTACATTTGTTCATTTCAAGATAAATGTTTTAACCACAAACAAAACGGGAGCTAAATTTAAAAACATTCAGTGCTGCGATTTGTTGGCAGAGCCGCAGAACTTGGCCATGAGCGAACCTGGTTCGTCCAAAACCAGGTTGAGTGACCGGGGAAAGCAGACGAGCTTTACTCGCCCTGAACGCGGTACGGGGACGGCTCCACGTTGAAGAGCTAGGCTCGTCCAAAAGAGTTACCCCCCATTCACACTGGAAGCGGATCCGCGTTCGCGAAGCGGTTGCGAAAGCGGTTGTATAAAGATCCAGTGCAATTGCACGCGCATTTGATGTCATCGTGTGCGCGTGCAATTGTACTCAATCCTTATACAACCGCGTTCGCAACCGCTTTGCGAACGCGGATCCGCTTCCAGTGTGAATGAGCCCTTAAGGGGTTAAGGGAGAGGTTTCACAACAGAACGGGGAAACTAAACAGCGTCTGGGTTCGATCCCCACCCCTGCCCGTTTCGATCTGGATGAGCATCGTACCGGCGTGCGGTCGTGTATCACTACTGCGTGGTGCACGTTAAAGACCCCAGGCTAGCGGCTGAACCGCACTGGCTAAATTTCTCATCTACAGCTGGGAGACTCGTCGCCCCTGTGAGGCAGACCAAGTTCTAGGCTGTATAAACACACACACAACCCAATTTTTTTTTTTTTTTTTTTTTTTTTAAACAGCGTTCGAGAAAGCTCCCTCGGATGTCGCGCGTTCTCTCCGCACGCGTGAATCTTGGGCGCGTGCCGATGGTGCTCGCATATACCCCGGGAAAGTTCACACCCGTATATATGGGAACCGACGAAAGACATACAAACGCCTCTAACGACGTCTTTGCCCGACGGTCGCCGAGCTCCTTCGTCATCAAACCTACGCTACGAATTCCCTACATATCGGGTATGAAAAACGTCGTGGAAAGGTACTTCATATACCGCTATAAGAAAACACACCGCTTACACGCTGCAAGTCCGCGTTAGTTCACACCAGGTGTGGGCATCGCGCATGCGCTGGAACGACATTTGCGCAAAATATCTGCGCCAATGCGACGTCAGAGCCGCGCGTCGGTGTATGGATCGACAGTCCTCGCCACGGCTCGCGGCAATGTTCCGTACGTTGTACCCCAAGCACGCTGAAACCCGCCGCACCGCTAAGACATCGATACAGCCTGGGGTCACTGTCTGGGGCATTTCGCTGTATGACGGTGTCCTGTCACATTGATCACGCAAAAACTGTCTGCGGACATGATGATGACGATTAGGGTTTTAATGGCGCAATGACAACGCAGGCCATATTGTGCCAATTCAATGTTGATTAGAACGCGTTAAACAAAACAGTATGAGATAGAATAAAAAATTTACAACTGGTGTAAGTAGCCAGCTTCCCTCAGGCAGTCGAAAACACGGTGAAAAGGCACTGAAGGGCAGTCGCCAAGTAAAAACATTCGGTTAAAGGGAAGATCACCTCTAAAAAGCTCAGGCACGCTAGACCGGCGAAATTGATGATAAAATGGGCAATGCCGTAAAACGTGCAACACTAAGTCGCTTCCCACAATGGGCACAAAGCTTTAAGTTTTCGCCACGAAGAAGGTGTAAGTCCGTCAGGCGCGTGTGGCCAATTATCGGGCGACAGAGCAGAACCTCTACACGTTGTTTCCTGCGAAGCGAGCTCTCCCACAGTGCCAAAATGTGGCTTAATGACACGAAAGTTGTGGTCACATCCTCTGTCCCACTGTAACTGCCACGACATCGGGAGTGATTTCTTCAAAAGCGGTAAGCCACGGGTTGCTATTAAATCTTCGGAAGAAGCACACGATCCATCAAGTTTCTCATTCCCTGGAGTGCAAACGCAAGAGTCGGTCGGAAACTTCACTGTTTATGTAGGTCAACATGACTTCATGACGGCAAGCCCGGAAAAGCGGTGGTCCTGTCCACGGTACAGCACAGGCTTGACTTCACTTTCCAAATCCCCGGCACGGCAGCAGGTGGCGCTAGCAGTTAGTTTCGAGCACACAATACCAACAAAGCTTCTCTCTGCACACATGTTTCAAGCATATCTACATTTCAAGAAAACGTGCTTCGAACAGACAGTTCTGTCATCGTGCCTGCAGAAAACATCGCGTCTTTTTTACGATGTACGAGCGCTAGTCTGACTGGCTAAGGGCCGTTGACTATAACAGCCAGCGAAACTGATCGGGTTCGTTGTAGAGCGTCAAAGGCACGGCTATGCGGACAGCAAGTTCGTCTGCTTCTTTTGCAGGGGTTGTGACGACGTCAGAACACCGACCTCCGATTGGCTCTGAAGGATAGTCGGTAGACCTCAAGGCAGCTTGCTTTCAGGTCTACCCGCCATCTTTCAACCAAAGCCAATCAGAGCTTGACATTCTGACGTTACCACAATCTCTGCAAAAGAAGCAGACGAACTTGCTCTCCGTATAGGTTTCTCAGAAGCGCCGATAAACAAGACGCTCGATTACACGCAGATCTCAGCGGCCGATGTGGCGCCTCATCTAACAACTCGTCAATGGCAACAAACGTCGTCGCGCTAATAGTCTGGTAGGAGGCAGCAGCTGCCACGAAGGTCATCGAGGATCGACGGAACGGTTAAGCGAGCGCAAGTTCCGTCTAAATTAGCTCCGGAGGCCGCTAATTACAGCTTCCCTTCCAATTAAGCCGTCAGTCGCGCCGAGCAACAAACCCTTCGCGTCTTCGAATTTGATGATAGGCACTTTGGCCGTGATACGGCAACGCCACCGCCGCCGAGGCCGCCGATAAGGAGGCGCTATGTATGCAAAGCTCGGCTGATGGCGGCTGCTGCCCCGACGGCCGCATACCGTTCATCGCTAAGCTGACGATACGATGGAAGCCACGCCCCCGCCGGTCCAATCAGCCTCCGTCCTTTCATCGCCCGACCTCTCTCTCTACCAATGGGTGCGGGCGCGAGAGTGATCACGTTAGATCGGCGCAAGACCGGTTCAGCGAGCACGGCTTCCATCGCACTGTCCGCTCAGGGGTGAACGGAGTACGCAGTCCTGGTTTTCCGATAGAATTTGGCTAGATCCGATTAAATCTAGCTTCGCAATCGAGCGCCCACGGGCTGAATTAAGCGCGCTCTCGTTTGGCCGAAGGAGAGGAACGGTAAAGCGAAGAAACCGCAGTGGAAATGGAAATGGCGGAATCGGCGAAGGAGCTTCGGTTTCGGGGGGCAAGAAAACGCCGGAGGGCGATCTTGACGGGCACGCAATAAGAGCGGAAGGATGGGTAAAACGTAAACCAGCAGTCGGGAAGAGAGATCGGTCAATAGGCCCGTACGTGCAGACAGGCAGGCAGACGTACTATCGACGAGCTGAAACAGCCCTTTGTGCTCTTTTCTGCCAGTTTTTGAGAGAGCTGTGGGTCCGAACTGGGATTGGAATGTCAAGCTGAGGTTTCATATTTGATTAACGTAGAAGTTTGGGCTAGTTGGTGTGCAGACCTGTGGGGACCCCCAGGCGGAGAGAAAGGCACGGGTGTTTCAGCTCGTACTGCTCGCGTGGGTGCATGTACGGGAATGGTTGATAATTGTAGTTCGGAAAGGACTCGCGTCTCATTTGGGGAGCGGTAGCTATCCATGTTCAGCGGCGTTTTCTGCCAATCAAGTACTCTCGAATACTTCAACAAGTGTGTTGACGTATGCTGCGGGACAACATCGGTGCGCCGCTTTTTGACTCGTACCTCTAAGGGGTGTTGGGCAGCAGCAAATTTTATCGATTTTGTTAGTGCCCTCAATGAACAATTTTCACCACTGTAGATTCGATGACGACCTTTCAATTTCCCTCCCCCCCCCTCCTCAAAAAAAAAAAACAACAAAAAAACAGGTTATCGTTGCGAGATTGCTTACCGCGTACACACCAGGGTTGCCCAGTGCACTTATTAAGGAAATAAAACAAAAAAGGGAAACGTCCACGACGTACAGGTATTTTTTCACAATTTCATATATTTTCATAATAACTACGCTCCCTTAAAAAGCACAGCTCTCATTATAGAAGAAAGCCTATATTAAACAAAACGACCCCCACCCCCGAGAGAGAAACAAAAAAGTGGCAAAAAACTGCTAGTTTTTTTGTTTTTTTTTCCTAATTCTACTGCGGTCAATCCCGCTGTACGAGCGGAATCAGAAAAAAACCGCATTATTTTTAGTGAAGGTTTCTTTTCGAAAGAAAAACATCGAAACGTCGCTGAGGCCAAGACAAAGGTGCGTTCACACCCAAACTGCCAATCTCCAAACGCGCCAGGGACATGCCGATCAAGTCGGGTAAAAACGAAATAAAGGATGAGGTTAGAGAACTCGGCCTCCGAGCCTACCAATCTGTGCCGGCTGGCTGCCGAGGGAAAAAACAGGGAGAATGAAAGCGCGCACTGTAGGGAAAAGAAAACTATCGACATGAATCCGGGAAAGCGGCAACGAGCAAGAACAGGGCAGGCGAGCTCCGACGGGGTGTGTAAAGCAAGCTGCCGAAGCCACAACAAAGCCGCGCCATTTTTGTTCGCTCCTTTACGAGTCCTTGCCTTCAGTCTTCCATAAAGAAGAGGCCGGATCGCGAGAGAGAGAACACAAGAGATAAGAACGGTGAGAAATACTGAACTCCGCGGGTATTATCGATGCGGTAGGACAACAATGAAAGAAAACTAAATGGGAGCGAGAAAAAAAAGGAGGCCGAGGTACAAACCTGGAGCGCATCTTAAAAGCCCACCCGAATGCCGCCGAGAGGGTTCGAACGTGATCCTCTAAGTCAAGCCGGCGATAAGGTGCGCGGGCATTTTGGGTCGTCGGTATAAACACATAAAAAAATTAAAAATAAAATAACTCTGGAAGCACGCAACAATAGTCGGCGAAAAGGAAGGGGCAGTGAACTCGATGAAATGATTCCTTTCTTAGAAGACCCTCCCGAGAAGAATGAGCAAAGATAACCTAAAGTTTGGTTTCAAATATTTCTTGCTTCGTATATGGAGTTGCTTTAACCCCAAACTTTTTGGCAATAACATCTTTTCAAGCCGAGTCAGTATTTCTCGAAGCTGAGAAAGAAATCCGAGGAAAGCGAGTGCGAGTTGTATAAACACGACGAAAAGTCATCCACAAAATAAAGTTCGCAACCGGGAGAAAGATTTCCAGCGAATCGTGCAATTAGTGCGCCGTGTAAAACAATCGAGGAGCTACGACACCGCCGATAATTCTCCTCTCGAGCACGAAAAGGTACGCTCAAACGAAAATAAGCAAAAATGCTGAAATACAAACACAGTTTGAGGAGTTTGCGAAGTCAGGGACGAGCAAGGACGAAGAAAAGACAAAAGTTGACCTAAGCTCCTCGACCGGGTGGATGACCCCGTAAACCCTAGTATAAAAAGAGATTGCCAGGGCCGTTCAATGGGCCAGGCAACGCGTTTGATATCCAAAACTGTCATGGCAAATAATGCGCAGGCATTTGACAGTAAATAAAAGGAAGGACAGGATCAGAACGTAAAATGGCTACAAAAGCTGCAAAACCGTCTTTTGATGGTTTTCACACGTCACGCACCACGCTGTGAAAACCACCGGTATTAGCGCGTAGCTTGAAGGAATGAATCTGGTTGTATAACTGATCAGCTAACAGACGTCCTTTCGAATGCACTTCTATTTTCCGCAGAGCTGGACAGGCATGTCCAAAAGAAAATTCTAGTGGACGCTGGTAGCGGAATATCCAAGTATCGTCGCCAACATCTTCGAAGCAATCCCCTATCGCAAAAACGTTTCATGTGTCATCTTTCGGGACACCTTTCCAGATAGAGAGGAGTATTTATGGAGCCCGCAACAGACAGGTAGCACGGACATGAATATAAAAACTCTCGGAAACGAGAACGCGCGCAAAGTCCTCCTGGAAAATCGGATTAGCACCGCACCACCGTACAGCCTCTTAACACCGGCGTCATTTCAGACAGACACGCGCGCGTAAGGATCATCGCCTCACGTAATCGAGTCCGCATCCTGAGAGGAAGATCGGCAATACCATCGACTTCAACAACTTCCCCTCCCCCTTACCCCCCCCCCCCCCCCACACACACACACACACAAACCTACACACGATCAAGCGCGGAGCCGTGTTTGCGCCATCATTTCACGCGTTCTTACACGCGGCGTTTCCAGACGGTTAAGGACGCCCTCTCGAAGAAAGCGGCGCGTCGTTTCCACCGAAAGCTTTGGTACGCGAGACTGGTCACAGAGGCATCGAGTGTGACAGGGACCGCGCTACTGCCGAGATTCCCGAGGCGATTACGCGCACAAACACGGGAGAACACGACATCGCGCGAAAGCAGCGGAGACCGAATCGATTAGGATCCATCGGAATCAATTACCACCGATTGAGACAGCCGTCGTGGACGGAGGAGAGACGGCTGGCCGCGAACACTTCGCCGCAACTGCCGGAACCCCGCGCGCGTCTATGAACGCATACACCGCTTGGTCGGACCGTTGGACGCTGAAGCGTGCACACACGTCGCCAGAGGGGAATGGGGGAGGGGGGGGGCAGCTACTTTTTGAGGCAGGGAGGCATCCGTAATGAACGGCCTCGAAGAAAGCTTAGAGTCGTTCCCTCCTCAAACTTGTTCGGGCTTAGGGAGGACTTCGGCGCTGCTCCGTCATCTATTCGGTTTCTGGACGTATGCAAATGAGGAAGAGTGTTTTCACCATTGTTCGATCCTTTCTTGGGTGGATATCGGTGGAAATGTCGCTCTCACTAGACTGGGGAGAAAAGAAATCGAGTTTGGAGATGAGTTTCCTGAAACCTTTTCTTGTTATACTGAAAAGAAAAAGAAAATGCCGGGTTTTAGGTGCCTCGATTGTCACGCTGAGGCGTCAGTCATTGGCTAGGCTTTTAGCTCCCTCTAAAAATTGAAAGGCACGCCTTTGGTTTTCCAATCACTTCGCAGTCGAGCACTCGCGGATCTCGAAAGAAACTCTTCCGACCTACCCGAGAAAGCAAAACTATGTAGGTACACGTTAAGCGTCATTGTCTGCTTATCGACGAGGGAATTACGATCTATTCCGACCAGACGCGGTGGATTTTCTTTCGAAGTGTGCACCCGCGGTGAAATTTAGCGCACGGAAGTACCTAATACATTTTGCGGGGCACGCTTAGCAGACTGATCACGAATATTCCGCCGTCTCTAGCATTTCAGAAAAAAAAAAAACCCTAAAACAAGCAAACAAATTTTATTTCCTTTTAAATTTATAAAGTGCGATAAAACTGAAGTTGACTGTCCGACATTTACACTGTCCCGATACGTGTAGACTTTGTTGATAGCGACGCCGACCGCAAAGATCGTTCTTTGACCGTATCATCGATTGTCTCGTATATTTCGAGATGAACGTCAAAAAACAAAAAAAATAAAAATAAAAATAGCGATTTTAACGGAAGACGTTGTCGTATAGGTTCAACTAATGTCACGACACGGGCGTGAAAATAGGGTTTGGAATTGCTTAAACGGGCGAACGAGTAGAGTGATATCAGAGACGTGAAAACAACGTTTGCGGTTATTTGGAAGGTGGGCGTGGCAAGAGTCGCCGCCTTATTTAGAATCACGGCGTCACGGGCAACGGCCGTTAAGACGCGATGTAACGGTCTAATACAGCATAAAAAAAAGAGTATGCAGACAGGTTCGAATCATATACTAAGTATACATGCTTCGGTAATACCTAAGGGGTATGCGCAGATGATTCTGTTATCATGCAGCCAACAGCGCGTATTTGGTAGCCTGCGGTTGACGTGCAACGTGAGGAAACCGGTACCACCACTTTCCGCCTATCCGAGCATGTAGTGCGGTGCACAGATCGGTCGACACCAGTTTCAGGAGGTGCGAAAAAAAACCGAGTCTCGCTCCCCCGCGAATAACACGACGATCTGTCCCCATCCCCGCGTCCGTAAGCCCTTCCTCGCGCAACTGGATCCGAGACATTAGGAGTCGCAGCGGGACGGGTGTTCCATGTTCCGGCAGAAGCTCGCTGCTCGCGCGGTCGAACGTTTTGCTGCAGCGAGTCTTGCGCCGAACCCGCACGGTGCGCCATTGCTCGCGATGTCGCAGCTGCGCGACGTCGAGCACACCCTACGGCTCCCTCCCACCACGACGTTTTCGCGGCACAACAAGCGACGTCGAATCTGCTACATCGCAGACACGATAGATGAAACATCAGCGTGGACACGCTTATGTCTGCATCAAACAGTTGTTTTTTATGACCAATGTAATACGGTTGGCGCGCCAGAAAGAAGCAACCCACATACAGTGTCTGCCCATTGTCTTTTTTGGGATGCATAAGCAGTGCATAGCGGCCTTAAACACTCGGTATTTGATAAGGCTGTACGATATATTTTCTTATACATTGTGAAATGTATTGGTATGTCATTTTCTTTCCACTCCTGTACCCCCCCCCCCCCCCCCCCCCTGAAGAAAAGGTGAACAGTATTAATAAATGGCACGTGATTTCCATCTGTCGGCCAAGTAAATAAATGCCTATATGCTGCCACTAGGACTTAGAAAATACGCCTTCCCTCTGCCACAATGTTTACGATGCAACGTTGTTTTGCGGTCAGGGTTCTTCCTGGGTCACGCTGCAACGCCACGATTACTATACATACGAATAAGGGAGGGAACACACTCGGACTCCGGATTTACGGGGTTTTCAGAAATGGAACGACGCGAGTACGGCTTGGCAAAAGCGGGATCCTCCAGTGAGGGACCGAAGCAGCGGCATCAGGACGACCAAGCTGCGAGACAAAACGCCGCTTTGAGGCAGCGTGAAGAGCGGAGAGTCCCCCTTATAGGCACCTGAACAACAGCCACCGGTCGCCGCAGAAGTCCTCTTCTGACGCAGAATTCTCTAGTGCCGGCTATGACAAGTCATGACAGGAAAGTCGAAGCCGCTTACCTGGAAAGAAAAAGGACAATAATTAAGTTCACCGCAATTTAATTCAAACTTGAGTTCAAAATAATTTATTCCAATCAGTCGCAGGCTGCGCCAATATGCGACACTATATAGACACATTGCTATATTTCAGAGAAACGACAGTTGAGCCATATGAGGGATGGATGGATGGATACGAGGGACTGTACCATTTATAACGGGCGGTAGGTCGCGCCACCTAGAAGTTAAGAACCAAAAGTACGATTTCTTTCCTTCGCCAATTTGCTCACCCTTCGCAATTTCGTAAGTGTGACATATTCATGGATGACCTTAGAAAGGGGTTGGGTAAGAAAACTGAAATCATAACGTCGCCTCCTCCACTCGGCGAGGAGTCGCCAATTTTCCTCTGGTCAAACCTAGTCTGCTTTAACCCCGGCAACAAAACGGCAACAAAATGGCGGCGTCCACAAGACAATCCGGGATTAGAGAAAGCTATGCAAGCGTAGCCAAGTGACTAGGCGACACGACAATCTCGTCTGCACGAAAAAGGCCATTTGATGGAAGTACGCTTCCGAGAGCAACGAGATGAACATTTCTCTTAATCATTTACTTTAGAAACGACGTGCCTTTAATCATACCAAGTGTTCATCCAAAGAATCCAACGGGGCGCTGGAGGTGCACATTTGATACTGCAGTAGTGAGATTGTTTTAATGTTTATCGATCGTTTCCCGTGGCACGCAACGTGTCACCAGAATGGGAGATGACAGAAGAGTCAGGCTCGTATCGATCCAAGATCCTTGAAACCGCACAAGCTAACAGACGGCATCTGCGTGAAGCGTGCGAGGTCCGCGGCCTCCGTTCTCTTCACTGCGTATAACTATACTTCGTTTCAGCTGAAGGCCAGACAGAGCGTATACGCTACGAGGTAATGGAACCAATCAAGCCGAGTTAAAAGAGCGAGTACTTCGGCTTTTTTTCTGCTTACGATTGGTTCAGCGACGATATATAACACGCGCAGAAACATGGCGAACACCATGATGTTACGGTTTTGACGCTGTCTTATTCGTCCCGTCAGTTCCTAGCGTCGGCTACGTCTGGACAGCGAACTTCGCAACCGACATCACCCTTCGTTAAAAAGTAATACGCCAACAGTACCCAAAATTTGTACTTTTATGAAACGCTACGAAAACCATATTTCAGGTGCATTTTCGTGCACCATATTAAACATACTTCTGGTACGCAGTACACCTTCATTTGCCAGACTGAGGGGTCGACGCGCTGACCGCACCGCTAATGTGCGAAATACACTAAAAGTATATCAAATGCGTACACTTCGGGTATTGAAAGTGAGCTAAGAATATCCTTTAAGCGGCTTTCTTTAAATCGTACAAAACTAGCTCCCTTCGCTTGTATTTCTTTTCACCGAAAGAAAAATTAGCGCGCCAATGGGTTCCTCGCATTTTCTCCGCGAGCAACAGACGACTGCACTTTTCCACTCGCTCCGAGGCGCCGGCGCGGCTACGCTCAGAGACTATGACAAAAGTCCCTAAAACGTTTCACGACAGAAACCTGAATACAAAACCCGATACAGTCGCCGAAAAACCGCTGCTTCCACGATATAAACGGGACTCCGAGTTCTTATTTGCCCGCATTTTTTTTACCACAAAATACGGCAAATAATTACCGCTCCTACGCGAACAAAACAACTTGAAGTGAGCTAACCGAACGGGACAGCCTGTAACAGCCAAGATATCCCAATTACGAGCATAAAATGGCGACGTCGCGGGAGCAGGAAGAAAAGGAAATGAAATTAACAAAACGAAGAGTATACAAAAAGAAAATACAAACTCGATGTTCTGATTTCTCTTCGCGAGCAATATAAAACACCGCGGTTACGCGGTGTGAACGGACCTCATGCGTTCCGCGGAAGCAACACCCAGGGAGAGCGGCGGTTCGATATGCGCATTGTTAATTTAATCGCTGCCGCCTTTCTAAAGCGCGCCGAAATTCGCTTTTCGGCAAAGACGGCGCTGAACATACAAATAGAAAAAGAAACCGAAAAGAAAATTATTTTGTCCGTCCCCGTTTCGCTTCGCTTCAAACCCGTCTTACTCGATTCAAACTGATTTCTTCGTTCGTTTTTTTTTTTTTTTTTTTTTTTTTTTTTTTTGCATAAGGTTTTCGGAAATCGACACGTATGGTAGCCCTCCCAAACTCTTATTACACGAGTCTTTGGGAACGATATGCTCGGCTCCCTTTACGCTCTCTTGCACAATGCAAAAAAAAAAAAAAAAATGAAAGTGCGGTTCGTTTTAATTAAGCTCGTATCGCCTTCCAGATTGGCGGGCTATGCGGAGCAAATAGCGAATATCGGAAATTAAAAGCCGAGTTTCGTTTCAACGAAGCGACACGATCGAATGTGCGGAACTCCGACTAGGCATATTATATGCGCGCGAATTGAAACCAGCCGGAGACTCCAGAAGCGATCCGACTTCTGGACACGCGTTGAACGCAAAAGCGCAGGAAGATAACTCGGGAACGGAGAGAGAACCGCAGAAAGACCGGGGGAAGTTGAAAAAAAAAAATCACGTGCGGTTTTCCTTTCTCCCCGGAGGAGCCAGAAGGACGCGGTCAATGTTGTAGAAGCTAGTGGAAGAAGCGATGCGCGTGTCCAAAAGCGCCGCTGCGGCCGACAGTCCACGATTGGCTACGAGCCCAGTATTTTCCGGGAGTAATTTCGATTTTATCGACGGAAATAAAAATGTTTCAACGTCGAGTTCGACGGTGCAGCAGTTTGAGCGTGCCATAACTATACGGGTTGAGACTGGGGGAGGAGGAAGAGACGAGAGCAAGCGGAGACTCCGGAACGCAGAGCTCCGACCGGAACGAATAGTGGACGCACGCCAAGCTACCTGCCTTTTATCTGTTCACTCATATCCTTGTATATACTGACAAAGCCGGGCAAATAGCCACGAGAAGCAGCCGCGGAAACGGAAAAGGTGGAGCGGCAGACAACGGATGAGAGGAGAGCCACGTGACTGGCGCCCCGCTGCGGCGAGATGTCGAAACTCACTTCTCCCGAGCGAAGAAGCGTGTTTCGGGTCCTCGCCGCTGCAAAAGCTGTGCGCTGACGTCCAGGTTCCCCGAGAAATGGCTCTTTGATGCTCTCTGCTACCAGATCCTCGCGCTCCGAATCTGCGACCGGGCACTCTATGGCTCCGTCGTCGAACTGCCAGGCTTTGTGAGTATAGAGGAGGCTATGGCTCACTCCTCGAACGCATATCCCAAACGACGGCATCCAGCGTTCGCTGTTCGCGTTCCAACAGCGAGTGTAGACACTGAATTTCGTTGAGTCTATCCATTAATCATTCCAACCAGACCTCTGCGTTGTGGCGTCCCCGCGCGCTCTCGCCTCCTTCAGTTTCTGCCCGCATAGTCACCGGCATGGAGGTAGGAAGCTTCTGGAGACGACGCGACGCCACCAGAGGCGTAGCCGGGGGAGATTTCCGGTTTGGAGGGACACGTCAAAAACGAGCCAAACCAAGAAGGCGCTATTGGACGGAAAGGACACCCCTGGGACCGTTCCCATCTACCGCGACCTCTACCGCCAGCTTCACTGGGAATTTTCTCGTTTGGCTGGCTTGAGCCGGTACACGTCACCTCTTCTGCTTCCTAGACTCCATGCGTCGCCGACAGGGCGTCTCTTTCGGGCGCCCTGCCTCCAGCGCGCGCTCATTTACTTCGCAGTGCTTTGGCATGCCGAAGCGTTGTCGAAGGCCGGAAGCCATGGACGCGGGACAACTTGAAGCTCCTCCCGGCCGTCCTCACCTCGTCAATGACTACAGAAGTTTCCATTATGCCCTTTGCGCACACCATGCATCGAATCTGGCGTTTGCAACTGATCATAAGTAGCCGGGGTCACAACTCGTGACGTTACGGCGAGGGAAACCCTGGTCTCGACGTCAGGTGCAGGAACCAGAAGAGGGCGCCACCGAAACATCTCGGCAGAAATGCATCGTCTTATTCCAACGAGCGTCCCGCGACTGGGAAATGAATAAAGTTGAAGCTGCACTGTTACACGCCCAAGTTTGTTTTTCAGCGGGGGATCGGGCTAGCGCACACCAGCTCGGAGCACGTGGAGCGAAAGCTCGCGCTGCAGGACCCAGGGATCCTGGGTTCAATCCCCACCCCTGCCCGTTTCAATCTGGATGAGCATCGTACCGGCGTGCGGTCGTGTATCACTACTGCGCGGCGCACGTTAAAGACCCCAGGCTAGCGGTTGCCAAATACGTGCTTGCAGCGTGCGTCAGGTGAGCTTCCAGATAATTTATCTTTTCGTTATCATCTAGAAAATCTAGTGACTATTTCAAGCACGGAGCGATCCAGAAAGTATAATCTGGCGAGCCTAACTCTTTCTTTACCCTTCTTCCCAGGCGCGAAGTAGCGAGCCAGATTTATTCAGTTCGGTTAACCTTTTGGTACCACTAAAAAGCCCACGTCTCTTAACCGAGCCTGCATGCTGAAGGTGTAGATGCACTTGGCATTTCCGCTCGCCCTGACAAGCCGCGCCCCGAGTTACGCAAGCAGCTTTCTCGTGCCGACACACCCGATAGTGCGCCATGATGCAGAGCTACAAGACTAGTAGGGGAGCGCATAGCAAAGACGGCAACGTGGACAACGCATTAAACCAAGAAATCCGACCTACTGCAACCTACTGCGACCTCATTGCTGGTTTTGGTCTGTCCAGCACGGAACTGCGGATACTCCTACGTTAGGTCAGCGAGGTTGGACGCGCTCTGTACCTTCAGCATCATGGGGTGCATCATGCATGTGGTATACGGGCGAATAACCATGTTTTGTTTCGTGCTAAAGTTACGAGCCTTTTTTCAACTCAATTTTCGTGACAATTTAATGGAGTAAGCGGCACTTCAAAGTCAGTGCAAACTGCACCATCAATTGTCCCATATTAAATAAGTCGACCTGTGTCGGTAACAGTGGAACGAAACGTTCTGCTGGGCTATTTTCTAGAGCTCGCTCTCTTGACCGAGCTATACATCGCGTATTTAGGGTGTACTCCAGGTGTACTTATGTTGTAAAAAAAGTTGTGCATCTATATCGCATAGGGTTCTGCCAGTGCGGGTTGAATAGACTACAAAAATGCACTTAAGACGGCCCTGTACAAAGATACAGAATCAATAGACCTTTGGCAAAAATATCGCTTCGAGAGTAAGGTGAACTAGTATTATCTCTCTTCCTCTGGCAGAGCGGAGAGGCAAGATGGTTTCTTTGTATCGACTTCCGGGCAGAAGACAACCCACCATGGGGACAAAGGCGAGTTTGGGGGAGCCGAGTCTAGGTCGCAGCGGCTCAATGGGCAAACAGAATGCAGTGACGTTTTGGGTGTCGAACAGGTGGGAGTGTGGCCTCGCGCACGCGTTGTTTTCTGGCAGTCTTGAACCCAGTCGCGTGTCTAGGTGGCGCACATATTTGACAAGAGGTGGATTCTACCATGGGCGGCCGCGTACACCCTACGCTGGCGAGGAGATCTCACTATAGAGACTGCTTTATCCAGCTCGTTTGCCAGGCACCTTAGCGTTCGTCCAACAGAAGCACCACGCACTGGATTCTCGACGTCATCTTCCTCGATGGAGCCGTGGGGCGTGGCCTGGACGTTAGTGCTGCCTTGGACTGGGGCTCGTCTGCAGTTGGTCCTCGACCGACACGAGAGCTGCATTCGAACGCTCGCGCAGAGCTGGGCTACGTCAGCCGAACGCTGCGTCAGAAACGAACAGTCGAGTAATCCACGCACCTTGCCCTCACAGCTTGAAGTGAGCCGCTAGGGGTGTGACGGTTCCATGTCCTTCCGTATGCACACATGTCCGTCCTAGTCTCATTCACACTGCTCATACACCGTACAAAAGACACAGCGCTCACTGCAGACACGATGACAGAATTATGTGCGAACATGAGCACATGTTCGCTTCAAGCGTATGTCTGCTTCCCACATGTCTGCGGACAGTTCGCATGACCAACTTGGAAGGACCTTTATTCAACGAAGAAACACGCGGCCTCGGATTGTTTGCAAACTGCCCTTCGTAGGATTCAGTGCGACCGCACTTGAACCCGGCAAAAAAGAAAAATATGCCGTTTTTATTTTGATTTTGCGGCAACCTGTAGCCTAAAGCGCCGAGACAGGAAAAAAAAAAAGACTTTGGCAAATTTATTTGGGCGTCTGCCTCCTATGCAGGAAAAGAAATGTAGATAAAAAGAGTTCCTCGTTAGATCAACAGTTGGTGATTTCGAAAAGCAAACTGAAGAATTAAGAGTTCACTCGCGTTCGAATTGACGAAGCGCACTGAACGTATAGGCCAAGCCTATTCATTCTGACGTACAATAAAAAAAAAAAAAAAATAGGACGCGAGCGTTATGTCGTTTAAAATGCGCGTGCTTGCGCAGGAGGGCTTCATAATTTATAACCGCCTAACGAACTTTCCATTCCGTCGCGGAGGCGCAACAAAAGCGAACGAAAACGGCGAATTAATAATGAAACCCTGGGAGCAAATAATATAACGGACGAGAATTCATTTGTCGAAAGGCCCAAAACAACCAAACAGAACCTGGAACGTTAGAGGGACGAAAGGCGAGAGCGCCGGGTGAAAAGTGCACACGAAATTGGAATTTCCCGGTTAACGAAATGATCAAACAACGTGTGCCCCCGCAAGCGCTTTGTCATCATCATTTCTCGAGCAGAGCGGACAGGGGGGAGGGGAGACACACGCGGAGGGAATAATTTTATTTCGGTCGAGTAGCCCCGAGAAAAAAAAATACGTTTCATCATATCGTTCGTAAAGACGAGCGAGTTAGAGTGCTGTTTTAGAGACGATTGCTTTTGCGGGCACAGGAAACTGTGCAACACGCTATAGAACTAACCTCGTTTTGGTTAGGAAATTGTCGAAAAGAAAATGAACGAAGAAATAGGAAGGGCGGTAGAAGTTGAATAAAGGAATGGTGAATTTTATGTGATTAGTCTGTAGCTTACGTAACTATTCGAGTACAATGTTGAAGATTTCACGTATTCAAGTACAACTAATATTGAATCGCTCAAACAGATTTGTCTTCTACGTACAAGGCTGCACGCAGAAAACAGTTGTTTTGGGGAGTACATTCAGCAGCGGGTTACAGCGAAGAAACCCGAGGTCCTTATTTCTTCGGTCGATATTTCCTTTTAGATCTTGCAGAAATACTTGTGACCATTGCGAATATCCCGGTCCTACATTTAGTTCAGAGTCCAGAAATGTGCGGAAATGCCGTATCACTTGATTGTCTTCGTTTTTGTCTCAGTTACGACACCTAGTTGCAACATTAGATCTGCATAAGACACCCCCCTTCCGTACCATCACCATCCACACTACACAAAGCAAAGATACAGCAGGCATTAAAATGCAACCACATCGGTATTTTTTTTTTTTTTTTTTTTGTTAGGACACACAACGAGAGCAAGGGCGCATCGAGACTAGAAAATTTCCATAACTGTTCTCGGGTGCCTGGAGAAGCGAAATGATGTCTGAAAAGGGTATTCGCCCCCGCCATTTTAATGCCGGTAATACGAGACATCTGCATAGTCGTCCCCTTCATCCCATACTCGATTTGTTCTGCCCTCCTCGAAGAAACCACAGATGAATCTAAACATGCTAAACAGTCGTCTCCAAAACGCGCCGCCCTACACCATTAAAAAAAAAGCAGCAGCGAGTGATTATTTTATTTTTATCATTAACAAACATTCAGGACAGACGTGTAAAACTAACTACCGAGCGCACCTTGAACTTGCCACTGGCGAAAAAGAAAACCAAATGACGTTTGTGTTTAGACAGCGGAAGGTCGGACTGCCTCTTGAGGTATGGCGGCGCCGGTTTCTGCTGTAGACGTGAAATTCGGGGCCCATGAATAACGACTGCTAGCCTCCGGTCTCTAACGTCCATCACGCGCAGCAGTGAAGCACGTTAAATATGCTTCACTACTACGTGATGCACGTTCAAGACCCCAGGCGCACAAGCGCTCCGGGCTCTAACATGGACAAAAAGAGTGGTGGTCCATAGTGACACTTGGAGCATGTCACTTTGCACCGAGGGAACTGAGAAACATTCAAAAACTGCCAGTTCGTTCTTCCCTCTTTTCCCATCTCCGGACGGTTCCGCAACTTTCCGTCTCTTCCGACGGATCTTCCCCCAAAAAGATTTTTTTTTTTTTTTTGACGGCGCGGTGCACGAAGGATTCTCCCTCGAAACCCGCTCGAGGTGTTTAACATCCCCAGCGAGGAAATTCACTTTCAGCAGCCTGAAGATGGCTAGACAAGATATTCGCCGTGCGAGGAAACTGCAACAGAGAAGGTATCTGTAGAGCATGCAGCAGAAACCGCTGTAAAGAAAGTTACCAAAAACTTGTTTGTTTATTGAAGCGTTTATTGGCAACACCGTTGCCTTTAAGAAACGCGATAGGCAATACCTAGTTTCGTAACATTTCTATTTGTGAAACCTCTACTGAGCATTTTGGAGCCGTTGAAATTGGCAAAAACTGCATCGTTGCATTAAAAGAGGCGAATGCGATCACTAAAATAATTTGGACACGGGATGTTCGTAACACACTTTTTGGCGAAAAAATTTCATGTCGCATAAACCAAACATTAAAATGGAAAGCATACATTGCAACGTAATTCCGACGTTATTTTTCTTTTATCAATACTACGTTTTTTTTAAATAACCGTACAATGCAGGAAGCACCCAACTAAAGCATTTCAACATTGAACCTAAGAGTCACAACATAGTATTCAAGTATATTAGTCGACAGTTGTGCTCCAACAGTACTTCTTTACATTCTTAATATAACTTAGTTCCTTGCCTGCACGGAAAGGATGCCGGCCACGACTATTAGAAACCGCAATGTCTGCAAGTCCAGTATGCAACGGACGATTAAGAATTGGTAGATCGATTAAACGAGTCACACGACTTCCTCCGGTCTGCACACGAGTCATCGCAAGTTTGTCCTCATTGATGGCAACTCCATAACAAATGAACCGGCACCCGGGCGATTTTCTGCCAAAACCAGTCGATCGCGTGTTCTGTTTAGGGAAGGAAACTAGGCGTTCGTTGGCACGGTTCGGCACGCCATAAGGACAAATTCTGAAGAAACGAAGTATTCGACAAGGACACGAACAGCGGTCATCGTAGCAATGCAGACGTCATGCAAAACTGGCTCTCCGAGCCGTCCTCCAACGAACGAGGCACACCTGTGGTCCTAAACACCGTCGAACTTCCTTCCAGACATCAGATGGAGTACAAAAACCGGTCGATCGTCGAATACCACCGCTCTCGCTGACGGCGCACGCGTTGCAACCGAGACGAGCCGCCACCCGATCGTTTCCTCTCTAGAGCCTAAACTAAAGGAGGCGACGAAGAAGAAGAATCAAGGACAGAAATGGGAATGCCACGAACCCGTTGAGGCTCCAGTTCGACGAAGTGCAGCTAGCTCACTGCCTGCACAAAAAGGATACCGACCACGACTATGTATGTCAATTTTTTTTTATATAAAAAAGAAGACATACGTCGTTTTGTTTTTTTAAAGAAATGTTTTGGCTTGGGTGACACAGCAACGATTAGGCGAACAAAGTTGATCTGGACAACAGTTTTGTCGGTGCGAGATGAGTCTGGCGAACGGTCGCTGTCAGCGCGGGTTTACACCGGAACGCGCGCAGATGTGGCTCCAGAAACGGCCTTCTTTCTGCAGCCGGCGACGTCCGAGAAAGGTGCGCGTGCGTGAAGGGGATCTGGAAACACTGGAAAGGTGCATAGCGTCATACACCAATGCGCGGCCCCCACGTCATAGCGATGCGATGGCGGCGCATGCGCACAAGACGCTCCACTCGACGCGAATCTCGTCTCTGCGCACGCGCGGAGCCTCGTGTGGGAACTGAGAGCGTTTGCCCACAGCTCGTGCGGGCTCGTTTGGAAAACAGAGCGTTGGCCTATATGCTCGTTGTCACATCGAGAAAAGACAAACGGTTTTTAAGCATTATTCACGCGCTGTATACCTACGAGGTACTTAATTGTTACAATACTTGTTATCGGATGAAGAAACGACGCTTTCGGCGTTTGACACGCGTACGTTCTGATAAAATAAAGTACGGCTACTCGAAGATGAAACCTAGATAAGGCTTAATTCAACGCATCAAAAAAAAAAAAAATCATGTAAAAAAAAAAAATTTTTTTTTTACGGTTTTTGAGAAGAATACGAGTAGAGAGTGTACCGAGTAAAAAGTCACGAGGAAAACGGAAAACTAACACCCACAACGTCTTGGCAAAAACATTTTCCTCGTCGCACTTGATGTGGCGCCTGGAACGGTGAGAAATACGCCCCTTTAACCGCTCTCTCGTGCCTCCCTCGGCCGCCTCGGATGCTTGCCTCGCGTCCCACGAAGAAACACCAGCTAATGACCCGACTTCAAAGCCATCGAGATCCCAACGCGACTTTACGTCCAAAACACTAGCTGTACTTGCGCAGCTGAGTACACCGCCAACCAACTGCCGCTCAATTAAAAAAAAAAAAGAAAAAGAACATTGTGGAAAAAAAAAAATTGGGATTGCGTTAAGCACCATTCTTACAGAAAACTTCCGATCGGTCTAGTTGGTTCATATTATCTAAAATATTGAAGCGCGAACTCAAACACGGACGAAGTGAGAAACCCAGGCAAGGACAGGCGCTATTGTCATATCGTTCACCATGGCATAGTACGGTGAACTGTAGACTGGCTGACTGATTCTTCAATAAAATCAGTTTTAAGTACAAAATGTTTTTGTCGTACGAGTGTTTTTTTCGTCCGTGTTTTATTTTGCACTTTCAACCATTTAAATGTCCCTTCAGTTCAGACTTGCCTCAATAAGTTATGTTCACCGTCATTATATAAATGCGTCGAAAGAGCGTATGGAGTAGATTCGGGCGGACTGAATATCCAAATGAATTAAGGTTGTAATTTTTTTGTCCCGATTCAAGTATTTCGCCGAGTGGCCAGAAATAGCTCAACGCCGTTTTGACGCGGAGGTTGCAAAGTGATAACAATGTCCGGTCTAATCCAGCCTTTAAAAAAATGCGGCAGTACATTAATCGTGTAAACTCGGATTTACTAAAAAAAATTCTCCACGCGTAGAATGTTTTTGGGCCGGTAAATCGCTTCAATTGCTTATATACCAAGACTCATACTGCGACTTGGCTGTCGCTCTATATGGACACACGAACGCTTTCGCCAGTCAGTGGAAGCGAGACACCACCCGAAGATGGCGGCCCCAGTTGCTCTCGTCAAAAACTTTTACGATAAAACAAGCTTCCTCGTTAAAACTAACATTTCGCAATCATCCGAGCATATGAATCTGTGCGTGCACATGTCTACTAGCCCGACCTCTTATGCGTGCAGTGAATAGGTAAGCATAAGCCGGGCTCCACACTGCTCATACATCATACAAAAAAGTCGGCAAACACGAGTCACCGCAATATCCGTGGTTCGAATGCCCTGTGCCAAGTTTCCTCCTTGAACTCATCACCACCCGGCATTCGAAGCACGGATCTCGCGGCGAGTCGCGATCGAATCTCTACGCAGACTGCCTCTTGTAGGGACTATGAGCGGTGGGGCCCCGGCTTTAGACACTGGTGCCACACATTGTGGCGTTATCACTCACACTGGCCACAATAGTCACTAGAGTCGTGCATAGGACACTTCCCTGCCACGAAGTGGTAGTCGCCACATTTATACGATGCGAGTATATCCCTACATAATAAATTGACGACACTGAAAACTATGTAATGATACTTTAGATACAAGCTAGCTGGTGACTTCATTATGACAAAACCTTAAACTCCGGACCTCGGTTCTCTACGAGGCATGCAGACCCAATACTTATGAAGTTCGCTTTGCCAGTATACAGCTACCAGAGAAACGGGCGAGGAAAGACGCTCGCTCCGCAAAGAAAGACGATTGCAGACAGACTTCCCGGGCAGTTACGACGCGCTCTTTGGCGCAAACCTCCGCAAACAAAACACTCGGCGGCACGTACTCCTCCCGACAAGGAAACGACGATGCCAGAAAACGCCGTCTTCACCTCCGCGCCCATAAAACAAACGCACGTCAATGAAATGCATAAAAAAAAAAGTTGAGGCACGGTGCTTTAACGCAGCGACGTTATAAAACAAAAACAAGAGATCCTTCTCGACTAACAAAAACAAGCACCAGTAATTGAGTGTTTAGAGCGGGAAGTCAGCCCCAGTCAGCGTCTGGTGTCTCCGCTGTATGAGAAAATTAGCCAGTGCACTGGATGAGTTTATCTTTGATGATTGAGGATTCGCTTTTCAAACTGGATGTCACTTATTACCCTTTGTAGTTATATATAATTATAAAACGCACAAAACATGACACGTACCAGTATTTTTAGAAACAAGGCTCAGGCCAGGTCAAAGTAAGTTCGGTTTACAATGGGGATAAAAGCAAATCGCTGAAAAATGTCTCATAGTAAGATGCTTTAACTGGGATCAGGTGTCCCTCACAGGCCCCCTTCACACTTAGTTTTTTTTTAGCCTCCCAATAACATTTTAATAAAATTCGGGAAAGAAACTAGCATATCCGCTAGAGCCTCGATCATTGAAAACAAGTTCCACCGGATTTATGAGCCTAGAAAACTCGCGTATCTAATGTCAAACTGCGAACCCATCGTGCGCCCAAATATTAAAAAAAAATATATAAAAAATGGAGTAGACCTTTTAAAGTGACGCTCCTAATTGTGCAAAAGTGAGCGGCATTGAAGTCAGAATTTTGTCGTAGTTTGGAGCCCTTTCGATCGACTGCTGCGCGGAAACCACCTTCACTACTTACAGAAAAATAGGTCGGCGATTTTTGTATCCTTTTCCGTTCTCAACACCCCTCTTTAAAATTGGAGGTTGGCACAAGATCAAGATCAAAAAGGTGAACCTTTAACAGTAGTGAGCATTAAAAAATTCCTGTGTGTAGGTTTATACAGCCTAGAACTTCGTCTGCCTCAACGGGCGACTTGTCGCTTGGCTGTAGATGCAACTTAGCCAGTGCAGCACAACCGCAAACCTGGGGTCTTTGACGTGCACCACGGAGTAGTGATGCACGATCGCACGCCGGTACGATGCTCATTCAGAACGAAACGGGCAGGGGTGGGGATTGCCGGGCAGAATTTGCGGAGTCCATCGCGCTGACCAATGGGTGTTCCCCCCGTCAGCCGCTTCTCCTAGCACACCAGTGCGAAGCGGTGAAGCTCGACGCACGCGCGCCTGAGCGAGGTGGAAGTTGACGCGAGCGGCGGTAATGTTACAACGTGGAGGCATGACGTGGCAAACGCGGCAGAAGAGCGAACTTTAGCTTCGGTCAGTAGGCACACCATGAAGTACACGTTTGTACAATTTTCATTATATTTTATTTATTTAAAAATGAGCGTCCTTCATTATTATGTTTTTTCGTTTAAGCTGATTGTCGAGCAGGTGTGGAGCAATTCTGAGCAAAAATTACAATTTCGCGCGACATGTAGCAGACGTGCGTTCGTGGCGCAAATCGGCGCAGCACTTCCATCACCGTTTTCGTCCGCCCGAAAATGATCTCAGCGATATCTCCCTTACAGAGGAACAAACAGGAGACAGAAAATTAATCACGCTTGTTTCGGTCCGGACACGGTGTGAATTTGTCCTTTGTCCTAGAAAACGAAAGCAGTTACGCACTTACATTCAACATAAGGTTTACCGACGTACACCGTAAATTAAGATGTAAGCCAAACTGCTAGGCAATCGTGTTTCATACGTAAAATGTTTAATATCACGTGACATCCGGTCACGTGACGCCCATTATACGGCTAAATGTAGCGAGAAAACTAGATTTGTGCATAGGTTACGTGACACGAAATCATGTGACGTCATTTTTCATCATAATTTTAAAGAGGAAACTCATTTTGTGTTGAGGTCACGTGACGTAAATTTCCCCGCTAAATTTAGCGGGTAAATTGAACTTATGCGTTCGTCACGTAACTTAAATTTTGCAACTAAATCTAGCGGGGAAACGTGAATACGTGCCGAAGTCCCTTAGCATGTTTGTTCCTTGACTTAGTGAAGCCTCGTTATACTAAAGCAAATTCGCACAACCCCCCCCCCCCCCCCCCAAAAAAAAAAAAAAAAGATGTCCAACTAATTTTTGATAGTTTCTACAATTTTTCTCCAAAAGAATATACTAAACCGCGAAAGATTTCTCGGCCATCCAAAAAGCCGAGGTTTGTTTCGTCGCACGACGAAAAAATCGGGGGTTGACGCCCTTACTCGAACGAAACCAGCTCAACCGTGCAGGGCAGCCCTATCAACGCCCTCCCGTGATTACAACAACAGCGTGAATTTAACTCAATTTCCTCCTTTTCGCATCTAGGCCGCCAGGTCACGCCAGTTTTCGCTGCCCACTGGGACATCCGGTAGCTCCCCGCTTCTCTCCTCCGGGTCTTTTTATTTTTTTTTTTCGTTGTGTGGCGTCGTTTTTTTCTGAATGCCCTTCTCCCACACCACGCGTCGTCTGCTCCGCCAAGTGGTCTGTACCTAACCTCATGCTGGCGTTCAAACTCGGTAGAAAATTCCATCAGTTTGGAAATTTCAAGCGCATATGCCAGGATTTTGATATGCAAGTTATCGTGTAATGCTATGCTCGATAAAAAGACTAACCGGGTCAAATTGCGCTGTTACTTACATGCAAAACAAAACAGGGAAAATTGTTAGTGGCAGCCTTTCCGGCGAAAAGTAAATCCGGTTGTTCTAGCTCTTTGACTATACAAAGTTCGTACTGGTGTAGGCCTTTAGCCACAATGAGTGGAAGTCTGGAATAATAAATAAAAACGTGCTCTCCTAACGCAATAGACTCAATGGTTGATTGTACTACTGCCGGCTGACTCTGCTATTGAAGTAACGGAACAAAGATACGCTAGTTGACCCTGAAATAAAACAGCAGAGCGCTATGGGCTGATTTTAGAATAGCCCTAAATATTTCGAGAACGCGAACCACTTCATAACGGCAGCCACGAGCGAAAGTTCGATGTCCGATA
Source organism: Ixodes scapularis (assembly GCF_016920785.2). NCBI lineage: Eukaryota > Metazoa > Arthropoda > Arachnida > Ixodida > Ixodidae > Ixodes > Ixodes scapularis. The sequence continues at coordinate 171,032,148 of NW_024609846.1, read as the reverse complement.
CAGCCAGCCGGTACAGCCCAAAGATGAAGAACGGCAACCTCCCGGTTTGTCGTTTGCTAGCGGAGTCGGGCGCGTGCCCTCTCGTTTTACCCCGCCGAACCTGCTGAACCGCCGGGATGTGTGGAGAGGGCGCTGCGGTCGAATAAAATGGCCACGCCCTGAGAGCGCTAAATGGAATGGTCTATACGTCAAAGCTCAATCCCTTGGGCACACGGAGCTGCTTCAAGACACGAGCGCACAGACGTCTTTCGGCGGATGTGGAAGCCGAAACGAAGCTCCAAATGGTGCCGGACAAAGGACGACCGCGTCGGTACACACTGCTCCCGGAAGACCCATCGAGGGAGGTTGCGAAAGAACGCGAAGCGCAACGTCGATAGTCAAGAAACCGGTGAAACGGGAGAAAAAAGAAAACATACGGCAGCGGCCACATGCCACGAAAGGCAAAGCGGAGTAAACAAGATTCTAACAGCCATTGGGGGAGAGACGTATAGACCCTGGCAATTCTTCAGTGAGGAGCTTTAACAAATCGTTTTGGCAGATCCGAACGCGTTTAATTTGTCGAAATTTAGAATACGTTCAGTCTGACGGCGCTCCCAGCTCGCTCCTTGTATTGTCTTCAAACTCTGCACCTAGTATCTTCACGATCTTCAACATTATGACCTTCAAATTTCCAAGTGCCTGCACGAAGCCCAAGGAGCCACGACATCCAAAACTTCTGGCGATGGAACGTATTATAAACACACATGAAAGGAAGGACTGGACATGCGCGTCGCAAGCCGGAAATCTAACTCGAGATGCGGCCATCTTTAAGACACGCCGTGAGACCCGTCGGATGTTTCGACGTATACGTAACTGTTTCAAAATCTCACTCGAGTAGATCCTAGCGATACCGCGGGTCACAGAGCGTATAACACAGAGCGACGATGGACGCCAGTAGGTTTACGATCGCTACGGTACGAATCTTTAACCTGGGGTACGATCGAATATATTTTTCAACAGGGCTGCCGGTTCCAAAAGGGCTGCGTCAGTTCTCTAATATGCGCGAGATATGCTTCCGCGGCACCCTCTTCGGTTCCCACTTATGACGTCACGAGAAGGATCTACCAAAATAATGTCGACCTCTGTTAGTTAGCAGCTGTGAAGGACAAGTGTGTCGATGTGCGCAAAGAGCACACTGGTCGATTGTAGTCACCGCCAACGTAACAGCAATACGGTTAAAGTTGGAGTTCTGGCATTCGCACCCTTTTACTCGTCGATGAAAGCAGAATTAGGTCGACGAAGATGTCTCAGTGAGCTCTTTATGAATCATGCAGAGGCAGGGTCGACCACAGCGACGCTTCTGGTCGCACATATCACCGTTGTTCTCTGCGCATACTCAGGAGTTAAGTACACGTTGCAGAAACATTGTGGAAGCCTGCAGTCAGTGCGCACTCAAACCATAGAGTCGCTGGGAGGTGCCATCTTCAGAGCTTGTGCGTATGACACGCGCTTTTACCACTGTATAATGTCCGAAGCAATGAACACGCGCATGCAGAGGACTGCAGGTCATGTAATGTGCCATAGCCTCCTCTATACCCCCAAAGCCTGGCAGTTTGACGACGCAGCCATAGAGCGCCCGGTAGCAGATTTGGAGCTCGAGGATCTGGTAGCACAGAGCATTTCTCGGGAAAGTTGGTAGTGAGCGCACAGCTTTTGCAGCGGCGAGAACGTGCGAGGAACGCGAGAAGCACGAGCGGACATTCCATTGCTCGGGAGAAGTGTTTCCGCGTCTCGCCGCAGCGGGGCGCCAGTTTACGTGACTTTTCATCCGTTGTCTCCCGCTCTCCCTTTTCACTTTCGGCGGCCGCGTCTCATGGCAATCTGCCAGGCTTTGTCAGTATAGAGGAGGCTACGGCTGTGCATTGGAAGGGTATGTAGGGGTGCCTTCATGTGCGCTCTGCTTAGGGTGATCACACTTGGCCCATTTGTTCCGAGCGCACATTTTTATTTTGTTCCGATGCGCACGAAAGCGTGTCCTTGCACGCACTGTTGGCGTTGACTGTGCTACGGCGACATTGTTTTTAACGGTTTTCTTTTTTTTTTGCCCGTGAGCGTGTGCCGTCGGCATCGGTTACTACGAAGCTTGGCAACACCCTAGAGGGCACTGAAGCACGCTAGGTATGTATACACAACGCGACGCTATTAGAACAAACAAGCGATCGTCAGTTAGTATTTTCTTTAAATTGAGTCGCTTCCATTAAAAATGCTAGTGTCGAGGAAAATGCTTACTTGGGGCTTCAACCTAGGCAATACAAGTTTGTTTGTCAATACCTCGTTTTTAGTAAAATGCAGAAAAGCGCCACGTCGTGCTTGCGCTAACTTTGTCGCTCATTGTACACCACTCCAAGGAACAGTGTTGAGTGTGCACTAACATCGCCCACCACGCCCGTGTTCGTCGCTTTGAAAATTGAGGTTGGAAGTGCCCAATTATAAATATGGCACCTCCCTCATCCCCCAAGCGCGTGCGCGACCAAACGCGTCGCTCTGGTCGACTTGCCACGATTCGCCACACGATCGTTTTTAGATTACCGCCCCAAGTCCGGCGGTCCTGCTCACTGCAGTGATTTAGTATTTTGCTAGACATCGGCAGACTTGGTGAACACGCATCTCACGTACCGGGCGTGTTAAGGATGATGCATTAAGATCCGAAACTGTCAAATCCGGCAAAAAAGTGATCCGACCTGTCGCAAAGGTAAGAAAAAAAAAAGAACGGAGGAGGACCAACGTTGGGGGGGACAGCTCGTCAAATTAATGCACGAGGCAGGATTCGCAACCTTGCCAAGTATAAAGATAAACAGGTTTTTACTGGTTGCCCCCTCGTCCAAGTGCGATGTACGGCAGCAGCCGTTGTGAGCGATGACACGCGAAGAGCTTCGTTGGCAGAGCCCGTCTTTCTCGGCAACGATGTGAACGGCTCGTAACCCAGATCCAGGACGCCTTTTACGAGTGCTTCCTGGATTCCCGCTGCATCCGTTCGAAGAGGTCGGAGAACCACGCGATCCCTAGATCAGCCAGATCCAGAAGCAATCCTCTAGGCGGTCCCGCAATGATGCAACTGTTCCGAACAGTCAAACAGAAAGCAAGAAACAAGCAATTCGCGTAAGATACAGCCATGTCACGTTAATATGGAACCCGTTCATACGGATACCCCGCTATATGGACACCATTTTCTGGGCAGGCACGTAGCCAGGATCTTCATTGGGGGGGGGGGGGGGGGGGGGGGCGCCTATGGCAAAATGCTGTATGAGGGAAGGGGGGAGAGGAGGCCCCAGCAAAAGAAAAGATTTCGGGGGGGTGGGGGGGGGGGGGGGGGGGAGGACTGGAGAATAATAATCATGTCAAAGCAATTTCATTCCTTTCGGCAGGTAGTAGTAATGTAATTACTTTTAGTCTATTGTCATTTATAATGTAAGTTTATGACATTTTCCTAGTTTTCAGAGAATTAGTAATGTAATTTAATTACTCTCTGAAAATAATTTTGACATCTCAGGTGTATAATATCACGGTTGCTGAGAATACTTAACTCTGGAAAAGTTCGTTCTTCAATATCACGTTTAATCATAGAATAACGGAGAAACCCTCTACGTTATCCGCGACTTGCGTCGGTGACCGAGTTGTCGAACTCAAATTCGGAGTTTAACCTGCCAAACCAACGAAGGGCATCTGCGGCACGCCCCAGCGGACGCACAGGATTAATTTAGACCACCAGAAAGATCTTTCTAGCGTGCTATTGAAACCTTGGTTGCATGACACCAACTCCGCGATACGCCTCTGTCAGGTTGCGCGCACCTCGACCGGGATTCAAACCCGCCACCTATAAGGCACGGAGGCCCGCGCTTCGCTTCGGAGCTCCACAGGCGCTCCGAAGCTAAGCTGACAGTGCGGTGGAAGCTACGTGATCATTAAACCAGTCACCACACGTCTATCCTTGACCACGTGATCACGACGCTCCCGCCCGTACTCACGCGTACAGAGCGAAGTCACGCGACGAAAGGGATGCGCGTCACTAGAGCTCCGAGCGCCTAGCTCTCACCGCACTGCCAAGTCGGGAAAAGGGAGAATGCCTCCGGCGCTGCCGCGGTCACATCTTTTTTTCGGTATACGCGACCCCGGAGAGAATAATTTCCTGGCACGCTCCGCCATCCAAAATACCTCCCGCGGGTTGTTAAAACGTAGGCCATAGCCATTCAGCCGACATCATAAAAGCCGAGGCTTTTATATACTCGGGCAGGCCTCGAAGCGGTTCGAGATATTTGGTCATTTCTCATGCGCTCCAAAACCGGCATGCAGAAACAAAACAAATCTCCGGGGTGCGGTGCGAGAGAAAAAAATTTGCGCGACCTCAGACCACGAACTAAATAGATCTATAAAAAGGAAGGAAAAGAAAAAAAGTTTCGCTTTTCAATTTTAGCAGCTGCCGAGGACAACGCAGGGAAGGTGGAACGAAGTATTACAATGATCATAAATCTTGTAGTCGCCTCCAAACCGCCGTGACGAAGGAAAAAAAATAAAGAATCTCTTTGCAACAGGGGCCAAACAACGATATGCGGAAGAAACGATATCGGTGAGCGGAAACCTATGGATCAGTTTTTGGGTTCGCAGATACCCGTGCGCTCATACGCCATCGGCTCCACGTATTGTCACAGCGCCAGCTACACGGGCTGTGCGCTCCACATAGATCTTTTGGGGGAAGCAAGGTTCAGCCGAACATGAACTCTCCACTAGTGAGGAGCAAGGGGGCCGTATACTTAAATAACCAATATATAGTTACTAGTTGTCTATGTCCTAGCTTACCAGTTCTAATTAATATCTTCGCCACGGAGTGGCGAGCTTCGATAAAACTAAATAAAACACGCAATTTTTATATTAACGGTCTGAAACCCTTGAACAAACTCGGGCAGTGGAATACACGTATTGCCTGAAATCGAGAACGTCAGTGGCAGTTTCACTGCAGACGAAACCGAGCGGTTCCTTAACTTGGTAAGCGCGGTAAACAAATGCAGGGGACCTTTCGGTACCATGTTCGAAACACCTTCCTCCCCCCCCCCCCTCAAGCCCCCCCTCCCCCCATTTTTTTCTTTTTTTTTTCTTTCAATTTTGTAAGAATCGAACAGCACATATCCTACGAGCACCCGGGTTTTTCAAACCGACACTCAAATTTGCACAATTCTCACGTATGTCCCGCCTAACTCTGTCTCGAACCGAATACCATACGTCGTGCGTACAAAGTGCATTTTTTCGAAACGAATATTTAGGTTTTTCAATGTTGGCACCACTCTCGAGACATAGTTACAAAACGAGTCGCGGGAGTGTGACAAAATTTGGCGCGCTTAAAAAGCGGAGGCCTGTCGAAAGATCCACTTTCTGCCGGAATTGCACGCAGCCGCCAGGGGAGCAGACCAGGTAGCACCATCGAGGCATTACTTATACATTCGGCACCCAAGCGCGCGAAATACGATCCCGGCGGCTCATTGAGAAAAATGCACGACAAAAAAAAAAAAAAAAAAGAAACGAATAAAACAGACAAGGAAAACGGGCCGGGAACTGAGACTGCATCGCCCACTTTCGTGTATTTACGTTTTAAAAAGAATTCCGGAGCACCGAGTTCGGCTTTGGGCGATTCCTCCCAGCTTTGAGAGCCCGCGGCACGCGGGCACCAAAATCAGTTGCCCGAAAACTCCCGTCTTCCACGAAAAAAATTTAAGAGGGAGAATCTGCGGTAGCTCTAGATTTATATACATTATTAAAAAAAAAAAAAAAAACTCTTTAAAAAAATAGCAACAGGTGAATTTTTGACTAAGTGCGAAACCGCGAGGATTACAGGGACCATGCCGAAATAAACACGGCGTTATATCCGGAACTGTCGTGAAGTGTGCCGGGGGGAAAATGCTAGTGATGGACCGAATCTGCCGAACTTCAGATTCGGCAAAGTTGGGCACATGCCGAAGTACTGAAGAAAAGTTCGGCAAAGATTCGGCAAAAATTCGGCAAACGCCTGCGCACGCGTGAGAACGCGAAGCCACGGGGCCATGGATTGCAAATGGACGTCGTTCGTTCGGGCGGATACCATCATACAGTGCAGTATTCGCAGCGATTACGTCAAATAATTGGGGTTGTGGGGACATTTAGACGGCGTGTAGTTGGTCAGCCATTTCAAAGGTGCGACGAGTCACTCGCTGTAGATGAGAAATTTAGCCAGTGTAGTGCAAGCGCTAGCCTGGGGTCTTGAACGTGCTTCACGCAATAGTGATACACGACCGCACGCCGGTACGATGCTCATCCAGATCGAAACTGACAGGGGTGGGGACTGAGCCCAGGATCGCTGGGTTCTGCAGCGCGAGCTTTCGCTCCACGTGCTCCAAGCTGGTGTGCGCTAGCGCACTCGGCCACCGATACCTTTTTTTTCTTTATTACCTGCTTTACTCATACCAAACACATAAACACACATATTTACATTTCACACACGTGGTTACATGACATGGTTACATGACAGGTATATACAAATGAGAAAGAAATATGAAATAGTCATCCCTTCAATGGCTGACGTTGACACCTCAAAATTCCCTCAACGTTTCGAGCGTTTCAATTCTAGGTAACCAATCAGGTACGGTCTCTTGTGTCCTTTTGCAATGTACGCCCCAACATTTTGTCGAAAATACATCCTGGCCGGCTGAGCATCCCAGCGGTTACGTCGAGGTGCGGAGTATAGGGTAACCGCGTTTGTCACCCTTTGTGAGTGCGGTTTGCTTCAATATTTTCTGCCTCAAGAACAGGAGATCGACCAGGAATCGATGCAGTCACTGCGCAGATGACAAATGAGGTGCATTCTGGATAACGTGATTTTCATTTGATATTTCGAATGATGCACGAGGTAGTTACAACTTTGACAAGTAATTTAAAGCGCTCCTGTTCTCGGTTCACACGTAGTTTGTGACAAAACAAAATAGTATTGCTTTTTAATTGGCGTTATTTCGCGGTTTTCATTCGTTCGCATTAGCCTAAACCCAGAACCATGGTGCTCGACGTCGCACATCGACATTTTTAACTCCTAGACGTCCGCCCGTGTCCCACATCAGAAACCGGAATTTTAAGTTAAAAACGAGACGTTGCGATTATGAAATGCACACTTTCATGCAAAGCTAAAGCAACTGAAATTCAGAAAAAAAACATACCAAAACATGCACCTTTACAATAACATTGTTATCTCTTATGGTGAAGGCTCAACAGCTGTGGCATTCGTATTCCCGCACGAATGCCTTTCGACTCTTAGAGAAAGTAAGAACACAGTGTTACCGCCTTTATTTCAACAATGTAAACATTTGCAAGCTTGCGCTGATGAGGCCTCAAAACCGAAACTCGCGTATCGTGACTGTGCTTGCTACACCGGCCGCTACCCCCCATCTCGTTGTCACGCCACTTCCGCAAAAGGTCACTTAAACTGCCAGTAAACACAAAAATATCCCAGATACATTTATCTTGTAGAATATCACCTTATTTAATAACAATTCTGTCAATAAGCATTTAAAAAAAATCTGCGCCCGGAAAAACGAAACAACTTTTAGATCTGCCGGCACTGTATTTTTGCCGGATCTGCCGAATCTAAAAAAGTTCGACACAATTTCGGCTTTGCCGAATCCCAAGATTCGGTGCCGAATTTTAGATTAGGCAAAAGTTCGACCCATCACTAGAAAATGCACAAGGAGGCAGCTCATCAGTTTGCCAGGCTGTCGTCCACTTCAGTCACTCCCAATATAACAAACGCAAAAAAAAAAAAAAAAAATTCGTACGTTCAAATTGTTTTTTTCGGTATTTGTTCTTTTAGCGTTTTGATGGGGCAATGCTGAAATCGCAATGGCTGCGGAGTTACAATAGAAAGCAATAATACGATACAACTTTTCCTGCAGAATTTGCAAAACGGCTCAAAGGCACGAAGAGCAGCTTGAGCAGGCCGCAGGTTTCGAGCACCCAAGAAAGTGCTCGAAACCTGCCCCGCGTTCCCCAAGGTAGTCGAAAAGCAAATAACGCCCGCTTCCACGAGCTCGATAAACAAAAGTATACGAAGGCGATGGCGCCGCCGAAATAGACGCGCGTAGCAGGAACGCAAAATATCGCAACGATCCATCAATACAAAGAAAGGATCTAACGATGGACAGGTGAACACGAAATACCCACGGACTCTGGAACGATATCGCGCAGCGATTACTGACAGCGTTTTCTCGACGCAGGGCGCGCATCCACCGTGCACCGTCATGCGAGGCATCCGAAACCAGACCGGGAATGGGGCTAGGAAGCGAGCAGATCAAAAGGCGGGCCGCCGGGTACAGGCGCTGGTGACGCAGCCGGCTATTTACTCCTTTTCACGTTACGCCGCGGAACGCGGCGTATAGGCAGCGAGCAACCCCAGCCAATCAGACGCCTCGTCTGTGCCACGTGACTTTAGGAAGGGACGCAGCGACGAGTAGTCTCGCGATGTTTTCACAGCGCGGGAACGGCTGCAGGATGGCTCGTAGAGCCGGCTACGTTCCATCGTGAGTCGTCAAACAGAGTAGGGTTCCTTCTGACGAGATCCACGGCGTGCCGCCCGCACACAGCGAGAAACCGGGCAGACGCTGATCGTGCACTTCGCCTTGCACACGATATACGCAACCGCCAGATACGAAACGGGACGTGGGAGTGACTTTCGGAGAGACAGGCAGCGAACTTCTTCCGAAAAAATAAAATAAAAATAATATAACTTTTTTTCTTCGTGTGCAAGCTACGAAGGAGTTTAAACCGACGAAGGGCACAGAAAGGAACCTCGCATTAATTTAGGCCAAACGCGGATATTTTGATGTTCAAACGCCGTATTTCGGTTATTTTATAGGACGCTTTCACCGCGAGCATTCACCGCGAGAAGCCTCCGTCAAAATGAAACAAAAGACACGTTCTACGACACATGACGCTGAACAACAGTTCTCGTTGCCGCTTTCTACTTTCGCGCACAGAATTCGTGGTTAGTTGTTTGGACGTCGGTGTGCTACAGTCGCTACTAACTTGAATCGTTTTTCTAGAATAATGCCGCCGCAATTTCATGGACGGCGGAGCAATCTGTGCAAACAATCGTAGATACGTTGTCAAACCATCGCAATCTACCATTTTCAAAACTCAGTCTACCTAAAGTCACTTGGATTCAGTTACTTTAAGTCTCCCTAAAGGCTGAACTCGTGGAACGAATTATGTGACGAATAATTGGCGAACGCCGCCCGCCGGCACGCTCGCTTTGCGCGCGATGTAGCAGCCACTGCGTTGATTCCACGCGCAGAGCAAACGCCGCCGGCCAAAATTCGGTTATCCGGAGCATATTCGTCCCATGGAGTTCAGCCTTTAAGGATACTTTAAAGCGGGGTCATACTGCTTATACATCGTACAAAAGACAGTCAGCATACAGATTCGAACACGAGTCACCGGGAGATCCGTACTTCGAATGCCCCATGGCATTGAGTTCACGGGGAAACTTGGCATGCGGCATTCAAACCCCGGATATTGCGGTGACCCCTGTTTGCAGACTTGTTTGATCTATGAGGATTGTGACCCCAGTCCAAGTCTACCTACCCTGTCGAGCCAAAACCGACGCTCTATAAAGGGGGGTCTTACGCTGCTTTCCCACACCAGGAAAAGCGAACGTTTTCAAAATCGTGGAGCAGAAAGGGGGAGTTGATTGTACCAGGTTGGTCCTACGTCGCCCTCGATTCACGAAATCCAGGGTGCTTACAGTTCGGCCATTAGTGAGGGGATACTGCTCTAACAATGTACAGGACACAAAGACAGGACATAAAAGAAAATGTGTGGCAATACACTGGGAAAAGTTTACTGTGAGGCGAGAACGGGAGTTGAGGACGAGGACGTATAGGGATGAATTTCAGGAGACAGACTTTACGTGCTGGCGGTCATAATGAGAGCGAGACACTAGATCACTTGGTTTTGAAGTGCACGGAGCTTCGCCCTGACATCCCTGAAGGGGTAACAGATGTGGCCGGGGCCCTGGGTTTTATTGGCGACGATGGAGGAGAAGAGGATTACAGTCAAAGAGGCGATTAGAAGATTGGTAGAAATTATCTAGGGAAAATGGAATGATGCACAACTAACTAGCACAGTTGGGGATAGGCAGCACAGGGAAACTGGGTATCCTTCCTGCGTGGCTCCGGCCCATAGTCTCAACCCTGTCCCCCAGTGGGTTCGGTGCTGGGGTAACGTGTTGCCATTGGCAACACCAATGGCAATTTCCCTCTGGGTAAACCTTGTCGGTGTTACCGTAACACCGACAAGGCTTTTCCAGAGGGAAATTGGCGACTCCCTCGCCGGGGGCAAGAGGCGAGGGTTATGTTTTTTTAGTTTTGCCCGATGTCACGAAGGTCATCCTGGTGACATCCTACACCGCCTGGTGATGGGGAGGGAAAATTGGCTTAGAAGGGCGGGAGGAATCATGTTTGTCTTTTCAGACTTAGGCTAGGTGGCGCAAGCTACCGCCCGTTACAAAAGATACAGCCATTAACATCCATCCATCCATTCATCCACTGAAGCTTTCGAGACTGTCACTCGAGGGCTCGGACCTTTCAAAAGGGTATATTTCCGCCATGCGAGTAGGAAGTCGTCTCGTTAATACGACGCAGCCCCGCTGAAGGAAAGATAGATCGAACAGCAAATTCGCGCGCAGGTAAAGCCCCACGGCAGTGTCCTCCCCACAAAAAACGAAAAACAAACACACAACAAAAACCGTCTTCAATCTTTCAAAGCCTGGCACTGATGAAATCACGCCCCCGTGCGCATATTGACGATATGTAAAGAGAACATCCTAACTGCAGCGAGCCAAATTCTAAAAAAATAAACTAAAATAAAAACTCGCAAATCAAGTGTGGAAAAGCGACCATGGCGGCACTCAATGGATCACTGGCTCGGCCTAAAAGAAGAAAAAAGAAGCACGCCTCCCGTGAGAAAGAACAGGAAATTTGCTCCGGCACGCGAGATGGAGGGGAGGCGATCGAGAGAGAGAGGGTCATTGATCCTGGTGCCAAAGACAGACGGGCCGACAGACGTACAGACAAAGGGATTACGGGGGAGGGCGAGTCGCTCTGAGAATCAATGCAAACCCAAGGCGTCAGAGAAGGCGAACGGTGGCCACGCGCTCATCAACGGCTGCCGAAGAAGCCGGGCAGCGCTGGCAACGCGAACTATACTCGTTTTCACCTCACGGAAGAAAGCAAGTATTGCGCATTGTTCATACGCCGCGCTAAGTACTTACAAAATTTGGTTATCGGAGGAAGATGCGATACTTTTGCCGCTTGAAGCGTGTACGTCTTGATAAGACAGCACATAGTATCAAATGCACCTACGTATATCATATCTCCAAATAAAGGGAGAAACTGGTAATACACCGGGAGGAGTCTGACCTTACTACGGTTCTTGAGGTGAAAGCGAGTATAGGGATGTGCCGAACCTGCCGAGGGGACAGTTGGACCAGGTTCGACATTTCCGAACGTTTCACGGTGAGTAGTAGGTCTAAAGGTTCGACCGAAGTTCATCGCGCGTGCGCGGCCATATAGAACTTTGTCTAGAACGAGCTGACGTCATCTGGCGGAGGAGAATAACGCATTAGCAAATTAATCAAATCATTAAAACATTATATGCTAACCTATCGGAGGAAGATAACGCGCGAACAAAAAATGATGGATAACTAAAATGGTATTTTCTACTTCCATACCGCGTAACCACAATGGTAATCAGTTTCCTCAACTTTAAAATAGACAGTATAAATTATTTCTTAATATTATTTCTATACGTAGAAGTCGGGCAACAATGTTCAAATGTCGACCTCTGTCGGACTTGGCAAGATGACAGAAGGTTCGGCGAGCAAATCGAACCTCGAATTTAGGCTAAAAAAAAATCGCGACATCCCCAGAGCCGCAGTCCCTCCGCTCATAGACATCGTACAAAAGACCGTGTTCGCTCCAGACACGATGGCCAATTACCTGCGGTCTCGCCCAAAGAGTGTCCGAGGCACGTTCGCTTCGGACACTGCTCACAGGAACACGCCTCACAGGAAAGCGATCGTCGGATCAGAGCGCGTTGGCACCGGTGGTGTGGCGCAAAGCTGAGATCATCGGAACACGGTTTTTGTTGTTTCTTCAAGAAGAAACTAGGGTACGTTTAAGTCGGTCCTCCGTCATGTGCAAGATCGAAGACAACACGTTACCAATCACCTGCGACTAAAAATATTCCGCCCTTGTTTTCAGAGAAGTGTTTTTATATATAAAGAACAAGCTTCACACGAAACTTGTCCAAGGAAGACAAAGGCAACCGTTGCCCCCCGAACCACCACGTAGCTGGCGTGAAACAACGCGGCAAGCGATCGATAGAGCAGAGGTGGGCTAGAACGACGTGCGTGCAGGCGGATCAGAATCGCAGGCGAGGCATCAATTATTCGTGAGCAGCAGACGCGCCGGCTGTGGTTACCCGTCTGCTAATGTGATGCCTTCTACCGCGGAAGCAAAGAAGGAAAAAGAAAAATGAAAACGACTCCTGAAAGTCGATCAGACCTTTCCTCGGTTAGGTTTCGCGAGTACAGCAGACACGCAGATAGCTTCCCCTACACCCTTGCACCAATCGCAGACTCGACACACAAGTCCGAAAAACGAGTTTCCATAGAACGTCCGGCACTGGACAACAAATCGTCTCTATGTGATAATTATAAGGATTACTCGTACATAAACGATTCCGGACGTACATGAACGATTGCGGACCGCTGTATATATGCATTGCCATTTCTATGAATCCTCGGGATGAAAGAATCGAGCCGGCGCGAAAATCGGGGCATATGCACCGAGTACGTGCGAAAAAAAACGACGTCTATCATAGGAGGTGCAGTTCAAAGTTTTAGTTGTAAGTTGTTCACTTATGTCGAGAAGGCTTGAAAAGCTGGAGGTTCATTCAAGACATGCCCAAACTGCCGTTGCGAGCAACATCATCAAGATATGGCGCGCGACTCTGAGACTTCACTCGCAGACGGTGGTGGCAATGGCAGCCTAGAAACTCGACGTTACACATTCTCGGCGCTTTGATCTCGAACAGCGCAAGTACACGAAAGAGACGTGAAGCGAAACGACAAAACAGGCAGTCGTAGAATTCAGCTGGAATCTGGCTCCCCGACAGCTCACTCTCAGGTCCGTTTATGCGTGTCATTCTTTTAAGCCGGGTGCTCGCTTCCATTGTAGCTCGATGTTTGAGCTCGTACGGACACATAGCCAGAATTCCTCGACAACACCCGGCACGCTCGACATTTCCCGCGCGGAGGAGCGCCGGTGTGGCGCTGTCGATCGGAACAAGACGCCTTCGCGTCTTCAAAAAAAAAAAAAAAAAAAAAATTGGATCAAAAAAAAAAATTGGATCCCTTCACAACGAGCAGTAGTTGCGAGCCATCATTGACGACCCAACCTTGCCTATCGAAATGAACTTCCCGAATTTCCCAGGCTTTCTTCGACTATTTTGTCAATCTTTCCCGACAGACTTCCGAAGAGGGACTGAAAATGTGCCCGAAGTGAAGCTTTTACGCGAAAACAATCCGACAGTCTCCCCAGTTAAAACTTGGGTTCGCTAAAAAAAGTTCGTTCGGACAAAATCGTTCACGAAGATTTCGGGGTAAAACAGCGCAACGGACGACGTAAATACGAGACCGTACAGAGCACTGTTTCGTGTTTACTTCGTCCGTGTCCCGTTGTGCTGTTTTGCCCCGAAATGTCCGCGAGACGTTTTTACCCGAGCAGCTGAAATGAACTCGACCGTCGTGCTGGACAGCCTGTAGAAATATAGCAGCGAGTGCGGGTGCTCCCAAGAGAAATTCTCCAGTCGTGAAGCCATCTCAGGACGGAAAGACGGAATGTGGGAGAGTTCGATGCGCGCGCTTCGAGAGGAGGTGAATCAAGATGAATCTCCCGTTTCGCCCAGTACTAGACACGCATCCATCACCAGCCGCTCGGTGAAAAAGTTCAATTTCCCTGACCGATACTGGTTCGGGTGATTAAGCAACCCCCATTGACAATTCTCTTTCTTTCTTTAGGTTGGTAGGGACGCCCTGATCGGGTGACTAGGGAACTCCCTTCCCGCGCCTCACCAAACCCCTCCCGAAAGTCACGCAACACTCGCGGCAGTGGATCAACACCTCCTAGACAACAAAGCCGTACTGCCGAATGAGATGGCGTCATCAGCGAAGGCCTACGCTGGCCACAGATTGGACACGACGATTGCGTCAACGTTCGGCTCAAACCAGGGGGGGGGGGGTGAAGGTGGGTGAGGAGGAGTGGCAAATCCCGTGTGCCGACATCCGGGGTCCGCCAGCTGAAGGACGACAGTCGCAAGGTAATCGCGAAGACTGAAAGCTCTCAGCAATATAAACAGTGATAATTTAACGTTGTAAACTAAATTCCGGGCTATTCTGACGCTTATAAAAAGCGATATAGTCATTACGCTCCATTACCTTCCCTTCTGTCGAAATCTCGGAAATTTGGTGGTTGCGCGATTTCGTATTCCTGGGGCGCGGCCACTCGCGCCCCATCCGCGAAGCCGGTTTTCTGGTTTAGTTTTGCGTAGACGTGAGAGCGTACACCTGCGCGCTATGCAAAAAGAAAGCTGCGGAAGGAACGCGAATATCTTTCCACCGGTAAGCTCGTGGATTGTTGAAGTTCATGAAACTGCTCTGATGATATAATTATATTCGTGAAATCGAAGGCAGTTGGTAACCATGTGTGGGACCCCGAAGGTCTGCCTGCATGCTCCGCCGCTTGCATGCGGCAGCAAGAATGCACGGGAAAATGGCGGACCTTTTCCTCTAGACTTAGTATGTATGATCTCTATGGCTCAAACCTGACTCGAAGCCGAGCGCTGACGCGGCGCTCGTTCCCACTGGTGTCCAACTTTGGTCTTCGCCGCTGGCGCAAAAATGTCGGCACTTCGGCCTCGTCTTCTAGACGGTGTCGAGTGGATCGGCTTTGAAGGCCCCTAGCGTCCTCCGCGGTTAGAACAAAAAGACGAACCGAAGCGTCCCGCGGGCAATATAGCCTCTTCGGAAGCCCCGAAAGCCGCGAAAACAAGACCCACGCGGAGAAAAATAAAAAAGAAGTGCCGCCCATCCAGCGGCCGACAGCGCCAGGCCGGCTCGTTAACGTGTGCCCCGTTAGCGGAGGAACCCCGCGGCGGCTACCGGGCACGGCGCCAAACTACCGTCGCAATACGTGCGTCAAACTCGGGGCAAGCCGAGCGTGTATGGCCACGGGCCACCGGAAGAGCGGAGCGCGGTTTAATAACCCACTGTCGAAGTAAGAGCTATGTCGGACGCCGCGCTCGTGACTAGCGAATGCCGCCCGTCGATCTCTGAGGGGGCCGGTGTGGTACCGCATGGTTGTGCCTGCGGATGGAACGTCGGAGCAGCATCGGCGCGCCCCGTCGTTCCCGGAATCGAGACATTCTTAGCTGGATCGAGTGACGCCTCGGCGTGCCGGAGAAAAAGTACCGAGTTGTTAGCAAAATGTGGGCGGGAACGAGACCATCGAAGCGCCAGCCAAAGGAACACCGTAGCACGGAAATGCCAGCGCTCGTACCAGGTACTGCGCTTCCACCGTACGAGTCACTGCGCAGAACCATCACTTTCCCGTACTTTCAGATCGCGCGTGCAGTCTTAGGCCTGCCTGACACTAGGACAACGTTTTGTCGCAGTACAGTCAAAGGCACGGCGGCGCAAGAGCACCTTGAGCGCCGCTTAAGGCTGTGTACCCGCAGTACTCCTTCCGTCTTCGGAAATGTCGCAGAAAATTGCCCACGAGTGAAGGCCCATTCACAGAATACTATTCGTGTTACTGGGGCCCCGGGACATTCGTGCTGGTTCATCCGCCGCATGCGAAAGCAACTCACCACGGTGCTTCCACATAGCGTAGTGCTCGAAACACTGTCGGTGTGAACGCGCCGATTGAAAGCTCCAAATGACCGGACAACTTTCTGGTGCGTTTCTGAAGAGAACAGGCGTGCGCGTTTCCACAGTGGCGCGAAGACCCGCGCTCGCGTACCCTCTGCTGGGCTGCCACAGGACGTTTTCTCCGAGGAGACTACGATTCGTGTAAGTGCGAGGAAATACCAACATACAGACGATCAAACCTCGGAAAATGACTGCCTGATCTCTGTCGCAGTCACCGCGGCAATCGCAATTTCGGTCCAGTCAAAAGCATAGAGCAGAAAAGTTGTTCCTTTCACGTCACTTTCGATTCACGAAATCGAGGGTGCTTGATTTAGCCCACCATGATCTATCACCGCCATTAGAGCGACGCTATTGGACCTTTTGAGACTGCCACAATTTGACGAACTTTTGAAAAGGGGTCTATTGAGAGGTCCGGGTGAGATTCCCTAATTCCAGGAACCGAGATGGCGACCATAGCCTGGCGCTACCTTGCCGGGGTCCAGTTACTTGAGTACAAACTAGAAGAGGCACTCCGGGCTTCCAGCTTCCCCGCCAAGCACGCAAGCCAATGCAGTGAAAGCATTGGTTCAGGGCAACATGGTCGTGCTTCACTCGCACACCACTGTAAGCAGGGAATTCGAGACGAAGTCTATCGTGTCGGTGGAAACACTCGGCAGAAACTACAGGAACAAGATCGCGGCTTTGACAGGAGCTACGGCGGAACGAGCGCTTTGCTCTACTCCGTTTCACTGTACGGCGCACCGCAAGGGACGCCGAGAAACTCCCGAGCCAATTTAGCGCTCCGTGCCTTTGTCAGGATCGTCATGCAGATGTTTGTGAGATGGAATAAAGCCGGGCATCGGAATCGTTTAGAGGATATAGTATTTTCAGACAAGCGCCAACCACCTCGAGAAAAAGCTCGAACACCGAAGAACGGCGCCGAGAAAGGAGTCCCGCCCGCGGAAGGGGGCGCCCAGTCCGCGACGAAGAACACAATACTGACGAGACGACAAAAGGTGCGCGCCAACACCCGGGTGTCGGATACACGCCTCGGCGGCGCCACATTTTCCACCGTGCTCTGCGGGGACGAGAGGCGGTAAGCTACACACACGAGCATTGTCGGAAGGCAGGTGCCTCGGAAGAAGACGTGGGGAGAGTCACCTTCCATCCATTCGATCAGATTAGATTAGGCCATCGGCGAAGCGCCGACCTCAGGCTGGCTAAGAAGTACCCTGGCGCCCGAACGACGGAGTGCGGCTCGGAGAAAAAGGCGGCCTTATCTTCCCGCGGTGAAAAAAGACAAAAGATGCCAACTCAGCTGGACGCAATACACCCGCCGCATTGGAATGGAGTGCATCGGCGAAGCCGCCGCGTCGGTCAGCAAATACCGCAGCCTGCGTATGTTTCGCTGATAAGCGTTGCTGGCAGTATGGAGTTACGTACGTTAAAGCATCTTGCAGATCAAAAAAAGAAAACCAAGAATGGCGCGTTTCGGAGGTTTGATTGTGCTTCGCGGCATCGCACAGTTAAGCAAGGGGGTTACGACCTACGGGCACGAGCTGCCACGCAGCTGTCGAAAGGGCATGGACGGCGGCTGCACGATTTCCGAGAAGGGTCTTCCGAGGTGATAAGCGAAAGCCCCCAAAATGCGCGCAAACTGGAAAGTCCCGAACCGAGAGCACCCTTATTTATATATGGCCATATATGAAAACATATCTGGGCCATGTATGGCACTTCCGTGCGGGGTAGTACCAAGATTCATCACAAACCTTTCAAATAAAAAAAAAAAGTAGTTTTTTTTTTTTTTGAGAAACGATTTTATAATGTTTGCATTATCTAAGAGTAAGGAAAGTAGAGTGAGGAAAGTGTTACTTAAGTGAGTTCCATCGCCAGGTGGCGCCAGCTCGTTCACAATTTAAATAGCCTAAATTTAAACGGATGGGTGCAATAGTCGAATTTCAGTAGAACTTTGAAGGAACTTCGAGCTGAAAGTTTCGAAAAGCTGAGCCGGGACGAGAGCTCCGAGTTCGACAGCTTCGGCCGGTTCCATTTTCAGCGTCCGTGTGTACGAGCGCGTGAGTTGCTCGCTTTGCGGAGCGATGAACATGCGCGTGCTGGGCTGAGGAGATCGCACGCTGGGGTGAGGACAACGTGAACATGCAAATGGTGTACCGCAAGCATAATGCCCCGCCTGGTGACCCACGCGTGTATGCGCGTGCAGCGCGAACATAGCTTCGACAGGCTTGTAACCGCACGGGCTTTCCCGCACGAGCAGACAGATGGCGGCGGCCAGTAGCCACGCTTCTCGCCCTTCAAGATGAGGCACCCGCACCCACACCACGAATACGAAACAATATAGTGGGTCCGCAAAACGAACTCTCATGTACGCTTGTAAAAATGCATCGCAAAACTTGCGTAAAACAAAAAGTGTGTGTGTGTGTGTGTGGGGGGGGGGGGGGGGGGGGAGGCATGCGGTGCCCCACGCCGTCTTTTATTTTTGGAGACCCTTCCCTCGCGTGGCGGCGGCGACTGCACCAACACCTCGCTGAAAACCGCGAACCCTCCTGTCTCTCTGGACGCGTTGGCGCAAGCTGGCATGCGGGGGCCCTAACTCAAAAGCAGGAGCGGGCTAGGCGGAAAATACCGGTACGACCGGGATACCGTCCCGACTTTACGCGAAAAAGAACAACGCCATCGTACAGTGTTGGAGGTAACGTCTTTCAAGGAACGGTGTTAGCGGTAGCGGGTTACATATATCGGTAACTTGGTGATGGGCTCGTTACGTAGCGGAACAACTGAAGGGATATCTTACGTTATTAATAAACGTATAGGATTACGTTAATCGATACATATCGGTGCCAGGACTTCCATGGAGTAAAGACGGACGACATTTCAGTATATTGGTACTCAAAGGCGGCAAGCTACGAGTTTTCATGCACCAATCGGCAAACGTTTACACTCACCCCAGAAACTAAAAGCACAAAAAAAATTTAAAAGGCGATAAGAATGGCACCGTATATCTCGCGTAAAAATGTAAGCATTTGCTTCCCCGAACATATAAATAACCATAATAAGCGAGGTACATTTATTTTCGTAGGCCATATAATGCGATACTTTCATCTGGAGGGAACGTAATTGTTACCTCAGCACACTATATCCGTATAGGACGGTAATTTTATTTTCAACTAACGAATAACGTTTTTCGTAACCGCAGGTTTCCGGCGACGCTGAAACGTTATAACAATTAGCGCGGGAGTTTCTCTGTGGGTCGCGGGGTGCTTCGCTAAATTACCCCACCCCTAGCCAAGGCCCCAAAATAGCTTTCGTGGATTAGATGACTTCCATAGTGGTGGCTTTGAGAACAATGGATTTATGCGAGGCGCTCGCTAATTTGGACGCTGGGCACGTTGACACGTGCCTGACATAACACAACTGCAATTAAAACGATAATATAAACTTGTTATATTACACGCTCGCCCACATCGCATTTGTAAGTCACGAATTAAAGTATGATTAGATTTCATCTTCGAAAATCTTAGTGAAAATAGCATTGTTGTGCTTGCACTTGTTGGTTTGGCGGTCGTTTTCTATTCGATATGGGCGAAGAACGGAAACCCCGAGATACTTCGCGAATGAGCCTATACTTCGTTCTATATTTCGTTTCAGCTTAAGTCAAGACTCAGCCGATGCTACCAGCGCGAGAACGTGGCCCTGAACAGTGCTTGCACTGCACGAGGGCGCGTGCTTGGCAGGGACGCTGAAAGCCCGGAGCTCGCTGTTGTAGCTTTCGCCATGCTCACTCAGACTTAAAATGAAACGGAGTATTCGCAACTCCAACGCCCTATAGGTGGCGGGGCGGTAGTTCCAAGATGGCGGAAGAGACGGGGATAGATTCTCCAGGATATCCCGTGCGCCTGCTCGCGCTGACGCTGTTCAGCGCGCTTAAACTGCTTTATTTGTCCACAAATGCGAAGCGGTTAGGGAGGGATCATATTACAGGTGATGGAGATTCTAATGCACGTTAGGAAAACGAGCATGTTATTATTTAAAAGTTGCAGAAACCTCAAATTGCGAAGCTTTGTGGTGAGCGAGCGTGTTTTAGGCACCGGCCACGTTACTGTTTGTGGCAGAATATTTTTGAGGGCGATGAAGATATGTTTGCGCTTTGCCTGGCCATTAGTGTTCTAAAAAGAGAGCCGCGAACGGTGACCGTCAAGCTTTGGAAGAGCAGCACTCACAATATCGGTGTCTTCGCGTCACAGCCTCACAACTCGCTGCTCACCGTCTCGGTTTTAGTGTATTGGAACACGTAATCAAACTGCTCTATGCTTATTGATAGAAAGTTTGTTACCGCAGGGCTATAGCCTGTGGTAACAAAATGGTACACCGCACGGTATACCGTGCGGTGTACCATTACAACCGCAAGCTCGCGCTGCGCCTTTGAAACACTATTTTCAGTGCGCTCCAGGAGCGTTGCCGTGCTCATCACTCTAAAAAAAAAAAAAAAATGTTGTAGTTTTTACACCCCTTGTCACATATTCGACACCTCAAAACTTCAGGTCGCCGTGCAGCCCACTGACGTCAAACTGACGGCCCCAACTTTTACGAAAGGCTTGACGACGGCGCAATATAAGATATTAAACAGCTAAAGTACACATCAAAAAGTACCAAAAAAAAAAAAAAAGATACACCGAGGTTCTGCAGTAAGGGAAAAAAAACGATTCCTTTTTTTTTTCGGTCATTTACACTTAAGCTATTTTAATAAGTTGCACAACTCGGGTTTCAAGCCGCTCGTGCAAGCTGGTAGCGCCGGTTGAACGTCAGTGCGCTGTACGTCCAACTGAAGTTTAGGGGTGTCGTACGCATGCGAATACTGCCTATTAACATAATCGGCGTGTTTAGAACGCTTATTTATTGCTCTATTACAAATAAATATTTTAATTTACCGTACTTTTTTTTTGTGCCGTGTTATTGGCAACATTGCGGTCCCTTTGGCCAAAACTGAGCGTTCTAAGCTCTCGTCACGAACGGCTGGCTAACACAGACGCACTTAAAATGCTTCGAGCATTTCTTTATTTGCTTTGTAGTTACCTGAAAGCAAGTACGAGTATTCTGCCTTTTTAAAGTGCTTGGAATAAATAGTCATGTTCCTCGTAACGGCCTTAAAACACGAACCCATTCCCGATTTGTGTTGCTGAACATACCGTTGCGCGACGAGTTTTCTCCTACTTATGGCAAACAATAGACTCTTCGGGAGACCGTACTATAGAGTTCCTCTTCATTAGCGGGAGCGTCTTCCGTCACGTTGAGCACAGATTGAGCTGGCGGCCATGCACAAGTCCAGAAATCCGCAGCGTATGCGATACACGAAAAGTCCATAAGAGAATTAGGCATCCCGGTCCTTCGTGCAACGCTGCTTCAAGGCGGAGCACAAGAATTCCTTTTTTAACGCGCTCACTTTTGTTCGTTAAAACGGCTTCGCGCATCAAGGCCGACAGTCTGCCACCGTTTCCGCGCCGCCGCCGCCGCTGCCGTCCCCGGTCCTCTGGTTCTCCGTTCGTCCGCGGGAGGGCGAGCGGCGCGCTGGAGTTGCGAATAGTAAACGGGCTGCCGAATGCGGGCGAATATGCCTTGCGACGACGCAACACGTTACCTGGGAGTGCCCCAAGCACGCTGCGGCTCGCTTAGGGGCCTTGGGTGACATCCCGGCAGCCGACCGACCTAACACCTTTGAGGACTGGGTGATCCCACAGGACAAGCCGCCGCTATACAGTGCGGTTCTTGTGGAACCAGCTCCGCAGGTTCTACGCTGACGGCGGACCAGCGGGGGCTCTTGCACCGATGGCCATCGGCGACTGCGAACTCCCTTTAATTGTCCCGTCGCACAGGCGTGGTTCGGAGCGTTTGACGACGTTTCGCAGTATTGCATTCTGAAACGGCCGTCGGCCGGTCTCAGGCACGGCTGTGTGTATCTTTAATGCTTTTTTTTTTTTGTTTGCTTGGTGCGGACGTTTCAAAGCAAGAGCAGCCATGCATAGCATTAAATAGGCGTTTTCTCAACTCAGCTTTAAACAAACGGGACCTTAGCCGGAAATCTTAAATATTAACTCGCGTAAGGCGTATACAAGTTTGACTAAGTGACTGCGATTAGGTTAACAGCATCACATGAGAATATCGTAACGAACCTCCAGAAACTCGTTCAAGTGCGACTTTTATTTGCACGTTCCCTCATTACAACACGGAAGTCGAGGGTGCATCTCTGCTACAGGTCAGTTAGCACGACCAATATCTTCTGCTTTTCCAAAAAGTTGTGTTTTCCAGGTTATCCGACTCGTTTAACGTCGCTTGGAACTTCCAGTGACCGGCTCGAAGCTCAAATATCTTATAGCTGACCCCGACCGACCGACCCTCCCCCCTGCACCACCCCCCGGTGTTCACCGAATTTTTTGTGCATAGTTTCACTGGGCCCATTTCATCTGGCCGACTTGAAACACGAATTTATACATTCAGGCACAAATCAGTTGTATGTTTACGAGTTTTTGCTGACAGTGAACACTCTCGCTGACAGCAGCTTTGCTGAGAGTGAGAACATATCCGGACATTATGACTAAATTGCCACAGAAACGAAGCTATGGCTCATAAATGTAAACTACCAACCATTTCTGACAGCTAGAAAAAACAAAACAAAAAAAACGCCATCATAACTTGAAAACCGATAAAAATCTTGCCGCCCGCAAAACGTCAATTTGTCCAGCTAAATGACCCAGACGTCCCCTAAATTTAGCGCAAAAACCGCTAAATAAGCAACACTGCTTTTTGCCGTATTCTGGCTCCTTTGAAATTCTGGCCTATTGGGGAGGAAATCTAACAGTCAAGCCGCAATCGGCGCGCTTCAGCTGTGGGGACAACAAACCCATTTTCTCGTTTTTGATCCAAGAAATCGAAGACGGCGATTCGAAGGAGGCCCCTCGTGCGACCAAAGCACTGGTGAGAGCCGGGCTAGGCGAGGTTCAATTTGTTTGTTATGCTCGGTTAGTAAACAACTGGCGGTGGGGACAAGTAAAGCCCCTCTATCCTAAGAAAAGTGGCGCCATTCATTGTTGTGAAAATGCTCGAGACACGTGCCGCGCGCCACTTTTGGGGAGAACATGGTGTCTGAAATTAAGCTCAGTGGTGCACTTAGTCGCCAAGATCTTCCCAAGGGCTACACGTTGGACGTGCCTCTTGCATCGACGCACATTGTGCTACTTTTACATGAAGCGGCTTTATAGGGACAAGCTCGATAAAGCACCTCATAGTTCGATCTCGTGCCCAATAGCGCTTACTGAGAACCGACTTTGGGGGGCCGAAGTCAGCTCATTTCGTATGAGCACCAAAAAGACTAAATCTGATCTCTTCTTTGGAAATAAATTAACCTAAAAGGGGCTACTTTTCCACTGCGTTTTCTCAGTGGCCATGCCATAGCACTGGCAACTCTTAGCGTTAAAAAGGCGGCGATCTCGGGCCCCTTTAATACGCGTAATAACTGGGTACAAGGTCCGTACCCTTGGAAAAAACAAGTTTTCAGCTAAAAGGGGCAGAAAATAACCTCAGGCGAAGGATCTTCATCTCGATCAAGTCAAACATCTGCTTCTCGCAAAGTGTTGCCTCGTCGATCCAAGTACATTCGTTCATTTTTTACGCCCACTGATAATGACCGCCTGTCACTGTTCTGGTCAGCCGTAACAGGTACAAAGACCCCCGGGAAAGACCTTACAACTAGGAACGTCGCCTAAGGGCCGTGGTTCAAGTTTATGACCAGGTTCGACTGCTTTTCGAACTCTAATCTCAAAGTTCGACACAAGTTCGACTATTACGCACATAACTTGAAAACGAGCTGCAACCGCCTGGCGAAGGAGGGGTACGTGCAACATTTTAACGAACTACATCTAGAAGCCGACACGTTTGCCTTTATATTGTGTAAGAAATGCCAATTCTCTAAAACCTAAAACAAGTTATATTATCAATTTTTACCTACCGTAAAATCCCGAGCAAGCGCCCACTCAAAATTTGAAGATTATCATTTAAAATTGGAAGATGGGCGCTTCTTAGGTCAACATGTAAAGTTGTCCAAGGTCTCGTTAAAGTCAGGAAATAATGTTTTCGTCAATCCTCAGACGTATTTTGCTCGAAGGTGAGGTTTACCAAATGTTAGCGACATCCTCGTTTACAATGAAGGTAACTGTCGGAGTAACTGCTCAACTTTTTGTTGCCTCTTTTACGGCAGCCCAATGGGTCTCTGCTTCCTGCAACCGTCCAAGGACCGGTAACTCGGTCACCAAGGCTCGCCCTCGTTATACAGATGAACTATGCAATTCAAGGCGGCAAGAGTTGCCGCGTGTGAGGGAATATTTAACCGACCGGTTAGTTACCGCAGTCGGTAAGCAACTGGTGAAACCTGCCTCGTCAGCTGGCCTTAGTTGCTCCTTCGGCCCCCTAAATCAAGCTTGATGTTCTCTAGCGCTTCAAGCACTTTGGGCCACCGGTACGATGAGGTCTCGAGGCCGCTGCCTTACCAGTGCCAAGGTCACTGTGCAGCGTATTAGATTGTCACGATGCACCCCCGTTACATGTCAGCGAATGGTTATCGAAAGTCTACTACCATACCGAAGAACGCACTACAACTTTTCGCTTCCCGGATTATGGAAGAGGAAATCTACCTGGACTCTATCTCGAGTTTAAGTTTTAAGTATTCCTCTGTGTTCAATCTGGATTTCAGGTTTCCAGAAACAATTCCAGTTCCATAATCTAGATAGGGAAAAGTTATACCGAGTTATTTTCGGTAGGGTAGAGTAAAAACAACCAAAATCATAAGGCGCCAAGCTATAAAGTTGTTCAAAAGCCTCGACGAGGTAGAAGGGTGAAAGGCACGCTTGGGAACTGGTGTAATCTGGAGGCTATGCGGATTCATCCGGGCACCGCTGATCGTAATACAGACGACTACATGTCAACGGCCGCGATTCTTCGAAGGACAAGTCTCCTGCACCGTGTGTCCAACTACTTATTTTTGCTGCATCACCTCCCCTTCAGTGAGACCAGAGACGCACCAGCCGCGCGAGGCAATACCACAGATGACAAGGCTTGCGCCTCATCACTAGTGCATTCACGCAGCACCGCCTAGCTTACCGCCAGCTAGCCTCCCAGCGTCTCACAGCAAGAGCGACTAGCACGGGACGACCCGGGTGGATGGTTGCACGAGGCTGAACCCTTTGAATCGGGCGGCGACTTGCGCCACCTAGCCAGCGTTTTAACATTTATTTAACCCAAAGACTCAGTGGAGCTTCAGCGGGTCGGGGTCCACTAACGATGACGTCTTGGGCAGGCCTTGTCTTCTAGGTGGCATTGACTCCAGGCCTTCTGGACGCATGGCGAAAGCCAGACGCCCGTAGTAGTGTCTGCCGGCCTCCGCCATGAGGGGCAGCCCCCAGCGCGGACGCCCGCGCAGATCCCCGCGGAGACCTGGCGAAGGGCCAACTCGACAGCACGCGGGGCGCCGCCCTCTCTCCGCCGAAAGCAAGCAGCCCCCCAACCGAAAGTACCAATTTAAATGAGCTCCCGTCGGCGTAACGAAATCGAAGGCCCATCGAAATGGTCGACCCTGCGTAGGCCCTGATTATAGACGTGCTGCCGCGGAGGTTATATTTGACTCGCTCGCTCATCGCGCCTCCTCCTTGCCAGCGAGCTCTCGAAACCGTCCCGACAAACGCGGAGAGCGAAACAAGTTTTTTTTTTCGCGGTTGTAACGGCACATTGGTGCTTACGTAACGCCCTGTTGCGAGTCTGGAGAAAGGGTTAAAAGAGCGTAGCGTGTAATCGCGTTTGGGGTACGTCAATGGAGAAGGGCGGCAGCTGCCGGTGCGTGCGGTGCTGCGGCCTGGCCAACAAAGTTCATTCCACCGGTTTGACGGCAGGTGGGACCTTCCAACGTATAAAGTTGGGTCTTTGATCGGATCCAAATATATACAACGACAAATGGGAAAACAAGTAGCCCAATCAGACAAGAGCGGTTGAAAAACAGACCTCTTTATTCGAGTAGCTCCTAAATGTTTCAAACAAATTAAGAAAAAAACGATTTGTAGTATAATTTAGAGTCTTTCTGATCTCCTCGTCGTGCCCAAATTAATCTTCCTTCGAAGTGCACCTCCATTTTGTGCAACAAGGAGCCACGACGCGGTTCTAAAGCCTAGAAAGAGACCGGACGCACGTCCCTCTTCGAAGCAGCCATTATTGCATTGCCTCCGAAAACTCCTCCCTGAGCTCGGTCATGAACACCAATCAATCCATCTAGGGCGACCAAGGCACATATTTCTCTAATAATAAAAAATACTCAGTATTTTTTGCTGGCCGGTTCTTTTTCGGCTCGACGGGGACGCTACCGCCACTAGAAAAACTCGCCAACAATGTCTAACTGACCGGTCTCCAACCAGTGTCTGCCGCCTGTCCGCCTGGTGACACGATAGCGATTCCGGTGTCCGCGCAGCGACTGTAAGCGTACCTGCGCCAACTCGCTCTCTCAACACGAGCCGACAAACGAGGCTGAAGACCCGTCCCACAGCAGACGGTTCTCGCCCACGCTGCGTGCCACCCCACGAGCCAACACTAACCGCGGTCAGACTCCTTATACATCGTACAACAAACACGGCGTTCGCCGCAGACATGACGACAGAATTATCAGCTAGCAAGTCTCGAACACGCTCTACATACGTTTGTACGCTTCGAACAATGCCTGCTGACTGTTCGGAAATTAAAAACAGCGCGGAAAGACGAGGACCAGACAAAGAAGTGACACGGACGTAGCGCTGACTTACAACTGAGTTTAATGAACGGAAACTCGCAATATATATTTGCGGTGTCACGAACAAAAAAGAAAAAATTCAGCCCATGTGATGTATCACCAATAAAAATAAAACAATGATAAAAAACATTGAAAAAACATTGAAAATAAAAATGAAATGCGCCATGACACAGCCGTACAAAGTATGTGCTAAAAATCGAGCAAGTCACGGAACCAGAAAATTCAACTCTTTGCCTGAGAGGGCCACGGAAGGACTGCTTACACATGCTGCACCCAACCTCGCTATCTCAACAGCCTCTAGAATTTCCCGAGTAAGTTGGTCCCTATGACGCTTAACAACCTCACACCGTTGGAAGTCGGGAAGGCACCCACAGTCGCGGCAATGAATGCCCAGGTGACCAGACACGGTTGTGGAGACACTGTAAGCGTGCTCTCTCAACCTGTCGTTGAGACAGCGGCCCGTCTGGCCAACGTAGCGCCTGCCACACGTCAGAGGGAGAGAATACACAACCCCCTCCGAACACGGAACGAAGCGATCTCGATGCCTCGTACTGCATCCCGTGGCCGCCCTCGAAGAAGGGTTAACAGCTCTGCACAACCTGGACAGCTTGTCCGGGGCAGAGAATAAAACATCGACGTCACACCTGCCAGCAATGCGTTTTAGGTTGTGGGACAGGCCGTGTACGATATCTTTCAGCAAAGATATTGCTGAAAGATATCAAGAGCAGCCCTATGAGAAGTGAAGAAGAGGCCAACAACAGAAAGGGAAGGGAAAGAAGAAAGTTTGTGGTTATTCCCTACGTACACGGCCTGTCCCACAACCTAAAACGCATTGCTGGCAGGTGTGACGTCGATGTTTTATTCTCTGCCCCGGACAAGCTGTCCAGGTTGTGCAGAGCTGTTAACCCTTCTTCGAGGGCGGCCACGGGATGCAGTACGAGGCATCGAGATCGCTTCGTTCCGTGTTCGGAGGGGGTTGTGTATTCTCTCCCTCTGACGTGTGGCAGGCGCTACGTTGGCCAGACGGGCCGCTGTCTCAACGACAGGTTGAGAGAGCACGCTTACAGTGTCTCCACAACAGTGTCTGGTCACCTGGGCATTCATTGCCGCGACTGTGGGTGCCTTCCCGACTTCCAACGGTGTGAGGTTGTTAAGCGTCATAGGGACCAACTTACTCGGGAAATTCTAGAGGCTGTTGAGATAGCGAGGTTGGGTGCAGCATGTGTAAGCAGTCCTTCCGTGGCCCTCTCAGGCAAAGAGTTGAATTTTCTGGTTCCGTGACTTGCTCGATTTTTAGCACATACTTTGTACGGCTGTGTCATGGCGCATTTCATTTTTATTTTCAATGTTTTTTCAATGTTTTTTATCATTGTTTTATTTTTATTGGTGATACATCACATGGGCTGAATTTTTTCTTTTTTGTTCGTGACACCGCAAATATATATTGCGAGTTTCCGTTCATTAAACTCAGTTGTAAGTCAGCGCTACGTCCGTGTCACTTCTTTGTCTGGTCCTCGTCTTTCCGCGCTGTTTTTAATTTCCGAAGTATGTACCAACTCGCCCAAGCCTCAACTTTAGCTGCTGACTGTGTTTGTATGGGGGCCGTCCCACATGGAAGACACACGCCCTAGAGAGCCTGCAGGACGTCTTTTACACGTTGTACTAGCCACGTGACGGCGGCTTCGTATAGGACAAACGAAACAACCCGAACAGATCCTCGCCCTAAGGTGATTATCCAATCTGCGGCATCTCTACACCCCATGGCTGACGGAGAAGCGGGAAGCTGCGCGCCGACCTTCGTCCGTCCCTCTGGCACACTCTCCGCGAAGACTCATGAGGCCGATGGTGCGGTCACGACTCTCGGAGGGCAGGGCCAATTACTCCCGAGCCCAACGGTCGCTCGCAGTTTTCACGGGGTCAGCTCGGGCTACGAGCCGAGACGCTAACCTCCGAAAGATGAACACGTTCGGGCGTCGCGCGCGCACCATGTCAGCCACGTGGGATTCCACGCCTATTGACAACCTCATATATGCGGGGCGTGGCAGACGAAGACACGGTGTTCGCTCTGCAAACATGACAGAATTACGTCTCGCTCATGTACGGAGCACGTTTGCTTCGTACATACGTATGAACATGTCTGGAGACAATTTGTTAGTGTGGCCAATGTGACATGACCGCCATACAGGGAAGAAAAGGGCCTGAAACTTGTACGAGCAGCGAGACCGTGGCCTTAGGGTTACAGCCCAGTAACGGCAGGCCCACTTGGCTTTGGCTTCCTTATTGGCTAGTGGATCATTCTCGTTGCCTGCGGAGCGAAAAGAGGCTCGGCGCAACACCAAACTTGACGGGACGCGCGGGTGCTGACACGCGTCGAGAAAGACGCCGTATGCCGTGGCATCGCATATTGGACGGCGCTCAGGTTTTCCTTGCCGATTTTTGTTAATTACTTCGTTGTTAAGCCTCGCAACCAGAGCATACATTTCAAAGCAAAAAACGTCCAAGATTCCAGTCTTTTTTATTTTTTTTAATCACGTTGCTCACGGGCAAGCTCGTCTCAAGTTTAAAGAGAGAGAAAAAAAAGTTATTGCCCTTGTGCAACATATCCTTGACATTTACTGATAAGAGAACCAGCGTCCGCACACTTAATTCGGGGTGGCACTCTTGTTCGAGAACAAGCTTGGGATCACAGCGAGAGAGAAAGCGAGAAAGAGATCGCCCACACCTTTTTTACAGTGCGCTATCCTTTCCATCTGCAATATCACAAGGACCCAGTACCCTTTCGCCTTTAAGGCACCTTTACCCACACAAAAGGACATCGAGCCTGAAAGAAGCGACTTGCCGACTCTGATGGCGCTACGAAGATATCAGCTTATACGACTCCAAAACCGCAGATAAGAAAAACCGAGTACGCGGCGGTAAAAGAAATAAAATAAACACGAAAAAGCGCCCCATGGGAAAGTATCTCCAGATGTAACGACTTCCTTATCTTGTTCACATACTTTCCTCGTTATCTAAACGTTGCACCGCGCTACATAGCCCGTATAGGCTAGGGGTCAAGTGGATGACGGTACTACATTGAAGGGTCGTATCAGCGTACAGACATTTGCCACCCATTCAACGCAAGTCGAGCCACGGCGTTTTGAAGAACGCGCCCGAGTGCAGAATGCGAGCAAAGCAGACAGTATCATCAAACGACAACGTAGTCATCTGAATAAGCGAGGAATATCGGCTCCAGCTTGAGAATAGTTTTCCCCCTTCACAAAAAGGACCGAAGAGCAAATAAAAAAACGGCCACATTTGCAAATGGGGACTAAAGCGACTCGAGTGTCGCCGCCAGCGCTGTCACGCCTGCCCTTCCTGCAAATCGAAAGATAGCCGGACTCCTGGGAGCGGATGACTTACGAGGGTGTGAACCAGGCGGTCTATTTGCGTATCTCGGCGCAACGTGTTTGCGGCAAAACGCCGCTCGACGCAAAGAAAAGGGAACAAAAAAGAAGAGCTGTACGAGGAAGTCTGTTTGAAGAACCCGCCATTTCGCTTTCGAGGCGAAAGTTAGCGAGACAGAAACCAAAGACGAATAGACAAAGATAATAAAGATATATATAAGGAGGAACTTTTTTGTGCGGTTGGGTTGCTTCGGAGTAACGAATTAAGATAACGTCTAGTCCGGTTTCTAATTAATACTAGCCGGGTGACGAGACTTGAATACTTAAGTTGCCCAGAAAACACGCTAGCTACGACGAAAAAAAAAAAAAAAAGTACGAAGGTAGAAAACTTTAGCGAAAGTTTGCTGGAGGAAACGACGCAACTTTACGCACGCGCCGATAAGGCTTTTTTCTTCGTGGCATTTTTTTTTACAAAACGTTTAATGGCTAGTCTGAATGGGGCAACGGGCGGACCCGCCCCGCGAATAACTGCCTCCGGACTACGGCTCTCCGTGACAGCGGTCGGGTTCCTGCAAGTCGGCGCTACTAAGTTCACAGGGCGACCGATAGATTTGGATACTTTTAGTGCGACGAGCCTCGCGGAGCGTGCGTGCGTGCGTGCATGTCCCCTCGTTTCGGACTTTCGAAACTATAGGACCTCGCGAGGCGAGAGGCAAACCCAGATACGGAATCGTGTCCGTAACCTGGGAGTTCGTGGAAAATGAGCTCATAAGCGTCGAAAAGCGCGCCGATAGCCGGCGGGAAGTAAAGGTGCTCGGCTGGGAAGGCGCCGCAGGGGTGGAAAAGTCACGTGCTGTCGAGAGCACCGCCCGGCGTGCTCGCTACGACGCTCGCTCCTCGCTGCCTCGTGCACGCCGACAAAACGGCAGGAGCCCGGAGGCACGTCTCCGAAAGAACGGTGCTGAGGCATGTGCCCCTACTCGAGAAGTTGGGCGTGCGGCTCACCTGACGCGAGCCCTGGAGCAGGAAAGCCGCCGTGAACAGCCCGAAGAGAAGAAGCAGGCTGTGTCCCGATGCCATCGCTAGACATCGAATGACCCGCAGCAGGAACACACACACTCGTCCGCGCTGACACCCGCACAAGCGCCGCCGTGCCCACTGTGATGCGATGTGCCGCCGTCAATTTTGAACGAGCTCCCCCGCGCGGTTCCTGCTCCGATAGCGCCCTCTGCACTCGAATGGCCGTACGACGGCCGCCGCTGTCGGTGGCTTTCGGCTTCTTCTTTGCGGCTATTTATCGCCCTCTTCCGAGGCTCGGTTTCGTTTTGCAACTGGGCGCACGATTTAATGGCCGGTGCCTCTATCTGCGAAAATACGTGCTAGGTTTCGATAAATATGAGGAGGCTCTCCCGAAGTCGAAGAAGAAGCGGCGGCGGCGGCGAGGGACCGGCCGGTGCGGGAAACCGGTTGATGCTGGCGGAGGGGGGGTGTAAGCCGCCACGCGGGAACAGCGGCGCGCCGACGGATCGCGGGGAGTGGTACGAGAATATCGTCTGCTAACGCCGGCCGCAGCTGACGGCGTGCTTCGGCCGCAAGAATTCACACGCTGAAACTACACACCATCGCGCTGCGTGCCCCCGACCGCACTTGTTCGCTTTTATGCGTAGCGCAAACCTTGGATCCTTTCCTTTTTCTTTGCTGTGTGTTGGTATCGAAAGCTCGGCGCGCGGCCAGCTTGCCATGCCGCGAGCGCGCCGAGCAAGCTGGGTGCGTGGTCGCCGACTACGAACCCCTATGAAGTTGCGAACTGCGTGGGATAGTATGTGTTCGCTCGTTCCTTTAATGATCGCAGTCCTTTCCAGCGGAAGCCTTCCTCTAAATTATGACTGCACGGAACACAACACCACTGACCTTTACCTCCGACCGGGAGAGAAACAAATATAAACGGACCAAAAAACTAAATAATAATAAAATTAGGAAAAAAAAAAAAAAAAAAGCAGGGTACGGTTAGCGCGGAGAAAAAAGTTCCCAGAAACGCCGAGAATGTGTTGCGTAAGACGACGCCTGCTTTGAGTGGCCGGTCAAATGCCGGCAGCTCATTTCTCTGGCGTGAGCTTCGCCCTTTTCTTGCCCGCTCGCCGTGCCGTATTAGTACCACCCCTAAATCTCTTGCGTTTCCTTATTTTTATAACGGCAGTTGATAAATGACGACGACCGCGATGGTGGCCACCGCACGGATTTGCGAATATTTCTGATTAGATTCTAAGCAACTTCCACGTTAATTCATGCAATAATAGCTTAAGTATTTATTTTATTTTTATTTTATTTTTCTAGTAAACGGTTGGGACGAGTTTTCTGATGGATATCATTAATGCACGTACATTATTGTTGTCGCTGTTTTTTTTTTTTTATTGTAAAATGTATGTATTAGAAAAAAATTATCGAAGTTTTTGTGTGAGTGTGAACCTTGCCCCGATCAGTGTTCGGTCATTTTGACAAAACAGAAGACTGAAGCCCTAAAAGTATGAAAAATTACGAAGTCACTTTGGTGTGCGAGCAAGATTTCAAAAAGGGTTCAAAACCGCGTATTTAAGTCATTTTGATGGAGCGTTTTTAAGCCTCAACTGTCTGGACAGTAGAGTATCCCATAATATCATTTATTAAATGGTACATCGAATTATACAAACATTAAGTTTACAATTCGTGCTGTCTATTCAATTTTAACGTTCGAATGATTGCGGGTTTTATCAAGCACGCCTCAAGATCGCACATGCATTTTCAGAACGTAGATGTGCTACAAGACTCCACACATGATAGGGCAGACTTGCTGCGAGACTCGCAACGATGTATGACTCATTTCACCTTAAGTAAATGAGCAGCCGACGATATACGAGGCAATGGGACCGAACAAACAGAGTTACAATCACATCATGGCGTTTGGCTCCTTATAGTACTTACCCGTTCTAGCTTTTACCGGCTAAAGCAATCAAGCTTAGGAATTGCCCCGTGACTTGCGCTTTTAGCATTTGTGTCCGTCTTTCTGTGTGTTCTAGACTTGAACTGCGCTCGGACTTACAACGAAATGAACCGGCACGTTATCAGCTTAGTGCTGGGAGCCTTCCTGACTCTGGTTACCATCGCGCATGGGCACCTACCTAAGCTTACGAGACTCGAGTCCAGTTTACTGCATCTTGTCGGATTGTGCCCGCACTGACCAAACACTGCATGCTGTATCGAAACTTAAGAGGTCGCACTGTGCGGTCTGCGACCAACGCGAAGATATTCGCCGTGCTCTTTTTAAGAGCACGCCATGACGCTGCGCTTTTTGCGCTGTTCGGTTGGCCCTTCGGCTCATAACATCGGCGGCGCTCGGACCGAAGCTGAAACGAAGTATAAATCGCGGCTCGCGCGGTTAATATTGCTCTAATGTTTTGCTGTTGTTTTTGTGGTTTTTGTTCTTTTAAGATTAGGCGCAGCCGACGCTACGAGCTGAGACGACAAACCGGACATCTCCAAAAGGGCAGCATCACGGAGTCCGTCATGTGTTCTATCATCGCTCAACCAATCATAACCAAAAAAAAAAAAAAAAAAGCCACAGTGACTTTTGCTTTTGAAGCTGCTTGATTGGCCCCATTAGCTCGTAGCGTCGGCTGCCTCTTCACTTAAGCTGAAACGAAACATAAATGTCAATTTAAGGAGCGCAAGAATAACGTGCGTTACTTTTTATCAGTAACGGTAGCGCGTTATTTTTCTTTGCCTGAGACGAGTAACCTATTTCGTTACATTTTTTTTTTTTTTTTGGTAACGCCGACAACTGTTACTTCATGCGGCCGGCATGCGGGGCGCGCTTTCGACGCCCTCGGCGCCCTCGGAAGCTCCTGCCACCGGCTTTGGAGACCTGCGGACGCAAACGGGCTGCGGTTCCGTTCTTCGGCTTGTCACGCCAAGCGCGTCCAGAACGGCGTGACAAGCTGAAGAACACACTTGCGTCCAGTCCGACCGGGTGCAACTGCAATGGCCTGCGACGACGGGTTGCTATGGCAACAGCTGCGTCGACTCCAGCGCAGCTCGTTTATCGAATAAGTTGCAATATACGATAACATTCATATGCGTTTTATAGACCAGTGCCGCCATGTCGGTTTATGCTGACGCCATGACACATTGGGGAGGGGGGGGGGCTGCGCTTTTTGAAAGACCAAGATTTTTTTAGGAACCTTCACACACCTCGTGGTGCAAGAACGTCAGAGATGCATAGTGACGAAGCTCCAGGAACAACACCGATGACAAGAGCGCTGCGTAAAGAGCAAAAATCTTGTTTCATGCGCAGCCCCTCTCTTTACGAAGCCTGCGTTTGAGATTATTATTTTCCATTTTTATCGCTGAGGCCTAGGATTCGGGGACACTGGTCTATACGCTTTATTCTTCAAATCGCGGGCTGAAATTTTGTGTACACTTTCACGAGGAAGTTCGGGTATACGTGCCACAAGTTTTTTATATGGAACTAACGAATTCCCTTTCAGGCTGAGAGGACCTTTAAACTCGTCGATTTTGATGCCTTTAGCTGCTCCTGCAGCTTTTTGTCACCCCCCCCCCCCCCCCCCCCCCCCCCCCCCCAATCGGCGAACGTTGTCATTTTGGGACCTTTTTTTTGCCCGGGGAAACAAAAAATGACCGCATCTCCACGTGGTGAATGATGTTGATTGGGTCGAAGCTCTGGTGGTGCTGATACGCTGAGCCGCAGCATGCCGAGCTTTTCGTTCGTTTGCATCCATGTCAGAAAGAGAATGTGTGGTATGGAACGTGGTTATATACGCATTTCAGCATTTGAACGCAGCGCCTTCTCGTCTATAAACGTTGAGCCAATGCATGCACAGTTTAACGCGATTATACACGCATTCGACCGCAGCGCCCTCTCCTGTATAGACGTCGAGCGGCTACATGCAACGTTTCATCCATGACATCCCCAGCTCTTGAGTTACTACCACATCTCAGAGCCCCCCACTCGTCCCGCAGTCGTGGCCGAGTGGTTAAGGCGATGGACTAGAAATAAAATTGAGGTCTCCCCGCACAGGTTTGAATCTGTAGTAAAGTACTACCGAATCGCCGGTGTGGCGATATGTTCTACTAAGAACTGAAGAGCCAGGACAGTAAACGTCTTTACTTCATGATGGCGGATGCCGAACCCCGCTCGCGCGCTCGGCTCCAGACGAGTGTGTGTGTCGTCGTCGTCTAGTCTCAGTTCCCGTCATATCTTCCCCCTTAAAAAGAAGACTGGAAGGGCTGAACCTTTTTCCTTTCTCGAGTCGAGCGCCGTGGAAGTGGCACAGGAGTTGGGAGCGGCTGGTTCTGGTTTGTTGAGGGACTTTTAAATGAACTTGGGTTTCCGGGAATTGAATCAGTGGGATTCGGGCCCGGCAATGGGTCCAGCCCTCGTTCAGCTAGAGCTCCGTCGCAGGGAACCTTGCCCTCTGATGATGTAGGTGTGAGTGGCGCCTCTGGGTCAGTCTATTCCGGAAACCCAAGTGGGTCTTCTGTGTGCCACTGGCGAACTTGGTCAAGATGGCGACGCACCAGGTCCGAATTGGTTTGTATTGTCACCATGAGTGAGCCTCCTGCGCTCTTGACGATTCCCGGCAGCCACTTTGGTCCCTTACCAAAGTTTCGGAAGAATATCTTTCTGCCCGGTTAAAAAAATGGCGGAGTGGGCTGACTCCCGCCCTGTGCAGTCAGCTCTGACCTCTTGTCCGGAAAGCACGTGTCCAAACGTGACCGGATCTGGTATCCCAAAAGTAACCGGGATGGAGACTTGCCCGAAGCCACAGGCGTGCGCTGATGATTGAGAAGCAGTCGGATTGTGGAATCCGACTGCTTCTCAGCAATCCGAAGTTGTCGGATTGTGGAATCCGACGTTGCCTGATTGGTAGCTGTAGCTTCAATCCACTTCGAGTATCCGTCGATGACAATCAGGATCATGTTTCCGTCGACGGGCCCGGCATAATCCAAGTGTAACCTCGACCAGGGTTCCCGGTCACCGGCCAATCGACAGGTTTCTGCGCTGCTGGCATAGAAGCCGCTTAAATACATTTCTCACATCTCTGGGTGAGGTCTACGATAGCCGAGTCCAATGAGGGCCACCAGAACTTTGAGCGAGCAACCGTCTTCATGGCCGACGCACCTTGGTGGGTCTCGTGGAGGAGCTTGAGGACAGCTTCGCGAGCCTTTTTTGGAACAACGACTCGGTTTCCCCAGTACAGCAAGCTGTGATGCACCGAAAGCTCGTCTTTCCTGCTCCAGAAAGGTCGAAGCCCCTCTTGCTCCATCAATAGCTTCCGCGGCCATCCGCGCTGGATATAACTGATGACGCTACGCAACGTCTTGTCTTCCGCGGTCATCTGTGCCATCTGTTTCGCTGACACCAAGCCGTTATCCAGCTCCTCCAAGGAAGCAATTATTTCAGGAAGATCCTCCTCTTGTAGTTCCTGCGAATCCGCTTGAAGGGGAAGTCTACTCATGGCATCGGCATTGGCGTTGCTTGTCCCTGGCCGGTACTCGATGCGATAGCTGTATCCACCCAGGATGATGGCCCACCGTTGAATTCTAGCCGCAGCCATCGTCGGCATGGGCTTTTCATGATGAAAGAGACCTACCAAGGGCTTGTGATCTGTAACCAGAGTGAACTCCCTACCCAACAAGTAGTCCTTAAACTTCGTGACAGCGAACACCAATGCCAAGGCTTCTCGTTCCAGTTGGGAGTAGTTCTTCTCAGCACTCGTCAGTGTCCGAGAAGGAAAACCGACAGGCTTCACTTCGCTTCCACAACGGTGGGAAAGGACGGCGCCAATTCCATGTGGTGAAGCGTCACATTCAAGAAGCAAAAGCTTTGTAGGGTCATAGTGAGCTAACATGTTGGACTCACTCAGAATCGTTTTTGCTCGTTGAAACGCCCTGTCTTCATCTTTTCCCCAATGTCATTTCACTCCCTTCTGCAACAGTGTGTACAAGGGGGACAACAATGTTGCCATGTTTTGCACAAACCGGTTATAATAAGTTACGAGGCCCAGGAACGAGCGAAGCTAGCTGACGTTCGTTGGTGCTCGGGCATGCTGGAGGGCCTCCAGGTTCTTGCCGGTTGGATGCAGCCCTTTTGTGTCAATCCTGTGTCCGAGGTAGATAACTTCTGCTTTCCAGAAGCAACATTTCTCCTTGTTCAGTTTGACTCCGTTATCACGGAGTACTTGCAGTACCTGACGTAGCCTTTCACCGCTGTCCCCGTTCTTTTCCGCTACCAGGACATCATCCAGGTACACTTGAACTCCAGAAATGCCTTGTAACAAGGTCTCCATTCTCCTCTGGAAGATTGAAGGGGCCGACGCAACACCAAAAGGTAGCCGGTTGTAGCAATATAGGCCCTTGTGCGTGTTGATCACCGTCAACTTCTTGGACTCCTCCTCTAATGGAATTTGGCTATAGGCTTCCCGAAGGTCCAGCGTACTGAAAAGGTCACTGCCATTCAGTGATGCGAAAATGTCCTCAATCAGTGGTAACGGGTACTGCTCCGTTGGCCAAGCCTTGTTCAAGGTGAGTTTAAAATCCCCGCAGAGCCTGATACCGCCGTTTTTCTTTACGACCGGCACAACTGGGGTTGCCCATTCAGAATAGGTAACAGGAGAGAGGATACCGTTCTCCACCAGGCGGTCGATCTCGTCGGTAACCTTCTGTCGTAGCCCGTACGCCACAGGTCTGGCCTTCCAGAACTTTGGTGTCGCTCCTGGGCTCACGTGCAAATGTACTTCCGGTCCTTTGATGAGACCCAAACCCGAGTGAAAAAGTTCTTGGTATTCTGCCAATACCTGATTCAAGTCTCCATGTTGCTCAGTCTTCAAGGACAACAGCTGAGTTGGGAGAAGGCAGAAGGCTCGAATCACGTCACGGCCAACCAGACTTGGTCCGTTACATCCCAAAACCGTTAACTCGGCTTTTACTTGACGTCCTTCATAGCTGACCGTCAAGCTCAACTTCCCGATGATTGGCACCCTACAGACGTAGCATGACAGACTTAACGTGGTTTCTTGCAACCGAGGCCACCTTGCTTTGTTTTCTTCATATACCCTTTTTGGAATGACGCAGACCGGGGAGCCGGTGTCCAGTTCCATGAGTAGGTCAACACCCCCCCACGTGAACAACCGTCGGACCGGCGCAATTAGGTTCAACGTGTCCTCTCGCTGGGGTCGTGGAAAAAGGCTGTCAATGCCACAGTCGTCATCACATTCTGTTCCAGCAAAGGCGTTGGCCCCTGCACGCGACGTAGTCTCGCGTGAAGTGCAACGCTGGGCAACATGTCCAATCTTCCCACAGCGAAAACAAGTCTTCTTCCGAAACCCGCAGTCCTTGGGGAGGTGTGAAGTTCTCCCGCAACGGTAGCACGCCTCCGATGCTATCACCTTCTCTTGGATCCTGCCAGGATTTCGGGTTTGAGAGGTCTTGCTCCCTCTCGCGGTTATCTTCTGGAGTTCTCCCTCTGGCTTCACCATTTGTGTTGCATCTTTTGTCGCTGCTTCTGCAGCAACTGCCATGTCCACCGCCGACTCCAGCGTCAGGTCCCGGCGTGCCAAGAGAGTCTGCTGTAGCTTCTCGTTACGCAGCCCACAAACTAGCCGGTCCCGTAGTATGCGGTCGACCATCGACCCAAAGTTGCATTTATCCGCGATGCGCCGCAGCTCCACCAGGAAATCGTGAACTGTCTCGTTTTCTCCTTGTCGGCGGCTGAAGAAACGGAAGCTCTCCGCTATCTCATTTGGCTTCGGCGTGAAGTAGTTATCAAGGTGCTTGACAGTTTCGTCGTAGCTCAGCTCGGATACTTGTAATGGTGCGCAACTTGCCGACAACACCCGAATAGCTTTGGTTCCTAACGCAGAGACTAGAAGCGCACGCTTCTGAGGCGCCGACGTGATCTTATTCCCCTCGAAGTAGGCTTCGACTCTAATGAAATAAGAGTCCCATCTGTCTGTAGCCTCGTTGAAGGGCGGAACGTTGTACGCCATCCATGCTGAGATGACCGGTGGTGACCCGCCGATCAGGGGACCGTTTCCGGCGTGGGTGTCCGTGTTCCTCGTCGCCAATGTAGTAAAGTACTACCGAATCGACGGTGTGGCGATATGTTCTACTAAGAACTGAAGAGCCAGGACAGTAAACGTCTTTACTTCATGATGGCGGATGCCAAACCCCGCTCGCGCGCTCGGCTCCGGACGAGTGTGTGTTGTCGTCGTCGTCTAATCTCAGTTCCCATCAGAATCCTGTCGACTGCGAAAACATTCTTTCTTTTCTTTTTTTAAGAAGACAGATGGGATGGCAATCGATGTGAGCATGGACGCCGGACAAGGCTAGACCCTAAGGAGCTTCGCCCCTAGAAGGCTCGAGGTACCCCTAAGAACTTTTTATGAGCTGTGAATGCGAAAGCACGGCAAGCCGCTTTTCGTTTTCTTCTTTAATTTGCGGCGTACAACGCGCTGACCTTTGGCATGGAACGGTGGAACCGCTGCTACGAGGACACGCAGCGCCATCGGGTGAGCGATCGTTCAAACTGTCGTGTGCTTTGCGGCGCGAGGAAGGAACAGACAGCAACGTAGTTTCCAGCAGGACGAACCCCTTGGTTTATTCCATCCGCCGCATAAATTGCCACGGGCCGGACAACCGATAAGAGGCGAGCGAACGCGGTGATCGGTGATAACACAACAGTGTGACAACACAGTCAGGATGACACCACACAAACTGACGCGCAGCGGCCAATGGGAGCCTCGTCGACGCGCGCCAGCCAATGGGACCGAAGTGTAAAAGGTGCCGTTAGCTTTGCGAGTGGTTTCATTAAGTGCCGTTTTGCATGGTTTCAAAGCTGATGACGTCGGCTCGCTGCACGAGACCCCCCCCAGTTCATGCTTTCGCATTACAAAAGTCAGACGGGGCGAGATCGGGTGAATCGGTAAGGTGGACTACGGGGGCCGTGCCGTTTTTGTAAACAAAACTGCTCAAAACTCGACGCGGTTTGCGCAGAACGACAACCTGAGTTGTGGAGAGACTGGGTGTGTCCACCATGACAACGCACCTGCCCACACCACGCTGAGTGTTTTGACCAAAAACAACTTGACGCTTTGCCTCACTCTGTTTATACACCAAACCTTGCACCGTGTAACTTTTTTTTATTTCCCCGGGTGAAAAAAAAAAAGCTATAAAAAGGAAACGAAATACCGTCGAGAGTTGGCTAGTTCATACTCGTTGATAATAATGTAGAAACAGCAAAAAAATAAAAAAAATAAAAGCACGGACGGAGCAGAAGAGCCACAAAGAAGCCTTCCCGTTCGGGGCTATTGTCACTGAAAAAGAGACATGGCAGCGACAGGTGGCATCGTACCTTCAAGTGCAGCTGTCCACCCTGAGCATCAGAGACCCGCTCCGGGTGTGTAACTCAAAGGAGCTTGCGTATTTTCTGAAGGCGTGTGAAATGAGGGACTGCGGTGATTTCAGTATGGATGTGAAGAATCTCTTCTACCCCTCTCTCACGAACGACTGATGTCGTCAGCGTTGGCGTGCATCGAGACCGACGCGGAACTTTCCTTCAGGAACTCGAATGGCGTAATGCTGTATTGTCTTTTGGCTCCCCTGCAGTTCTGCCTACTATCATTGGTAACAGCGTGGCGGGATCGCTGCTTCCTGCAAAAAGCGGGTGTCTGCTAAGGTTCCTGTGAGGCCCCCATTTTAAGGCTGCGGTCCCACGGCAGCCATCTTGAACAAGGCGTTAGTTCAACCAATAGATGGCGACACGCACCCGTGGGGTGGCCGAGAGATTGGTTCACAGTGGGATGGCTCGAGCACCATCACGTTCCCCTCGTGGCCTTGCTCGCGCCGCTGCCAGCTGTGCTGGCTGTGCTCAGCTAGCTCAAGTAGCCTGGCCCATCAAACGGATGTATGCCAGAATGTCAGGCTGGGTGTAAATTGTTCTCTGATATAGGGACATGCGGTTCGGCGGCTGTAACGGGCTTTCGCAATAAATCTTACCAAGAAGGAATGAAATGTTGATTGACGTGTCAATATTCTATCAATGAAAATTTCCTCTGCAGGAATGCACGCTCAGTAGACTCAGTCTTCCAAGACACGAGTGGAAGTGGACGTCAAGTATACACTGTTTCGCGATTTACGGTACTTACCTCGCCATTATAATGACGACTGAAATAACGTCACGAAATATTGTGTTTCACGGGGTCCGGAAGATGTTGTAAAGGCTGTTACATTATAGTTCCCAGAAAACAAACGCCGTTGCAATATTTTCGGAAGTACCGACACACATAATGTTGTAAGTACAGCTTATGAGGAATATGATGAAAACCATCAGAAGAAACAGGAAGACGTTTATTTGCAATGATGACGCTATGAATGAACGGCGTTTAGCGACGGCAAGTTATGAGCGTTCGGGAATTTATAAGTTCACGTGATTGCTAACTATGGACATGCGTTTTTGTCGAGAGATGGTGTTACGGTGATGACCTGATATTGGACGACTCGTGGCAGACGAACAAGCAAGTTTCTTCTCAGCGAATGGTAAGTGTCCAGTGTCAAGCACAACACGTGGCTACCGACGTTGTCGACGTTTCGAACACTTACCGTTTTCGACAAAAGTCCTGGCACCTAGGCTAACTTTCTGGAAAGACTCGAAGTCTTCCTTGAGTCCAACGCCATCATGAACAGTAACCGAAAACGATCCACTATTCAATCCGTGGGTGGTGAAACGTATCCGCATCTGCGGAGTCATGGGCGATGCGTACTCTAAGTGGCTGGAAGTTTACACGATGCCTGCCACGACGTCCAAACAGGTCATTGACGTTCTACGGTCTCTTTTATTTACTTTTGCCCTACCGAAAATACTTTTCTCTGATAACGCACCAAATCTTGCTTCAAACAAAATAAACAAGTTTGTGAAGAAAAAAACCCGGCATCAGGCATCACATGAGTGCACCATGCCATCCTGCAACTAACGGGCATGCAGAACAGATGGTGTGCAAAGAAAAAAAAAAGCCCTTCTGAAGCTTACGAAAGAAGCAGTTTAGTGAAGAATCGCCAGGTTGTTGTTCCAGCAGCACGCGACGGTCTTATCTTACACGGTAAAAACACCCGCCGAAGCAATATTCGGCGGACGAAGAGCCACACCCCTCGATCTCATGATACTATGGCTTACTAACGAAGATCGAGAGATTCCCAGATCGGGAGTAATTGCAGTTTATTCGGTCGGACAACTCGTCTACGTAAGGAATTTCAGCGGAAGTAGGGCCTTCCATGTAAAACTTGAGTAGAAAAGGCTCTATGTTGGATGATCAGATGGTGTCATCTCTCTGAATACGTTGAATATCAATGCCCTTGAGTGTAAATATAACTAAATCACAAAACTCTCTTTGTGTATTGTGTAACTGCCCTTGTACTTGATAGTAGAAGCTATGGTGGTGATTTGGATCTTTCACACCAGCCTCCTTTTTCTTATTTTTCGCCTCATACTCGTTTGCGGTTTAAGTATGCTTCAAGAATCTTTTGCAACGGGGACACTTTACGTCAACAAGGCCATTTGTTCCAAGTAGTCAATCAGGGAATGCTGCTAGAAATCCGTCCCTCCTATTAACGAATAAGCCGCTCTTCTGCACAGTGCAGTTTTCCTGTTCCACGTACAGTTGTAAAGCAGCATCCTCATTGATTCTACCACATTCTGTTGCGGGTGAAGAAAGTCTTTGGGTACACGATGCTTGAAACAAGTCTGGCACTGTACGTTGTGGTAGGACACCCACTAATGTCGTCGTCCTTATAGAGCCTCATCATTTAATCATTACCTCGTCACTTCACACTGCTCTTCATCAACAGTAAGTACAATAGGCTACCGCCATTTTACAACCCAAGAATTGAAAAATTGAGTCGTTCAGTCCTTTAACAAGTTTATTATTTATGTAATGTTATTACGTTACATTACCTCGAGACGATCGACGTCTCGACGCACAAAGGGGGGGGGGGGGGTCGGTGGCCGAGTGCATGGTCTAGCGCACACCAGCTCGGAGCACTTGGAACGAAAGCTCGCGCTGCAGAAGCCACACCGTCCCTGCCCGTTTCGATTTGAAAGAGCATCGTACCGGCGTGCGGTCGTGTATCACTACTGCGAGGTGCACGTTAAAGACACCAGGTTTGCGGTTGTACCGCACTGGCTAAATTGCTCATCTACAGCTGAGAGTCAGACGCCCACTAAGGCGGACTAACTTCCGGCTGTACAAACATACACACAACAATTTGCAACTAGACGCATAATAGCAAAGAGCACAGCGTGCCGCCTCTTTTCTTTGGATGCCTTTTTTTAAACCAGCGCGAGGTCGCGCGTTCTCTCTTTTGAGACGGCTAGAACGGTCGCACATAAAACCCGCGTTTCTCCTACCCGGCCGCTTCCTCCCCTCATTATGCGTAGTTGGTTATAACTAAATAAGCTATAATAATGGTGTATTATTCATATTTACTTTCAGTTTCAGTCAGGGACAAGGAGTTTCGCGGGAACTAGAGCAAATAAATTAGCTGCGCTTAGAGTATTGGCACTCTCTTCCCCGACAGTGTTGTGAACGCCGCCATTCTGGTGCTTCCGCAGAGCAGGCGCAACTGCCGATCGTCATGATTCAAAAGTGCGACATCCTCAGCATTAGATTCGGTGTTAGGAAGCTCATGTAATGTTGCTATGCTTTGTCGCACACTGCTTACAGTGGAGGACGGAAAAGCGTTTCTTGATTGATTGATTGATTGATTGTGATTTCAGATAAAGCTTCAAATAACTGGCAACCATGATTTTAAGCCACAATATGGCCAAGTGTCGCTACTCTGACGCGTAGCTTATTTAATGACACTATTCATGCTCTTGTTTAAGAGGCTTGTAATACCTAAAGCCCCTTGGTAAAGGCGTTTTTTACAAGTACCGCCAACCATTGTTGTGGAACCGCGCG
Organism: Ixodes scapularis; assembly: GCF_016920785.2. Taxonomy (NCBI): domain Eukaryota; kingdom Metazoa; phylum Arthropoda; class Arachnida; order Ixodida; family Ixodidae; genus Ixodes; species Ixodes scapularis. Next base: position 170,987,907 of record NW_024609846.1, on the reverse strand, counting down.
AGACACGTGCCACGAGCGGGTGCTCCGCCGCCATTCGCTTCCTAGAGCCGCTCAATTCAGTGCTGCGCCGCCATTCGCTTCCAAGGGCCGCTCGAGATGCGGGTCTCGTGCACTCGCGCATTTGACGCTACTTGCAGGACAAACGCAAACATATCGAGGGGCTTTAGTAATACCTGGAGGGGCCATGACGTAAGCCCCGTGGATTCCACAAGCCACTACCATTTGACACCTGCCTCTTTCTCGTTTTTCCCGCTTGTGCCTGTAAATTAGCTGCGGTTCAGAGTAACGACACTTGGCCATATTGTGACTTAAAATCATGGTTGCCAGTTACCTGAAGCTTTATCCAAAAATCACAGGAAACGCTTTTCCGTCCCCCACAAATGTTTAAACAACCCGCGACAGAGCATTGCAATATTGCATCAGTTTCCTAGCACCGTATCTAATGCTCAGGAGGTCGTACTTTTGGATCATGACGATCGGCAGTTGCGTTTGCTCTGAACAAGACCCAAAATGGCGGCGCCCAAAACAATTTTGGGGAACGGAGTGCCGATACTTTAAAGCTCATTTAGTGACTCTAGGCATGAAATTAACTCGGGTTATTATTTTCCTCTTCGTCTTTATTGTTTATTGATTTCAATCATATCGAATAATGAACACATTATATCACGCTACGCGTGTGTAATTATTTGTCTTAGATTTATTAACCTGACCCAGTACTTAAACCATTCATTTATCGATAGTAAATCTTGCAACATATTTTTTAAATGTGAAGGTAAAAAGACACGGAGATTGATGATGATACAGACGCCAACGCCGCCCTCGGAATTTGTTTGAACATTAGAAATCAGCAGTTTGTCTGCCATACGCCAGGTAGCGCAACAAAACACCCAAACAGTTTTTAATTGTTTTTAAAATTAGCTGAGCTCTTCACCTATTAAGAAACCAAAGCAGGATCATTGTGGAAATTTAATACATCGCAATTTATATCTATTCCAAACAATAAAGGTTATTAGATGCCAATAAATCTGTTTGATGTCCAAAAAAGATATGCGTCAAAAACAGGTAAGTTTGAAGGTCTCCTGGAGCGTTATAACTTTGAAAATGAAACAAAGCCATCGTCCACCTCTTGGGCAACCATTCTAGCTCTAAATGTTATAAAAGATTTTATCATAGTTTCATTATTTCCTCAGCGGCATTTGAAGTACCATGACTCGAAGCACCAAAAAGTGCTACGTTTGATATAAAATATCTGAACAAAAATTTTTTACACAACATTAAATTTTTTTTTTGCATATTACCAATTATAGGCACTACATTTGTAGTTAATTTCATTGTCCTAGCGCTTGTCATTAAAAACATATTTGTGCTGAAAAATGTCAATTTTAGGGCAATATTTGGAGGGATGAAAAAAACAAAGTTGTGCAAATACCAAAAAAGTGTATCGTTACATTCTGCTCCGACATCATCTTAACAAAACTGCTCTGTTGGAACAGTGCTATCTTTAATGGATCGTTCATAAAACATGAACTAGCGGAGCAAGTGAGGGTCCGCGCCATCATATTCGCAACGCTACAAATGCGCATGTACAGTAAAAACCAACACATACATAATATCAAATGAAAGGGGATTGCATTGCCTTTCGAATGACATCAATCCCACAAAACAGTATTTAAAAGGAGATGAGTAATGACCTGCCGAAAAGTACCTAAACTGCCACATTCAGTGGGACCGTGGCCTTAAGTGACATTTTCTTGGTGGAAGTAGGCCGTTAGGTTAAAAAGGGTTAAAAAAGCGGTCAGATATGTCGATGAACTTTTTAGTGTTTATGGAGGGCTGTGACGGAGGGGGTATGACAGCGACATCTGTGGACGAAGTGGTGGCAGTTTTCGGGGAGTGTGACGGAGGGCCCACATTCACCGTTGAGGTGCACAAAGAAAAGGTTCTCCACTACAGTTTCTTGACCTCTCTCTTCCCCCCGCGATGGTCATATACGTTGGTGTCACTCTCCGCGCTCCACGAAGGGCCTCCTTGACTGCAGGTCGGCTCATTCAAAAATGATTAAGAGGGGCATGACGATTTCGTGCTTAGGGGCGGCCTTTAAAAAGTCGTGCTCCCATACGGTGGGCGAGAGTTTCGGGAAGCAGGCTGACGGGTTACGAGAGGCGAGATTTCCGGCGGCGTTATTGTGTGATTTTGCAAGCACTTTATTGAAGCGGACCAAGGGATCCCAGACGAAGAAGCCCAGCGCATAGAAGAAAAGGCTTGTAGTGACCTCTTATCCACACAAAGTATCCCACAGTTTGAAGGACGTCGGAAACTAGTATAGCATAGTATATTTCAGACCCCCAAGAAATTGAAACAAATATGTTCTAGGGGGAACGTGAGAGTGGAAGGGTTTTCGAAAAGAGTGTGCAAAAAGAAACACGCGACACCGTTCGTAAGATGCTGTAACGAGGTTGTGAACGAAATCCCCATTTCGTGCAAGAAGTATGTAGGACTGACTGGAAGCCGTCTAAATGATAAGCTCAGAGAGCATAATTTTTTTATTGTTCCTAGGTCTCAGGGTTATTATGGATGTCCTTCACCAGCTCGCCTGCGTATTTGAGCTTTCTTCAATAATTCCTCTTTTGCTGCCACGGTCGGTGGGCGCTTCCCATTCCACTGGCAAGTGTGCACGTGTAAACCGTCCTTTGCTGACGCCACCATTTTAGGAAGAAACAAATCTAGAACTACGAGAGAAGTGCTCGAGGCTTTTCCCATTGTCACTTTGGGGAATCAGTGTGCAAGTAAAACGTCAATAGCGCTTTCGAAAAAGGAAATTGATTTTTGCGCACGAGAGCGAGAGGTGACCACGTGGTGATGTGACGGCTATAGGGCAAGGGGTATGACACACGCCTGACAGATAATGCCTGTTTGGTTTCTTCCTTTATGTTTCGTCCTTTTTTTTTTCAAGTAATACAAAATTCAGTTGCGAGTCAACGTTTGTCCTGTCTGCGTGTTTCTTCTGCTCCGTCTGTATTTCTGCGCTGCTTCTACATTATGAAAAAGAAAACGGTTTGCCGATGTGAAAGATGTACAACATAAAGCAGAAGAAGCACTGAAAGGCATCAACATAAAAAAATTTAAAGGCTACTTTGAATTTAGGAAGCAACGTCTAGACAAGCGCATTGCGTTCGGTGGAGAGTACTTTAAAGGTGACTGAAAGTTGAACGTGTAAAAAGAAACGCATGATTTTGTACAAAGAAATTCCAGTTTTTCTTGCGCCCCCCCCCCCCCCCCCCCAAACCACACACACACACACATGAAGGCACCATCTGCTTGGTGCTGGGGATCTTTGCAGTATGTGGTGAATAAACTCACTAAACAATAAAGGGTCTCGAGTTTCGTCAAGCCCTTCCTTTAAAGCATCGGAAATTTAGTTTACTAAGACCTGACGGTGAAATGTGTTGCAACGTATGCGATAAAATTGAGGTAATCAGAATTTAATATCTCCTTTGCGGGAACATAGGAGTGCGCCACCAAAACATCTCGCCTGTAAGAGCGTTCTGGATAGCCCAAGTAAACAAGCGTAGCCGAGACGTTCTTATTTAGCATTTGTAGATGGTTTCATTTTTGGGTTGGGAGCTGCGAATTCAGTGACTCCTTAAAGCCCGGGTCACAGCGATGTGCGCGGCCCAAAGCGTCGCTGCGGTCAGTCTCCACGATTGGCCAAACCATGGGCATATGAGCACTGTCAGATTTTCAACTTTGACGCTGTTAGTGTCGGATTGCGATGGCTCCTAGCTTCTACTGTGCTTTTTAAGCACACCATCGAACTCGTCGTCGCACCCGATGGTAAGTAGCCAGAATAACAACTGGTGACATCACGGCGAGGCAAATCCCAGTCGTGGCGTCACGGAGGGAAACCATAAGAGAGTGCCACCGAAACATCTCGGGCGCTAATAGGGAGTATTCACTGGAGGTCATAGCTGTATGCGCGACTGCCGAGCGCGTGCTGATGGCAAGCTTCCGCAGTTCTTATGCAACGTGTTTTCTAGATTATCAAGGTTGCCAGTCTTAGCAGCGTATTAATGTGAGCACATTCTGAGCATGTGCTCTAAACGGCGCCCTAAACTGCACAGAGTTTCGAACGCGAGTCACTGCGAGATTCGTGCTTCGAATGCCGCATGGCAATGAGTTCAAGGGGCGTTCCCAATGTCTGCATCCTCGTCCTGATAGTATAACGAAGCCGATTTAGCACCCTCCGATTCTCGATCCTCCAAAGCTTTGTTGGAATTTCAAGCGCGGGAATACTTCGTGAGATCAAACAATTCGAGCCCCGGACTTCAAATTTGCAACGTGTAACCACAAAAATAACGAGCAAACACTTTTTTGTTGTCGTTGTTTTTTGTTGAGAGTTTTAACGATTTAATGCGATGGTGCATCTTTCGGTTTTCGGTTTGGTAGAAAAGATGGGAGCTCGTCTCAGCCACAAATATGCTTTGCTGAATCACTTCTCAGACTACTGAAGAACCCAACGTCATGTACCCAGAGCTCTGGCGTTCCAATTATAGCGCCCCTCACAACCAGTTTTAGCACATTTCAATTTATAGAGTGATGTGAAAATATATAAAAAAGTAAAGTTATTCATTGCAAAGTCTTCTAGTAGTCAATGATAACAACATAAACGTTCTAAAGAAAATTAAGATTTTACGATGGCATGTCTTTTTGCTGTAGCATATCCTGGCAAATGCCGAATGGTAGCAGATTTGGCACTCGGAGCGTCCGGTCTTGGTGGTGGAGCGACCGGGCGGCAGCTCTCAGGGGCACGCGATTCAGAAGCAGTGTTACCGACTGTTTTTCGTAAAACTGCCTACAGCCACCCTAAAAAACCCTAACTGTGACTCAAAAGACCCTGTATACGGAAGTCCCTGCATATATAAAAAAATGCCTGGATCATGAAAACAACAACGCGTAGGCTTCAAACGCGTCACTACTTGGTTCTGGAATCACTGCAGTTTTGTTTTCTAACACTTGTGTGAAATATTGATTCAATTGGACTTTTAATAAATTGTCGTCTAAGGTACCGAGAGGAAAAAAGACAAATAAACCACAATTCTAGCCCGTACTTATAAAAAACGACATAAAATAATAAGAAAAAAACTACATAGACGAGGCGTCTTTATCATTTTCCTTATTTCTCTCGTATATGTGTTATAGCCTCATTCACACTTCAACCTTCCAAAAGCTTTCTAGGTAAGTGTGCGAATAAGAAATAAGAAAGAAAAGAGTATTATCAAGAAATCGCCTTTCACTTTTCGCTATGACATTGCATGTCGAGATAATTTTAAATGAATTTCAAGTACGATTTCCAATCCATCCCATGTAAAGTACCAATGCATAATTATGCCTATTTTGAAATATGGTGTTGTTTCCCCCATTTTAACCCGCGATATTATTGAGTTCAATTATAGCGAAGCCAAAGCCGTACGATTTAATATCAAGAAGTGCGATATAAAAATATTTTCATGAGCTTTAAAGCTTGGATTGTACGCGTAGTACTGTATGCCTTAAATATCTTCTAAAAATTGTTCTATTTCATGTTTTTTTTTTTTTAATTTTTCTTTTCGTGTACAGTCGGATTCTGAAATTACTTTCGTATGGTCGATGCATGAATGCCTATTATGCTAGATTATTATATTTCTCGGGTACTATTATTATGTTGTTGCCTATATTTTTGTGTATGTGTTGGGATTCTATTGTTATAGTTCCGCTCCTGAACCCTTCTCAATGAGTTCCTAAAAATATTTCGTTTAAATATTAATGCGTTAATTGTTCGCCACTTCTAGGTTCTATAGCAATATTCGTGCTCAACGCGAAAAAGATAATACTAGTGCGGGTATTATCCATACATAATTTAATTTCGATTATACGATTGCAATGCTAGCTCAGTTCACACGTCATGACGAAATCAGATCCGCGTCTTTTGCCTGTAAGGCTAACACTAGAAAAATAGAAAAAATTGTAGACAAACGGCAGCGCAGTTCAGTCTAATATTCTCGCTTTCAAGCTGTGCCAGGCGTACATATGACAGCCGGTCCCTTAATGGCCACGTTTTACTATTTTAGACCGCGTTTAAGTTATAAGCTTGCGTTGAAAACACTTCAGGTTCAACGCTGTCTTAACGGGATGGTGAACCGAAATTTGGACTTCAGAAAACAATCCAGGAGCGGTAGACGGGATGCTACAATCCCCACAACACCACTTGTGAGGGAATATCCCGACAAAGAGGTCAAGATTGAACGATGCCGACGAGGCGCGTGACGTCAACATATCTCGTTTTCTCCTCTCTTCGCTTCGCCACCTCAGGGCGGCGAGGCGGAGAAGACGCGAGGCCGTTTCCTCTCGTTCTCTACTTTTCTCGGAGAAACAAGACGTCAACATATCTGTCAAATGCGCCTCCTTTTCTTTTTCTTTTATAGAAAAATACGGTCATCCGTTCGAGATATGAGTGATGTTTTGGTGTTTGTAGCGTCCCGTTGCACGCTTCTGCCAACGTGTTTTGTGGAATCCAGATTTCGGTTCAGCATCACTTTAAAGTAGTGGCATGACTTCGTAGGGGCCTTGGCAGGAACGCGATACCAAGTTTGGTGATACCGTCAAACAAATCTGTAGTATTCCTACACTCTAAAAAAATTCTGCTCGTAAAACGACTCTTATGGGTTTTTCACCTTGTCCATATTTTCCAGCCTAAAATGTTCTTTTAAGCACCCGTAAAAAGGTTCTTCGTGAAAAACCTAGAAGGGGTTCTTTTAGGCTCAATTTCTGATGCCAAAGAGCTCTTCATCGCCCAGTTGCCTTTTACGCCACCGCTGCTGCAGTGCATTGAAAAAACTTTAGTCTTTCTGCACGTGCGACAACCCCACGGAAGCTCTGTGCGTGTGGAGCACGAAACGGCACGAGCCCTCGCATGCACTGCCGTCTGCCTTCCGTGAACCAAAGTTACTGCGCCGTCACGGATGCGTCGAGCGCTTAGTGAGATCGGTCTATTCGATACAGCTGAGTTCTGCTAAATTTAAGGTATGTTTGTGTCGGCACTTTATATATTTGTTTTTGCATTTTGAAAATAAAAGAATTGGGAAGACACTTAAATTAAAGTCCGAATTTCAAAGAACTTGGATTTCAAGTTTTAACAAATATGAACTACGGTAAACCGCGAATTTTTAAGAAAAAAAAAAACACATTGTAAATTTAACAAGAAATAAACTCATAAAACACGGAATCCTAACTATAGGGCAACCAATTGACGTACCCTTCCCGCGGTATAATAAGCATACCCTCAAGTAAGAGTAGCTCTTTACACATCCGGATCGAAACTCCGGCTGTTTGACGGGGACACCGACACCTCGGCACCACGTTGTATCGCATCGCCGAAATTTCGAACAGCAATTAACGAGGCTCTTAAGAGCACCGTTTCTCTCCGGTATTCTCGTAGCTTTCGGTCGTCAAGTGCTACTGGCGCAATCGCTTTCGTGGCTGCCACAACATCGCCAACCAAAATGCCTAATTGAAATGATGTGGGTGACTACGGATCAAGCTCCTAGGAGAAAGGCTGCGCAGAAAACTTCTCCGGATCGCTCGACGCACTCCGCCACTTTCCCGTGGATAGGTTGGAGCCTCTAGAGCCGATGGAGCGCTCTATAGCGCTCCACCGGCTCTAGATCTACAAGCGGCAGACGGAGAGACGCTATTTGCCAGGGGAAGGGAAGACTTGGAACAGGAACTACCCGAGAGATTTCAATCCTGTTTTTAGATAAAAGCTGGTATATATCCCCGAAAACAGGACCCGCAAATCAAACGAAAATCGGAGCAATCGGGGATGCAATATATGCAGATTTGAAAAAGGAATCCACACGAAAAAACGTACCAGCCAAAAATCGTAATGTGTTTTTCTTACGACATCGCACGGAAATCACGAAATTTTCTGCGATCAGGTTGATTGTTTGTTTGTTGGTTTTCTAAAAAAAGAAAAAAAAAGAGTGGTACGAATGCGCGTATGTTTCAATTTCCGTCCTATTTTCAGGACGATTTTTCTTAATACATTTTCTTGCGCTACATATTTAACTATATAATGGCGATGTCAAGTTCTAGGTGAGTTCATACCGCCAACGGTGGCGCGCTGTTTTATCAACCAGATTTCGTATGTAAAAATGTCGTCCAAATGTGCAGAGTGCGAGCCTCGGTTCTACGAGATTTTCGTGGAGACGACATTGCAGCATTCGCCACTAGATATTTTACGTTCAAATAATTCAGATTTCATTGTGAGTGTTTGTACATGGAGAGGTCTATGGATTCGCTCTTGTCGAGATTTGGAGATGATGACGTTACTGGTACCGCGTTACTTTCTCGGTAACGCGCTAAGATACGCCTTTGAAAAGAATAACGAGTGAAGTATTTCCGTGATTATTTTGCGGTATCGTCCATTGAATTACGTTTCCCCTTGGTTTTCATATTTTCCTTGTTTTAGATTATTAATACATTATTTCGCGCTCTGTAAGCTCCACCGGATTGTGTTTAATGCAACAGATGACCAATCCTCTGTGCCAATGAAGGACTGCCAGCCGTGTCTTTTACGTGCAATGTCGAAGTAGTGAAAGTGATGCTCTATTGAAAGGAGCGGGACGGAGCGGAGTAAGGATTGATCGAAACATTCCGGGTGGGTGATCATTAATAATAAGTATATTTATTTAATCATTACGAAGCACGTGTGCACTTGGTACCATCTAAGCTATATTTTTCAACCATCATCCGGTATTAGAGCTCGCTTACTACCATTTATGTTTTTTTTTTCTCGCAATACACCGAGCCTCGCATCACATTTCTGCCGTCTTATCAACGAGGAACTTTATTCCCCACACTCGATTTCGCCGGTTTGAGCAACACTGGGCCTCCGCGCTCGCAACTTTCTAACGGTTTCTCCTAGCCACAACCGACGTCCATTTACGAACCCTTGTCGTCGGCGTCTGAAGTTGAGTCACGCACCGCCCCGAGCTTGGCTTGGACGCGAGTCAAGACCACCGCCCCGTGTGGTCCCTTCACTGCAACACGTCGCCGCGCGAGCACTAAAAGTGTGCAGCCGCAACACTGCACGCTCAGAGGCTCTCGGGGAGCGAGCATTTTGGCGGCGTCGCTTGCGTGACGCGTAACTTAATTCCAAGTCGGGTTAGGTCCAATTAAAACAAGACCCTGGACGTAAGAGAGGGTACCCAGTCACCTCGAATGTACCCACAAAAAGAAAAACATGAAAGAGATAGAAACAAAAAATAAGGCTCACACAACTCAATGGCGGCAGGGTTGATGGAAATACATTGAGCCAAGGTCGGGAGCCTAGCAAAATGCGGAAGTCTAGAGGCTTCCTTTAAAGACCAGTGGCGGCAGACAGGAAGATGTATTAGACACGAGCGAGTTTCAGCTCTTAATTTCTAGTCGCGTACTCGGGCAGTCGTGCCGGCGGAATGAATAGTGAATTGATCGGACAAAAGTAGGAGGAGGCTAGGTGAAATTTAAGGCATCTGTGTTAAAAAAAAAAGAAAGAGTTAAAAACGAACTGAAAATGCTCAGAGTGTACAGCAGCAAGGACAAGGTCAGAAATCCAGAGCGTAAAACAAAGACCAGAGCAAAACATGTCAATCTTGCTCGCTGAAATGAACCGAAAACTTGACAGCTTGCTGTTACTTGAAACAGCAGTAGAAAGCATTGAGAATTCAGTTCAGATGCTCTCTGACCAGTAAGACGAAGTCTTAAAGCGCCTAAATGTCGAAGGGAACGATATTAATGGCCTAAAAAAGCGAGCTGACCAAATTGAAAGGGCGGGGACGGAGCATGAAGCGGCAGGAGCCGAAGGCAGAACCTCGAGATTCACGTGTGTGCGAGACGGAACGGGAGAACCTTTTGAGCGTCGTAAACGATGTGGCGGCGAAACTTGGTGTCGATGAGCCAAAATCAGAAGTCTTAGCGGTGCACAGATTACCTGCTAAGCCAGGGAATACGAAAGGTGCGCTTTGCTCGGCAAGAAACCAGAGAGCTCTGGTTGAGCAAAAAGCGGGCTTTGAACAGGGCTTCTGGCACTGGTCACCTGTACATTGCCGAGAACATGACGAGGCAAGGAAGGAATCTGCTTTGGCAGGTGAAGGAGTGGGCAAGAGCGAAACATTATCAGTTCGTCTGGTACATGAACGGAAAAGTGTATGTTCGACAGGGGGAGGGAGCGCAGGCCCACGTAATCTCATGCGAAGATGACTTGCATGTACTGGGACGTTAGGTGACCTTATCGGGTGAATATTTCTTAGTGTATCGTTTTTACAATGGGCATTGCACCCATTGACTTTGAAAAATTTGCTACTGCAATGCAACCTCTTGGTTTATCGTTTTTCCACTTAAACGCTCAGTCTGTGAAATCTAAAGTTGATGACCTCGGTATACTTTTTGACTGTCTTGGTTTTTCTTTTGATGTCATTATGCTGTCATAAACTTGGTATAAGGATGACTCGAATGTTTTTAGTCTGCCACAGTACAGGCATTACTCGCTTTGCCGTGAAGAGAAGATAGGGGGTGGGGTGGTCTTTGCTTATACAAAATGCTTTAGAGTGTGAACTGAAATCTGAATTCATCCAAGTTACTCAAGTTTATGAGCTGTTGTGTGCACGTTACAGGGAATATCTTTTCGCCGTTGTGTATCGCCCACCATTTGGAAATGTGTCCAATTTTATTGATTTCTGTGATATCTTTTGCAACTTTACAACAGTGAACTTCTATGTCCTTTTTCTCGGTGGTGATTACAATATTAACATGCTTGCAAACACAACAGTGCGACAGGCCTTCATGCAGGCGATTGATATAAATGGTTTTGACTGTATTGAAACCCAAGCAACGAAAATCACTGGCTCCGCGTCAACTTTAATTGATTTCTTTGTCACTAATTCTGATGCATCCTCTATCATAGCTGATGCTATTAGCGTTGATATCAGCGACCATCTACCAATATTTCTGTTGATTAACAAACCTCGTGCAGTAGAAAAAGACCCGTTACAAAAAAACTTTCGAAGTGCGAAATGTTACTGATATCACAATGGAGGTGTTTAGAGACGCTTTACTTGCTGTAAATAGGGAAACAGTTTACTTAGAATTAGATGCCAATTGTGCATATCAATCCTTTTTACGAACATTTAAAAAGCTGCACAATGATAGTTTTCCCTATAGAACCGTAAAACTGTGTAAAAAATTGCGCAAGCCGTGGATAACGAAAGAGTTGTTGCACAAAGTGCATAGGAAAACCGGCATGTACCAGCGCTTTTTAAATACAAGAGACTCCGAAGACCTAAGAGCCTTAAAAAGGTATCGTAACCAACTAACTGGCTTGTTAAGACGCGCGAAGTCCGCATTCTACACAACCCTCTTTACAAGAGATGATAAAAAACATTCGCGCATACTCTAAGAAAGGGTAAATAAGGTCTTGCGTCCTCACCTCGAGCGTCAAATATTAGATGATATAAACTGCGCAGACGACCACTTGTCCGGTTGTGCTTTGGCGAATGCATTTACCAATTATTTTGTTAGCCAATCAAGTGATATAGCTACACCTCCAGATGGGCTTGACGCTAGCAGCTATATGAAACGTAATTTCGAAAACTCTTTTTTTATGAGCCCTATTGCAGTTTTTAGAAACTTGAAAAACTCCAGAAGTCAGGATGTCGACGATCTTAACATCAAAGTGATTAAGCATGCTCTCGACATAGTGGTACCGGTGTTAACGTATATATTTAACCTCTCATTTTCTTCTGGTGTTTTTCCTAAAGCAATGCAGTGTGCTAAGGTTGTCGCTTTGTTTAAAGAGGGGTGGGGGGGGGGGGGGGGGGGGGGACAAGAATACGTTTAAAAACTACAGGCCTATTTCTCTTTTATCCATTTTTTCTAAAGGTCTTGAGAAAATCATTCATACAAGACTTTATATCTACCTAGAAAAATTTTCAATAATTTCTAATAGTCAGCACGGCTACCGAAAACATCGCTCAACTGAATCAGCACTGTTAGTACAAAGCAACAAATTATAGAATGTTTTGAGAATAAAGAACTCATAATGGGTGTATACATTGACTTCTCCAAAGCGTTCGATTTAATTAGTCATAAAATTTTGTTGATGAAGCTAGAAAATTACGGTATACGTGGAACGTCTCGAAACCTATTTAATTCATACCTACAGTACCGTACGCAGTTCGTTAATAATAATAACTATATATCAACCATTCAAAAATTAGAACTGGTGTGCCTCAAGGTAGTGTGCTCGGGCCCCTCTTGTTTATAATCTTCATAAATGACATTGAAAATTGCGTACCGCATGCAAACCTTGTGGCCTATGCCGATGATACGACTATTTTTATTTAAGGCGGCTCAGCAGATGATAGAGAATGGAAAGCAATATGAGTTCTTTCAAACTTTGACTTGTGAACAAAAGTAAATGAACTAAAAATAAATGCTGAAACGACTAAATGTGTGCTTTTTCGACCTCGAAGTAGACAAATATCTTATTCGTTTCAAAACCCTTTAGGTTCATCAACACTAGATGTGGTAAAGTCAGTAGAAACACTGGGTGTACTTTTCACTGAATCATGATCATGAAATGAGCACGTTGAATATGTCCATACAAAAGCTAGTAAATATATTGGTCTCCTTTGTAGAAACCGTTATGTCTTTCCAACAAAAGTAAAATTGCTTTTATATTACTCTTTGGTTTATACTCACTATGTATATTCTCATTTAGTTTGGGGCCAAACAACAAACCATAACTTAACAAGACTACTACTAACCCAAAAGAGGGAAATTTGAATTGTTTCAAATGTTTCTTTTTTTGCATCCTTCTAAGGAACTCTTTTTCAAGCATCGTGTGATTCCTATTGAACAGCTGCACAGATTTCGGTTGTTGGTGACTTATAATGTAGCCTTAACACACAACAATACTTTTTCATTTCTGCATCGTCTTGTTTAACTAAGATAGATTATAAATACGTTACCCGCCATGGCGAGACATGGAATGTTTCAACACCCCGCACTAATTATGGTTTTACATTATTAAAATATATTTGTCATCTTTACTAAATGAACTTGAAGCAAATGATGCGTGTATATTTCGAAAGTCAAATCGAATGTTAGCGGACATACTACTACAATCCCATTTTCTATGATACCATGTAGTGTCACGCATGTGTTCTGAAATTGTTTCTATCTGAGTGGCATATGTCTTTTAGTTATCTTTCTAAGTATAATGATTGGAGTGGTGTGCTGGTGTATATTTGATTTTTTGGGTCTAGTGTATTTTTATTTTACGGTGTTTTTCCGGCCAAGGTGTGTATGGAAACTAGGGCCTCGTCAAGCTGCAGTAGCAGCTTTTTGCCCTCTTTTCCACCTTTTTTCGTTTTGTAATAAAAAAAAGAAAATAAAGATTATTACTATTATTATTAATGAGTCTACCGAAGATAACGGTCGAGTGATTTCAGTTAGTCATATATTTGACTGGCTATTCCATCTATCAAACAACTTGACGTGCATTTTGTGCTGTTTTGACGCGTGCTGTTTTGACCGCGCTGTTTTGTCGCGTGCTGTTTTGTCGTGTGCTGTTCTGTCATGGTGCCTCCAGCAAAGACTGAGAATATTCTCTTTCTTTTTTTTTTTAATGGAACTTGAAATAAAGATATAATTCCTTCAGGATAACGCAATCAACCTCAACAGGTAGAAAGTGCACAGTGATAATTTTAAAATTAATTACCAAAACTCCAGTAATTACGTAAACTCCGTAAACATGCTGGTTCCAATCTTTATTTTACTCGAGTCAGAACAGGCTAGGAATACACGTATTTTGGTGTATATAATAAGCGTATAACATGATTCGAAAGTTGCAGAACTGGACTCGCACAGCAACGTACGTGCGTGTTGCAAGTTCATCCGATCCTTGTGCACCTTGTGGGTTTGTCCCCCCCCCCCCCCCCCCCCCCCCCCCCCCGGAGCGCCCACGAGCTTTTGCTTTCCCCCGACCTCAACCAACACCTCGTAAGTAAGAAAGCCTGTCGTAATATACAGAAAAATGCACCATCCCCCCAAAGAAAAACAAACAAACAAACTTATTCCTGTTTTTGACTTGATTTACTATTTCCTTTTAAACACCGAAAGATAGCCCACTCCTTGTCTTCGGAACAGTGATGACCTCAGCGTAAATGCGGTTAGTTAGCGATGACGGAATTTGAGCGGACATTGCTGACTGGGATGTACAGTCCTCTTCGCTTCATTGACCCTCGCCGTAGGCAACAAGTTTGGCAGGAAAACAAGATCTGCTCTCGATATTAGGTGGGCTATTTCTCGGGACATTACGGTAAAGGCTAAATATTTCTGCGCCTCTAAAGAAGGCCACCGTAGGGCAGAGATTGGACACGACTACGGCGTCAGCGTTCGGCTAGGAGTCGTGTTGTCACTGATTGGCCACGACTCCTAGCCGAACGCTCACGTTGTAGTCGTGTCCGATCTCTGCCCTACGGTGGCCTTCCTTAGTGACAGACGAAAATTGAGCACTTAGGCCTTATCACCTAGGAGATGCTGCCTCAACCGAAAACGGCGCGCGCTTGGCTGCCTCACCGCCGCGCGTTCCCTGCGACTTCTCTATGCTGCCCTTTGTTGGCGTGTCCCCCACGTCGTTCCGATGCGCCAAAGCCGCACTTTGAAACACTTACTCGCCGTATAGCACACCCACGTTGGTCGTTCGATTATGCTATGACATAATCCCTTTGGACAAAGACACACTCGCGTACAAGTGGGCCACGTGGTCGCCACAATGTATCCCAAGCGAAGCACTTGGTGCTCGGCGGCAATTTATGAAACATGGCATCCATACTGTAGAGAAGAGAATTACCATTAGGTTTCACCGAAGTAGGGTTGTAAATTGTGCCAGTTGGTAACAGTTAAACATGGTGAAATACAGCCTCTGTAAACACGGTCGAAGAACAAGAAGTTTATTTTATAAAAAAAGAAACAAATGAAGCTTTTTAAACAAATTACACACATATATATTAAAACTCACGCATACCAGGCAACCAGAGGCCGCAGAGATATCGCCTTACAAATTGGCACTCGTGTTAGCTACGTAATCTCCTTGGATAACACCCCTGATGGACCACTGATAGGTCTCTCTGCCAGCGAAGCAATAAAAAATGCCTCAATTATTTCTAGAGTCATTTTGTGTCGATGTCTACCCACAACAACCGTTCGTTACCTGTGACTATTCACCGAATACTCCTGTCGTGTGGAAGATATTATGTGGGCCAGAGAGGATGGTGTTTAATTGAAAGTTTCATACCGCACACTTACTCCCTTAAGGCTACGGTAGTGGGACTCCTGCCACTATATTGCAGGGATTGTTCATGTCTTCCTTTTTGGGGGGATGCAGTTGTTAGGGGAAGACACCAAGACAAAATGGCTTTAGAAATAATTGACGCATCTTCTATTTCTTCGTTGGCAGACAAATGTGTCAGTGAACCATCGGTCGCGTTATTCATGAATAAGATACCGTACCTTCGGCTTTTCGATCTAACATGAGGGTCAATTTGTAAGGTGATATCTCTGCGGCCTCAAGGTGCCTGGCAGGCGTACGTTTTAATCTGCGTGTGTAATATGTTTAAGGAGTTTTCTTTGTTCCCTTTTCCTAGAATTAGCGGGGAGATGTTTCGGTGGCGCCCTCGTATGGTTACCTTTCGTGACGTCATTACCTTGTGAACAAGAAGTTCAATGGTGTTTGTAATGGGCATGGTGGAAGCCTCAAATCATAGCGCTCTCAAAGCAGCACTGCCAACACCGTCAAAATTGAAGTTCTTACATTTCTCTAATTTCCATCGATGAGAAATCCTTTGCTGACGTCATTGTCAGCATTCGGCCAATTGTGGCAGGCCGACCACAGCGACGCTTTCGATCGCTCATGTCGCCAATAAACCTCAGTTTCCAGTCAGTGGTTGTTTCTTGTTCTTCGTACGTGTTTACTGAGGCTGCATTTCATCACGATTAGGTGTCCCCCGCTTTTGGGAAAAGGTTCAACAAAAACCCGCTTCAACATCTATGTTTCTCTCGGACTTGCGGCAACAAAAGCGAAAATTAATAATAATTACTCACGTGCTGCTTTATAAATCGCAACAAAATAGCTAATGGGGCTAGTTGGTTCATGCTCATTTAGATGAAATCGCCTCAGAAAAGCGGCGAACAGGAAGAGAATACAACACAGAGCGCTACTTACAACTGAAAGTTTTATTGAAAATACAATTAGCGCTCAGCGACGATTCGTGAGACATGCTGTTTATAAGCAGCATGAGTGCTAATCTCCTTACCCATCATAACCTGGAGTCCTATCCGTATTGGCAGCAGTGTTACAGAACGGCGTCCCAATGAACGCCGTTCCTGGAACGCGTTTCTTTTAGGAGAAACGAAGGAACGCCGCCGTTCTATTTTGCATCGGTGGACCTGGAATGGGAACTCGTTACATTTTTACTGGAACGAAAAAAGGGACGGCGTTTCTTTGTTCCGTCCAGTGGGGTAATTTTTATTTTATTTCTCAGAGGGAAATTCTAAAAATGTAAAAACAATACCTTTACGAAGAGCAGGATCTCGTTAACTTTTTGGTTACTTATTTTAGGGTTTATTTTGTGTGGTCCTCGCTTGCTAACAGTCGGGTGCAGGAGAGCTAGTAGACATCGATTCTTTTTTCAGTGCCCGAGTCTGCGGTACAAAAAGCAAAACTTTTAGTCGAAGGAAAAGACACAGGAAGAGGGACGTTTCAAACTCAGTTACTTTCTTTACTTCCACCCAATCCTCATACACTCAGAAACCTAAGGCCGAGTGCCACCATCACTGAACTTCCAGAAAAAGACCTACAGTTGCAGCAAAAGAGCAGGTTACCAGACATCGAAAAAACCCTTGTATTCCGAAAATTGGTCGCTTAAAAGATACACAACATTTAAACTTTATTCCTTCTCCTCTTGTCCCCCCAACTTCAAACTGATCAACTAATCCAACCTTCACGAAGAAAGACTTGTAGTTTCCGAGACTGACCTTCCGAAAGCCTTACCCTTGTCTTGACTTGCTCGACTTGCGGACAGATACATCGAGAAGCAACTGTTGTTAAGTTTGAACAATGGACTTTGTTAGATTGAAACGTTTGAGATTGTTGTAAAACACTCGTGCAATGTGGGGTAACAGTATATTTGGCTCGTCTAAATCGCCCACCACAAACATAACTATGGTTAAAAGCTGATATTTTTAAAAGTGAATATATCAACAAATAAAACCCTGCTTTCGCTTGTTTTCTTCTCCTGGTGCCCTTCCATCACTGCATTCAAATTCGTATGTTCCCATTTGATGAAAGAGATAAAAAAACATCTTTCCTCGACTTATCTAAATATGGTAATCAGCAAACTGCAAATGTAACGTATGTGTAACGATAAATTTCATTTGTATTAACAGTAACGGAAACGATTTCCTTTATCACATATGGAAATTGTAACTGGAACACGTTCCAAAAATCAGAAGGAACTATTAACAATCTTTCGTTCTTTCTTTCTTTTTTTTTTTTGAGGAACGTGTAGAACATTGATTGGTAGGCAACATAATAAATTTGAGGAGAGTCATATATTCGAAAATACATGCACTGGATTAGGCTGTGACGGGATGTCGTAAAATGTGGTTGGGAAATAAAAACCGAAATGGTGACCAAAAGGTACCCAAGATGCTTTGCGCGACAGTACGCCGCTAGGAGGCAAGAATCGCTTCGATTTTGCAAGAGGCCTGACGGCTCTCTCCCTCAAACGAAAACAAGAAATCGGCGGATTATTGTAACAATTGACTACCTAACACGACACGCCGAAACAAAGGCGCTCCCGGTAGCCACAGCCCTTCATGCAGCCGATTCGTTTCTACACAACAATCTTCTCAGACGTGGCGTCCGTCAGTCCATCATAGCGGATCGAGGAACTCCCTTCATGGCCACTCTTCTTTAAGAAGTCCTGCCGCGTTGCAAGCACAATTCATCGTACAACTTGTGGGAGCCACGTGTTCCCCGTCTCCCTATCTAGGCCTAGCACAAGCAGGCCGTGGGAGCGTTATGGCGACGTCATCCCGGATACGGGGGTAAGGCCGCATTCCTCGAAGAGGGCGTGTCTTCCCTCGCCCTTTTGGGTGAAAGTGCCTCCGGCGCACCCTTCGGAAATGATTGTGGACGCGGCCCATCTGCGGGATAAGCCACACTACCTACCCCGGGCGCGTCCACTTTCCGCTGGCGAGATAAGCGGCCGCGAACAGCGGCCCTGACTCTCGTCCGGGGAAGGCTCTGGGCCACGGAGCCTCGTTCTTTTTGGAGCCTTCCCCATTCCACGAATCTGCCTAATGCGGCAGCGTGGGCCCCCTCCAGGTGAATCTGTCTAATGCGACAGCGCCGACCCTTCTTCCGTTCTTTTGTTTTATTAGTTTGGCCGACGGGCACAGCGTGGTGGCACAACAGCCGAATAAACCCGCTTCTTCAGTATCTTTGTGTTTTGGAGTGAATCCTCTCCTTGGAGTCCACGGCAGCCTCCGGACGGACCCGGCCGTAGCAGTCCTCAACATCGAGCTACGGAGTGGGATTGACCTCGTGGTGCAGTAAGGCAAGTCGAATCCCACATTTGGCGCCCCAACGTGGGGCCTGTCCGGCGACTGCAAACAAAGCAGCACTTTCGCAATGACAGCGAACCACGCCAATTTCCGGTCAAGGATCAAACAGGTGGACAAAGGGAGAGGCGAACGTCCAACACCCGATGCCACTCAATGGCTTAGTGGCCGCGTCAGCCACGCAAAGAGACAATGAATAAGTGTCTCGGCCGAACGCCCTCCCACACGGAGGTGACTCAACGCCCGGAATGCGTCCGAGGCATTCGCTTTCGGGACGACGCCAGCCTACCTCGCTGGGGAGAGCGCACCCGCGTTTTTCGGTGTCAACCCCGTTCCCGAACAAAGTATGGTGACGCAACAAGAAGCAAGTGCAGCTTTCTGCCTTTGAGACGGGTCGCGGGGCCCACCCAGAGTGGACACCCCGTCAGCGCAGAAACTAAAAGCGTATCTCGGAGCGAGAAAATGCGCTGTGCCTGCATTCTCCCGCTGCTGGAATACGCAGCGCGCGTACGGAGACCGCCGGTGGTGCCCCTTTACGCTGCGACAACGGTCCAGCAGTCAACACGTCAACGGCGGGACCTTCCCGGATCCAGAAGCGAGATCGACCATCCACGGAGAACTACTGAGTGAGTCCTTTCATTTTTCTCCCAAGCCTTTCCGTCCCCATCGAGGGAACAGGACTGGCGTCAGAACGGTTTTCGGTAAACTAACTTTAAAGATTTCCCGATCACCCGCGATTGATTCCGGCAAGAGTCAATGAGCGTCGCACGTACCGACATCGTTAGAAACCTGTGACTCCGAAAAAAAAAAAAAAAGCGACGTCGAAAACGTTGCGGAGTTTGGGAGACGTTTAACCAGCGCTACCGGACAAGCGCGAGAGGTTGAATAGCATCCCGAGAACGCGGTAGAAACCGCGTCGTAATTGCGTGTCATAAGGGGACCGCCATGTGGTCACTGGACGATATCGTGAACCACGGCGCTCGGGGTGTTCGTTGGGAATCGACCGTAGCACCGATGAGTTTTTGATGATCAGCAGAGCGATCCGGGGTGTAAATATGTGAATAGCTGTAAATACTTTCGCGGACTCTGCGGAGTCGGGCGGTGCGTACGCCGGGCGGTACGCTTGCCACTAACGTCGCTAAGCAACTTGTTTTGTTACAGACGGGCTTTGGCAGCCGGGCAGCGTACCCGCCGTGTCGAGCAACTCGTGTTGTTGCCGACGTGTGTGCCGTGAACAGTCTCGTATTGCTGTTGGCACGGGGTTTTTATTTGGGATCGGTTTCTGTTCTTGCTGATGCGGATAAACTCGTGCTACGGCGCTTGGCCTCTACGAACAGTGCAGTTCAAGGTGGCTGTCCTGCGCGACTGGGAGTTGCATTCGGTGCTCTCCTGGTTCGCGTTGGCCAGGGCAGCACGCGGCTCCAAGACTTTTCGAAGTTAGGTCGCTGTGCTATACCTGGCCACAGGAATATGTGTTTTAGCCTAAGGTAAAAGCGAACATGTTTGGAAAATAACAATGTTGGCGAGCCTGCCCGATTGCAGCCCTGCATCGTTTCAATATCAAGAAAGGACAGGGTGGCGCATTTGACATTTCATTGCACCCGCAAATCGAAGTGATTAGGCATCGTTAGCAAAAGCAGCTACAAAGAACTTTGCCTCTTCGAATAGTCACCAACAAATCTATTGTCCGGGGTGACGCGAGTCAGCTTGGTATGTGGACATCCGTGTTCACATTAAGCGGAGTCGTGGAACTGTTTTCACAATAACTTCGCGAGCCGAGCCAGTGCGATGCACGTGACTCACGGCAGAAAAGACAGCTTTGTCTCTGCCTTTTTCTTTTTTTTTATCTCTGGGTCCTTGAGCACCCAGGGATTGGACGAGTGTCCTCAGTTGGACGGCTCGACCTTGCTCGGAATTTCCGAGGTTTCTTGGGGAAAGAAACGGGAGAGGGGGGCAGAGCGCAGGTTGCATTCCAGTACCAGGCGGGTGTGAGTCATGGCGCGGCCCACGAGGAGGACAACAATGCCGGGGCAGCGTCATCAATCGCCGGGGCAGCGTCATCATTCGCCGGGGCAACGTCATCATCGCCGGGGCTGCCTGTCCCCCTGCCGGCCCGAAGGACTTTTTCACTCCGCCGTGACCAAGATGGCGTCAGGTGTCCTCCCGCTGCCTGGTTCCGTCTCCAACACTGGGAACCTGGAGCTGGGGACTTCGCTGCCATTCAAGAACTTCGAGTGTCATTGCCCGACACACTTTGCCGTCACGGCGACCCTGCGCTGCCCCAACCTGCGGATTCCCGTCCCGATGCCTGGACCCCGCCTGCTACCTGGACTGCGGGTGGGCGCGCGTGCCGACGCCAACACGGGACGCGTCGTCGGGAAACGCCCCGGCATCGTCATTGCTGGACTTCGACCAAAACATCGTCAAGTCCCTGCGCCATGGTGAGCCACGGACTTCAACGCCGGGAGCGTCCCCGAAGATTTTCCATTTGACAACCCCAGCATGTGGGGGTCGGTACCGGACGCGGTAGTTTTTTTTCGGTTTCGTTTTTTTTTGTTTGAGAGTCGGTAGGCCAATTTTGTTTTTAGTCCTACCTCAGCCTTAAGGGGGGAGGAGTGTGGGAGCCACGTGTTCCCCGTCTCCCTATCTAGGCCTAGCACAAGCAGGCCGTGGGAGCGTTATGGCGACGTCATCCCGGATACGGGGGTAAGGCCGCATTCCTCGAAGAGGGCGTGTCTTCCCTCGCCCTTTTGGGTGAAAGTGCCTCCGGCGCACCCTTCGGAAATGATTGTGGACGCGGCCCATCTGCGGGATAAGCCACACTACCTACCCCGGGCGCGTCCACTTTCCGCTGGCGAGATAAGCGGCCGCGAACGGCGGCCCTGACTCTCGTCCGGGGAAGGCTCTGGGCCACGGAGCCTCGTTCTTTTTGGAGCCTTCCCCATTCCACGAATCTGCCTAATGCGGCAGCGTGGGCCCCCTCCAGGTGAATCTGTCTAATGCGACAGCGCCGACCCTTCTTCCGTTCTTTTGTTTTATTAGTTTGGCCGACGGGCACAGCGTGGTGGCACAACAGCCGAATAAACCCGCTTCTTCAGTATCTTTGTGTTTTGGAGTGAATCCTCTCCTTGGAGTCCACGGCAGCCTCCGGACGGACCCGGCCGTAGCAGTCCTCAACATCGAGCTACGGAGTGGGATTGACCTCGTGGTGCAGTAAGGCAAGTCGAATCCCACAAACTACTGCCTACCATCCACAGACAAATGGACTGGCAGAAGGGTTAAATCACACCCTAGTCGACATGATTTCGATGTATCTTACAGATGATCACGATAATTGGGACTTTATTTTGTTATACGTAACATATGCCTACAATACCAGCCGGCAGGTTACTACAGGAGTTTCGCCCTATTATCTTTTATATGCACGACAGCCGATGTCTACCTATGACACCAGTTTACCGCACGTCGATGACTGTTCTCTCGACACGTGCCTCCAAGATGACCTTTCCCATTCTGAAGAAGTTCAACTGCTCTCAACTATTTGAACGCTGCCATTCCAATAGAAACAGATAATTCGTCACGGCGAGCTCCACCTTCCTGTCTCCTACAATGTTGGCGACCAGGTTCTTGTCTGAACATCTTCTCGCCAAACTGGAAGGCGCGGACACTTTCAAAAACGCTTCAAAGGCCCATTTCAAACCTCTCGTAAGCTGTCCTCCACAATCTACGAAGTCAGACCCCGGTACATCCGCTGCACCATGCACCACCGCTCTGAATCTCCCTTTAAGGGGTATTCACACGCGCGCATCACGAGATGAAAATGCAAGGCTTTTACACATCGCAAAGCCTGACGTTTTCGTCGTGGGATACGCGTGCCGGGGAGAAAGCCCCGGGATTTCTCCCTCGTGTGAATACCCCTTATCGTCCGCCCTACCACCGTTAAATCCAATAACATCTGTGGCCGGTGGACCGGCCTTTTTTTCCCGAGGGAAGTATAGGAGGTATTCACTGGACGCCATATTTGAGGGCGATGTTTAGAGCGCATGCTCAGAACGAGCTCACATTAATAGCCTGCTAAGACCGGCAACCTTGATGGTGCTAAATGCACGCTCCAAAAGGACTGCGGAAGCTCGCCGTCATCACGCGCTCAGCAGCAGCGCACACGGATATGGACGCCAGTGAATACTCCCTATACTGTTAGAAAGAAAAAAAATAGGGCTCCAACGACATTGCTGGCCTTGCTCACTCGGAATTTGCATCTAACGTTCACCGTGGACGCACCATCAAAGTCAAACTTCATTCATTGTATTAAATCAATTAATCCTTCCAGAACCTTTCAATATATATTAAGTCTATTACACTTGCACGAGGAGGAAAGATTTGTCTTCACTGAAATATTTGCCAATTTTGAAATGTGCAGATATCACCCCGCTTCACTGATGGTAGTGTAGACATGACTTTTGAAAGGAAACTCCGGTAAAAAGTCAAACCAAAATATATGACTTATATCGATTTATGGAGACTGCAAAAATATTACAATAATGGCAAACCGCGATCCACTCTTAAACATATATTAAAATTTCTACCACTAGCTTTGCAGCGGGCATTCAGCCGGTTGGCTGATTGTCAAGCAACCTTGTGCTCCGATGTCATGGTCGTATTCTTGGAGGTTACTTGTTCGTACTGCCACTTCTTTCGCCGTGCTTATCTACTGCGCGTCTGTTCGTCCCAGCGGAGGATTTCTGTTTGTTGTCTTATGTTTTAGCCGCCTTCGTTTGTAACTGCTCCTAGAGATCGCCCACAAAGATTATTGACTCCCATCTCTCAAGCGCGTCGTGGTGCCGAACGCGGCATGCACAGACGGCCGAATTTGAGTCCGTTCTTGCTCTGCGCTAGCTTACCATAGACCGATCTCACTAGCAAGTTTGGCTTGGCTGCGCCACCGCTGCCGCAATGCATCAAGGGAACTTTAGTTTTTCTGCCTTCACAACAACCTCGCTGCACGTCTGGCCGAGCAGAGCACTAGACGTCTCGGGCACTGCAGCTTGTCTCCTGTGAACTAAAGTTATGGCGGCTTGGAGCATGCGCCGAACCATAGCCTCCTCTATGCTCCCAATGCCTGGCAGTTCGATGACGGAGCCATAGAGTGCCCGGTCGCATATCTGGAGAGCGAGGATCTAGCTTAGTGCGTTTCTCGGGGAGTTGGGTATTCATCGCACAGCTTTTGCAGCGGCGAGGACCCGAAACATGGTTTTCAAACCCGACGAGAAAAGAAGCGGCAGACCGAGGAACGCGAGAAGCATGAGCGGACATTCCATCGCTCGGGACAACTGTGTTTCGGCGTCTCGCCGCAGCGGGGCGCTCGTTACATGCCTCTGGTTCTGCCCATCTATCTTTTCACTTTCGGCGGCCGCGTCTCTTGGCGATCTACCAAGCTTTGTCAGTATAGAGAAGGCTATGGCCGAACGCTTCGTGAGACTGATCTAAAGACACTGTTCACTGGCGGCCATAGCCAACACCTCCTAGACAGCAAAGCCTGCGCGTTACGTCACATGACGTCACGTCCGGGGGTCAGGCACGGGCGATGATTGGATGCGAATGCCGCGTCAGCGTCCGCGTGGAGCTCGTTTTCTATCACAGTCCCACGCGAAGGCTGACGCAGCACTCGCATCCAATCAGCGCCCGTGCAGGACCCCCGGACGTGACGTCATATGACGTAACGCGCAGGCTTTAAAGCTGTCCAGGAGGTATTGCCATAGCTGTGTGCGGGACTGCTGAACGTGTGTTGACGGCGAGCTTCCACAATTCTTTTACAGCGTGTATTTCGCACCATCAAGATTGCCTGTCTTAGCAGCCTATTAATGTGAGCTCGTCCTGAGCATGCGCTCTAAACAGCGCCCTCAAATATGGCTACTACAACGCTTCTGCAAAATACATTGCACAAAGCCAAGGTCGTAGTTCTTCTGCGAAGCTTGGGGTCGTTCCGAGTCTGCGCTGAGCGAGCCAGCGTTTATTGGGGCGAACTCGCTTTTCGTCAGTCAACTTCATAAATGTGTATTCATATTTGCTATAGAAGTTTTATATCTAAGAAGGAAAGCATTCAAACAGCCGAGGCATCTTATCTGACTGGTCGGAACTGCTCTGGCGACTAGGCCAGTCGTACGTTTTGCGGTGCCGCAGTACGAGCTTTAAGTCCCCCGATGGCCATGCAGCTTGTCGCAAAGGTTTCCATCATGCTCGAGCCGGTAGTTTCGGTTTCCCGTAGACACCCGAAACAAAAATTTAAGATGGCTACAAAACTACGCGAAGCATCGAAAAAATAAATTGCGCCTTGTAATTCAGGGTCACCGTTTTCACAAGAAAACAGTCGTAACCCTAAACTCGAGAAAATGTACCGGAGTTACCCTTTAAACTTTCATCGGTTTAATGTTAACCTGATGACAGGTTGGAACTAATCACTCCATACGTCCACCATAGAAGGTGATAGGGCCATTAACACCGGAGTCCCATTCACAACTCCCGAGTAGGCGACGCTACTCAGCGACATAGTCATAACTTTTAGACGTTTGCACATCTCGAAATATGCAGCGGGAAATACCTCGGCCTGGTGGCGAAAATGTCAAACAAAGGAAAGGGGATTACATGCACACCGTTCGAGTCACCAGGATTTACTGACAATTTAAGTAGGCTTGGCGTGACGAATCCCGATATGATCACTTGCTAGTCAATGAGATCGCCACATTACATGATTAGAACGCCGTAGAACGGATCACGAAGCAAGAAGTATGTACACAGGACGTCACGTCCGGCGTTTCTTGTTTACCTCACGGCTATGACTACCTTACGGGTACTCAACGGTTCCCAAGGAGGAAATATTTCCAAACATGCCGATGAATGAAACATATTGATCGCATCGAACAAAGGTTGGGAAGCTGCCGAAAGACAAAATTTTTGCTGGCTCCGGAACTTCAACACCGGGCTCCCTGATTTCCGGTCGGGCCTGTTAGCCACTACATCACACCGCCTTGTATTTTCGGCATGTCCTATAGGTCTTAGACTCCTATAAATGCACCAAAACGAAATGCATTCAGTCAGAGGTGTCCTCGAATCACGCGGCGACGAGTGGAACGCGATACACCCCAAGCTCTGTATTAATGTGTTAACATAAGAACGCTCGTTTTTTGACGAAAACCCGGCGGTGTCTTTGGTTTGTCAGTTGTCGACGCTCCCATTGGTCCGAAGCGCTGACGTGAGCACGCGTCAACCTCTCCCTGTCTCCCCGGCGCTAACAAACTGACATACACCGCCGGGGTTTCGTCAAAACGAGTCATTTCTTTTTCGTCAAGGTCACGCACACAGCTGGCGCGGAGCCAGAGAAGAGGAGGCGCCGCGCAGCACCTCCTAGATAACAAAGCCGAAGTGCTGAATGAGATCACTTAATCAGAGAAGGCCAACGCTTTACACAGATCGGAAACGAGGGCTGCGTCAGCGCACGGCTTCGAGTCAAGTTTGAGCCGAACGTTGAAGAAATCGTCGTGTCGAATATGTGCCCTTCGTTGACCTTCTTGGATGACGCCATCTCATTCAGCACTACGCCTTTGTTATCTAGGAGGTGTTGCGCCACGGCGCGGTGGAATGCTGGCGTGTTCAATTTCCGCTCTGCTGTCGACGGTTGTTTTTTGCTTTAATTGGGTTTCCGTAGTAGCGGTGTGTTCTTAAAACGATGGACGCGGTCAACTCCACGAGTGATCTGGATGCAGTTCTTCTACGAGTGGTATGGATGTGGTTCTTTCCACGAGTGATAGGGATGACCGTATCCAAGAACGCCGACGTGCTCTGACAGGCAGAGTATAAAAAAGCGGGCGAAAAGAACTACAGGAACATCCATTGGTGGATTCTTGGGGAATCTTTTAGCACGACCTTTGGCAAACGTCACAGATGTCCCTCTTTGGGAAACGCTAACACTGAGTCCGTAACGAGGTTAAAAAGAGGCAGCAAAAAATAGAGGAAGCAAAACAGAAAGCCAAAAATAGAGGAAGCAAAAGAGAAAGCCAAAAAAAAAAGTGTGAAAGGGTCAGCGTCAGCGTTTCCCAAAGTGGGACGGTATGGCGTTTCCAAGGGTCATGCTAACGCATTCCTGAAGAATTCACAAATGAATCTCCCTGTAATATGTCTAGTCTGGATGATAACTTGAACTCTCTAGAACGGTCACATTATCATCACTTATCAGGCAAATGGAAAAGGACTACTCACTGGGCTGTGGGCGCACGCGCGTCGTCTGACATTCCACAAGTTACTGCGCAAGCTCAGAACATAACCCACAGCCCAATGGAAGAATAGAATAAAGCTCATAAGGTGATTAGGTGAAGGTTCTAGACACTAAAGGGCTACCTTACGGTCCTCCAGAGATGCTAGTAAAACAACATCGTCCGAGTTTCCCAGCCCGGTATCGAAAGCTTATGTGGTCGCACTGTACCAGACAACAAAATGGAGCTGTCCGCAAGACAATCGTGGAAAGGAGTATTGACACTAGGTGTAACTTATTTCGAGGTCCTAGAATAGTCGCGAACACGCGAATCAATGTTTTAAGTAGCTTCGACATCGTGGGACTCGTGACTCCAATATTGCTTTTCTTTCACTTCGTTTACAACGATTTCCTCCTAATCACACCGCATAAGCGCAACTAATCTTGTCGAGGTGTATAGAAGTTTTTTTAAGGCTAACCTTGCGAAAGCTTCCAGGGGAATTCTTCGAGTGAGGCTGACCAGAGTGGCCTTTTAGTTAAGGCGCAGAGCTCCGACTAACTGCTCCCTTTCAATAAACATTCCCCCTGTTATCTTTCACTCGGGTCGCCCAGACGCTCGCGCAAGACGCCCGGCGCCGCACCTTTTTTGTGCTATTGCCGAAGCATTGCTTCCAAGTCTAAATCGAGCAACGGGCGTCGATTTTTATGACAGGCGTATACTTTTCTGGGCCGAGACGCTATTTCGACAGACAGCTACGAAAATACACATAAACTATGGGAAGCGACTTGGGCATTGCATTTTGCAAATTTATTCCATGTTTACTGCCGTCGTCATTCATTCTGACGCAATGCACACGCAGACGGACAAATTTAATCTCCTAATAGAATCTGAACGAAAATGACGTAAAAAAAACCTTCCTGATTTTTTTTTTGAAGAGGGGGGGGGGGGGCAGTGGTGGGAAAGGGCAAGTTGGAGTTGGCCAATTAACGAATGGAAACACAAATCTGGGGACATATTTTGTAGTACAAATCTTTGTCTTTGTGTTAAATCTCCTCAGTGTTTGTTTCTTAGTTCATTAGTTCGAATGGGATCCGAACCGCGTTTGCATCGGTACTATGCCAGAACGCATAACAAGAGTCGGCTATTTGCTTTCCAATGAGCAAATGAAATTAGGGAAATTGGGCAACAACATGGAAACGAGATTCGCTTATCGTCCAGCGGCGGATGTCATCAACGCAAACAAACACGTTCGCCCGTTGCTCTTATTCTCTCTCTCTTTCTCTCTTTCTCTGCACCGCAATTCCCTAAACAACAAACCTCTAGCAGGATTAGTGTATTTAGCGTAGACAATGCCAACAAAGCCAACAAACAGCCCCCCCTCCCCTTGCTCCCACTCATTTTCAATCGTTTTGAGGTGTTTTCCGTGTAGCGAGAAAAAAAGCAAAAAACTAAATTATACCGCGACCGAAGTTGTCGCAGCTGCGTAGCAACATTGGACAGGAGTCAGTTTGTCGCTGCTTCGTCGCAGAGGACAGACGCAGCCATGCCAATCGTGGCACCGTTGGACGGGTAAGTTCCCCATTTCGTACCAGCAGCATCCCTTTAGAGATATCAGTTCTGTGATTGAACGCAGACCACGACGAGCCTCTTTATTAAGTCGAGAGAATATCACATATACATCATTTTAACCTCAACAAATCTTTCTAACAAAAAATAATTATGAAAGACGCGATAATTAGGTTTGTTCATGCAAGCTTTAAGGTAAGAGAGACATAACATAGAGAGGTAGTTGACAAAGATAAAACGGACCATTAACTATAATATGTTATTTAACTTCTTAATAATAAAATAAACGTGTGGTTTCAATTATGAACTCGGTGAGCGTCATGGAAAAGACCGAAATTAGTCAAATACAGAGAAATTCGCTGCGCGTCCTTCACAACGAGCTTCGCTCGTTCAGCATTCTGCAGACGCCGGCAGTCAGGTTTGTTAACGTTTCAAAACCAAAGCAGGAGGAGCAATCTCAGAATACATTTGAAAACAATAATGACTCCATCTTAATTATTTGTTTCTCAAACATAATAAAAATAGTCGATTAAAATGCTATTACGGCACGGAGATACAAAGTTACGACCAACCTTTCCCACGTCAATCGTCTGTTCAGCCAATGAGAGATGTATGCACCTTGTTGCCACGGGGCGGAGCTTAGCGGGCTGCGACCTCCACTTTTGCATCTAAATTGCGCCTATCAACGTAAATATTGCGCGAAATATATATATATATATGTATGTGTGTGTGTGTGTGTGTGAGTGTCTTGTGAAACCCATATTTAAAAAAACACGTGTTCCTTTTATGCCTTAAAAAACTCATTTTTTTCTTGCAGTGTCTCTTCAAGACATCATTTTCAAAATGCCTACATTAAAACCTTTATTTTTTTCAAGTTTAATGACCTCTTCAGCTTCTTTTGAAGCTGTGATTGACCATAGTGAACATTTTCGTTGCTCGCGTTACACGCGTTGCCCGTTCAAGAGCCATCGAAAACTCTTCCTGGGATGGCCTCCCTCGACGCTCTCTTCATTTCGCACTCAGCAGGGGCAGAAAGGAGAGGACGCTGCGCCGGCGCACCGAGGCCCTCCGAGTGGTGGCCTTCCTGGGGCTCCTGCTGGGCTTCGTGTACCAGGCGTCCGACGCGGTGGTCAACTACCTCGGCTACCCGACCACCAACGACGTCAGGGTCGAGGGTTCCGAGCTCGTGTCGCTGCCCGCCGTCTCGCTCTGCCTCACCAACTGGTCAGCTCCGGCCGGAGGCAATGCAGCTTCCCTATGCGTTCCAACGCAGAGGGACGCTGGAGAAGATCTGACTTTAAAGCCGTCTTCTCCGTCGCAACCGTTAGAGCTTGGCGTTGTGCAGGAGGGACAGCTGCGAGCGTTCGTTTGCGAAACGTCTTTAAATCAGAAAAGGCGCGCGCGTAGATTTCACCCTAAACTCTAGAGACTCGCGAAAAGAGCTAATCGCTATGACTCTCGGCTCGAAATGGTTATCCGCTTGTTGATGAACAGAAGATTACGTTTTTTGGTCAGTATTGTAAAGTCCCGAGTGTACGGAGAAAAACTGAGGGAGAGAAAGATATGAAAGCGTCCGACCACGTCAGAGTGCCGCGCTGTGATTTAAAGGATATTGAGATACACGCGGCACCCGCTGTCTCTCTCCAGACGGAGCAAACAAGGGCGTCATCTGCTCCTTGGGACGGTCTGGCGTTCGAATGCCGAACGCCGAACGCAGGGTCCGGAGTTCGAACGCGGGAACGCCGAATGGCAGACCAGGCGCGAGGTGTAGGCGACGCTCTTGTTCGCTCCGGAAGACAGCGGGCTGGAGCAAAGGCTGCAGCCCGCTTCCAATCATCCTTCCAATCAGAGCTCGGCGCTCTGACGTGGCCGCACGTTTTATTATCCTCCTCTACTTCTCTTGCTCTCTGTATACTCTGACCAAAATACTGACCAAAATATGTAATTTTATAATAATTAACGAGCAGATAACATTATGGAGTAAAAACTCATAGTGGTTACCTCTATGCAAGGCTCTAAGTATGCAGTGACGTTTACGCACGTGCCTTTTCTGCATTCAAGACTTTTTACTCTACTCTGAACACCCTTAAAAGGACGCTGAAATCCCCCAAATTTTGTTTTTAATATTTTTGATAGGCGATTTAGTACGGTGCCAGGAGACTAGCCAATCAATGTTCTGCTACAGAGTCACGTATATATATAATAAATCCAAAACACTCAACTGCTCGAAACCGAAACATGTACATGAAGGCTCGGGGGATAGAGTTGCCTGTAGTTACGTAACTATCGTTCCCCACCGATTGTTTTTTCCTTTCCCCGCTTTTCGGACGTGTGAAGCAGACGACGATACCGAGGACGTTGCGTGAACAGTTTGTCGTGTGATTGTTTTGCACTTATATCACTTCCACTCACTGCTCTGCGCTCGAGGATCGATTGGCCGGTACCACAAACCACAGTCCCGAAGTAGCGGCTCCGCGTCCGTCGTAATGTTGGTCCGTTTTGCGCTGCCATCACGTCGTCCACCCCGCGGTACGTCGCCATTTTGAGAATGACGTGTACATGTACTTCCTGTGGTCTGTGCAGCATTTCTTTTTTCGATCAACGTGTTGACCGCTTTCTGGAAGCAACAAAAAACAAATACGGGGTTCATAAACTTTTTTTATTTTTAATATTGAATGTGCGCCTTAGATGACCCACGACTTTGAATATATTTTCGTACGCATCAGTTCGAACGGCACGCGGCCATTGAAAAAAGTGA
Source organism: Ixodes scapularis (assembly GCF_016920785.2). Taxonomy (NCBI): domain Eukaryota; kingdom Metazoa; phylum Arthropoda; class Arachnida; order Ixodida; family Ixodidae; genus Ixodes; species Ixodes scapularis. Next base: position 170,956,632 of record NW_024609846.1, on the reverse strand, counting down.
GCGCGCCTGAAATCAGCCAATTCTCGACCGGCGGTTTTCGGGCGCCTTATAAGTCACGTTCAGATAAAAAGAGAACATCGGCATGCATAAGCACCCTTTCTGTAACCCCTTTAAGCTGAGACTGCAGCCAAAGCTACAAGCCCGAGCTATCCTGCGCTCCTGGCTTCGAGACGTGCATTTGTAGCGCGAGTGTCTTTCGGCGGAAAAGCGCTTCAAAGCAGCGACCCCAAACTCTTGTGCTTGTGGCATTGGCTGCACTTAGCTTAAGGGTGAACAGAGAATAATAGACAGTTTTAGTATAGCGTTGCTGGACCTTACGTACGCAATACGCAATAGTATAGCGTACGCTAAAAATGACCTGCTCGGACCGAGTTTAGTTAAGCGTTACGTTTTCGAGTGAACACCGCGCATGATCTTGGTTAAATTCGCTAGAGCCGTAGAATTCCGCGTGCTTATAGCGCAACCATGCTCCTGGAAAGAAATATTGAAAATGAAAACGTGTCCATTCATTTTATTTCAAATTAAACCAAGTCACAGCTGCCTCGTCAAGCGCGCTTTTCAGCGGGGTACAGAGGCTACGAGTACGAGTGCGTAGCCAAATTCGATCACGGAGCCTCCGTCACTCGTCCCGTGGAAACGGCACTTTTCATCAATGCTATCGCGGAATGAAATTCATGACCCTGATGTCCAGTGCATAGCGAAAACTTCGGCGATTTCTTTTAGAGTCGTTCGTCCGTCGGCGATGAACAGTGGGAATAGGCTTAGGGTTGAGCAGATCGCAGCGTCGACGCACATTCCGAGCGGCGAACATTTTCACTGTGCACTCCTTCAGCTGCACGGCGATGTGATTCGACCGCGGTAGGTCCCAGAAAGAATCGCCGAGCTGAACACCACGCAATTTCACGTAACACAGAACTTCGAAAACACCACGTCGCCCTTGTTGCGCCAGTCGAGGCAACCGCGATTTTAAAACTGGCGCTCTCGTTGCGGCCGAGATCTCTCGAGAGCGTCCCGCAAGGCCCGCTAGCCAGGAACGCAAAATCTCCAGCGTTGCGTGCGTACGCAATACGCTAGCCCTTTTATTGCGTTTTGCGCATGCGCACTCACGACCCGCAATTTTCTTGCGTACGCAAAGCTATAGCGTACGTTCCACTAAAACTGTCTAATGATCGCGCAAACCTGTCCCTTCTGCGCAACTCATCGCCTAGTTTCTTGGACATGAACGTTTTGACGCATGCACTAAAATGTTAATTTCAACTGAACAACAACAAACATTGCATGTTCGCAGGGTATATTTTTGATGACACTCATAAAACATTTATAAGCAGTAATTAAACTTTTGGACGCGTATACTTTTTTTTTTTCCGTGGCACTAGAAATCTTTTTGCATTGCATTCCTTGGGTTACGTTAACAAAGTTGTCAATTTCTGCTTCTCCTGACAAGTGATAATTATGCTCCCGAGGACTGCAATTTCCTGCGTATCACAAAACGGTAATCAATTAAAATTTCGATATTTTCTTGAAAACTTTGTATTCTACAGAATGTTCCAGAAAGTCGGCCACGGCCAAGCTCCAGAGCTTTTAACGGAGAAAACGGCTTAAGTCAAATCTTCCTTTTCTTACGTCGAGATTGACTGCCGTTAGAGCTAATAGCATTTCTCAACTCTTTTTTTTTAGGGTCAGCCGTGAGAGGTTTTGCGAGAAGTACCGGGACCTGTGCAACAACACAAACGAAGACGTACGTTCACGCTACGTCAAATGTTTTGAGTGGCTGTCATATCAGTGAGTTTTCGTATTGCGTAATCGAGCAAATACAAACACTGCGCGTTTGCGATAGTGTTGCGACACAGACATTTGACCGCGTCGCTCTCAGCCGGCTTTGCACAGAAAGTTGTTGGCATCAAATTCTTGACCGCGGTTAAGTTCTCGTTCTTTTTATATCTGGAAAATTGACAACTCCTTTATCTACCAAACCCCCGTAAAAAAAAAAAAAAAAAAAAAAAAAAAAAAAAAAAAAAAACTTGTGAGCATTAAAACAAAAGAGGGGTTCCTAAAATAAATTAAAATAAATCACATAAGTTAATCATACTCTAACTGTCAAATCTGAATCTAGAGAGAGAGAGGGAGAGAAATAAATGCTGGTAGTGGAAAGACTGGCAGCCTTAGAAACGGCGCCGGCAACTCCGTAACTTGGAAGTGAAAATAAATTATTATTGTATAACGAGGATGAAGGGATTAACAAAAAAAAAAAGGGGGGAAAGGGGGATCAGAAATGGTGACACAGGCACAGTAGCACAAACAAGCAGCGAATGGCTATAGTATACAATATGAGAAAGCCCTCGCTACAAGGCACCAACAAAACAGGTAAAGTACAAAAGTTATCCTTCAGCTCTCACTGTATACTGCTTCGCTAATCGTCCGCAGCGAATACACATATCACTTCCACGCACACGGCACACTGTTGCGTTCACTCATTCGTACACGTGATAACGAACATACACAATCATGGGCGGGTCAATGTCCTAGCGCTTAATAGCTATATAAGAGACCGTTGTCATTTGAAAAATTGAGAACAATGCTAAGTGCCCCATTGAGAGTTTTGCGGTCAGGTCAAGGGCCCAGTATTTTTGCTTAAGATAGGGGACGCCTATCCAGCAGTCTAAGACAAATCTTAATCGTGTGCCCTTCAGTGGCAAAGTGTTGGCACCCTAAAAGGATGTGATTAACATTTTCAAATGGGTCACATAATTCACGTGTTGGAGACTCATGATGCCGAATTTGGCGCAGAAAGCTGCTTGTAAAAGCCACTTCGAGTCGTAGTCGGTGGAAGAGGGAATCGTATTTTCTTTTTGTTTCAGTACAAGGTGGTAACTTAAGATCGGGGTCAATGCCGGGAAGAAGAGCGTCGACTCAGTTTTCGGTGAACCATTGCTGTCTGGAGAGTTCAGCTCGAAAGTGCCGTAGTAGGGACCTGGCATCCGCAGGTGTGAGGATCGTTAGTTCCATTATGTAGCGAGAATAAGCTTCGCCAGCCAAACGATCTGCTTCGACGTTTCCGCTACGGTCGCAGTGACCCGGAATTCATTGAAGGCGTATTGAATGGCCATAGTCCTCTGCATAAACTATTGTTGTTTGAACCTTGCATAAGAGTGATCCCAAGAAGGAGTTCATGGTTGTACTTTTCAGTAGCTTAATGCATTCCTGGAATCTGTCAGTATCACCTAGTTTTCTGAGTGATCAAAGTTGTCAATAATGTGACGGCTGAAAATATTGCGTGCAACTCAGCCGCTGTTAAACACGTATGATGTGAAAGCGTAAAGGCTTCGGTTATTCTAAATTTGGGAATGGTGAAAGCAGATGTTGAACCATTCTTTTAAGTTGGTCCGTCTGAATGAACATAAACAGCATTGTTGTAGTAGGGTGATTTCAGATAAGATCGACCAAAGCGTGGCTGGTCGACATTTTTAAATCAACTGATGTTTTTATATGACATTGTCTAGTGTCTGGTATAAACGAATCCACACTTAGTTTTGACCAGAAAAAAAATTTGGAGACAAGAAAAATCGTAAGGCAGGGAGAGGTGGACAGTTGCAATAACGCGCACTGATGGAGGGGGCAAGTTTGAAAGTGAATAATTAAAACAATAAAATTAGGAGAATTTTAAAACTTTTTACAAACAAACTATGGGTACAACTTGCTTGTAATATAAAGTAATAATATTTATTAAAAATTTATTTAGTTTTCTAAAAATTGCCAAACATGCCTGCTCGAACGACAAATGGCAAACTTTGGAAATCTGTATCTCATGAAATAATTTAATCATTATTACATAACTTGCAGACATTATTTTACTAATATATGGCTATTATTGAAAAAATAAATAAGGTATCTGAGTGACACAATAGTTACAATATATTTAGGCAAACATGGGAAAAAATTCAAACAAAGAAAAATTCCAATGCGAATAAAAAAAAAAAACACCACCTTCGATTTTTTTAAAATTTGGGTACCCTGTTATACTCTATTTCGGCATTCATTTCTATTAAAACATGTTGCATCATTGCACTGTGAAAGAAGAAACAACTCCCCAAAGTAGGGTCCTTTTTCAAAGCCTACACTTAGCAGTGTCCAATACAAGAAGTGACTCTGAGTTCCAGTTTCATGAAACTTGCACAAATCTTTTATATACATTTATTCAGATGAGGTCATTGATAAAAAGAGCGATCGGTAACACAGTAAAAGGGAGGAGAAACTATATACAGCATTTTACATAAGCGTACAAAGTGGTATCATATTAGAGACTAATGATTTGAGAAAAGATGATGCAGTGTGAAGTTGTACCTTCCGGTATATTTTACATCTAGAGTAAAATAAATAACTTTACTTCCACACACAAAAACAAAGATATAATAGTAAGATATTTAGGTTGGCTGTGTATTTACGATTACAAACAATTTCAGGTGACGGATACCATAGTGCCTAACTGGAGCAGCTTCGATGCTCTCGGTGCATGAATGAATCGTGGCAAGCCGATATATTTTATCGTGCTCGAGGATAACATTTTGGGATTTTTTTTATAGTGATCAGATAAAAATTATTAGTAACCGCCAACAAAAACAGTAGGTTAAATACCCCGTGAAGAAAAATGTGATAAATAAGATGTCCCTGCATTCAAAAGCTGTACCCATTTAATAAAGTTGCTTCCAAGCAGATCCGACTGTCCGTGCTACATATACGTCACAGGTCCCTTCTGTTGATGACTTGCTGAGCCGCCACGCGTGCCAAGACTGAATGCCAGGGAAGGCGCGCACCGTCAGCCACTCTTCTTTTTTTTGTTCACGATACCGAACAACCTCATTTTCGTCCAGATATACAAGATGCACGCCTTTCAGTTTCTTTGATAGAACGCTCACCATTGTCCTGGCCGTCTGAATGGCGCTTACTGAACGTTCTCTCAGGTTGTTCAGCGTGGCATGGTGCTTCACGAGTCCGCCAACTCCGTCACATGCATTTTTCCCATGTCCAGATGCAGAAAATAACCACTGGGCTTGTGGGCAATCGTCCTTTGCAAATTGGTGAAGCTGGTAGCGATTCTTGAAATGACTGGCGGCGCCGTCACTTACGTACGTCACGTACGAGTATACCGCAACGTTGTCTTCAACCCACTCCTTCACTTTTTCTAGAGCCAAGCAAGCGTGAGCGGCGTGACACAGGTCCTCACTGATGATGGCAAAGCTGTTTGTAGATTTTCTTGTCGTCACTACACATGTAAATATCGAAACTTGTTTTTTTTTTTCCAGTGATATGCTTGCACTTCGTCAGGAAGCACGATGGTCCAGTTTTCAGCGAAGTCAAAATGAAAGACAATGCTCCCGCGTTGCATGCACTGTTTTTCATCGTAGATCGCTTCACCTTGCGTTTGCCGGATATGGTTGTGAAGTAACCAACTTCCAACCGTCACTTGGATCACTTTTAGGAAAGTCTCAGGTTCCAAAGTTTTTTTCACACGGTCGCCGGACTCTCATGTTGCAAGCACAATCTCTTCATCCTCCGGGATATCAAGTTCCTGGAGTGTAAGAAACTGGCCTTTTGGGCAGTGATCACAGTCTCCTTGAAGGCACAGTTCTGTTGCTGGGTCGCACAGAAATGCCGAGTTCATTTCACCAGTGTTGAATATTGAGCCTGTAACGTTCTCTAGAGCGGCAATACAAAGATAATAATTGGCGCAGCGCACACAAACGCAGACTTCCTGGTGTGGAATACATTGCACCCATCTAGGGCGCAACGAATAAAATTTCGTTAGCCCAACGCCGGAATCGGGATGCTTGTCTTTGTATATACGGAAGGCCTCTCGTATTGAGCGTGTCATGAAGCGCTTTGGCACGAACGTTTTCTCTCCGTTGAGCATGACAGAGATGACGTCCTTCTGGTTGGGACTTTGGCGCGAACATTGTAGCTCGTCTTTCGTGAAGTACTCTAGGGCAGCAGACAGGTTCTCAGGGCTCACCTTGCACCTCGTGTAAGGATCCGGCTCATACCACACGCCATGCTTTTCCTTGAGTTTTCGGGATTTACTGATGAGGTACATTGAGGCCTGTGGAATCATCTTTTGAACCCCATTCTTCGTCAGTGTTGACGGCAGGAGTGTAAGCAGTTGACAACGTTCCCGGAGAGAGGTGGCGGTTTCAAAGGCCTGCCGAAAGTTGTCCACCCACTCAGTGCATGTTGAGCATGTTGGTTCGGACGACCCCGATGGTGCGTCCCTGTCGTACGCAATACGTAGCCTTGAGCGTATATTCTTGTCAGCAACCTGCTCCAGTTCTGTCTGCTTTCTCTTGACATAGGCAGGCCTGTCCCGACTTCTTACGACGCTTGGTTGTCTCAGCGGCGACACATCTGTAGGTAGTATTCTGCGATTTAGATCTTCAATTGCTTCTTCAGCTGGCTCAAATATGTCAGGGCACTGCTCTGAGCTTCGCATCGAGATCTCCTTAGAGATGTGCATGAAGCAATGGTAGCACAGGTAGTCCGTCGCACTCACTTTGGTGGAACAGTCAGGCGGAAGAATTTGCTTCAACGAGTTTAGGTCATTAGACATGAGGAAGATACATAGAAAGGGGGGACGGACAACGAAGAAAGGAGGTCCAACTCGCCAACACTTCGAAAATTCTGCTGCTTTGGTATAGTCTTTTTGTGTTTGCAAAAGTAATCTGCACAAAACACTCGTTCGGAGCTCCAGGACGTCTTCATAATGTATACATAAATAATAGAAATTAAACCCCAACTGATGGCATATAATTGCCAAGTGAACGAACTACTGGGTGCACAAGTGACAAGTCCGAGGCTGATGAGCTCACTCACTGCAAACGTACATATGAAAAGAGAGGTCACAACCGAGGCTGTCGGCAAAGCTTGATCCACGTCAAAGGAAGAAAGAGGGAAAGTCTCCAGACAAAAAATTGTGGTCAGCGGCCTTCGAAAAAGACTTTCCGGAATCGCACTGTCGTCCCTCCACGCGCTGATATGAAAGCACCCGAGCTTCTACCACGTGGTTCATGACACAGCCTGAGCCATGTCGGCGACAGGTTCGCGAGGGGTTGGCGGTGGGGTTACGTTGATGGTCACTCGGATTAGCCCTTGCTGTACTGAGCTACCGCCTGCAGTGCCTTATCGCCGGCTGGTGTCAACAACGAGAACACACACACCCTGTCTACACCAAAACTACAAGCGTTCACCGCACACGCGTCGCCGCCGCTTTTAAGCTTTTGTGAAATTGCTTTCTTTTGCCGCGGAGAACCGCCTTATCTTAACTACGCGCCTGAAATCCTTCCAGGCGGGCGTACACAATATCAAGCGTTTCGAGAAATGCCCGTGGAGTAGAACTATGGGAAAATTCGGAGCCCGCGATGTCGATATCGTCGCCGTTGTGTTAGTACGCCGTCGCGTACTGCAGTCCCCCGTTGGGGGAGGGGGGAAGGCGGTCTTACTACGATAACATGGCGACAGCGTTTACACTCTATGTATTTACGCGAGGCTCGAGTATTTGGGGATAATGCTGCCGGTTGGTGTGCCCTTTTGTGCCTGATATTATCGCCCGTGACGCCAGCGAGTGAGATGGCGACAGGCATGACTGCTCAGTAAACAGGCGTCGGCGGCCATGTTTTGCTGGTTGAAGCGAATCCCCTTGTCCTTGACAGCGAGCGGGGAAATGCGAAAAAAAGATTGTGTCGGCCGTTTTGCCAGAACTAGCGACGAGTGTCGTCTGCGGTTTCCGGCAACTATTTTGCCATAATCGTGAGCTTAGCGAGGAAATGATTTTTGCTAGCCACAGAACACTACCACGCAGAAAGGGAATGCTTGAACATGTTTTTGTCCTGGATATATATCAGGGATATATATGAGAGAGAGAGAGAGGGAGATGAAGGTAGAGCGGAAGAGGGAATAGCATATAGTGTCGCAGGAGAATAAAGTAAACAAAGTTCCTAGTGGCCGATGGCTGTATGATCTTTTCTCGGATCACTAGTCCGTAATATGATACATCTTTGTACACAGTAGTTTCTCCTTAATTTAAGTGTGTGAACAATTTCTTTAGTTATCATTGGCCTCATCTGAATAAAAATATATAAAAGATGTGTGTTGGTTTCATGAAACTGGAACTCAGAGTCAGTTCTTGTATAAAACACTGCTAAGTGTAGGCTTTGAAAAAGGACCCTACTTTGGGGAGTTGTATCTTCTTTCTCAATAAAATGATGCAACATGTTTTTAATGGAACTTAATGCCGAAATAGAGTATAACAGGTTACCTAAATTTAAAAAAAATCGAGGGTGGTGTTTTTTTTTTATTCGCATCGGAATTTTTCTTTGTTTGATTTTTTTTCCATGTTTGACTAAATATATCCTAACTATTGTGTCACACAGATACCTTAGTTATTTTTTAAATATTAGCTATATATTAGTAGAATAATATCTGCAAATTATATCATAATGATTAAATTATTTCATGAGATACAGACCTCCAAAGTTTGCCATTTGTCGTTCGAGCAGGCATGTTTGTCAATTTTTAGAAAAATAAATAAATTTTAAATAAATATGATTACTTTATATTACAAGCAAGCTATACCCATAGTTTGCGCCTAAAACGTATTAGAGTTCTCCTAATGTTATGGCGTTAGTTATTCACTCTCAAACGGGCCCCCTCCATCAGTGCGCGTTAATGCAACTGTCCACCACCTCATGCATTACGATTTTTCCTGTCCCCAAGTATTTTTTCTAGTCAAAACTAAGTTTGGATTCGTTCATACTAGATACTAGACAATAAAATATAAAAACATCAGTTGATTTGAAAATGTCGACTAGCCATCCTTTGGTCGATCTTATCTGAAATCACCCAGTATTGTTCTACGTGATACAGGGACAGTGATTTTGCAACAGAAGAGTTGACAGATGCCTTGGCTTCAATACCTAAAATATCTGTTCGTGCGCTGAGCGGCGGCATAGTCCATGGGGTGCGCTTTAAGTCAGGGTTCCAATGAACATGAGGAGGTTCACAAATTGGCAATGTGATTAGAAGCTTGCGAAAGTGACATTCCGTGCGCCGTCGGAGGATCTCTTGACACAATGGACGACCACCCTCATGTGCGGCTAATACAAAATAATGCCGACATGTCTCTTGAGCACGAAGGACGGACACGGGGGGCTCTCGGTCCTCTGCAAAGACAAGGTCAGAAGAAGTTGCTCGAGGGGCACCTAGACATATGCGCAGACTTTGTGCGATCATACATTTAAAGCGTTTTTCTGGTGTTGATGAAATATTATGCAGGGCTGACATTGAACACGCCATCGTCTGTCGTACGAGAGCTGTATGGAGATATAGAATACCACCTGACAACCCACCCCATCTAGTACCCGCAATACATCGAAGAACATTGATGATGGCATTTATTTTTCTTCGAAGCATATCAATATGTTTAGACCACGTATGCGAACAGTCCAGCATGACACCAAGGAATCTGCGCCATTTCACTCCTTCGATGTTTTGCCTTCGGATGGTGATTTTAAATTCTTTGAGATGTTTTTTCGTAAAAGACAGAGCTGCGGATTTTTAAGTTGAAATGTTCATACTGATTTTGCGAAGGTATGTGTATGTCTCATCAAGACCGGATTGCAATTGAGCTTGTAATATTTCCGAGAAAGAACGGAACGCCTATATTCGAATGTCATCAGCGTGCACCGAAATTCAGAGGGGTAGTGGAAGTCAATTTTACAATTCAGCCATAACCATGTTGAAGAAAGTAGGGCTTCGTACGCTACCTTGCAAGACCCCATCCTTTAGCTCATGTGCTGTGCTCTTACATTCGCTCGTAACAATAAATGTTTTTTGGTCTAGCAAGAAGTGTCTGATCCAGCGTACAATGCGACCCCGCGCCCTAAAATGAATGAGTCCATTCAGATTACGTGTGTTGCTTACGGTAACAAAAGCACAATAAATATATATATAAAAAAAAAAAAAAAAAAAAAAAACACCACTGGTTAAGTTCTAAGATCCACGCTCGTGTTCGATGGTCCTAACAAGGTCAAGGACTGAGTATGTTGTGCATCGCCGTGAGTGAAATCTAGTCATTTGTTCTGGTCTCGCACGATTTGATTCAAACCAAAATGGCAGACGTAAATCCACCATCTTTTCCATGTGCTTCCCGACACAGCTAGTTAGGCTTACTGTACAAAATGATTCTAATGCAGCTGGAGTTTTCCTACACCTGTGTAAATGAGCGACTTTTGCCGGTTTTCATGAGTCTGGCGGAGTTTAATTACTCAAAATGTCATTAAATATCACAAGGAGGTCCGTCTTCGGAGGTCTGTCGTAAAGATTTGCAAGTGCTTCGTATGTTATTTGGTCATGACCGAGAGTTATGCGCTTACAAATTGTCCTCAGTGCATCATCTAGTTCGCGAATACTGAAATCGCAGTCCAGCTATGAGTTATTTAAGTTAATCACTTCGGCAATACTTTTCTCTGCGGCCTCACGTGACGCGGTGTACCCTGAAAAGGACATCGCTGCCCCCGGTTGTGTAAGCGAAGCGCCAAGCTAATTCGCCACTGTTATTTCGGACGTATAGTCTTTTTCAAAACTTTCGAGCCCACCGCACGCGTGGCCGGAGAGGGCTGGTTCTCGTGCAGCGGTGCTCTTATCGTCGGCGCTCGCTGGCTGTGGAATTATTGAGAGGGAGGAGGAACTTCACTCTCGCGTCGCGCTCGCCTTGATTACAAAGTGGCACAAAATAGCGAGAGCGAAGTTCCCCCTCTCTCTCAAAAATCTCGCAACCAGCGAGCGCCGACGATAAGAGCGCCGCTGCACGGGAGCGAGCCCGCTCCGGCCACGCGGGCGGTGGATCCTAAACTTTTGAAAAAGGCTGTACCTCGTGACAGGGCCAAAACTCGAAAAGGTCTTCACTGAGTAACCGGGGATTGCAAAGAGTACACTATATTTCATACAATTTTGACCTGGGTGAAAGGTGAAAATGTTGTGCAAAGCTTTCTCCATCGTCGTTTAGAAGTCTCTTGTAAAAACCGATTCATTTTAGTGCAGAAACGCTGGTACAGGCCTCTGCTCTGCCTGATCTCCGGTATCGCCTTTCAACTCTGTGGCGGATAGCTCGAAGCTTCTCGTACTCACCGTTTACACCAGTACAACCTCTCGGAAGAGGCACCTCTTTAGTGGCCTTGTTGAGGTTTCTGCAAATAACCTTTTCAAATTATTCAACTGTCCGCGCCTCTTCGAGTTGCCTGGTGTTCAGAAAACGAAACATTTTTTAGTTTGTATAGTGTACTCGGTGACATGGCCGCTGCAATGTTAACCGGAGATGATTGTGAGTATCGGATGGTGGTCACTGCTACGTGTGTCTATATCTGTGCCCGAGTTTATGCCATGATAGATGTCTGGAAAGCACAGTGTCAGATGAAGGCAACTGCAATAGTTGACACCTTTTAGATACGTTGGTGAGCCATCATTGAGGATGCTTATGTCATGGTGATCAATAATATTCTCAATCAGTTTTCCCTTCTTGTCACAAGAAATACTACCCCAAAGTATATGGTGGGCGTTAAAATCCCCACACGCGATATATGGAGCGGTAAGTCGTATATATACAAGTTAAATTCAGCGTTTGTGATGGAAATTCTTGGTTCCATGTAAATGCTCTCAATAGTAAGTGCCATCCCTCCTGTGCGTACGTGAGGAACAGCGTATAGTATATTTAAAATTCAGGAGAAAAGAAGTGTTGAAGTTAAATCCTTGGCGTATTCGATGTAAACATCTACTAAGGCCTACTGGTCGTAGAGTGTTGTAGAGTAGACAGTTTACCAGTCCAAAACAAACACCATTCGCGGGCTTCTGATATTGCCAGAATGGGAATGCTAAACTGAGCTATAAATTGTCTGCGATCACCACTTTGTTTCGGGAGGAAGACGACGACGATCCTATCTCTGGTAACCCATTTTGTGCTCTCCGAAGTAATCGTAAGAAACTACTGTTTCTCGTTTTGAGTAACCTCCAATTCTGTGACTACCACTAGAGAAAAGTACCTGACCTTTGTGTTCAAAGGGCCTCCTTTTGGGAGGCCGGAAAAATCTCGGAAATGACAACTGAGCCTCTGACCCCACCGAACCAACTCCACATGGAAGAGGACGAAGACCAGGCCACGGGCCCCATAAGTGACCTTCCACCTACTGATTCCATAAATGGTTCACACAGTAGTTCCTCATCGACAATTGTATCCCTACGTGACGACGACGACATGCTCTCCGATGACGCACAGTACGAACTAGTGCATGGAAAGAAAAGACGCAAGACAAGCCAGAGCCCTGCATCACCACCTACGAACGAAACCAACTTACAGGTCGGATACACAGTACTGTTCATCCCAACAGCAAACGACAAAGTGGGATCTCTCAGCAAATTAAAGCTCACGGACTTCCTCAACAACGTTGCTCCAGGCATGGTCAGTGTAGTTCGAGTGAACGCAGCACGTAACATCGTTGCAGTAGATGTGAAACGACCTCTCTACAAGGCCGAACTTCTAAAGATAACAAAACTCTGTGACGTGCCTGTAAGAGCTTTTATACCTCGAGAACGCTCCAACTGTTTCGGCGTACTTCGAGATATTGATCCCGACTATACCGAACAAGACGTCAAGGCGCAGCTACAGTCCTCCATTGGAGTAACAGAAGTGAAGCGACTAGGCAAAGCATCGCCTGTTGTGCGAGTTGCATTTGCAGGTAAAATGGCACCCCAGCATGTCAAAGTGGGCCTTGTGAGGACTACAGTAATTCCTTATCGAGCACGACCCCTGCAATGCTACAAATGCCATAAATTTGGTCACATTGCAGTTGCATGCGCTGCAGAGTTCCAAATTTGCTATCAGTGTGGGCAAAGTCATGAAGGCGCATGTGAGGCCACCCCGAGCTGCGTGAATTGTCGAGGAAATCACACCTCTAATGCAACAGAATGCCCGGTCAAGCAAAGGGAAACAGAAATTATGAGATACCAACACGAAAATAACACGACACTTCGTGAGGCAAGGGGTGCTGTGTACGCGAAACGTCAAACCAACAAGCAAGTGAATGAAAAACATATACAGAGACCTAACATAACCAGTACGGCAGCGCCACCTTTGACTGATGAGGCGTTCCCTCCTTTGAGCAACTCGGGGAAAACGGCTGAAGATGACCCCACCGCGGCATCCACATCATCAGACACACTAGGAAATTCTCAGAAACCATCCTTTTGGGAAAAACAACACATCAAAGACATTATCTCACACTCGTCTCCTCATACACATGCGTCGACTCCCAACCAGGCGAATGGAAGAGCACCTACCTCACTGATTAAAGTGATAGTGCCGTTAATTTTCTCCGTCCTTCGAAAAATATTGGACACAATACCACCATCATCAACGCTCCACCAAGTGATCACAGCAGTCCTTTCCTTAGAGTCCATTATTTCAATGGCGTTCTGAACTATTCTCAAGCACGCCATACTCGCACTAAATGGTCTATAACGCCTCCACGAAGCCCAGTGCTTTCACTTTTCTGCTCCAATAGCTAAACGACAATCAACGAAAAAGGCCAAGAGCATAAAACCTTTGCCAACTATACTACAATGGAATGTAAACAGCCTTCGTCCTCGCCTACCTGAACTTCGGCGCCGCCTGCTTACACTGCAAACAGATGTTCTCGCACTACAAGAGACTTACTTACCTAAAGGGCTTCACCGATTCTCCCCATATGTCCAGTACCACAGTGATACAATTCACCCCGATGGAAAATCTCGTGCATCCTTATTCATAAAAAAATCAATCTGTCAAAAAGAAATACCTTTGAAAGACTTCAACTCTACATATGACGAACACGTCGCGGCAATCATACGAATAGCCAAGCAGGAAATTACTGTCATATCCACCTATGTTCGACCAAATACACCTTGGAATCCTAACGCAATCCGGAAAATTCGTGCACGCTGTTCTGGACCCATCATCTGGTGTGGCGACTTCAACGCAAACCATCCAGCATGGGGAAGCGACAGCACTACGCGACGAGGCACCATACTTTTGGACATCATCGCCGATTTGAACCTCCGCTGCATAAACACCGGAGACCCTACACTAGTACGGCCCAACCTTGAAAAAGCAAGCGTCCTAGACCTCACTTTGGTATCGCCTGAAATAGAGGTAGTCTGGAGTCTCGAGCCCGACACATGGGGCTCAGATCATATTCCAATTCACCTCACTCCTCGCTGCGGCCTCGCACCAAAACATCGTGTACATACAGTAACGAATTGAGATATGTATCGACAAATACTAGCAAAACTCATTAAAAGCACTGGCACGGGTAGCATCCCACTGGAAGATGCAATATGTGTAGCTATCTCTAAAGCCACCAAAACAGTCACCCTACCCGCGAACAACCCAGTTCCTGACCTTATATATTGTAGGAAATCGCGTACCGCCGCCGATTCGCCGTTTCCCACGTGGTCCGTCAACAACCCGAGTCCAGCCTGGTTCTTTCACGGGAGCGGGATACCGCTCCCAGTTTATTGGTACAATAACACACAACGCTACAAAACACTCAATATAAACTACAAATACAAACTACATTACCCAAATATTTACAACCGCACGTTAAGCCCAACGCTAAACACAAAGAAGTCCTAGGCCTCGCGCCCCGCGATATCCTAGATCCGGTCGCCACCCACTTGCCTGCCTGCGTCTCGGTCTCGTCCGGAGTTCTTAGAGGCCTCTTGCCCCCTGCCCCACCGAGTATATATCTATCGATGGGCGAGGAGGTTTCTCCTCGCCTGCCACGGGGGCGCCTGCAGCGCCCTCCAGTGGCTAGGAGAGAAAGCGGCGCGTCGGGAGCCGAATTCGAGATCCCGATCGACCCCGCGGCAACACGACCATGTGATCGTGTCGCAGCCAAGATTGGCCGAATGGTTTGATGGGCGCCCTCGTGAATTCACGGTGCGCCATACTCCCCTCTCCTAAAAATCGAAGTACGCCGGAATTCAGACGTACGGCTAGGCTGCTGAAAACACCGTCGCTTGGTTTGGCCTGGAGACCCCCCACACGCACACACACACCGCTGGTCCCATGAATCGTCCTCACTGAGGTCCATCAGTTCGCCCGAGACCTGGGGTGCGCGGCCACCGCACACCTCACAGTAGACTTTGTCGACTTCGGCTTGGCGGCAACCTCCGGGGCAACGGGGTCCTTGAGCAGTGTGCCTGGCCACCATGAGACTGGCCCCCCAGGAAGTGGTGCACTGGAGAGGGACTGTGGTTGTGACCCAGCTGCGACAGCCCTCCCGGAGCGATGTGGGGCTGGAAGTCCAATGTCACTGAGAACTGCACCCCGGCGTCCTGTGTGGCGTCGCGGACGTCCAACGAGGCTCCCCGAGCTGTGGTTCCGGCCGGGGAGTACGCTGCCCGAAGACGAGGAGTTCAGCCCAGGCTGGTGTTTGTCCAAACGGCGACTCCTCCTTTCATCCTCTCCCAGAGAGGACCATTCGGTGCACACCAAGTTGCGTCTCGAAGCAGCAGCCGCAGGGGCGATGACGCACAAGATGAGAAAAGTCCAAGGCGTGCGCCCAGCGAGGGAGCAGTACCCCAACACCAACAGCAACGCCGCACACAAAGAACAAAAAAAACAAAAAAAACAGAAAAAAACAAACATTTAAAGCAAAAACAAGAAAAACAAACACTGAGGGTTCCGAGGCACCCTCCCCCCACCCACAAAGAAAAACAATAAAAAAAAAAAATTCCGGGAACGCCGATTTCGGATCGCTCCCCCCTCTTCTTCCCTTTCCCGGGCCACGCACTCTACGAGGTTCCGATCCCATCGGGTTGCCTCCGGCTACGCGTGTTGTAGCTGTGCCGCGGTGGTCCCAGGAACTCCTGAGATCGTTGGCGCCCGCGAATGCCCCTTTGCGGCCGCTTGACCGGCTCATCCCCTTCCCTGGGGAAAAAGGGTTTCAGTTCGCCGATGTGAACTGTCCCGCGGACGAGATCAGAATTCTGGTCCCTCAGCGTGTATGTCAGTCGAGACTTCTTAGAATCGATGACGAAGGGGCCAACCCACTTGGGGGCCAACGCCGCCGAGAAGAACTTACTCGCATCGCTCTGCACGTGACTTCGCCGCAGAACGGTGTCGCCCACCTCGAACTGCGCATCGCGGTGCGCTTTGTCATAGGTGTTCTTCTGCTACGCCCGCGCGCGAGCCCTGTTTCCGTGGGCGGCGTCCAGCGCCCGCGACAGTCGCTCTCTTGTGCGCGTCGCGAAATCCTCGTGCGAGGGCACCGCTCTGGCCGCGCTCTGTCGCGGGCGAAGAACCGCATCGGTCGGCGTAGAGAGTTCTCTGCCGAAGTTCAAAAGCGCAGGCGTGAACCCAGTGCTGCGGTTGAGGTTGGACCGCAATGCAAACGAAATCGAATCCAAATGCAGATCCCAGTCCCGCTGCTTTCGAGCATACGCCCCGAGCAGCGGCTTGATGTCGCGGTTCCGCCGCTCGGTCACATTTGCTTGGGGATGGTAACACGAAGTCTTACAATGCTTAATACCGAGGGCCTGGCAGGTTGCCGCGAAAACTTTCGAGCAAAATATCGAGGCGTTGTTACTCACCAGTCTCTCGGGGAACCCGTAGCGACACCAGACCTCGGACAGCCTGCTCAGGACTCCCTTGGCTGTCACCTTCCGCATTGGAACCATCTCGACGAATCCGGTGAAGTGGCAAGTGACTACCAACACATGTTGATAGCCTCCGCTTGACCGCGGCAGGGGTCCCATCAAGTCGCAGGCCGCGATCTCCCATGGCCGCGTACTCACGATGGGCTCGAGCAGGCCGGGTGGTCTGCCGCCCCTGGGCTTGCGCTCTTGGCACACTGCGCAGCTACGGACATAACGGCACAGCTGCCCCTTCATGCCCGGCCAGGTAGCGAAACGGCGCAGCTTATGCCACGACTTCGGTGCACTGCCGTGACCGTCCGCATCGTGGTAGTGACGCAGCGCTGCCACTCTCACATCGCTGGGAATCACGGTCTTGAACGACTCACTTGAATCGCTCTCTTCCGGGAAGTAGCGCAGCAGGACGCCGTCCCCATCGATCAGATAAGATTCCAGCTCACCTGCTTCGATGCCTGACTCCTGGGCGATGGCACTTGGCCCTCTCGGTGTTCCGGAGTGCCAGAGCGTCTTTTCGCCCGTCTGGTCAGGATCCATCTCTTGCCTGAGCCGGTCGAAGATAGCGCGACAAAACGAATCGCTCTGCTGTGCTTCGTACAGTTCCGTTCGGTTGAACGCCGGTCCCAGTGAGGTAATCGCCTCAGCCAGCTGCGCGACGCCGCCACAGCGGGGAGCGGAGCGCGAGGCGGGATTTCCCGTCTCCTGGGGGATGGCCCCGCCTCCGTAGTCTGCTGCCTCGCGCGGTGGGGGATCCACGGGTGCGCGGGAGAGCGCGTCGGCCACCACATTTGTCGTGCCCTTCCCGTACCGAATTCGGTACTCGTACTTCTGCAGTGTCAAGGCCCAGCGCGCCAGTCTTCCGGCGGGTTCCTTGATTCGGGAGAGCCACGCGAGGGCCATATGGTCCGTCTCGATCGTGAATTCCGTCCCCTCGACATAATGATCGAACTTCTTAAGGGCAAAAATGATGGCGAGGCATTCGCGCTCACTCACCGTGTAGTTCTTCTCTGCCGGGTTCAGCGCCCGGCTGGCAAATGCCACCGGGCGGATCTCTCCCCCTGTCTCCTGCAAGAACACCGCGCCGAGTCCTTGGTCGCTGGCGTCCGTCTGGATCGTGAAGGGCCTATTCAGGTCTGGCAGTTTGAGGGATGCTGTACGCGCCAAGGCCTCGGTCAGCTGGAGGAACGCCTCCTCCTGCGGCGCCTCCCAGCTCCAGGGAGCCGCTTTCTCAGCAATTGCGTGAGGGGTGCCTGCATGGCTGCGCAGTTCGGGATGTAGGCTCGGTAGTATCCTATCATGCCGAGAAAACGGCGCACTCCCCCGACATCGGTAGGGACTGGGAACTCCAAGATCGCCCGCAACTTGTCCGCGTCGGGGGAAACTTTTCCTCTCTCGATCCGGAAACCCAACAAGCTGATCTCAGAAGCTCCAATTTGGGCTTTAGTCGGGTTTAGTGTGAGGCCGGCGATTCGTAGTTTGCGCAACACGTCCTCAAGGTGACGAAGGTGGTCTTCGAAAGTTTCCGAGTACACAATGATGTCGTCCAGGTACGCGAGCGCGTGCTGCCACTTGGTATCTCCGAGCACCCCGTCGATCAACCGCTGAAATGTCATCGGTGCACCTGTTAATCCGAACGGCATCCGAGTGAACTCGAACAAGCCTCGGTGACACACGAATGCAGTTTTGCTTTCGTCGCCCGGGCTCATCTCCACTTGGAGGTAGCCTTTGCTTGCGTCGAGGGTAGTGAAATACTTCGCCTTCCCCAGATTCGAGATGATTTCTTCGATGCTCGGAAATGGATACGCATCT
Source organism: Ixodes scapularis (assembly GCF_016920785.2). Lineage (NCBI taxonomy): Eukaryota > Metazoa > Arthropoda > Arachnida > Ixodida > Ixodidae > Ixodes > Ixodes scapularis. Next base: position 170,938,095 of record NW_024609846.1, on the reverse strand, counting down.
TTTACGGTCACCGCGTTCAAGCGCCGATAATCGACGCAGAGTCTCGATGTTCCGTTCTTCTTGGGCACCAAAACCACCGGGAATCCCCAGGGTCCTGATGACCGGCGAATGATTCCCGACTTCAGGAGCTCATCGACTGCGGCATCTATCGCGTTTCGCTTCGCCAGGCTCACAGGACGCGGATTGGACTTCCAAGGGCGTGCGTCCCCAGTTTCAATGCGATGTTGCACCTGCTTAGTGCAGCCCGGCTGTTCGGTGAACATTTCGTCAAAGTTGTGCAGCAAAGCCGCCAACCTCTCTCGCTCTGGTCGGGACAGTCCATCGGCATTGGCCAACGGGTGGCCCATTTCGTCGCAGTGCTCGGTGGAGCTCGGAGTTGGGTGACTCATGGGCATGGCGTCGTCGCGGTCGGTTCTTTCCTGTTCTGTCGCTTTTCCCAGCGCTGCCGCCATGGCCCCCATGGGGCGCTCTCGGAAACTTGAAAGGGGTGCATGTGCCCCCTCTCGGTACGCGCCACTTGCCACGTCAATGATGATGCCAGTGTGGGCCAGGAAATCCCGTCCCAGAATGATGGGCACTGTCAGCCCGGCCAAATGGACGAACCGCTGTCTCTGCGCGCGTTGATTCCAACGTACCACGAGACGCACTGCTCCCCTCGAAGTCGTCGACCCACAAGCCAACTGGAAAGTGGTCTCCCCATGCCTCACCCGAACGGACTTCTGTTGGAGATGCCTGAGAACCTCGTCCCCAATTAGCGACGCACTAGCCCCGCTATCCAGAAGAGCTGCGAACTCCTTTCCCGCCACCGTCAGGGAAATAAATGGGGCCGCGGTGCTTGTCGCTGCTCCGACTCGATACGCCGTCGGCACGCGCACGGTCGAAGGGGTGTCGGGGACCCGCTCGTTGGTCTGTTTCGCCGCCGATAACTTTATCGGCGGCCTCCTCCGTTTCCCGGAATCTCCCTTGTGCAGTCGCGCCTATAGTGCCCGATTTCGTGGCACCGAAAGCAGCGGCCTCGCCAACCTGGGATAGGATTCTCCCCAGTGGGACGTCCGATGCGCTCACCCCTTTGTGGCAGCGGGTCGGCGGCAGCCTGCTCCTGGGCTGCGGCGATCCGCGGTGCGCCGGTCGGACGGAATTCCATCGCGTGGACGGCCGCGCTCCCTCCTCGGCGCGATCCTGGCTCCAAGGCGTCATCCGTGAGCTCCCAGGGATTCCCGCTCGGCTCCCTGCTGGCCTCCGCCATTGCGGCCTCCCCCCGTCGATACCCACGTGGCACCGGCCCCTGCCACGCGCATCGGGGTTCGAGCGTGTCGATTGGTGCTGGGGGAAGGTGGTACCTGCGCTCCGCCAGTATGTCGGCCTGAACCCTGCGCGCCTCCTGTGCGAGCTCACTCAGACTTCCGAATCGGCGCCCAAGCAGATACCGCGAGAAGGTGGGATGCGCCTGCCTCACCACCCGCTCGACCTGCTCCTGGTTCGTAGCATTCGGATCGGCGATCTGCAGGAGTTCCTGCATTGCCCGCAAGTACTCTCCGAAGGGCTCAGCGGGAGCCTGCGTTCTTTCCTCCAGTTCCCTGCGCATTCTTGGCAGGTAGTCTGCCGGCAAGAACTCTTGTCGGAAGAGGGCCGTGAACTCGTCGAGTGTTCCGGCTGACTCGCCCACAAGGCGATGCCACCTGGCTGCTGGGCCTACAAGAGCCACCGGCAGAACTCTGCCTAGCATATCCTTCTCTGTCAGGCCGGTAGCCTTCCGATATCGCTGGATTTCCAGCAAGAAGTCGGTCGCGCTCAGAGCTCGATCGCTGTGTCCACTGTACTCCGGCACCGGAATGCGGATGAGGGTTCTTGGCGGCGGCGTTTGCCTCTGCATGCTCTGTAAGGCCTGAGCGAACGCCGCAACCAACGCCGTGGATTCACGGGACATCTCCGTGCTTTGCGGCATAGACACGACCGGCGCTACCGTCGGCGTGTCCGGACTCGGCGCTGCGGTCATCGCCGCGCCGTTCCGCTCCGCCAGCCCCGTCGACGTAGCGACGTCGGCCAAAAACATTAAATCTGTTAGCGCGAAATTACCCGCGGCCATCCCGAACACTTGTTTGGACGTGCCTTTTCCAACTTGACAGAGCAGCGGTATAGACCCGCCTACCAGGGGGACCGCCCCGCGTGAACTTTCACGCAGTGTCGTCGACGGACGTTGCGACCGTAATTACGGCTCGCCTGCCCCAACGTTGATGCGCCATTTGTAGGAAATCGCGTACCGCCGCCGATTCGCCGTTTCCCACGTGGTCCGTCAACAACCCGAGTCCAGCCTGGTTCTTTCACGGGAGCGGGATTCCGCTCCCAGTTTATTGGTACAATAACACACAACGCTACAAAACACTCAATATAAACTACAAATACAAACTACATTACCCAAATATTTACAACCGCACGTTAAGCCCAACGCTAAACACAAAGAAGTCCTAGGCCTCGCGTCCCGCGATATCCTAGATCCGGTCGCCACCCACTTGCCTGCCTGCGTCTCGGTCTCGTCCGGAGTTCTTAGAGGCCTCTTGCCCCCTGCCCCACCGAGTATATATCAGGGTTGCCAGGTACTTTTGAGCTGAAACCGCCAAAAGTCAGACGGTGTAGCCCAAAAGTAGCCAAATGCAAGAAATTTATGTAGCCCAAAAGTAGCCATATCCTGCAGAGCCCAAACAATTGTGCGCTTGAATGTGCGAGCTCAATTCGAGGGCACTGCGTCGGCATATCTAGGGTTTAGGAGCAGCTTGCAAGATCTACGACATCTTGAGATGTATTGAACGTTTTATTTCAAACACCAAAGTACAAAAATTTTCCACACTCGTTTTTGCAGTCATATAGTTATGAAGCACACGCTCGTGCCCGGCTTACCCGCCTCATACATGATTTCTGTGTTAAAACGGACAAAAACTTCTACAGTAGGGCTGATGTCCTTACAGAACTCGTTCTTCCCAAGGAAAGTGAACTTTACATAGAGGACGTTTTGAAGAGTTGGAAAGGACATGTTCTACCTTAGGACTGACTTTGTGAGGGACACGTGACTGAATACTCTCTCCACGGCGGCATTCGACATGGGCAGTGTCGGGAGCGCGATGGCGAGTTCGGATAGCAACGGAGACAGGGCTGCTCCTGCGCACTGATCTTGGCGACATCAAATTCTGCAGGATGTCTTGAGTTGCTTTTAGTATAAATTTTCCTCGGATGATGTGCTTCCTGTAGTAAGAAGCAGAAAGAACTTGGGAGCATAAAATAAGCCACAATTACTAGAAAAGCGATGTCGTCGGAGCTGAATCTAGGTCACGGCAGCTAACTTGAGCTAATATGTTCTGGCGTCACGCCCACTAATCTTCACGCAGAAAATCCCTGAAAGCGGAAATCCAGAAAGGGTGGACTGTCGCTTTGTGTCCATGATGAAGTGTCTTTTGTACAACTACTCTAAACCAAGCAAAAAAAAAAAAAGTGCCGCGTTAGGATTTAAAATAGCCCAAAAATAGCCACATAGCCAACCGCCAAATTCCGACGCCAAATGTATGACAAAGTAGCCAAATTTGGCTATTAATAGCCAAACCTGGCAACCATGGTATATATCTATCGATGGGCGAGGAGGTTTCTCCTCGCCTGCCACGGGGGCGCCTGCAGCGCCCTCCAGTGGCTAGGAGAGAAAGCGGCGCGTCGGGAGCCGAATTCGAGGTCCCGATCGACCCCGCGGCAACACGACCATGTGATCGTGTCGCGGCCAAGATTGACCGAATGGTTTGATGGGCGCCCTCGTGAATTCACGGTGCGCCATAATATCTCGAAATCCGCGCTGCCTCTCGACGAGCTCAGCGGATTGCGAGACGCACAAATGCCCCCGCCGACTGGACAAAATCAAGGCGAATAGACGCAAAACTACGTCGTCATACCAGACGCCTAGGCAGACAACAATGGCAACTTCGAAGCGAATCGCTTAAAACTGATTCGGAGTCGAGGCTACCTTGGACCACTGTGAGATGCTTACTTGAGCCTGTATCTCAAGCATATCCTTTTGCTGAGATAGCGATAAAAGACAACCTTACTATAGCTAACCTCGCAGAAAAATTCGCTGACGAATTCTCAAGGCCTGTATCTCCACCGCAAGGAAACCCTCCAGCACCGAAGCCTCCAGTCCCAAATTTCACCCTAGCCACTATAAACAACGACTTCACAAACCCAGAGCTAGACTATGCCCTGACTCGCTGTCGCCGCAAGGGTGCCCCAGGAGCCGACGGCATTACAAACCAAGCCCTCAAAAACATTGACGCTACGGATAGACCCCTTCTTCTAGAGTACCTCAACGTGATTTGGCGATCCGGCGAACTTCCTTCCTCCTGGCTACATTCTACTGTAGTAGCCGTCCCAAAAGCAGGCAAGTCGAAAGCCATCATAACATCTTACCGTCCAATCTCCTTAACCTCCTGTGTCTGCAAGCTTTTAGAGCGGATGATCCACCGACGGCTCAGCTGGCAACTTGAAGACGCACAAGCGCTACGACCACAGCTATCAGGGTTTCGCGCGGGCTGCTCAACAGCGGACTCGATTGGAAATCTGACATCATCACTAGAGCAAGCCAAGGCACAAAAACACGTTCTTCATGCTGTCTTTCTAGACATTCACCGAGCATTTGATGCACTTCCACACAACGTGATTATGGAGCGCCTTCGTCATATCGGTGTCAGAGGGAGAACGTAAAAGTTTATTGCGTCGTTTTTACAACGAAGAACCTTCCATGTAAAAATAGCTGGGCATACAAGTTCGCCCCGCGACTCTTCCCAGGGAGTACCACAGGGAAGCGTCTTAAGTCCCTTGCTATTTAACATCGTGATGGCCGGCCTACCTTCTGCGCTTCCTAAAGGTGACACAGTCGCAGTCAACTGCGCTATCTATGCAGACGATGTTGCGCTCTGGTGTACGGGGCCAACGCGCATCTCGACTACAATACAAGCCAAACTCCAACAGTCCTTGAACACAACAGCCGCATTTCTCTACCACGCGGGTCTCACGCTGTCAGTAACAAAGACATCGGCGTTGAGCTATCGGCCAAGAGCTAGACTTAAAGGAAAATTCAGCTCGCTACGCGTAGATGGCAAACGGATTCGCAGAAGCACTGAGGTGCGATATCTTGGTGCAATCATTGACGACCGAGGAAATTGGCGCCCAGCCGTCAAACATACACTAAATGAAGCCCGCAAATTACTTGGCGCTATCCGAAGAATAGGAGGCCGCAACTGGGGTGCCAGTCAACAAGTCATGCTTACGCTATATCGCGGCCTTATCGTCAACCGAATATTATATTCCCTCCCCCTGCTGGAGATTCTGGATTCTCAATGGAAAACTCTCGAGACATTTCACCGCAACGCACTCAGGATTTGTCTCGGACTGCCACGCTCGTCACATAACGTCTCCACTATAATCGAGGCAGGTGACTCACCACTAAAAACACAATCACAAGAGAGAACACTACTTCACGCAGCCAGACTACTCAGAGTACCATCATACGAGACACTCATTGACAGCATACTACTACGCCATCACTCCTACCTCGGTAAGACCATGAAACGCTTCATTGACCACGTCGGCTACCCAGAGAACATCCCTCCCTTCCCCCCTCCACACCGGCAGAACGATCACCTCCACATAACAACAGAGATCATGGACCTCCCACGACGAGGCCACGTCGCCGATATCGTGGCACGCGACATCGCAAATGACGTCATCCAGTCCTATTGCAACATGAAGCACATATATACCGATGGAAGCAGGAAAGACTTATCCACCACAGCTGCTTACATCATACCAGAATCTAATCAATCTTCTACAGCCAAATTGAGCTACTGTACCGACACGACCACAGCAGAACTTGCTGCGATATGGCTCGCGCTCTCCGAGTTAATAACACTTTCGGAAAATGAAAAAGTGGCTATTTTCACGGACTCGAAAGGAGCCTTACGACAGCTCCAAAACTTGAGAAGGGGAACTCCTTTGGCAAGATCCATTGTTCAACTCGTACACCACATGGCTAAAGAAGGATCAATCATCTACTTTCAGTGGATCCCTTCGCATGTGGGTATACATGGAAATGAAAGAGCAGATGCCCTTGCAAATGAAGCCCACAATAATGTATCCCAAGTAATAGAAATACATCTATACAACAACTATCGAATCATAATCCATAACTAAGCACAAACTAATCACCCCCACCCAGGAACGGCTTCTGGACTACCTCCTCCAACCATTCCTAAAAGCAAATTCCCGAGACCGCAACAATCGTTGCTAAATAGACTACTAGTCAACTGTGCAAACACCTACTCTCGTCTACATCTCACGAGACAAGCGTCTAACCCAAACTGTCCCGCATGTGATGAAAGAGAAGATCTGGACCACATCTCTTGGACATGCCCACAAAACGCCAATTCAAGAAACGTCCTGAAAAAATCTATTGCGAACGGCAGTAACCAGGATACCCGAAGTCTTCTTTTTCCCGCAGGACCACAAGCACTAAGGGTGCAAACATTCAAAGTCATCCTTCTTTTCCTCCAAGAGACTGGCCTCTCAACACGCCTCTAGGCTGTACTGACGGGCGTCAGCCATCCTCCTCCTCTTAACCACTCTTGGTTTCCCTTTCCCCAAGCGGAACGAGAAAGCTGACCCCGCTATTGGGAGACTAACCTCTCGTTCCGCATTACCCCCTTTTTCTTTTGCTCAATAAACTCACTCACTCACTTTGTTTCGCAACGCGTTTGCGTTCCATTGAAATATCGATGTACGTTTATGTGCCTCAGCCGTCAGTGTGTCCACTCACTGTTAAGCACGTCGACTCAATGAGTGGTCCCATCATTAACAAAGCATAAACTTCTGGAGATTCTGGCGTCAGGAACAGCGCTAATGACAGCCTTTGGCACAGCGTAAAACATGGGGGGATCAGTTGCCCAACGTCTCCACGTTGTTCGAGCCGATTTCTTCAAGGAGCAGATAAGTGTAGGCTGGTATTCTTTTGTGTCTTGGTAAGTTAGGGGTTGGCGCGTCGGGCTTCATTTAGAGACACCGCAGCTGGTAGGACTGATGCACTGTCAAGTTGGAGTTTATTACTTTTGAGTTTTCCTTTGGTTGGCTTCTTTGGTGTCTTCAAGATGTCGTGGTATGTTAACTTTTTTGGTAACCTACCGTTCAGACTAGTGGATGGTGGTGGAGGACGTACTACGTCAGGGTTCAAGATCGGCACTTGAGTACAGCACTCCTTGCTGTTCGCTAGTTCCTTTTTACAACGAAACTGTTTTTGGCTAGGGTTCCTTAAACTTTTCGTGTGCAGTGACATGGCCTTCTCTATACTCACAAAGCCTGGCAGTTCGACGACGGAGGCATAGAGCGCCAGGTCGCACATTTGGAGCGCGAGGATCTGGTAGCACAGAGCATCTCTCGGGGAATCTGGTAGTGAGTGCACAGCTTTTGCAGCGGCGAGGACGCGCCAGGAACGCGAGGGGCACGAGCGGACATTCCATCGCTCGGGAGAATTGTGTTTCGGCGTCTCGCCGCAGCGGGGCGCCCGTTACATGACTCTCCTCTCATCCGCTGTCTGCCGCTCTACCTTTTCACTTTCAGCGGCCGCGTATCAGAGTGATCTGCCAGGCTTTGTTAGTATAGAGGTGGTAATGGCAGTGACTAATAACTCTACGCTCGCACCGCCGCGCGAACCGTACGCGCACGCCTTCCACGTATAAAATATTCGAAGTAAATAACCACAATAAAGCGTTGACGAACGCGCGTGCAAGATGCCATTTGTTTTAGGATTTTGCTTTAGAACAGGTACTGCTGCAGACGCCGGCACGTGCGACGCGTGGAACACCATTCCCTGCATCCTCCTTGATGCTTGGGTCATTTAGCAGTAGGTCTATTCAGTAGAATAGTTATCAATAGGTACCATTTTTAAGATCAGGGGACCTTCAGATACAAAATAAAGGTTTCTCAAAGATTTACCGCTGTGCGCCTCGCGTCAGCCATGTCTACGCTCGCATCTCCCTCTCTTTGGTGTCGTTCCAAGCGCTTCTGTGCTCAGTTTTCTTTCCTTCCGCTCTCCCGGGGTGGCGGTCCCGTCGTGAGTGTCTATACTCCGCGACAACTTCTCTTGGCAGTGCAGTGGAAGGTACAGGCAAACGTTCCCTCTCCCATTTTGAGCGCTGAATAAAGCTTTGCGCGGGCTCTCCTCCTCTCCCCGGAAATGCCAACAAAAGTTGTCACGGAGTATAGTTTCCTCCGGCTCCTCGGGGCGGGTCTGTGTCGTGCGCTAAGCAGCTTCGCTGGTCATTCACCTTCACAGAGTGGAATGGGTTTTCTTTTCGTATTGTCGAGGCCGTCTTCCTACGTGGACACCCAGAAAATGCGGCAGAATGTCCACCTCCGCAATTTGGGCACTTTGCTTCTCGTCTGGAGGTGTATTCTTTGTGGCTATGAGCTTCTGCAAACACTTTACAGCGTTGCGATCCACGGCAAAACCTTGCTATGCCGCCGCAGCTTTGACACCTAAAGCATTGTACTGGTGGGCCAAAGTACTGCATTTACCGGGTGACTTGTGAATCCCAGTAAGGTACGCTAAAGGCATTTCACGGTCAGGTCGAAAGTAAAGAAGCATGCTCTCCGTCTTGCGGTGTTCAATGTTACCGTCGTCTTGAAGTCGGTAAGGCGCTTGGCGTTGAACGAAGATGACTCCGAAATCTTTTAGGTAAACCAGCAGCTCACAGTCCGAATGCTCTACGGGTACTCCCTTGATCTCCCAGAGGCTCCGGGAGTATGAATAGGGTGCACTTGTCACTTCCATTACACAGGGTGACGTCACTGCCAGGAACGTGTTCGCCGCTTGAAGTGACGCGACGCAAGCAGGCATACTATCATCTTTGTCGGTATGGTGAGAAGGGAGTTTTTCTCTTGTGATGTTGAGAATCTCATTAGCAACGGCACTGAAATTTCTACCCCTGAAGGACTGCTCACTTGTGACTGGCTTGAACACGACAGGTATCCTGGCCGGGCGGTCTCTCTTTTAAGATACCAGGGTGAATGGAATCTTGTCCTCATCCAGTTCAATTGAGTCACGCACCGAGTAGCAAGCATCTTCAAATTTTTTTTTTCGGTTTTGTCTGTGCTTGGCCGTTTGACTAGGATTGATAGTTATCTGCCGAGGATGTCCGATGAGGGTCCTAGAGTTGCTGTATCTTTTATAAGAGCGTTGGACAGCAGCAGACCTCCAGTCTCGCTCTCAGATTGCCTTGGAGGTGGTTGAGTCATGATCGGAGTCTTTGGAACGTCGACTACTGACAAAGCTGTTTTATGCCGAGCCGACAGAGCTTAGTGTAGGGCTGGGTGCTGTTTCCAGGAACTCACCGTCGGCTGCAGACCAGGCAGTTGACGGCCCGGACCACGGGGAACAGCAAAATGATCAGGATAGGTTAGCCAAGACTTTCGTAAGAATGTTTCAATCAGAAGGTAAATGAAAAAAAAAACACTTCCGATTTAACCGAACGTTGTCGTCTTTTTCCTCCGCTACTCCGCAACTCCACACGCACACAAGCACGCACGCACGCGCGTACGCAAGCACGCACACGCACGCACGCACACGCACGCACGCACGCACTCTCTCACACACACATACACACAAACACACACACACATATATATATATATTTTTTTTTTTTTTTGAAACGGTTACTTTTATTTTTGTTGACGTGATGTCAGCGATGAAGTAATGCACCTTCCACTGCGAGCTCGGGTTACGGCGGAACTCGAGCTCGACGCTCGGTACACACAAAACAGAGTTGTAAGTTCAATGAAAGGAGGTCCGAGACGAGTCTCTCCATGGGTCACTTCCCTTGGGCGCTACAAACACGAACACACCTGTAGGCTGCGCGCGGGGCCGACTAGTCTATGGGGTGTAGCCAGATGAGGTGTCGCGACCTTACGGTCGGTTCACCGGGACCTCACTGGATGTGTGAGCTCCAACTCACCGGGCTGCCGTGTGGGTTCCAGGAAATAGAGCCGTGTTCTTGAAAGGAGCATTCAGCTATATGCGAATACCGTAGCTAGTGTTCTTTCGGAGATATAAAATTACGAAGCTCGAGGAGTAGAGATTGCCAAGGTCTCGCTGTGGTATTTGCACAGCCGTCCAGTTCACACCGAAGCATGCACGTAGTAATAATTTTTTCTACTTATGTTATGAAAGGTTTACAACATGTACACGAAATATTAAAAATTACCACCAAATATTTCCACAAAAAGACACAACAAAAAGAAAAACGACTTAGGTCAAATAAACGCGTTTTAGAGACACATTCACAAATTATTTACCAACGAACTGCTTTATATGAAACGACGCAAAATATATCAAAATGATCATCCTAAAAATGCATTTTACGAATATGTAAGAAACGTATGCTTCGCTGTTATTGTGGTTTTGTTATTGATTAAGAAACGCAGCTCATTTATCTATATGTGTCAAAACAAAACGTCAATAACGAGAAAAAATTTTTTTTTCTTAACGATCCTTAACTGAAAAGAGTTACTTGAGCTAACTTGTGATGTCAAAATATTGAGTAACGTATGACTTCCTTAAGAGAAAAATGACAAAAAACCTTGGCTCAAAGTGAGCTAGCTTTTCTTCATTATACGGGTTTTTCCGCACTACGTGAGCTCTAAAGAGACCTTTTTTTTTTACAACCGACAAAGGCTGTACAACGGTGCTGCTCTATCGTAGGTTATAGAAAGTCATGCTGCCTCTAGCTTATTTAGTTTTATATTTGTGCTTTCTTGCGTTGTCTCCTAAGACCCCCATCCCCTCCCATGGGCCATTAGCTCAGGAAGGAATGTGGGCGGACGCCACTGCTGCAGGCAGTTGAGAACTGTATTATTAACAGCACATTACCGTGGGGCCAAAGCCCTCACACGAGGAAGGTCTATCACCGGTAGAGCGAGGCTATGGGAGTAGCATCCAGAGAGTCCCTTTACCTTGTTGTTCAACATTGTGCGACGACAAACAAACCTACCTACCCTTTTTAAGTAATAAGTATGCATGCATACCCAATGGAATACAGGTAGATTTTAGTAATCGTGAAAGTTTTGTGGTTGGGTGCTTCTATGTCAGTTGGTACAGCGATGGTCCGGGTTATATTTTGTATATTTCAGTACAATATATGATAGACCATATGAAAGTCATGTCCTTAGGAGAAGCACTCACCTGTACATACAGGGCTTTTCACTTAACGTAGGCCAACACGTTCAAGTGAAAACTACGCATCGCAGAAAAGAAGGGTTGATGTAATATTAGTTCCTGCCAAAGGGAAAATGTAGGGAAAAGAATAAATATTTGATGGGAATAATTGAAGACTGTTAAATCCATCCACATTGTAGACATATAAGGAATGCGCAGGCTTTTACGGCGCTCCGTCAAATACACTCAAGTTCGACGTGTTTTGAAAAAGGGGGGGGGGGGGGGGGGGTTAGGTGGCCACGAAAGGAAGAAATGAAAGCCGTTTACAACTCCCTGTAACGCCGAATTTGAGCTCAGCTCATGAGGAGGAGGAGGGAAGGGAACTAAAGGGGGAGGGTATACCCCTCCTTCCTCCTCCTCACCTCCTCATCCTGCCTGCTACTCCTCTCTCCGAGCGGCGTCGGCGTAACCGTGAGGACACGTGACCCTCGTGATCTCACGGGGATCACGTGACCTCATGGTTACGCCGACGGCGACGCCGCTCAAGCCGGAAACTGGCGCCTAACAGCTGCGCTCTAAAACAAATATAAAGCTAAACTAGGGACACCCAGGTTTTTTACACCCTACGATAGAGCAGCACCGTTGTACACTCTTTGTCGGTTCAAGAATGGAGCCGACGTCATGCTGCAAAGGCGCTATAGCGTAGACAAGCTAGTTCAGTTTGAGTGATCGTTTGTTGTCACTTTTCTCTAAAGCCGGAGTCACATTGCTCATACTTCATGCAGAAGACAGCCTGCAAACACGAATCGCCGCCATATCCCCGGTTCCAATTCCGCGTGCCAAGTTTTTCCTCGAAGTCATTGCCATGCGGCATTTGAAGCACGAATCTCGCGGTGATTCATGTTCGAATCTGTATGCAGACTGTCTTTTGTAGGATGTATAAGCAGTGTGACCCCACTCTAAGGACGTCATATGTTACGTAATGTTTTGCCATCACAAGTTAGTTCATGTAACTGTAAACGATTACAGAAAATTAAAAAAAGTGGAAGCCTCTTTAAATGTTAAAACGTGCAATTTTGCCACAAAAAAAATAAAAAAATATGAGCTGCGTTTCTGCCTTAGTGCTAGACCTACACTAAGAGAGAAGCATATTTTGTCCTTATATTTTTGTAAAATGCATTTAAAGGTGATCCTTTTTATATATTTTACGTCGTTTTATATGAAGTAATTCGTTGGAAATCATTTGTGAACGTGTCTCGAAAACATGTTTATTCGCAGTGTTTCATAAATTTGTTCCCATAGAAGTAATTATTGTATTTTTTTACCATTCTGCGTACATGTCGTAAACCTTTCGTTAAATAATTAGAAAAAAATGTTACTACGTGCATGCTTCACTGTGAAATTGACGGCGGTGCATGTAAAGTACCCTGCGAACTTTTTCAATCTCCACGCGTCGAGCTTCGAAATTTTATATCTCCGGAAGAAAATTGGCTGCGGCGTTCGCATATAGCTGAATGCTCAGAAATTGTAGTCACCCCAGAACTTTCTTAACGAGCGCCGGACCACGCGTGTAGAAATAAAGTTTATGCTCCCTCTTTCTCCCAAGAACGTGGCTTTAACGTCTTATATTTACATAAAAAAACAGAAATGACCCGGACCATCAGTGCATGATATGACGTGGAAACACCTTTTGTACGCGGCGACGCCACGACATCTAGTGCGCCCTGACCGATGGTGACACGCAGCATGAAGCCGGAATGGCGCTGCTCATACCTCGTATAAAAGACATGGTGTCCGCTTCACACACGATGACCGAAGTATCTACAGACAGGCCTCGAGCAAATTCTAGGCACGCTTGCTTCGTGCATTTTTAAGCCTCCAACATGTCCGCAGACAGCCTGCGTATGACCATTATGATCGTCACACGAGAAAAAGAAATCTAATACATTGTCTGCAGGCGGTCTTTTGTATCATAGTGCATCAGCAGTGCGGTCGTGGCTTAATAAGAGGCGTTGCTGGCAGGGGTTCCGGTTCTCGGACGAGGCCGAATTCAGATCACCTCCCTCCTCCTTCATCTGCTTCGAGTCCGTGCAACTTGTTCGGGAACGAAAACGTGGACTCCTTTCACCCCGCAGGAGCTCCGCGGACGAGTGGAGGCCATTCTCGAAAAGGGCGACAAGGTCGGGGAGCTGGCCATGAGCTCTTCGGACATACTGCAGGTCGTCATGGACAACCCCGGCATGTCCATCTTCCCCAGCGGCTTCCCGGAAGAGTAAGCTTCTCGTTCGTCTCCTGACCACCACGTGCCGCGGCTGAAATGCGCGTCGCCAGCCTCCTTCATTCTAGAAAGCCCGTCAAATTGCCAAAGAACGAGGCCGCTGTAAAGGCGAAAGGAGATCAGAGAAGAGGGCGCGTGCTGGGTCTCTCTCTGGCAGACGTGGGACTTTTGCGACAGGGACCCTGCACGCGGGTAATCATGCACAACCCAGAAAAGGTCCTGTGGTGGAGGTGCAGCAAGGGATCAGCAAAGCCTCTGTTGGCAGCTGGCAGCTGTCACTCGAAAGTAGTTAAGAGGGGTGTAATTGCGTCTGGGGTGGATAACGCCTGCGAAAAATCTTGGATGCATTGGGTTGGAGAAGCAGTTGAGTTGCAAAAGTTGCGTCTTTCGGAAGCGGGCCATCACCAGGATGTAATTGATAATAACGCTCAAGGATTTAGGAAGGCTTAATCCGGCTCCTGTAGAAAAGCCGGTTGCGAAGAATGTTGTCTCTTTGCCTTACTACCATGAAATCTTTGATAACTTTATATCAGTGGCAAAAAGGTTGGGTGTAAATTTATTTTTCAAAGCTCAGCAAAAATTAGAAAGGTTAAGCCCCTTTTCGGGTGGTCTTCGGTGCCAGAAAAAAACAGGAAACCAGATGTAACTTGTCCGGTAGGAGTGGTGGAAACGTTTGTCTCGTAAACGATAGTAGCGGTAAGGAAGAGGTCGTTGTGGAATATCGAGTGCAACGCTTCCATCAAAGTGTTCCGACAAATTCACCGGAGTCGATTTGACACGACTCCGGCGAACCCGCCAAGCGACTAGCTCCTACGGACGCGATATTTGGTTTTTACTTTTGTTTTTCCTTCAACATGTGTGTGAAATTTCGGTGAAAATTAATTAATTTATTTATTTTAAAGATACTGCCGGCCCACTCTTGAGGGCCAAGGCATGGAGTAGACGAAAGAAAAAAGGTCAGCAAAACAAATAAGTAGTTATAAACGTACAGTAAAACGCGTAAGCATCTTATTCCGTACGGTTCATTCAAACAAAAAAAAAGTTCCTCAATGGCATTAGAGAGTGAAGCGAAGGAGGCAATGTCCATCCCGATGCGGGGCCACTCGTTCCACTCACAAACAGTACGCGGAAAAAAAGAATATTTTAAAATGTCTTTCCTGCAATGAAACTCACGAAATAGTTTCTCATGCTTATGTCAGGTGTCACGGCTCAAGTTAAACTGAAGATAGTAGTCGAACTTTAAACACGGTTTGTTGTGTATAATGTGATGTAGAAATTTTAGGCGATTTACTTTCCTTCGGCATGACAACTCAGGCAGTCCAGACGCAGTGTACAATGGTGAGACATGTGCTTCTTGGCCATATGAATTATAAATGAGTCTAAGAGACTTTCTTTGAACCCCCTCAAACTGGTTTATTTACGATTGTGAATGCGGGTCCCATAATATGTCGGCATCATCTAGTAAACGACGAATTAGTGTTCTATACGCTGTTAGCTTCGTTCCAGGAGTGTAGTGAAACCTAGTCCTCTGCAGTGACCTCAGCTTTCTGGACGCTTGGGCAACAACCTGCCCGATGTGAAGGGACCAGCTTAAGTAAGAGGCAATTGTGACACCTAGATACTTGTAGTCGTGGACCACTGCCAACGCATAGGAGTTGATAGTATAGGGGGGAAAAGCGGTACCTTCTTCAGCTTTGGTGTCATTTGCGCACATTTCTTAACGTTCAAGTCCATTTGCCATTTTTGATACTACAATGAAATAATTTTAAAGCTATCATCTAAACATGTTTGATCAGGAACGCAATCTATTTTGGAAAACAATACACAGTCATCTGCAAAAAAAAAAAAAAAAAACGACACTGTATCGAGGGTTAATCCACCATCTGATCTTTCATAAAAACTAAAAACAGCAATGGACCGAGTACCGATCCCTGGGGCACTCCAGATAGCACAGGTAATTCAATGGATTCTGCATTGCCCACAGACACGAACTTTTATGGTAAGTAAGTTAAGAGTCTAACCATGCCAAGAGGTTGTTATTATCTAGTACGATCAGCTTATGTAGTAACTTGCCATGGGAAACCCTGTGGAATGCCTTTGCGAAACCTAAGAAAATAGTATCAACCTGACCACCATTATCGATTACTGTACCAAAAATATGAACCGTAGGAAGAAGTTGTGTCACAGTCGAGCACCCTCTACGAAACCCGTGTTGTTCATCTATTATAAACGATGTGGATTCTAGGAAAGTTATGATGTGCTTGAAAATAAAATGTTCAAGAAACTTGCTACATGTACTATCGGGGAAAAATGAAATGCGAACAGAGGAGCGCGTGGCTCGCGGTACAGGATGCGCCACCTGGAAGTGAGCCTTGGAGCGAGGCTGTGTGGCCTACTTCGATGTGTTCACGCCCCTCCCTCTGCGCTCCCCAAGCTTCAGCAGTGCGCCTCTTAGTGCGCTGAAAGCTATCACAGCTATCTTTGCTGGCTCAGCGCGTGCGGTGCAAAGAAGCTCGCCGCACTCGCCGAGCAAGCAAAGATAGCGGTGACAGCTTTCAGCGCACTGAGAGGCGCACTGCCGAAGCTGGGGGAGCGCCAATCGAGGGACGTGAACACATCGAAGTAGGCCACGCACCCTCGCCCCTAGGTTCACTTCCAGGCGGCGCAGCATGTACAGCCAGCCACGCGCTCCTGTGTTCGCATTTCATCTTTCCCCAATCGTACTTAACAACGATACAGGTAAATTGAAAACGCTCTTTTTCGCACCACTCTTATATATAGGTACTATTTTGGCTACTTTCCAAATCTTGTGGAAACTGACCTGTTCTCCAACTGCAAGAATAAATAACATAAAAAAACTTGGAACACCATTCGGCGTACTTTTTAAGGAAAGCGTTAGGAATTCCATCCCGTCCACACGACTTTTTAATGTGTAACCGTAGAAGGCTATCGAAGATCTCTTCTGTAGTGACTACTGAATCGCTGATTCCGTTACTGTCATACGTGAATGATGGCAAGGCAGAGCTATCGAGAGTGGACACGGATGAAAAGAAATGATTAAACTCTCTAGCGATGCACTGTTCATCGACAAGCGTCAGCCCGTTATGAATATTATCTTTAATTGTTACACTCTTTTTCGTGAAATGCGCCCAAAACTTTCTGAGATTTTCCTTGAGGAAGCTAGTGTACACTCGTTAACCCCGTAATTTTCTTGTTTTCGAACTGCTAACCACTACCTCAAGTCGCTGCTTTGAAGCATGACCACACGACATGGACGAATCAGGCATACCGATCGCATGATTTGTACCGACCAGGAAATGGAAACACACGGTAGCCACGTCGTTTTGCTCTGGCTCGTGTTGCGTTCGTTGACGTTGGAGTATAAACAGCCTTGTCCGTCGAAGGATTCAAAATTCTAACTGCTCCAGATTATGAATCATCACGTGCACGCGCAAACAGCTGCTCAAACGTAGTTTGTCCGAGACAGCGGCAGCTTGGGGCTACTTGGGATCCGGAACCACTCCGCTGATCCGTCCACGCGCGTGCACATTAGTCGACTGTTTTACTGGGGGAATTTACCCGAGTAATGGTAGCGGGCGTGCCCGCTACCAATAAACATTCTTAATGCGAAAGCACTAGCTGTCCCATGGAGCGAAGCAGGCGTTGTCTGTGACCGTCTGTAGCAGCCAAATGGCAGTCAAATTCCCATTGGCCAAAAGCTTAGCAACGCAGATACTTCGTCACTGAAGCCGGCGGGGTGCTCAAGGTCAAAGCGGATGCGCCTCCGAAATAAAACGCAAAGAAAAGCACATCAACGCAGATGCATCGTCACGGAAGCCGGCAGGGCGCTCAAGGTCAAAGCGAACGCGCCTCCGAAATAAAACGCAAAGAAAAGCACATCGACGCAGATGCATCGTCACGGAAGCCGGCAGGGCGCTCAAGGTCAAAGCGGACGCGCCTCTGAAATAAAACGCAAAGAAAGGCACATCAACGCAGATGCATCGTCACGGAAGCCGGCAGGGCGCTCAAGGTCAAAGCGGACGCGATTCAGAAATAAAACGCAAAGAAAAGCACATCAACGCAGATGCATCGTCACGGAAGCCGGCAGGGCGCTCAAGGTCAAAGCGGACGCGCCTCCGAAATAAAACGCAAAGAAAAGCACATCAACGCAGATGCATCGTCACGGAAGCCGGCAGGGCGCTCAAGGTCAAAGCTGACGCGATTCAGAAATAAACACACAAAGAAAAGCTCAGAAACGCAGATTCATCGTCACGGAAGCCATGGAGCCACAGGGGTTCACCGCGCCTGCGCAGTGGGGGAGCGTGATGTCACTGCCGGAGCGCCGTGTGATAATGGAAGACGTGACGCGCTACTCGTAACCAGTCTTAAGTGCCTTTAGCGTCCGCTATAGGTAGTTTTTATCTTCTTAATTTTAAACAGGGAAAGAGGCCACGCACGATTGTAGTATTTAGATTTTCGGATGCTTTCACCACAAGATGACGACCTAAAAAAATTGCGGTGGCTTAGCTCGGCTATGCCAGGATATACGTAGCGTGAGCTTATGCGCACAAAATGAGAGGCGCTATCAAGCAGCTCCGGTGCAGCGTCAGAGTTGGCTACTGCGCAACGGAGGCACACAGCTGGGCACGCGGCGGCGCCAGTGCGTCTGCCGCGGCTATGACGTCACTCCTCTGGAATGCGAAGACCGGCGAGGCGAGCGCGGCGGCGGCGGCGGCTCCGGCGCGCCAGCTGTGCGCCGTGTGACGTAACTGCTCCTCGCGCATGCGCAGCACGGAGCCCGGCTCATTATGCGAGCCACGCGAAACTGCTCAACCTCGGCCAGTGTAGCTCACGCTACAAAACATTTCAGTGCACCTTTAAGTATGGTTAGCTATTACTGCCCATACTTCAATCCCACTTAACTGCGGTTAAATGTGCTCCTGCAACCAGGGTACAAGCCCACTGGACAACTCAGTATTATCGAGACCGCTACTGCGGGTGCAGAGAACAGGTTGTACCGGCTAACAGATCGTTAACATTGGGGCAATTTTTCCGAGTCAAATATGGAAATAACAGTGCTTGTATCTTTCTACTTAGCCGAAGATGTTGACAAAGCCAATTATTAAACCTGGCAGGACAGAATTTTAATTTGACAAGTTGAAATATAGTGGAGAATACCGCCCATTTTTTGAGCGACAAAAAATGAAAGACGTTTACAACACTCTGTAATGCCGAATTAGAGCGCGGCTCTTGAGGAGGAGGAGGCAAGGGTACTGAGGGGAGGGTATACCCCTCCTCTCTCCTTTTCCTCCTCCTCCTACTCTCCTCCCCCTCTCTCACATCCTCCTCCTTCACCTCCCCTTCCCTCATCCTTCAAGCTCCTTTCCTTCTCATCGTCCTCCCCCTCCCTCCTCCTCCCCTCTTTCCTCCTGCTCTTCCCCCTCCTCCATCCCTCCTCCTCCCCCTCCCCTCCCCCTCGTCCTCCTGGTCCTCCTCCCCACGCGGTGCATCATGGGAAATGTCCCATAATGCACCGCGCGGTTACGCCGACGGCGACGGCGACGCCGCTCAGGCCGCAAACGGGCGCCTAAGAGCTGCGCTCTAAAACTCTACACCTTTTGGGTGCCCGGGATTCACTTTCACGACATTATATTATGAACACTGAGGAAACGGGAAATGAGCGCGATGTAAATACCAGCACCCCTGTAAGTTCCGGTAACGTGACATCACTGGCAGGCGCGAGCAGACATTCTAGAAAACAAAGTATTTCGCGCATTTCTGTGCTGCTGAGCGAGTGCTAAGATGGATTGCGCAGCAGTTTTTGCACATTAAACTCCTTGTAATCATTTTGAAACACGGCACGACATGTACACCTGGGCCTGCCGCTAGCGTAATTTTGTCCGGTTTTTCGCACAAATATTTTGTTAAGAAAATAATAAAAAAGAAGTACAATGAGGATCAAAATTGTAAATTACATACCTTCGCAAAAACAATTTGTTTTGACGTAATTAATGAGTTACTAGTTCAGCCATATGAGCCATATGGTTCTGCGGCGGGATGTGTTGTGAATTGTTGAGGCAAGTTAAGAACTACGAAGAAAAAATCGGCAAAGTAGCCTTTAAGCTGACCACACCGGGAAACCTACACCTTGAAATCGGCAGCCAAACCCGTGAAAGTGAACGCCCTATAACTAAGAGAGGTGAAGTTAAAAATTAACTCGTAATTTTCAGATGCATTACAATTTACGACAAAGTTTTATTTTAACTGCACTTTTTAGTGTACCTCTTTGAACTGGCTTGAGGTTGACGTCGCCAAGGACAAGTTAATGGTCTAGAGATATGCATTACATAGTTTACAAAAAATACGAAGACGAAATCTTCAAACGAATAATATTCGCGACGCAGAACCCATCATGGCTACTGCATTTCCTGGTTGGCCCACATTCGCGCACCCCAATGAAATGCCCCTATAGCAAACCCCAAGGTGGCGGAAACGTTACGCGGCGCAATCATCGCTTAAAATGGTAGCTTGTAAACGTGTATAGATGCATTCAATTCTTGGTAACTATATCTGCATTGCTACAAGATAGTATTATTCAGCTACGACGAGATGCACTATGCAACACCGTCAGCGCACACAGAACATCGGGACTTTTTTTCCATTTGGCTTCTCCAAGGTATTGGCGGACATTTTCTCCGCTTAGGTTAGTTCCCCAAATAAGCACTTTCCGGCGCAATATAATAGTTTTGACAGCCCCATTTCGATTAAAAACAATAAAAAAACGGCGATCGCTTGTTCACGATGATATTGAGGTGCTATGAACCTTTCTGCCGTTAATTTTGCGGCATCTACCAAAATGAAAAGCATATGCTTGCACAAAATATGACAGCGAATGGTGCAGTACTGCTAGAAATGTAATATAGTAAAGTGCATTGCTTAGCTAGTTGGTGCATCCTAAGCAAAGGGGATCCGACTAGCAAATTAAAATACTTTTGGTATCAAATGTCTGGAATGAGGCGTCTTTGTATCCAACAATATTGGAATAACGTGAGTGGATATTCTAGGTGTCTCTGGTTGATTACGACGCTGCCAGTCTAGAAACGAGATTTACAAAAAGTGTTTATTGAACTGCCCTTCTTTTGCACCATCTGCTGAACCGGACACTGTTTCTCGAGTTTGAAACGAGAATACAGTTTGGCATTGTATAGACACGGATAATTGTGTTTCTAAAAAAGTAAAGAATAAAATATTGGGAAGTTATTTTTCGCTGTCTATTTTAATTTTTTCTATAGTTCAAATATTGCTTCGACATCAGTCACATACTCATTGTATAAAAGTGTTGTCTATTTCTAGAACAAACCTTACTGTGAAAAGTAAGTAGTACCTGAAGCAACCTTCCGTGTATTCTTAAGTACATTTTGAAATAGATTATATCTAAATGCGCGACTGCATAACATTTTTAACTATATAAGAACTACATTATTATTAACTTTAAAACAAATGTGTTGAGATAATGCTTCAAAACATTTGGGGCTCCAATCCACGCTGTGGAGGTGGTTTGCCAGCGAAGCTGTGGTATCACCTGCAACGATTGCCCACTGCACTATAGACGCTTTTCATGGCAAACGCCACCAGGCAGTGCCCCAGTCCTCGACGTCCCAGAGAACTTCCGGTTCATCAAAGGAATGAACAAAGCTTACCCAAACACCCCTGCTTGAAATGTCGATGAGACGTTTAACCCCCAATTATCCAGGTTAACGCAACAAAGAAGCGCGACATCTGCTAAAAATGTTCGAATATTTTTGTAAACCACAAAGCCACAAAGGCTAGTAACGCCACTCCCTACGTCGCAAGCTACCGTCGCCGCGGCAGTGCGTGCAACAGTAACCTTTACCGGGAAAGGTATGCGGTGAGCGCCAGGAGCTTGGCATTGTTATCAGGAGCGCCTTATCACGAATTCTGTGGTTCGGATGCTTGTTTTGTGCTTGCTCATTATTGAAACGAATGCTGTGTTGTATGTTATATGCGCGATATGCACTTTTCGCTTCAATCGCTAAATAGTCTTTTGTGTGTGTGTGTGTGAGGACGACGACACGAAAAAATTCCAGATTTCCGACCTGCGAGTCATATACAGTTTCACTGTAAAATATTTTGTCTGTTCACCTTTCTGATTATTGGTCTCAACTGTTTTCTTCACAATAAACAAGTATCAGCCGCTTAACGTTCTTTAGGTGAGAGATAATATTGATTGATAAAACCGATAGACTTAAGTACCTGAATTTACAGAAACATAACCCAGTCTTTCTCGAGGCTGCCGCACTACATGTGCTACACCTTTAACTGGAAGGGAAGCTCCAGCCTGGACGGATTCAGCAAGGACCCGATGCTGTACGGTGAGATCTGCACCTACTTACACCCTTTTCTAGTGCAAGCCACCAAGGATCATTATAATCTTCTTGAAGTAAAACGACCAAAGGCATGGACAGATGATATACGCAAACTCTTTACCAGACAGCGCTGGAGAAGGGGCGCTCAAGCAGACATCGTTGCCAGCTAATTGATATGGAGGGCTTCATGAATCTCGCGCGCCATTTTTGTTTTTCATTTGCTAGCCACTTTAGTCGCTTTAAAATCTGGTTTGCATTCCCAGCGGTTCTAGTGTAGACTGGCAAGTGACGAGTCGGGGACCGTTCCGTTGCGGTCAGGACGCTCCCTTATTCTGTCATTGGGTGATTTCAGATAAGATCGACCAAAGGGTGGCTGGTCGACATTTTTAAATCAACTGATGTTTTTATATGACATTGTCTAGTGTCTGGTATAAACGAATCCACACTTAGTTTTGACCAGAAAAAAAATTTGGAGACAAGAAAAATCGTAAGGCAGGGAGAGGTGGACAGTTGCAATAACGCGCACTGATGGAGGGGGCAAGTTTGAAAGTGAATAATTAAAACAATAAAATTAGGAGAATTTTAAAACTTTTTACAAACAAACTATGGGTACAACTTGCTTGTAATATAAAGTAATATATTTATTAAAAATTTACTTAGTTTTCTAAAAATTGCCAAACATGCCTGCTCAAACGACAAATGGCAAACTTTGGAAATCTGTATCTCATGAAATAATTTAATCATTATTACATAACTTGCAGACATTATTTTACTAATATATGGCTATTATTGAAAAAATAAATAAGGTATCTGAGTGACACAATAGTTACAATATATTTAGGCAAACATGGGAAAAAAATCAAACAAAGAAAAATTCCAATCCGAATAAAAAAAAACAGCACCTTTGATTTTTTATAAATTTGGGTACCCTGTTATACTCTATTTCGGCATTCATTTCTATTAATAACATGTTGCATCATTGCACTGTGAAAGAAGAAACAACTCCCCAAAGTAGGGTCCTTTTTCAAAGCCTACACTTAGCAGTGTCCTATACAAGAAGTGACTCTGAGTTCCAGTTTCATGAAACTTGCACAAATCTTTTATATACATTTATTCAGATGAGGTCATTGATAAAAAGAGCGATCGGTCACACAGTAAAAGGGAGGAGAAACTATATACAGAATTTTGCATAAGCGTACAAAGTGGTATCATATTAGAGACTAATGATTTGAGAAAAGATGATGCAGTGTGAAGTTGTACCTTCCGGTATATTTTACATCTAGAGTAAAATAAATAACTTTACTTCCACACACAAAAACAAAGATATAATAGTAAGATATTTAGGTTGGCTGTGTATTTACGACTACAAACAATTTCAGGTGACGGATGCCATAGTGCCTAACTGGAGCAGCTTCGATGCTCTCGGTGTATGAATGAATCGTGGCAAGCCGATATATTTTATCCTGCTCGAGGATAACATTTTGAGATTTTTTTTATAGTGATCAGATAAAAATTATTAGTAACCACCAACAAAAACAGTAGGTTAAATACCCCGTGAAGAAAAATGTGATAAATAAGATGTCCCTGCATTCAAAATGAGCAGTCCTGGGGAAATCAAATTCGGCACTTTACGCTAAGGTTTTCCTCGCTGTACCCATTTAATAAAGTTGCTTCCAAGCAGATCCGACTGTCCGTGCTACATATACGTCACAGGTCCCTTCTGTTGATGACTTGCTGAGCCGCCACGCGTGCCAAGACTGAATGCCAGGGAAGGCGCGCACCGTCAGCCACTCTTCTTTTTTTTTTGTTCACGATACCGAACAACCTCATTTTCGTCCAGATATACAAGATGCACGCCTTTCAGTTTCTTTGATAGAACGCTCATCATTGTCCTGGCCGTCTGAATTGCGCTTACTGAACGTTCTCTCAGGTTGTTCAGCGTGGCCTGGTGCTTCACGAGTCCGCCAACTCCGTCACATGCATTTTTCCCATGTCCAGATGCAGAAAATAACCACTGGGCTTGTGGGCAATCGTCCTTTGCAAATTTGTGAAGCTGGTAGCGATTCTTGAAATGACTGGCGGCGCCGTCACTTACGTACGTCACGTACGAGTATACCG
The DNA here is from genome assembly GCF_016920785.2 of Ixodes scapularis. NCBI lineage: Eukaryota > Metazoa > Arthropoda > Arachnida > Ixodida > Ixodidae > Ixodes > Ixodes scapularis. Next base: position 170,914,079 of record NW_024609846.1, on the reverse strand, counting down.
CAACGTTGTCTTCAACCCACTCCTTCACTTTTTCTAGAGCCAAGCAAGCGTGAGCGGCGTCGTGACACAGGTCCTCACTGATGATGGCAAAGCTGTTTGTAGATTTTCTTGTCGTCACTACACATGTAAATATCGAAACTTGTTTTTTTTTTTTCCAGTGATATGCTTGCACTTCGTCAGGAAGCACGATGGTCCAGTTTTCAGCAAAGTCAAAATGAAAGACAATGCTCCCGCGTTGCATGCACTGTTTTTCATCGTAGATCGCTTTACCTTGCGTTTGCCGGATATGGTTGTGAAGTACCCAACTTCCAACCGTCACTTGGATGACTTTTAGGAAAGTCTCCGGTTCCAAAGTTTTTTTCACAAGGTCGCCGGACTCCCATGTTGCAAGCACAATCTCTTCATCCTCCGGGATATCAAGTTCCTGGAGTGTAAGAAACTGGCCTTTTGGGCAGTGATCACAGTCTCCTTGAAGGCACAGTTCTGTTGCTGGGTCGCACAGAAATGCCGAGTTCATTTCACCAGTGTTGAATGTTGAGCCTGTAACGTTCTCTAGAGCGGCAATACAAAGATAATAATTGGCGCAGCGCACACAAACGCACACTTCCTGGTGTGGAATACATTGGACCCATCTAGGGCGCAACGAATAAAATTTCGTTAGCCCAACGCCGGAATCGGGATGCTTGTCTTTGTATATACGGAAGGCCTCTCGTATTGAGCGTGTCATGAAGCGCTTTGGCACGAACGTTTTCTCTCCGTTGAGCATGACAGAGATGACGTCCTTCTGGTTGGGACTTTGGCGCGAACATTGTAGCTCGTCTTTCGTGAAGTACTCTAGGGCAGCAGACAGGTTCTCAGGGCTTACCTTGCACCTCGTGTAAGGATCCGGCTCATACCACACGCCATGCTTTTCCTTGAGTTTTCGGGATTTACTGATGAGGTACATTGAGGCCTGTGGAATCATCTTTTGAACCTCATTCTTCGTCAGTGTTGACGGCAGGAGTGTAAGCAGTTGACAACGTTCCCGGAGAGAGGTGGCGGTTTCAAAGGCCTGCCGAAAGTTGTCCACCCACTCAGTGCATGTGGAGCATGTTGGTTCGGACGACCCCAATGGTGCGTCCCTGTCGTACGCAATACGTAGCCTTGAGCGTATATTCTTGACAGCAACCTGCTCCAGTTCTGTCTGCTTTCTCTTGACATAGGCAGGCCTGTCCCGACTTCTTACGACGCTTGGTTGTCTCAGCGGCGACACATCTGTAGGTAGTATGCTGCGATTTAGATCTTCAATTGCTTCTTCAGCTGGCACAAATATGTCAGGGCACTGCTCTGAGCTTCGCATCGAGATTTGCTTAGTGATGTGCATGAATCAATGGTAGCACAGGTAGTCCGTCGCACTCACTTTGGTGGAACAGTCAGGCGGAAGAATTTGCTTCAACGAGTTTAGGTCCAACTCGCCAACACTTCGAAAATTCCGCTGCTTTGGTATAGTCTTTTTGTGTTTGCAAAAGTAATCTGCACAAAACACTCGTTCGGAGCTCCAGGACGTCTTCATAATGTATACACAAAATAATAGAAATTAAACCCCAACTGATAGCATATAATTGCCAAGTGAAAGAACTACTGGGTGCACAAGTGACAAGTCCGAGGCTGAGGAGCTCACTCACTGCAAACGTACATTTGAAAAGAGAGGTCACAACTGAGGCTGTCGGCAAAGCTTGATCCACGTCAAAGGAAGAAAGAGGGAAAGTCTCCAGACAAAGAATTGTGGTCAGCGGCCTTCGAAAAAGACTTTCCGGAATCGCACTGTCGTCCCTCCACGCGCTGATATGAAAGCACCCGAGCTTCTACCACGTGGTTCATGACACAGCCTGAGCCATGTCGGCGACCGGTTCGCGAGGGGTTGGCGGTGGGGTTACGTTGATGGTCACTCGGATTAGCCCTTGCTGTACTGAGCTACCGCCTGCAGTGCCTTATCGCCGGCTGGTGTCAACAACGAGAACACACACACCCTGTCTACACCAAAACTACAAGCGTTCACCGCACACGCGTCGCCGCCGCTTTTAAGCTTTTGTGAAATTGCTTTCTTTTGCCGCGGAGAACCGCCTTATCTTAACTACGCGCCTGAAATCCTTCCTGGCGGGCGTACACAATATCAAGCGTTTCGAGAAATGCCCATGGAGTAGAACTATGGGAAAATTCGGAGCCCGCGATGTCGATATCGTCGCCGTTGTGTTAGTACGCCGTCGCGTACTGCAGTCCCCCGTTGGGGGAGGGGGGGGGGGGGGGGCGGTCCTACTACGATAACATGGCGACAGCGTTTACACTCTATGTATTTACGCGAGGCTCGAGTATTTGGGGATAATGCTGCCGGTTGGTGTGCCCCTTTGTGCCTGATATTATCGCCCGTGACGCCAGCGAGTGAGATGGCGACAGGCATGACTGCTCAGTAAACAGGCGTCGGCGGCCATGTTTTGCTGGTTGAAGCGAACCCCCTTGTCCTTGACAGCGAGCGGGGAAATGCGAAAAAAAGATTGTATCGGCCGTTTTGCCAGAACTAGCGACGAGTGTCGTCTGCGGTTTCCGGCAACTATTTTGCCATAATCGTGAGCTTAGCGAGGAAATGACTTTTGCTAGCCACAGAACACTACCACGCAGAAAGGGAATGCTTGAACATGTTTTTGTTCTAGATATATATCAGGGATATATATGAGAGAGAGAGAGAGAGAGATGAAGGTAGAGCGGAAGAGGGAATAGCATATAGTGTCGCAGGAGAATAAAGTAAACAAAGTTCCTAGTGGCCGATGGCTGCATGATCTTTTCTCGGATCACTAGTCCGTAATATGATACCTCTTTGTACACAGTAGTTTCTCCTTAATTTAAGTGTGTGAACGATTTCTTTAGTTATCATTGGCCTCATCTGAATAAAAATATATAAAAGATGTGTGTTGGTTTAATGAAACTGGAACTCAGAGTCAGTTCTTGTATAAAACACTGCTAAGTGTAGGCTTTGAAAAAGGACCCTACTTTGGGGAGTTGTATCTTCTTTCTCAATAAAATGATGCAACATGTTTTTAATGGAAATGAATGCCGAAATAGAGTATAACAGGTTACCTAAATTTAAAAAAAAATCGAGGGTGGTGTTTTTTTTTATTCGCATCGGAATTTTTCTTTGTTTGATTTTTTTTCCATGTTTGACTAAATATATCCAAACTATTGTATCACACAGATACCTTAGCTATTTTTTAAATATGAGCTATATATTAGTAGAATAATATCTGCAAATTATATCATAATGATTAAATTATTTCATGAGATACAGACCTGCAAAGTTTGCCTTTTGTCGTTCGAGCAGGCATGTTTGTCAATTTTTAGAAAAATAAATAGATTTTAAATAAATAAGATTACTTTATACTACAAGCAAGCTATACCCATAGTTTGCGCCTAAAACGTATTAGAGTTCCCCTAATGTTATCGCTTTAGTTATTCACTCTCAAACGGGCCCCCTCCATCAGTGCGCGTTAATGCAACTGTCCACTACCTCATGCCTTACGATTTTTCCTGTCCCCAAGTATTTTTTCTAGTCAAAACTAAGTTTGGATTCGTTCATACCAGACACTAGACAATAACATATAAAAACATCAGTTGATTTGAAAATGTCGACTAGCCATCCTTTGGTCGATCTTATCTGAAATCACCCCATTGATGAACCTCCCCGTCTGGCCCACGTCCATCCTGCCACAGAAAAGGGGAGTCCACCAATGGCACATTCGCGAAAATGAATGCGTGGCGCTTTGGGCATATTTTCTCTGTCGCTGCCGACTCATTTGAGCTTCCGAATATGCGCAAAGTGCCACACAACTCAGCTTCGCGAATGTGCTATTGGTGTGACGTATGAAATTCCTCTTTCCTGTGGGAGCATGTATACGTGGGCCAGACGGGTAAGTACTATCGTGGACACTGTCGTAACACGGCAGCGGCGGCCGTCCCGTACCCCCAGTGCCCGATAGCAGGCGCCGTCCGAAACTCCGCGCATGCGCCGTTTGGCGGACTCGCTCTTCCCGTTTGCGAGCACACCTTCGCTTTGTTGTCTGCTAGGCGCAGAGTAGGCGGTGCCACAGTGCTGCTCGTCTGGTACCCTCGCCATAGCAAACTGGTCTCAAACTCCTTTTTCAACAGGCGATTTCTATTGGGGCAGATTGCAGAGATTGCATTAACCATGTCTACGTTTTTTTTTTTTTCAATCTTTTTTCTGTTAAGCTTTTTCCCTCTACTCATAAATCGCGCATTCTACCAAACAGTTCAAGAAGACGGAAAGGGGGGAGTCCCCTCTTGGCTCGGGCTGTCGTTTGTGTACCCGGGCACAGCCATTTTCCCCCTAGAAGATTAGCCCGTCGCTCAAAATTCAGAAAAAAGTAGCTTTCCCCATCCCGTTCACCCCGAAGCTGACTGTGCTGCGGAAGCTACGTGCTCGTTGGGCCAGCCACACTTTTGCCATGTGATCACGTTCACTCACGCATACCCACGCGCAGAGAATGAGGTCAGGTGATGAAAGGGAGGCGGCTGATTGGTCCGGCAAGCGCGTAGCTTCCACCACAATGTCAGCTTAGGGGTGAAGGGATTAAGTGAGGTCCGGTGTCGTGTGACGTGCGTTTGGGCCCGGTGACGCGCTGCGGGGACCGCTCATGGATCACAGTGAAAAGGCAGAGAGCTTACGAAGGGAAGGACGTACAAAATAATCCGATGTGTTTTCAAAAATTTCGTACCGAAAGTCAGGCTTCTGACTCTCTACCTTTTTTCTTTTGGCCCACTCGACGATGTGCTATTAGTAAAATTCCAATATAAATTGATTTATTCCAGCCAAAAATTCGTTTCATGGCCCTTTAACAATATGCGTTCGCAAACCAGTATCAGCGCAGCAAATGTGATAGAGAAATAGATTGTTATACTCCGCTCCACCTAAAGTCCTAGCGCAGCGTACGCTACAAAACGACAGAGTCAGTCAAATAGCAGGAAAGTTGCAACGTCACGGAGTGCATCACCGGGGAACAAAATAAGGTGCAAAAAGTGCGCGTTTGTCGCTGCTTGGCTGGCCCTATCGTCTCGTAGCGTCCGCTGCGCTTAGACCTCAAGTGAAATGGAGTATAACTGCAAGTTTTTCCCATAAAAAATGTAATCTACATTCTACCGTGATATTACATTTAGTGACGATGATTACCTTTGGCCAGCGGAGTTCGCTGAACCGTGTTCAGCGAAAATTGGCGAGCGCTGTAGCGTCGTCTGCTATGTGAATAGCAGACGACAAAGCAAGGGTGTGCTCGCAAGCGGGAAGAGCGAGTCCATCACACGGCGCATGCGCGGAGTTTCGAACGGCGCCTGCTACGTGGCGCTGGAGGCTAGCCTATATTCAAACCGCCCGCTTCAAAGGGAACAGCCATAAAATCATCACCATCATCATCATCAACAGGAACTCTAGTGTTCGGATGGTTGGATGAATAAATCCGGCTGAGGCCTTTAGATCGGGCGGTAGCTTACGCCACCTAGCCATTTTGTTTTACCATATAAGCTTAGAATAGTTAAATGTGAAAACTATATTCACCCTGCACTGTAAAGAAAGTGAGGCTATAAAGCCACCTTGCCATCAGTTAATAAGAAAATACCTAGTTTTCTCTCGCTTTCAGCCACCATTCACTTAATATTTGCTTGGTAATCTCTACTGTCTTGAAATCCACTCTTCCTTCGCTGTCTCTAAAACCCAATGACATTATTAAATCTATGTTGTCTTCGGTAGGCATATGGTGAAGCCCTTTACAGTAGAGTATCAAGTGCTCAGCCGTCTCGTCCTCCTCTCCGCAAGCAGTGCACACTGTATCCATTTCCTGGTACTTCGCTCTGTATGTTATGGTTCGCAGAACACCCGTCCTCGCCTCAAACGACAATGAGCTTCCCCTAGAATTGTCATAAATGCTTTCTTTGGCAATAACTGTTTTGCTTAATCTATAGCTTTCCAGAGCCGTCTTTGTCTGCATTCCCTCTGGCCACCGATCTCTTTCTGTGGCCTTAACTTTCTTTTTAACTGAGACCTGCTCTTCCGCAACCCCACTATAGACTAAAAAAACTTTCCTCTGAATTTCCTAGTGCGCTGTTTCCACTTTGTGTCTATACTCCTCATGCATAAATAGCTGAACACCTTTCGTGCCCATTGCTCCCCATCCATTTGCCTCAACCGATCCTCAAATTCTATCTTGCTCACCGCTTCCCTGCTCGCAAATGACGCCCATCCCATGTCTCATTGTACTCCCTGGTTTGGCGTTTTGCAATGTGTCCCCAAAGCCAGCCTACCTACTCCGCGATGTTTTATTTCTAGTCTTGCATGCACTTCAGATTTCATGCATAGCACTGCGTTTCCAAAACACAAGCCAGGCACCATGACCCCTTTCCAAATCTCTCTCAGCACCTCATACCTGTCTTAATTCCAAAGTGCTCTATTTTTCACTACAGCTGCATTTCTGTTGCCGTTACCTATTATATTATAAACTTTCCCTTATCTATTATATACTTTACAAACAAACCGGAGCGCCCCTAGCGGACGCCACCGACGCCGCGCATGCGCGATGGGGGTGTTGGCAAGAAGCTCGCCGTCGCCCATTAACAAACCATTGGAACGGGATGTTGTCGGCGTCGGTGTGAGTCCCCGCGCTCTTTTTCGCGTTGGAATTGTTGACTCTACGGCTTCCTGGCAATGCCTGACTACTTGAGCGACCTCAGCGAAATAAACGAGGCTCGTTAAACCGCAAAACTCGGCGTGAATAATCTAACATGCGGAGATTCATTCCGCGTGGACGCCGCAAAATGGACGCCGCAAAATGGACGCTAAAACCTGATTCACATGGTAAGGTTCTCCTCGCTATTTTCAGTCATGACGTCGCCCGGGCTACAAAAGCCTGAATCGTAGCTGAGATGTCGACGTCGATACTGAAAATTGGAAGCAGAGTCAGACCGAGTAAATCAGGCATAACAAGTCGATGATGGCCACTTGTAACAATTATCAACATCTCCTTATATCTGCTGTTCACACCGAGCCTACTTACCCGAAGCAACCTTCAAGCTTAAACGTTTTCTTTCTTTTCTTTTTTTTTGGGGGGGGGGGGGGGGGGTTTGCACTTCTTATGGCAATTACCGGGTCAACGTTTGGTTACGGGCCGCTGTCGTTTGAACGAGCAGACGACAAGCAGAAACGTTTGTTAGAGCAGGCGACAGCTCGAACGATGAGGCGGCCGTTTGAACGTAATCATGCACTAAACGTAGTCCGCAGGTGGTACGTGCAACTTGACGGCTTTCCCGCGTTCATGTTGGAACAAAAGAAATAAATCTGACGGTCACAAGTACCCGTGAATTCAACCCAAACCGCTTTCCGCCCAAGCAATCCTGGTCCGACGGCGTCTGTTTTTCCTTTTTTCACGGCCCCTGTTCACGTCTTCGACTAACCGGGCAGGCAGAAAACGAAAACTGACCTTCAAACCTTCCCCGACTCGTTTGATAAAGCCCCAGTCGCGGCGTTTTGACGAGAAGGCAGGTTTTTGTCCGGTTTCTTCCAAAGTGACACAGGAGGAATACACGTGCCCCATGGCGGCTTCCGCCCACAGCCCCGGACCGGAAGTGCGCCCGACGCGCCACCACCGCGCCGTGACGTAACAGAGATGAGTTCGTGTATAGGTAACAGTGTCCACGATAGTACATCAAAGACAGAATAAGATAGCAGCCTGCCGCTACCAGACAGTCTGCGTCTGGTCACTTGACAGTGCATTGTGACCGCTGTGAAGGTGGACGAGATTTAAAAAAAAAAAAACTAGAGTAATGAACAAATTAAAAAAATTGCGCGCGAAATTTATGAAGTTTTTTTCATGAAATAGTATGGCAACGATTCGGTGTCAGCGCCCTTTCGCTAGCACTCTCTGACAGGGCCGTACCCAGAAAAAAATTTCGGGGGGGGGGGGGGGGGGGGGGGGGGGGGGCGGGGTTTCGAGGACAACGGCGGCCATTTTGTCTTATTTTCGCCTATGAATCATGTGCATCGGTGGCATATAATGGAGAGTTATAGCAAACCGAAGAACCGGTCCCGGTTTGGTCCCCAGTAGCCGACCGGTGCCACTGCGCGTGCGCAGAGGTGGAGATTAAAATCGGCTGGCTGCAAGTGCACCGACCAGGGCCGTACCCAGAAAAAAATTTCGGGGGGGGTCAGAACCCCCTAACTCCCCCCCCCCTGGTTACGGCCCTGCTCTCTGATAAGGGGTTTGTGTATATCGGCAATGAGCAAGTCATGCGTTAGGCGATCATCCTTTTTCTTTTTACTGCTTTTAGCGCGTACGTTTTTGTGTTTTTGATGTTTAGTTTGTAGGTTTTTAAAATAAAAATTCAGCTGAAAGTGTGCCGTGTTCTTTTAGCAGCTATTTTATTATGCCCCTGTATGGAGGTGTTTAGTTCAGAATGGACAACCAACTGCCTCAACTTGCCGTAATTATAATCACTCAAGATTAAAAAAGCAGAAGTGTTACAAAGCAGTTCGGGGAACATGTCATATCCGTATAAATCTAAAAAGTTTAATAAAGAAAATATCAAATTTCCCCCTGTTTTATTCTTGATACTATGGATTGATGTTTCTCGCCTATCAAGTTCGTGATGTCAGTTCATTTTCTTTCGAATAAGAACTTCTCATGTTTGTCGCACTTACGTTTTAACAGGCTTTACGATGTCTTTATTTTTCTATCAAAGCGAGATTTGTCGTTAGTTCTCAACCCATATAAACCATAGCTCAAATAAAATTTTAAATACTATTTTTTGATTGCCATACAATAAACGAATTTGTGGAGAATTTAGGTTTACGAAAACATGTTTGGATGGTAACTGATTTACTTTTAGAGCGCAGCTCTTAGGCGCCCGTTTCCAGCTGGAGCGGCGTCGCCGCCGCCGCCGCCGCCGCCGTCGCCGTCGGCGTAATTGCGCGGTGCATTATGGGTAAATTGCCCGCTAAATCAAGCGGAAAAATTTCCCCGCTAAATCTAGCGGAAAAGTTCTCCTGCTAAACCTAGCGGAGTAAATATTAAATATAAAAAACAGGTATCATTATACAGGTGTACGAATAGTCAAAACTTTGAATAATTTGCGAATAATTTACTTTTGCCGCTTGATTTGATCCACAGCAGACTTTTACTGTTCTATGTATTGGACTTTTCCGAATATTCGAAAATCACAAATATGTACACTTAGTGACACGGTTAGCGCGAACAAGAGATAGGCGGTTCTTTAATGGAATCCAATGAAATTCAGTGGAATCCATTGGAATCCAATGGCGCACATCAAAACTAATGGGGTGGTCTAAAGGGCTAATTTTGTGCACTAACCTAAGTGGTAGAATTTTGATGACCGCCTATACTCTTATAAAATAAAAATTAAATAAAACGCGCCGAGGTCGTGTTTGTGCTAAAACTGTCAATCAAAGCATAACTCGGCAAACCTCACTCATGAGGGCCCTCACTTACCCTCACTCACCCTCATCTTCACAGGTGAAGTGAGGGTGAGTGAGTTTCTGAACCAGGAAAATTCATGAGTGTGAGGGCGAGTGAGGGCTGTGAGGGCTATGAGGGCCGTGAGTGCGTGAGGGCCATGAGGGCGGTGAGTCCGTGAGGGGCGTGAGGGGTGTGAGGGCCATGAGTGCGTGAGGGGAGTGAGGGCGGTTAGTGGCGTGAGGGCCATGAGTGCGTAAGGGTCGTGAGGGCGGTGAGTGCGTGAGGGGTGTGAGGGCCATGAGTGCGTGAGGGACTTGAGGGCGGTGAGTGCGTGAGTGGCATAAGGGCCATGAGTGTGTGAGGAGCGTGAGGGGTGTGAGGGCCGTGAGGGCGGTGAGTGCGTGAGGGGTGTAAGGGTCATGAGTGCGTGAGGGGCGTGAGGGCGGTGAGTGCGTGAGGCCCCCTTCAGACGAGGTAACTTTTCCAGCAATTTTGGGAACGTTGGCAGGTTGTTCCCCAGCTTTCCCCAGATCGACACTAATTGCTGAGATCGGGTTCGGCTCAAAACGGACAAGCAACTCGGACAACTCGGAGACGTTTGAAGCGGCAGCAGCCAATCAGGAATGCGATATTTTCACGTGATACCTCGAGCCGGTGATGATGACAACAAAAGACTAGGTTCTGGTTTGAAATTGACCGTTTTTAGAAATAAACTGCTTCAGAAAGATGCATTGGTGTTCTCAACGAGATTTAAATGTATAAAAACACGTTTATAGAGCGTAATTGTGTGTCCAAATAGTGCAAGAAAAATAAAATTTCATAATGATGATGGCAAATTGCAGCAATTGGTTGCTGCGTGTGAACGCGAGCGGCCGGTGTTGCTGGTTTTGCGATGTCAAGCTTCTGGGCGAAATTACCCCATCTGAAGCGGGCCTGAGCGGCGTGAGGGCCATCAGTGCGTGAGGGCCATGAGGGGTATGAGTACGTGAGGGCCGTGAGGGCGGTGAGTGCGTGAGGGGCGTGAGGGCTATGAATGCGTGAGGGTCGGGAGTGCGGTTAGTGCGTGAGGGGCGTGTGGGCTCTGAGTGCGTGAGGGTGGATAGTGCGTGAGGGGCGTGAGGGCCATGAGTAAGTGAGGGGCGTGAGGGCGGTGAGTGCGTGAGTGGAGTGAGGGCCATGAGTGGCGTGACGGGTATGAGTGCGTGAAGGCCGTGAGGGCGGTGAGTGCGTGAGGGGCGTGTGGGCCATGAGTGCGTGAGGGCCGTGATGTTCAGTGAGGGTGAGTGAAAGGCTGAAGGTGAGTGTGACTGTGAGGATGACGGTGAGTGAGGGGCTGAAGGTCAGTGTAGCTGTGAGGGTAAAGGCGAGTGAGGGGCTTAGGTGAGTATGGCTGTGAGGGTGAGTGAGGGCGACCTGAGATGCCCACCTCTGCCTCAAGGTACTCCAGAATTCTGCATTTCGAGTCGAGCTTCACCGCTTCGCACCGGCGCTCACGCATCAGTCTTCACTGCTCTGCACCGGCGTGCTAGGAGAAACGGCTGACATGTCACTGCAGCTCGGTTTGCTGCCTCGGTATTCTCAGAAATTTTGTCGACTATGACAGGCAAATATATATATATATATATATTTTATTTTTTCATTTTGTTTATAAATATAGTTCGACTCCTGATTTTAGAACACACCGCCATTGAAGAAATGTTCAATATGTATTGACATAAACTTAGTTATTTATAATAATATTATTAGGGGTTGTGCGGGTATTTCTACAGCGTGTAGTTGGTCAGCCATCCAAAGTTGCGAAGAGTCACTGGCTGTAGACGAGAAATTTAGCCAATGCACTACGAGGAGGAGGAAGACGACGACGACACTGCTGCTGGTAACCGTTTTTGTGTCTCTGAATTTTCCTTACGTAGCCGATGAATTGCGTGTTTAAACAGTATATTCGAAAATTAGCAAGTAACAAAAACTACTTTCTGTTACTTCCTATAAATATCTTGGTGTGCACCTAACCAATGACCTTTCCTGGAATTTACATGTCGAATATGTCACTAATAGCGCTAATCGCTTACTAGGTTACCTCAAAAGAAACCTTTCGCTTACTCCTGTTTCATTAAAGCTTCTAATCTATAAGACTTTAGTCCGTACTAAACTGGAATATGCAGCCTCTATCTGGGACCCCGGTATCACCCTTTCATCCGCTGTTGAGTCCATACAAAATTGTTCCGCTCGTTTCATCCTTTCGAACTATTATCGCATATCCAGCGTCACATCTAGGAAAGCCTCCCTTTCCTTGCCTAACCTCTCTCTTCGCAGGAAAATATCTCGGCTTTGTCTTTTTCAGAAGATTTTTCACTCTAATCCAACACTTCGTCAAACATTATTCTTAGAACCATCTTACATTTCGCTACGAACGTAATCACCATCTAAAAGTGGGCGTCCCCCAGTGTAACACCTCATCTTTCAATGCCTCATTTCTCCCTCAGACCTCAATAGATTGGAATCGCCTTCCTGCACCCATAGTCTCGATAACTGAGGCTACTGATTTTAAAATTGCCATTACTAAGTTTTTTGATGTTCAATAACTTTTGTTTTATGTCTTGCCTTATGTATTGTTATACTCTTATGCTTCCGTTTAAAAAAAACCCACTCCTCTCTGTAATGCCTTCGGGCCCTGAGAGAACAATAAATGAATGAATGAATGAATAGGGTGTTCGTGCGCAAAAGTACCTCCTGAAAGGAGGACAGGACGTCAACAAATATGACCTCGGACATCGAGTCATCGAAAGCACCCATGTCCATCGACATGTCTGTCTATGCTGGAACGCAAACTAAATTATGTAGAAAACTGCATCGGGCATAACGTTGAAATGCAGTTTTTCCCTATGCAGTTCGAGCTATGCTCGTAAAATGATGCAGTTGGCAGCGACGTCAAAATGTCGTCACGACACACTTTGACGATGCAGTTAACTGAGTGGTCGAGACGAAGCCGGAGATCAATCAGCATCGTAAAAGATGGCGACCCCAACATATGCATCTCTACTGTTGGGTTCGCCAGCGGATCAAGATTTTAGAGATCACCGGGATGCTTTCGAGACGAGCGATGCGAGCTTTGTGGGCGAATAACGGCTGACTAAAGGGGTGACTCGCTGGCTGTGCGACCAGCTTTGCGGAAAACTCCAGCGGCGTCGCGAAGGGTCCCCTGTGCTGACGGTCGAACAACAAGTCCTCGCAGCTCTACGCTTCTACGCCGCTGGCGGCTTCCAGGGAACCGCCGGGAGCAACGAAAACATTGGTGTTCACCAGTGCTCTGTGAGTCGCAAACTTGTTGATATCACCAACGCTATCACCGATTGCCTCGGATCGAAGTGGCTGTGTTTCCAGCGAACTCGAGCAGAGAAGGCGCTCACAAAAGGAAGCTCTTCGAGCGATGCAAGTTCAGCGGCGTGATCGATGAATATTCTAAATACTCTTACACGATTCAACACGATTGTGTTTTCATTTGAGTGCACCCAATATAAGCGATTTGGCTGAGCGAAAAGCCAGCAAGCAACGGTAACAGGCTTAAGTTGAGCTAGTTAGTTGGTTCATGCTTCATTTGAGGTATAGAAAGAGAGAGATATACTTTATTTTAAAGCAACTACTTCAGGTAAGGCCAGCTGAACTAGAATAAACATACACATAAAGAAAAGACCATGCACACCGTGGGACTAACAACTGATTTTCTTTTTCCTCCTCTTCTACTACGAATCCAACTTGAGTGAAATATTCTCTTTTCTTCTTTTTTGCTTCCTACTTCACCGAAAATTTAACCCCCGAAGGAACATTTGTTTTGCTCGTGCATCGCGATAGAAGTTGCACTGACGCAGTCAAACAAAGTCAAATAGTCAAATTTGTCGTTAGTTGTTTATACAGCATAAGGTTAGTCTACCTGAACATGGCGACATTGTTACTTACTGTAGATAAGCAATTTAAGCAGTGCAGTATGACCGTTAGCCTGGGGTCTTTAACGTGCGAGCAGTAGTGATACGCGATCACACGCCGTTACGATGCTCGTCCAGATCGAAACGTGCAGGGGCAGGGATTGAACCCATAGTCCCTGGGTTCTGCAGTGCGAGCTTTCGCTCCACGTGCTCCGAGCTGGTATGCGCTAGCCTACTCGGCGATTCTCTGAAATTCCCTGTAGGGGAAAAAAAAAAAACCGATGCAGTTTCAACTCAATCGCTACTGTTCGGCGACGTCACTGGACACGTCACGGTGCAGTTCTCTTCCGATGTAGTTTGTTGGCGAAGGAGATTAGGCTCCTCCCACCGGCGACGTCACGATACAGTTTCTCCACCGCTTTTTCTAGCATAGACAGACTGGATGAAGCCCAGGCAAGTACATCGACGATCATCAAAGACGGCTATGGGATTCCGCCCATAGACCGCACCGCTGAAACAATGAGCAGTTCCTGATCGACAATCGTGTCTACTAACGACGAGTTGCACTCCGATGACGGTGACTACGAGGTCGTTCATGGCAAGAAAAGACGAAAGACAAGCCAGAGCTCAGCATCACATTCTGAACAGAACACCAACCTACAAGTCGGATTCACCGTACTATACATGCCAACTGACACCAGCAAAGTTGCATCGCTCAGCAAATTTAAACTCAATGACTACCTGAACAACGTCGCACCAGGCATGCTTAGTGTAGTTCGCGTTAACAAAGCTCGTTGCGGTTGACGTTAAAAAGCCTGCACTCAAAGCCGAACTCCTGAAGCTAACCAAGCTATGCGCACTACCGGTGCGGGATTTTCTACCTAGCAACCGCACAAATTGCTATGGCGTCCTTCGAGACATCGACCCTGACTGCACAGAACACGACATAAAAACGCGACTATAGTCGACCGCCTTCATAACGGAAGTGAAGTGCCTTGGCATGACATTACCCGTTGTGCGAGTATCTTTCCGAACAAAAATTGCTCCTCAACTTGTGGATGTCGGTCTTGTACGAACGGAAGTAATTCCCTACCGAGCACGCCCCTTACAGTGCTACGGGTGCCACAAATTTGGCCACATCGCAGCTGCCTGCGCAGAAGAAACCCAGTTATGCTCTCGGTGTGGACAATGCCACAACGAAAAGTGCGAAGCCAACCCCTGCTGCGTCAATTGTCACGGAAATCACGCCTCCAACGCACCTGAGTGCCCAGTGAGGGCAAGGGAGGCAGAAGTAGCGAGGTACAAGTTAGAGCACAAAACCACATTTCGTAAGGCAAAAAGTGCTGTGCATGCAAAAAGACAAGCAAACAAAACAATGGCTTCAAACAACATGCCAAAACCTAGCGCCTCCAACAACGATACGCTGTCTCTGACTGCTCAAGACTTCCCTCTTCTCGAAGAAGTAAAGAGCACATCTGCAAATTTGGTCATCGCTGTATCTACCGCAACAACTACACTCCCAGTTTCTAGGAAACCTTCTTTTTGGGACAAACCACACATCAGAAACATCACTTCACATAAGGCCTCTAACGTGCACATGACAAAACCCAACCAAAAAAGTGGAACAAAGACTGACTTTTTGTTTAAAGCCATAATCCCACTTATGTTCACCGCTCTTCGCAAGATACTGGCCACAACATCCCAGACATGAACACTTCACCAAGTGCTAAAAGCTGTCCTCTCATTAGAGCCCATTATTACAATGCTACGCTAGAGCTTTTTCAAGAAGGTCTTTCTTGTCAGTGCGAACATTTTCTTCATTGTAACTCGAAAGCTAAATGGCATCGAACAAATGAACCAGATCATACTGAAACTCAGCCTGTTGCATTGCAGTGGAACGAAACCTGTTCATCACAAGTCCTCTACCGATTTCTTTGCTATACGGTTCATAAAACGCTCTCATCAAATGTACAAACACCTCATACGCCAGTATGAATCACAGATTACAAAGCAGCGGGACAGCAAAATTTCACCATTCGCCTACCCACACCAACTCATCCACGATGGGAGATATTAATAGGAGGACCACCAAGCACCTTCAACCCCTCTCCTGGTCTGTTCTTTAATGGAACTGTAATGGATTGAAAACGCGACTCCCTGAGCTCCGCAACCACTTCGGGGACTACTCTTACGATGTAGTAGCTCCCCAGGAACCCAGAATGACAGCCGGCGACATGCGCATTGCGGGTCATGTAGTGGGCTGTACAACACTAGAGCGCACGACACAAGAGCGCCGACATTAGAGCGCCGACAGTAGAGCGCCACGACGTTAGCGCGCGCGACACTCGAGCGCCGCGACATTAGAGCGCACGACTCGAGAGCGCTGCGACGTTAGAGCGCGCGACTCGAGAGCGCAGCGACATTAGCGCGCGTATCATTAGAGTGCCCGTCACTAGAGCGCACAACCAGTCCAGCGCGAGTGGCCCGACCCGACCGACCACTTTATATGCTTTATGTGAAATAGGCGGGGATTTATGCCTTGAAATTCAGCAAGGACATTACGAATGAGTCGATGAAATGTTTGCGTGTGACAAACCAAGAAGTGTTACAAAAAGCTGACAGGCAGAAAAAAAAATATCAGTAGCATTCATTTCCGCAGTAAAAAAACATCGCAGCTGTCCTAGCTTCATTAGTTTTTTTTGATTTTAATTGATAAAGTTCACCACCACCCTGACGAATTTTTATTTTAAATTATTTTAAAACGTTCAAAAGGAAAGAAGCAACATGTAACATGCTTAACCGTATGGTGGGGGTTTCAAGATCAATTTCGGGAAAGGAGCTCTCGTGCCAAGTGTCATAAGCCAACCTTTTATATTGTCACAAATGACAATTGTACTAAACTCTTAATCCGGGAACCTGTGCCAACAATGAAAATGGCATACGCGTTGATGTCACCGTAGCACAGGGATAGAGCGCAGGGGCGAGACTGACAGTATCCGGTGCGGCAGGCACCATTTCCTATGCGCTTCTCAGAATCTGGCCGCCACAGATCTTGACATATTGGTAGTGTCTCTAGAGACGTTTTTGTCAGAAAAAAGCTGACCTACGAATCCTACAATCAATCCTTTAAATTTACTACCTGTGGCACTTTCATTGTGTAGAAGTTCGGTCCCTATTCATGTCTAAAACTTTTCTGCTCGAACTTTTATTTCTGTCTGTGCTGCCGTTTTTTCTTCGATATTCATATATTTCTGAAATCTCTGGTATCCGTATATTTCTGAATCAAAGCACTCTCATTCGGCCCTAGAATATTGGACTACTTATTTAAGAACAAATGTGGAGAAGCTATGATTCTGTAGAATGGAAAGAACGGACAACGCGATAGACAAGTCTTTCTTCTTTGTGGGCTCTTTTCTGGAACATGCAGAAAGGGCATTATCTTTAGGTTGTGTTCTATCAAACAACAAAAGGTGACGTCGTCACCGCACCCAACGCAACGAATTAGGATTTTGGAAAACAAAATTCTCAAATATATTTCACAGATTTGGAGGGGAGGTTTTCCTGTATCAGGTCAAAAGGCTGAAAATCTCTGCATCCGATAAAATTGCGCTGAGCTTAGCTTCGATGAGTTTTTTGCTGAGAGATTTTTTAGAGGTGAGCTTTTTTCATTACGGTCATGGACGTCACAATACTATTTGAAATTATGTGAGGGACGTCTAAATAATCACTGAATAGATCGGGGCCCAAATGCCCGTCAAGGATAGGCCAAATATAGCAAAAAGTAAACTATTTATAGTATATCCGAGAGGCGCACCGCAGCACAGTGAAGAAATCTTAGTCTCGCTGCTCCATCCAAATGTAGATGCGCTCTCCTGTCGCGCGCTCAATTGGTCGTGCGCTCTCGTGTCGCGCGCTCAACTGGTCATGCGCTCTCTTGACGTGCGCTCTAGTGTCAAGCGCGCAACTGTCGCAGCGCCCTCGTGTCGCGCGCTCTAAAGGCGCTCTCCCCGTGTAATGTACACCAGCAAACCGCATGTGGCAAGAGGGTTTCCGCCGGCAGCACTATTAGTGCGTCGATAGCCGCCACAAAGTGAGGTGGACCTCAATGATTTAGGCACTGAGGGTGCAGAGTTCGTGGCAATGACGGTGGAATGGAGAAGACACCCACTCACCATCGTCTCGGCATACGTGGCCTCTAACGCACCTTGGGACACCCATGTACTTGCGGATAATCGAGTGCGAGCCAAGGGAGACCTTATAGTAGCCGAAGACTTGAATGCGCACTCAAAGTCTTGGGGAGACAAGCAAGACTCCTTACGGGGACAGGAGCTACAGGCAACGGTCGAAGCACTTGACCTGAGAAACACCACAAGTGGGAGCCAGACGTTTATCTGGCCTGGAGTGACGGGAAGCGTGATTAATCTTACCTTCACAACTTGGTCCCTGAGGCTCAGTGCAGCCCCTCATGCGGACAGCTGGGTGAGCGATCACCTACCAATCGTCATTGGAAAGCTGCCAAAATCCCCCCTTAGGACTTGCCAGATAGTTGACTGGGACCACTACAGGACACTGCTTGAAGAGGCACTAGAGGGGGAATTTCCCTTCAATTCAGAAACGCTGCCGCGCGTCCTCAAAGAAGCCACCCGTGGAGTCAGAGTGTCATTAACGCGCCCTAACCCCGACCTCGAATGGCTTAAGCTCCGAGCGAGGAGACGGCGAGCCCAGTGAAAGTCGTGGGTGACCGGAAAATCGGAGGATATCCTGGCCTATCGGCGACTGGATGCCAGATTTATGAAACACTGACAGAAACTGGCGCGCCGGCAATGGTGTCTCAAGTGTTCTACTCGAGACAGACCATCTGGAAGAAGCCGGGCTTGGAGGATGTAGAGAACACTGGCGGGCCGCCCGATTCCCCGAAACCCAGCACTTGGAATGGCCATTGCCATGAACCTCCGACCGACAGAGATGGTGGAACTCCTCGCGGATACTTTCACGGAAGTTCCGCTGGTACCGACAGTGGGGCCACCCCCCGAGAATTGGGACAAGTACAGTCATTCCTTGGCGCCTCTGATGCAACAACCGGACGCCGACTTTACTCTCCATCAGCTGCAGTACGTCCTTGATGCCCTTCCCACAAACCACGCGGCACCAGGACCGGATGGAGTCACCAACTAGGCCCTGAGAAACGTCAACGAGTCAGCACTCCCGGCGATGCTAGCTCTCATCAATCATGTCCGGAGGACGGCTGAGCTGCCAGACGCCTGGAGGGTAGCAACCACAATACCACTGCTGAAGCCCGGCAAGCCCCAAGACCAACTAAGCTTGTACAGGCCTATCTTCTTGACATCATACCTCGGCTAAGTGATGGAGCGTATGGTGCTGCGCCGCCTTGTTTACCACCTAGAAGGGGCAAGGGCTTTACCGGACTGTTTTTCCGGATTCCGGCACCATCGGAGCACGGTAGATGTAGTGGGAGATATCGTCTGCTCACTGGAAGAAGCAAAAGCGCAGGGTTGGTCTGCGGTGGCCGTCTTTCTGGACGTCCGCAAAGCCGTTGATGCCCTCCCCCACAAGGCCATAATTTCAGCCCTACGCCGTTTAGGGGTGAACGGACATCCATTGAAATACATTTGCGCGTTTCTTAGTGAACGCACTACGTGTGTAAAGGCCGGCAGCGCGGTGAGCTACTTCCGGAAAATCATCCGAGGAGTTCCCCAAGGGAGCTTTGTTAGCCAACTACTCTTTGCTCTGGTCATTGCGTCGCTCCCAGCGGCGGCAAGGGTTGGAGAAGAACCGGCATGCCCTATCAGCATGGCCGTCTAAGCAGACGACGTGTCACTCTGGTCCACTGCCCGCAGCTACAGAAGGCAACGTATGGTATGCGCTCTCCAGCAAGCCCTGACAAATAGAGTGTATCGTCTCCATCAACTGGGCTTGGCAATATCAGCGGAAAAAACGATTGCGCTGTGCTACGCTCCAAAGAGGCCAAGCCCCAAGTTCATGCCTTCACTACGAATTGGGGACACTCCAGCGAAACTGGCGAAAACGGCCACATACCTTGGCGTTACGTTGGACTCGAGGCTATCCTGGGGATCAGCAATGAGGGAAGTGCTCCAAGAGATGCGAACCCATACAAACATCCTTCGGATGCTCGGCGGAACAACCTGGGGAAACTCATTTTACATGAGCTACAACTGCATAGGGGGCTCATTCTGCCCCGCCCATTGTATGCCCTACCGTTCGCCACACTCAGTGCCAACCAGCTGAACAATCTTGAACAAGCGCAACGCGTGGCACTCGGGATTTGCCTCGGAGTTCCCAGCACGGCCTCGTCTCGACACACGCTCACAGAATCCACGATTAACTCGATAGAGAACGTCATGCAAGAACAGGCGCTGTGCCATCTGTCTCGAATGAGCAACTGCGACACCACCATCACGCTCCTAATGAGGATCGCCGAGCACACTGAATCAAGACTATAGAGCGCACCTTTGCACCCTTGGTGACATTGCTGGCACACCACGACCTCTCGTTCCACTCCCAGAGCTGCACAAAGAGCCCCACTTTCTGCGGATCAGCCTTCATATCCCTGGACTGCGAACCAAGAAGAATGTAGCAGTGGTCGTAGCAAGGCAGCTCACGGAAGATCACTTAGTTACCCAGTACGAAGGGTGGACCCGAGTGTACACCGACGGATCATTGGACCCCTCTGGAGGCACAGCAACAGCAGCGGCTTTCTTTTAGGCAGCCGCTGTGGGTACCACTGAGCGCCAGGCTCATCAAGCATCCTCCACCACAGCAGAGCTAGCAGCCATACGGCTCGCCCTCTGGGGAATCCGGACAGGCTGCACACAGGCCCTACGCTGGGTCATCCTGAGCGACTCAAGATCAGCCCTCGAGCTGCTATCTAGGCTCGGACGGACCACGTCCCTGGACCGTTCAATCGCGCAGGATGCGGTCGAGCTTCAGCAGGAAGGCAATGGCATTGCCTTCTAATGGCTCCCAAGCCACTGTGGCATTAGAAGGAATGAAGTCGTTGATTTTCTGGCGATGCGGGCTCACAAGGACCCCGAGTGCCCGCTCTCAACCGTTTCCCGCTCCTCAGACGCCAAGCTCTTTGTGAGAAGAGCAATCGGCCTACAGCACCCGGAACCGGTAGTGGTGGCGGGTGCCTTCCCAGCTCTGATACCACGCGGCTTCGACCGCCAAACTGCCGCAGTATTGCATAGACTACGGACCGGAAGCGCCTTCACCCTGGCGTGGATAAGTCGCTTCAGACTCAATGTTGATCCCATATACCAGACCTGCGAGGAAACGGCCGACGCCGAACATCTCCTCCTGCATTGCACTGATCATGAAGAGGAGCGCACCAACCTCCATGATGCATTTTCCCGCCTAGGGCTACCTAGTACCAACTTGGTGGAACTCCTGCGTCCAAGAGCGTCACGAGTTACTACAGACAAGGCACTCAAGAGTGTAGTCAGCTTCATAAGGAGCACGGAACCCCTCGAGATCCTCTAAGACTTCCCAGAAATCTGGGTTGCTTGCGGCTCCTGGGGCTCCTGGAGATCTTACATCTAGAGATTTTCAGGAGTTCCAGGAGTCGCGATTCTGCACCGAAAGCCTTAGGAAAGCTAACACTCTGAAAAGATCCCCTTCCCCCTCCCCCTCTCTACTTCTCTATTTCTTTTTCCCCTATTTCCCTTTCCCATCGACAGTGACATATGCGCCCAAAGCGCAACTACATTACAACGTCGATTTTCTAATGAACATCGCTTCAACAACCAGTGCAGTACAACCGCTAGCCTGGGGCCCTTAACGTGCACCACGCAGTAGTGATACACGACCGCACGCCGGTACCATGCTCATCCAGATCGAAATGGGCAGGGGTGAAGATTGATCGCAGGATCCCTGCGTTCTGCAGCGCGAGCTTTCGTTCTGCATGCTTCGAGCGGGTGTGCGCTAGCCCACTCGGCCACCGAGCCCTCTTATTTATTTATAAATACTGCGCAATCAGTCGGGTGCGCTACAGGAGTGGATCATAAGTAACGAACATAAATCATGAAGTACAACAGCACTGGATCATATCATGCCACACAGAAAAAACAAAAACAATAAAGATAGAAAATGGCGTTATTACAGTTGGATGAACGCATGAACCAAATATTTAATACATTTCAACTAGACATGTTTGAAAGGATTCTATTGTATCACAATTTTAAACGTTTCCAGGAAGCCTGTCCTAAATTTTTACCGTTCTAACAAAACAAAAAAAAAATACTTGTAGGTATCAATACTGAATCGCTAAATTTGGAAATGTGTGCACACCCCTTGGCGTCCTTAAATGCCTGTTGTAGGAAACGATGAGTGCAAACATTGAGGGAGTTCCGTGGAAGCATGAACATAAAATTTCGCCTGGCTAATTCGCGGCATATATTCAATAAGATAGTCATTGCACTGTTCCCCATGTTACATTATGTTTTACCCAACTCGTGAAAGCCTTCTTCTCTTAATACGCATGAAATATTTCTCAAGTAATAAAACGTTTTTTTTTTGTTTTTTTTTTCATGTGTATTTCATCTGGAAATGATTTCCACCCGTGGTTTCTCAAAGCACCGACGCTCAATTCACTATAAAAATTAATTATTCTTGTCCAAACACGTTTCGTCGAATTCCGTGTAAATTTTTAATATTTGTAATCGAATCGTAATAGAAAAAAAGTCATCAGCCATTCCACTCTATGAACGTGAATGACCAGCGAAGCTGCTTAGCACACGACACAGACGTGACACAGAATTTTGAACAAAGATACGAACACATTTATTGTCTTAATCGATGGTCACACGCATTTATTGTTATCTTGATCGGTGGTCATTATTTCGCGTGGACGATTATCGCCGCCCTGAGGAATCGGAGGAAACTAGACACGCGCGACAAACTGCCATCCCAGGAGAGCGGAAGGAAAGGAAAGGCACCCAAGCGCTCGGAACGACGACAAAGAGAGGGCGGTACGAGCGTAGACATGGCCGACGCGGGTCGCACAGCGGCAAAGCTTTGAGCAACTTTAATTATCTAACTTGAGAGTCTACAGATCTTGAAAATGGTGCCTATTGATAACCAATGTACTCAATAGACCTATTGCTAAATTACCCAAGCATCAAGGAAAATACAAAAAAATGGTGTTCCGCGCTCCCCACGTGCCGGCGTCTGCAGCAGCATAGCCTCAACACTCCGTGCGGGAACTATAGGGGGCGCTTTCAAAAACGCGCGCAGCGCCGCTAGCGTAGGAGCTGGCGTTCGACAGTGAGGCGCATTCAGCAGCCTGCGGCGCCTTTTCGCATGCCAAGCTGTGGTGTCGGAAGCGCGCACGGACGGAACTTTTGCTTTTTGAGCCGATACGTTGAGGGTGACGTTGCATGAGTGCTGGGGCAGAAGGGCCATTTAGCTGTTCTCCACTTCTTATATATTGAGTTTAATTCGTTATTAGGAGTAATTTCTCTAGTTGCGGCCAAAAAAAGAGTTGGAGCAATTTTCCGAAAAGCAAGACGGCCCCCGCCATAATTGTTCTGAGTGGGAAATTTATTTCGCGCGTCGCTGTAAACGTAGGACTGCTGGAACGATGATATTTGGAGGCGAGTGAGATGTTCACTAAGTTTGTGCACGAAGTGTGCCAAGTTTAATTAAAACAGCAGGTGGGAAAGTTATGTTTCTGAAGAATAAAAAAATAAAGCTGCGCGGGATATCCAATATTGGACCAAAATATTGTGTTATAGCGGGCTGTGCAAAGTGCAGATTTGGGCGCACAGGTGTTT
This sequence comes from Ixodes scapularis, assembly GCF_016920785.2. Taxonomy (NCBI): domain Eukaryota; kingdom Metazoa; phylum Arthropoda; class Arachnida; order Ixodida; family Ixodidae; genus Ixodes; species Ixodes scapularis. The sequence continues at coordinate 170,890,844 of NW_024609846.1, read as the reverse complement.
AGACTTGACAGTGACATGATACAGCACTTATTATACCAAAAAGAGGTGGCACAGAGAAACCAAGTGGAAATTTGGTTTGGCACGGCGTAACTCAATGGAAACCGGTTTTGACCATGAAAGGGCTGTCAAGAGAATACCACTGGTCGTGGGAGATGGACACTTTACAGGTGGGAAGGGACTAGTGGACTGTACTTCCAATTGAAACAACTTTACGAAAGGTGGTTTCAAAGCCGAGAAAACAAAGTTGTCGGCCAACACAAGGTTTGGCCGTCAGCTGTTGTGTAATAACCTGTTGTTCGAGGTGCTGATTTTCGGCGCACAGGTACTTTGACATGATCGTAACTTGACACAACACTTAATATACCAAAAAAAGTTGGCATAACGAAACCAGGTGGAAATTTAGTTTGGCCGGCGTAACTAAGTGGGAACTGGTTTTGACCGTCAAAGGCTGTGAACATAATACCACTCATCGTGGGAGGTGCACACTTTACAGGTAGGAAGGGACCAGTGGACGGTACTTCCAATTCGAACCACTTTGCGATAGGTGGCTCTAAAGCCGAGAAGAAAAATGTTGTCTACAGAACTCGGGGTGTCAGCGTTTCCACATCCAAAAGGAGGCTGACCAAGAAAGAAAGCACACCCCATAAACTTCCATACTAAAACGTCGATTCTCCAGCAATTCCGAGTTTCACTGTTGCTTTCTTTAGATTCATATTTGTCACTTTTTTTTTTTACCGTTCGAATCTTTCTTCATGAAGTACAGATCGCGTGCCATACTTGTCCGGAAATATCATCGACACGTAGGACGGGGACGAAACTTCTTTGGAGGGCATTCCTCCAACGAAATTGGCACTGCATACCCGCGAGTGTAGGATGGCGTTTCAGTTCGTCCCATCGGCGCTAACACATGTAGGCGTTACTGGTACGAAAACAAACGCAGAGCGCAAAGCGGCAGTGTATAAGCTGTCAGCCGTGCTGACACAGTGGAAGACATGATCGGGAGACCAAATTTCACGCGTCGTACGGCACGGGCCCATCGTTGTCGCTGTCTCACAAAACATCGGCGAGGCGAAAAACTGTGAAACTTTGTCCCCACGAGATACGACGTATAACTATTGAAGCACTTAACGACGCAGCACAGGCAGCACTTCATGCTGTGAACCCAGCGCAACCGCACCGCTCCGACTTCAATGCGCACCAACCTACGCGGCGTAGTTTCGGTTTCGTTTTCTCTGGGGTTCTCACTGCCTACCTTTGCTACCGGCCGCGCGGCGGCGCGCCAGTCGCGTCGCATGGAGTGCATACTCTGGCAAAGCCTGGCAGATCGCCAGGAGACGCGGCCGCCGAAGTTAAAACGGTGGAGTGGCAGACAATGGATGAGAGGAGAGCCACGTGACGGGCGCCCCGCTGCGGCGAGACGCCGTAACGTACTTCTCCCGAACGATGAAACGTCCGCTTGTGCACCTCGCGTTCCTCGCGATACCGCTTCCTTTCTCGTCTGGTTTGGAAACCATGTTTCGGGTACTCGCCGCTGCAAAAGCTGTGCGCTGACGACCAGGTTCTACGGGAAATGTTGTGTGCTACCAGATCCTCGAGCTCCAAATCTGCGACCGGGCACTCTATGGCTCCGTCGTCGAACTGCCAGGCTTTGTGAGTATAAAGGAGGCTATTGCAGCAGTAACTGTTCTGAAGCGAAAGCCTAAAACAAATGGCATCTTCGTTCTTCAACGCTTTATTTTGGTGATTTACTTCGAATCGTTTATATGGGTAAGGCTTGCGCGTGCGGCGCGTGCGGCAATGCGAGCGTAGAGTTTTTGTTGACGCACATAAAAAATCCATGAAAACTAGCCATAACCAGCTTCGCTGTAAAATGTAATATTCGCACGCTTCTAGTATAAAAAACAACTGCTGAGGCGACATAAACAAAAACGTCTACTCATCTCAGATTTTAAAATGTGGAACGGTATCCAACGTTCTTTTTTACTCTCCAACTCAGTAAATAAAGAACTGTGTCAAAATGAACTTAATCCTTGCAGTCAAGACATATCAGATCAGCAATTTAGAAAGTATTCTATGAAGGAACAGCCCTACCGAGAGCATCACGCACGACCAAAATCCCAAGATTATTGAATATAGATAATGCAGTCAACGAGGGAACGCGAAAGTGCTCTTACGGAAACTCGTTGCTGGGGATGCACCAATCTTGTTCATAACCTTTAAAATTCTTACATCAAAAAAAAAAAAAAAAAAAAAAAAGCCAAAGATGGCGAAACATTGTTATCTTCAGCACGGGCGGCAAGACGATAAATCACGCAACGCACACGGCCTCTAAAGTGGTGGTCCTGGACGGACGCCAGACTTCGTGCAACAGTCTAACGGAAAACGAACGGCCTGTCTCTAAATCTTCCTGGAGATTGTTTTCTCCTCAAAGGTACAATGTTTCACGTCCAAGACGACCTTGAACGCATCGCTCACCCTCCAGTAGCGCATATTTTGCTTTCATAAAGGTCTGTTTTGTTGACACTTTGAAGGATCGAGAAATATAACTGTTCGTTTTCCGAGTAAAAAAAGAAAAAAAAAACAAAAAACACACACATATTGCGAAAAACACAATGGAATGTCGAATTCCACTTTGTGTTCGTCTGAGACCTCTGTTTGCGTAGTTTACTTAGTGCAACCGATACATTCATTAAGCCTGTAGACGAAGTCTATAAGCGATAGGGTGGAAAGCAACATGGTATTGTATAAAGGCAAACAAAAGCATTAAAAACTAGAAAGAACACAAGTCGTATAAAAAAATAGCAGCGTTTCTCAATCAGCTATCTGCTTTTTTTTTTCTGTAGTTACAACACTTATTCATCTTTTTTTTTTTTTTTTTGAGGTCGTCATGTAGGTTTTTTTATAATCCCTGTCTTCATTGAAACAGGCAAGAACACAAGCTTGGGCCAGTGGTTGGTCTGATGGAAAAATAAGAAAGAATTCTCAACCGAATGTTGGAGGGACACCGACAAACCAGAATAACTTCTAGATCTTGCGCAAAAGAAAGGTAAAGCGAGGGAGAGAGAGAGAGAGAAAGAGAGAGAAAGAGAGAGCGAGAACTATGGTTTTTTCAAGGCAAATGCGACTGTAACCTATTGAAAACTATCAACCCCAAAGGGATAGCGACCTGGGATACAAGGAAATGATAAAGAAAAATTATGTCAAGACTATGGTGTGCTCTGTACATTATCTCCACAAAAGAGTGCACAAAGTGTGGCAACTCGTGAATCTTGACCAAAACAAGAAAAGACCGAAAGGTTAAAAAAATATTTGAAATAAAACTTGGCTTAAAACACAACATTATAAAGCACTAAATTTCCAAATCAAGCTTATTTAAGAATAGTGGGGTAATTCTTTTAAGGAACGTCATAGAGCATTTAAAAAAAGTTTATTTCTCTTAAGATCTCGCAGTAATTTGTTCGTGCTAAACATCTTTTTTTTTTCCCAGCACGGAAACAAAATTAGTGTTATAACACGATTTCGCCAGATTTCAAAAAAAGATAAATACAAAATTATTTATTACAGAACCACCAGAATAGGAGCCCGAGGTCACTGCTAGGGCACCTATCTGGGATGTAAAGCAACTACGACCATTTGAGTTAGAATAACTTCTTGCAATATCCATGGCTGCACTTGTTAAGGAATTATATCTTGGTGAACCCTTGTAGAAGCGCGCAGTCAATCATTCAATAAAAAGTAAGCTGAATCATTCTATTTTTTTACATTGGAAACTGAAGAACGGATCCAAAAATGGTCAACAATGTGCGTCATGAAATATTTCATGAGGGATCGCTATGTGACCTTCATACTTTTTGTAACTGTATCTGTAGCTACAGGGCATTTCTCAGAAGGATGAGCACAATATTCATCACCGCATCCATAAATTCCTAACCTCAGAACGCACAGGCTCCGACTGAATGTAATGTTATCTAGTCGCTTAGAAAAGGTGCCAAGAACTTCGTAACTTAAAGCCACTTAATTCAAAAGTTTGAAACAGTTTTTCGAAACCTCGTTGAGTATAAAAAATGCCCTCCATTTTTGGCAGCATACGCTACCCTTTCCCGTGTATTCTCGGGTTTCGCTGGGCGCTATTTTCTAATCTTAATATTGCTTCAAATTTTAAATTATATAACGTCAACTTAAACCCCCTTGGCATTTTATTCCAACCACTCGGAGCAGAAACTCAGTACTTCATAATGTCTGGTTAATTCCGGTGGTACAAGAAATAAAATGATTCGATTCATATTTTAAGCAATGAACAAAAATAACAACAAATCACGCAATCTGCAAAACTATGGATGTATTTGTGAATGCACGTAAACACGTAACTGAATTTGTGTCATTGAAACACTTTGCATTCTACAAAGGTATGTGCTTAAAACGGTAATTGCATTCAATGAACCCGGGTTCTTTCACACCAGAGATAAACCTGCGGACTTAAAAATTATAAATATACAGGGTGTGTAATCTAAAATCGAACAAATTCATTAAAAACAATTGTCAAAGGCCCATTAATGCTGTTTGTGCAGGTGAGTTCTGCGACCAGGGGGACAATTATATCCGGAAAATGCTCACAATAAATAAAATATTTGGTTAAAATTTGTCAATGAACTTTGTAATTAGTGGAAACAAACACGTGGTTCCAATTAGAAACTTGCTGAGCGACATCGAAAACTACTAAATCAGTGAATTTTAGAAACCCTTGAAGGACTTGGGAAGCAAGGGAATGCACCATTTACTACTGGTGCAGCAGGCACAAGGGGAGCGGTGCAAATACGCGGATAACAAGATTATCATCCGCGTTTTGGCACCGTTGGCCTTGCACATGTTGCCCGAGTGGTAACGTTGACGCACTCCGGTGCCTCTCACGGGCTTTAAGTCTATCTAAAGTAGAAAGATTCAGTGGTTGTTGATGACGCTCAGCAAGTTTCTAACTCGAAGCGTATGTTAATTTTTTCCTCATTACAAAGTTGTTAAGGAAATTTAGTTAATTATTGAATTTTTCGCAAGAATTAGACCCTCTGGTATGTCCCCTTGGCCGCACTAGGGTTGCTTTCACTGATTTCTTTTTTAAAAGAAATCTGTTCTGAATGAAATCAGACATTCTGTATATATGCGTCTACACTCGTTTTTTTTTTATTACTATAACCATTATATGCAAATTGAGGCAAACGCTTGAAATGACTGTCGAACTAAATTATAAGAGCCACCTGCGAGTCTTAGTTGGCACGAAGACTTGACTTTGTGATACTTAAATAATAATTATGATATATTTTCTTGAATACCTACTTGAATTGTTTTTATAAGGCACTGAGTGCAGTATTGTTTAAATGTCATTTAAGCATATAGCACTGGGCTATGTATATATTGCTCTTTTTGATATTATTTTCATGCCCACATACAATTTAAATTAAACCCATAATTTTTCTTCATTTTTTTTTTACAGCGAGTGTTAATTTTTAAGGACTTCCCAGCTGCATTCGCGGCATCGGCATTGTCCTGCGGAGAAATCTTTAAATTACCTTTCGGCCGAAAGGTGTCGCGTAGGCCTGCGTGACGGTAAGGCCCTTGAATAAGGAAGATAGCGACATATAGTCTCCCTTCTCCTGCGGACATAACGACCAAGATTAGGTTTATAGTACACTGACCCGGCTGCAGCCTGCAGTTGACGCAAAATCCATGAATTCAAAATGGCTGCGTGTATGGTTTTTGGGTTTTCGTCGAGCGCACCCAAGAAGCTGCGAGCGTAACTGCTTCGATCGAGAGAGAGAGAGAGAGAAGGCTGTATTATAGAAGGACAGAGAGGTTAACTTGAACTTAGGTTCTGGTTGGCTACTCTGTAATGGGGAGAAGGGGTAGGGGGAAGAAAGGGTAAGATGATGAGGAAGAAAGATGAGGTGAAGTTGTCAATGAGGGTGAGCAATGATACAAATGTTCAGTATCTCACAGGCAGTTTTAAGCACCCTGCAAAGTTTTCGCCAATTCCGTGTTCGTGAGGAACACTACCAAGGCCTTCGTGGCCTTGGTAGAAACACACTGCTACAAGATCCAGAGCTTAAATCGCGTGTTCTTTGTTTACCTGCGAAATGTTTGTCCGTACGCGTTTGCGACAATTGTGCGATTTATATGCGGTTTTGTTTCTTTTTGAAGTATGGAGCTCAATTGTACAGATTTCTGCGGGGTTATTTCTCGTTCGACTGGTTGACAAGGATGTTGAAACTGGCTTCAACGCGTGCGTATATCGCGATAAAGATACAGATAAGCAGGCGCTTCTCAATGCCGTTTGTCCGCACCGACCGTACAGGTTATACATGCGACTTATCCGAAAATGCAGCTTCTATGCAAACGTTTCTTTTTTTTTTTTATAACATTTGTTAGGCGGCTGCGACTTACGCAAGGGCGAGACTTATGGACTAGAAAATACGCTATCTTTCTGTTGAAATTAATTGTTAGTCAAGGGTTCTGAATGCAGGCTTGATTTTGATCGAACACAAGCCTGTGTGGCATTGCATTAAAAGCGTTCCAAAATAAAAATAATTTTTTTCAGCCGCGTTGCTATTTGGTGTGTCAAAGTATTCGGGAACTTAAGTACCAGGAATTCGAAAGTCGGATCGAGCTATTCGGGCAACCATCTTTCCATTCGAATACGAAACCCGTGTTATCGTACACCCCTAGAAAAAAGTTCTGCACGCGATGCATGCTTCCCCCCTCCCTCCCTCACGCACACAAACACACACGCAGACGCGCAGACGCACATACACGTGCGCACACGCACGCACGTACGCACGCACGCACGCAAGCACGCAGGCACACAGTCCCCTTGTATTTAATTAAATACGTTTTAACGGGTGTTTTTAAAGGTCGAAAGCACGAAAAAAGTGGTCATTAAAATAACTGAAAAAAAAAAGAACAACTTGGATTCTACACCATCTGGGTACATCGAAAATAGGAAGCCACCCATTGCGCCAACGAGCATTTATTAACCTCCCTTTTTGTGTGTGTGTCTGTGTGGGGGGCGAAATGTGCTATTCGCTTTGCTGAGCAATATGCCCGTCTTCCCTCATCCCTTCAGCCCTGATTGTGTCAGATTACTTTTTCTTCACTTGCCCAATGAAGGTAATCACACTAATTCGATAACACCAGTTTACGCAAACAGCGGCCTATATTGAGAAAATGAAGAAACACGTGAGCTATATGAAATGGTTTTTAATCTGAATGTGTGTAATCTGTTTTACAAGTTTCTTTGGTTCACTTTTCTTTCAATGAACTTCAGTTGCGAGTCAGCCGTTGTCCTGTCGTATTCTTTACCCGTTCTTGGTCCCTGTTTATCTGAGGCTGTTTTTCATCATGCTTAAATTGAATTCACTGCGTAATTTAATTCAGGCAAGTTCAGTGATGTCACCTCTGCCCTCATTGACAGAATTCAACGTGATCGTCCTCTGGTATCCGGACCGCTCGCCAAGGCTATCTGAGTACGCGTTAGACATGGCATTCCACCACATCGACAGCTTGAGCGCAGCCACGAAGCACACCCTACTCCTGAAGCATTCGGGAAGCTTCGAGTACATTCTGCAACAGGTATGTGGCGCCATCTCAACGGTCGAAGTCCAAGTAAGAAAATTACGAACCACGAATCGGTACGAAAAACGTACGCGCTTGCCACTAGATTGCGCCAGCTATCCGGCCAGTGTATATAGTATGATGAGATATTCGTTTTCAGTATTGTCGGTGAAAGGCACCACGTGATTTACGGAATTGATTTAACGAGTAAGTTGTTAACTAATCGGTACCTAAAATCCAATCGAAGGTTCCGCAGTTCATTGGAATCGTTCTTGCTATTTGTGCGTTTCGCTTGCATCGTCCTGCAGTATTCTCTTCGTCGCACGATTTTTACTGTCTAGCAGCTTGAGTCGCATAATAGCAGGATAGCCCAACTGCAAATCTTTATCGTGACGAGGTTTGTCGAAAGTAATTGGTAAAAAGAGATCTCTCCAGTCATAGCAGGTGGAAATAGACTTTCCTCGGTTTTTATATTTGGATTAAATTCAACATAACAAATCGGCGTCTATAGTTTGTAATGATTTTGCAAAAAAAAAAAAAAAAAAAAATCATGATTCAGCTATTTTATGGTACAGTACTACAGTGTGGCCAATAATCAGTGCCAGTAGCTTTTTGAGATTCGCAACTCCCACGGAAGGTGCCCGCGGTAGAAACAAGAGTTTTAAAAAAACAAAATCACAGTTCACTTGTGGTGAGAAAAAAAATGAAGAAGCCTTTTACGGTCTTGACAGTGGACTACGAAAATTTCATGTGGTTGCGATTCGATAATTACCCCAAATGCGATGTCGAGGTCATGAAGTCTACTGTATAATTTCTCTTTTGGAAACTGAGGTTGTGATAACATCTATAATTATCTTCGATTCTTGATCATAACTATATGTTAGACTTAGTGTTCACGTGATAATAGAAAATTCCAGAGTTTCTTCAGAAAAGGGCACACGAAGAAAGGCCTATGTTACACAGGGGCGCTCCAAACAGCGGCTTTTTGAGTGTAAGTAATTTCTTGCTAACTTAGAAGGTTAGAAATAAATATAATACTTTCCCGCGATTCTGTTTTGTGTACCAGCATACATAACTAGAACTCGCTGGAAACGCTTCTATAGCACCAGTATACAACACTACGACCTATACATTACTAGTAGTGTATGTATTACAGTGGAACTAGCGTACCGTATTAATAGTGAATTCTGTATAATGTTCCAGTGTTATACAATTGCATGGTAAAGTGTAGCATTTTTGTACTGTATTTTGTGAACGGAATACACAATTACACAGTACAAACATGTAGTAATATTTGCCCTGCATGAGGTGTACAGTTTACGCAGTACAACTAATGTAGGTTGTATACAATCCTAAATTACAGTTTTAAATGCTGTACTGTATAATACTATAAAGCATCTGATTTGCACACTAGTACTGTGTGCTTATACTGTTCGAAAGTACATGCCGCTCCACAGCACCAGAGCGCAATCGTGGTACCGTAAACTGATTGGATCCATTCCCTTTTTTGTGCATCTGAAATGCTGAAAAGGTAAGGCGATCTGATGCAGCCTATGGAAGTCACGCACTTGGTCCGACATGCTGACTTCATTGCGAAAGAAGTTGAGCATTATTTTTTCAGTCTATTAAACCAAGTTCAACATGTAAAGGGTCACGAGCCAGAATCGGAGCTGGAATGAACCCTTTTCAAAACACTTGTGGCGGACAAAGAGTCCAACAGAGGACAGCACTCAACACCCAACGCCGACCGGCACCCGCGCACCTTGGCGCGAAGAAAAAGAGGATCGGAGAGAAGCACGCGCGACCAGCTCCCGGGTAAAACACAGCTCATCGTTCCAAGCAAGACTATGGTTCAGACAACCAAACTAGCCGTGGATAAAAGACAGTTATTGTAGCTCAGTCGTCAATGGAATTATTGCGTGCTACAAACTGGTGACACGGACATCGAACCCCTACCTGCTAGTTAGTTGTCCTAACCTACAACTGCTGAAATGACGGACCCAAGACTACACACCGATGCCTCCACCGGTGAACCTTCCTTGCTGGCTGCGAACATCGGAAGCACAAACTTCAAGCTTCGCGCCTTTTGGAATGGCGACGCAGAACTCTGGTTTCTACACGTCGAGGCCTTATTTCGGTCACACTGGATTGCATCGCAAAGGTCCCGGTTCGACTTCGTAATAGCTGCGCTACCTCAAGCTACTGCCGCGATAGTTCGCGACATTCTACGTGCACCACCCGACAACTCATATGATCGCCTTAAAGAAGAACTTATTCACCGCACCACGGAATCCGAACAACGCCGCCTACAACTCTTGACGACAGAAAAGTTAGGAGACCGAAAACCAACAGACTTCTTACGACGAATGCACCAACTGCTTGGGGACCAGCCTGACACAGTCGAGGCATCAATTTTCAGAGAACTTTTCTTTCAACGGCTCCCAAACAACGTCCGTATGATCCTGTCCGCCTCAGAAATAACATCTACCGAGGCCTTAGCTCGCATGGCAGACAGGATCATAGAGGTCAATACACCTACCATCTCGACTCTTGGTACAACCAGACCATCATCACCTCCGAGCAAGGATTGTATAGAGAAACTCAGCGTCGTCGTCTCACAACTTTCAGATAAGGTGGACCAACTTAACACCGAAGTGTCCTCCCTTCGGCTGGCTGAGCCACGATCTATAAGCAACGATCAGAGATCACCGAATGGGCGACCTCAAACGGGACGACCCCGGACAAGTAGAACACCCGCCGGGGAACCTAATCGACACTGCTGGTACCACCAAAAATTTGGAGAGCAAGCCCGCCGCTGCATTCCTCCCTGCGCTTACCAGGGAAACTTCCGAACCACGCATTAAAGACGGCAAATGCAGTGGTACCTGATATCAGCCGTCTTTTCTTTGGACGGTCGCGAAAGCGTTCTTCTCCACCTGGATAAGTCGCTTTGGTGTGCCGACAAAAATCACAACGGACAGAGGCCGACACTTCCAGTGCCGATTATTCGCGAAACTTTCACAACTGCTCGGCGTAAACCATATCTCGACGACAGCATACCATCCTGCTGCCAATGGCCTCGTCGAAAGATTCCACCGGCAACTGAAAACGGCACTAAAAGCTTCAGATAATACGTCGTGGACAGAAACCCTTCCTATGATCCTTCTAGGACTCCGCACAACACTAAAGGAGGACACCAACTGCAGCGTCGCAGAGCTGGTTTACGGATCTTCACTCCGACTACCAGGCGATTTTTTTGTGGCATCACCAGACACCGAGTTACCTGATCCCCTGGACTACGTTGCACGGCTTAAAACCGTGATACGGTCTCTTCAACCGGTACCCTTTCGCAAGCCACACCAATCGCAAGTGTTTGTGAGCCCCTATCTGGAAACGGCAACCCACGTATTTGTGCGCAACGACGCAGTGCGACGACCACTACAACCTACATACACAGGACCCTTCAAGGTAATTGCGCGAGCACCCAAATATTACAAACTTGACATCAATGGACAAAAAGATACCGTATCCCTCGATCGACTGAAACCTGCTCACATGGCCAATACGTCTGGACCAGAATCAGATAACTTGACATGTTCGCATAGTGTCATAAGAACTGGGATAGACAACTCAGGTATAACACGTCCAAAAACCAGTGCAGCTACAGCACCGGCTCGAAAATCACCTGTCAACAGGGTCCACATTGACGCTAACCCGACACCGCAGCATCGTTCCACGCAACGGCTAAACCGTCCCGTGACTAGGGGGGAGCTCCTGTGGCGGACAAAGAGTCCGACAGACGACAGCACTCAACACCCAACGCCGACCGGCACCCGCGCACCTTGGCGCGAAGAAAAAGAGGATCGGAGAGAAGCACGCGCAACCAGCTCCCGGGTAAAACACAGCTCATCGTTCCAAGCAAGACTATGGTTCAGACAACCAAACTAGCCGTGGATAAAAGACAGTTATTGTAGCTCAGTCGTCGATGGAATTATTGCGTGCTACACACTTCTCGAAAGGCGCGAGTTTATTACATTGTTCGGACTTTTATACCGCTTTTTAGGATGACTTATTCTTCTCTTTCACGCAGTCAGAAAAGGGTGATGTTGTGCAGCGGTTAGCGTAGCTACAAGGTAATAATAATACCCGGAGTTCGCATTTCGGTACCGTCGAAGGTTTTGTCACCCGGCACCTTTGTATCGTATATCCAGGCTTGTATACGTGACGCGAAAAAGATTGAGACGTTTACAAATCTCTGTTATGCGAAATTAGAGCGCAGCTCTTCAGGAGGAGGAGGGGAGGGTAAGCCCCTCTCCCCTCCCCCTACTATCCCCCTCCTCCTTCCCTCTTCCTCTCCTCCTCCTCCTCCTCCCCTCCTAATCCTTTCATTTTCCTCTTTCCCTCCTTCTCCTCGTCTCCTCTTCCCCTCCTCCTCTCCTCCTCCTCCTTTCCTCCTCCCCTCCTTCCCCCTCATCCACCTCTTTCCCTCCTTCCACTACTCTCCTCCTCTCTTCCTCATCTCTTCCTCCTCCCCTTCAACTACTCTCATCCTCCTCCCTCCCCTCATTTCCTCCTCCTCTCCTCCTCCTCCTGCGCACCCAACCATCCTCCTCCACCGTACCCTCCTGTCCTCCTCTTCCATGCCTTCCCCTGCTCCCACAATTTCCCCACTAAATTTAGCTGAAACATTGACACCACGTGACCTCAACACGAATGGAGTTTCTCCGCTAAATTTAGCGGGGAAAATCACGTCAGATGACTTCGTGTCAGGTCACCCATCAACAAACTTAGATTTTCCGCTAGATTTAGCGGGGAAATTGACATCTTTTGACCTCAACACCAATTTAATTTCCCGCTATAAAACGTGCCTCTTGCATCGACGAACCTTGCGCTACTTTTGAAACATGAAGGGGATTTACTATAGGCCTCCTGCGTTTCCCAGGGGGTGCTGCGAAAAGGGACTTTTTAGGCCTTGTTTTGGGTAGTACAAACATTAGCGTCTAAAACTGTCACGCGTGCAGAAGCGTGCCTGCTCTGGTGCGGAGCGCAAGATCAAGATGAAAATACAAAGACGCAACAAAAATTCGAACGCCGTCAAAGTTAAGATACAGTGGTCTAGCTAAGACGCTAAGAGCATGAGCCAAGAGATGTTGTTTCACGCGTTCCGAAGCAGACATGAAAAAGAAAAAGAAAAGTGAAAGCGTCGCGACACGCGTGTTTTGACGTCACCACCCAGATTAAAAAGGCGCGTACCCTAGCGGTGGTGTCATGAATCTGGCACTTTTGATTGTCTTGCGGCGTTGAGTCTGGCCGATTTCTGGCGTCCAAAGGTGTTTTTCGTTCTTCAACACTAGACAGAATTAAAAAAAAGCTCAACCAACGTGCTATAAGTAGTGCGAGTGTTAGCGCCGTCCTCGAAGACGACGAAGAGTACCCCGAGAGCGCTCCACGATCCGCGTGACTTTGAGTTCTTTTCTCGGTAGCCATACCCGCCTGACGTATATTAAACGTCCTTTCCTAACCTTCTCTCGGCCGCCCCCGTCTTCAATGCCGAGACCGTAACATCTCAGAAGTGGGATAGCCAGCAACCACGGCCCACTTCGGATCGAATCCTGCGGCTACGACTTGGCACAGCGGCGCCAAACGAAACCTCGACATGGCTGAACCGAACGAGGAAGGTCAGCGGCGCAGCGAACGGAACCGGACCCGACTGACTGCGGCAGCGGGCCCTCCCCGACTTCCAGTCACCGTTACTACTGGAGCAAGGAGCACAGGCCTTGGCGTTAGCGATGGCGCGACCACGAGCCAAGGTAGTGTGGCAGCTGGAAATCCTGAACTCTCCGACACCGGTAATCAAGGAAAAGGAACATCGGTGACGAGCCCATCGATCGTCCCTCCGGCAATTCAGACTGGATTGAATGTACCGACAGGCGACCTTCCTGGACTTAATTCTCTTGTACAGGAGGCCATACAAGCCGCCGTGCGAGGAGCGATCACGGGCTTGGCTGACCTGCTACGTTCCACAGCTCAGCCCACGAATGACGCAAGACCACCGACAGACTCTGGTAAGCTGGTACCAGTGTTCAACCCCGTGACGAATCTATAGCGCAGACCATCGAACATTGGATAAGAAAAGTCGACGAACTATCTGTGATATACTCATGGAACGAGCGACAGACGTCGTGTTTTGCGCTGACGAAACTGGAAGGAATCGCTAAAACATGGTACGACGGCTTCGTCAGTGCCCAGCGCTCGTGGCTTGAATGGAAGGCGGAGCTGAAGAAAGCTTTTCCACCCGTCATATGCTTACAGCGCCGGCACCAAGAGATGGAAGCGAAACGGAAATTGGCAAACGAAACCGTCGAGCAGTACTTTCATGAAAAAGTCAGCATAGCTCGACTCTGTCAACGTCCTGAAGATCAGATCGTGGATTATGTCATAACCGGCATCAATGACGAATCTCTCGTTCAAAGTCTGAGCGTTGTCAAGTTCCCGACGCCGGAGGCTCTGCTGGAATGTCTAAAATGTTTGGACGACCGACTCGCCGTCATTGAGGAAGCGTCCCACCGGTCAGATGTGGCGACCGTTTCAGCGACTGTCAAGGCAGTTCCATCGAATCACCGATCCACCCAAAGAGTTGTTAAACGAAAACCGGCCTTTAACTCTAGCGGTGAGCCGCGCTGTTTTAACTGCGACGATTACGGACATATATCTGCAAACTGCAGTAAACCACAGAAGCGAGAACGCTGCAGCAAATGTCAACGGATAGGACATAAAACAGCGGACTGCAGAGCAAGCGCCAAAGGTAGTACGAACGTCAAAAGTCATCGCATTGAAGATAAACAGAAAGTGAATGCACGAAACGAGAAGTACTTTCAAGATGCTCTGGTAGACGGGAAGCCCATTCGAGCTTACGTTGACCTTGGAAGTCAGTGCGTTACGTTGCGCAAGATAGATGCCGACGATTTGGGAATCAGCTATAACGAGCCGTCCCGGGGATGCAAGATTGCGGGCTACGGTTCCGGTCAAGTTCTACCGTGTGGAATGACGGAAGCAAGCGTCACAGTGGACCAAGCTACAGTCCGCGTTCCAATCTACATTGTTCCAAGTGAAGCGCAGGCGATTCCGCTTCTCGTTGGACAGCCATTTACTGAGCAACCACATGTCACGATCGTGCGAAGAAGGAACACACTTCGCATTTTTGAAGGGAACGGCAGCTTTGCTGATGAAGATGACCAGCTTCGATTCGTTCAAGTTCCTGATCTTCCGCCACGTTCTGTCACGCTCTGGGCCAAGGAGTCTGTCGTGATTCCACCGGACTACGTGGGAATTGTTCGTCTGACGACCAAGGAATCCGCCACAGGACACGTCTTCGTTGACGCACAATTTCGAACGCAAGAGGGCAGGGAACACTGTTTGCCTGCTTGCGTAATCGACGTCTCGGAAGGCGGCAACACTGTTTTGCCTATTTTGAATGTATCGAAGTCCGACCTCCATATTTCGAAAGGAGAAGTAGCAGCCAGAGGATCCTGGTGTTCAGGAACAATTGAGACTGCGTGCCAGCGAAAGACGACGGATTTGTTGGAACCGATTAAGGCGGAGGATATACGAAAGGGGCCTCAGGTGACTGCTGAAGAATTTGACAGGCTGCTAGAGCTCATTAACGAGTACCGCGACTGTTTTGCAGTCAACGTCTTCGAGCTTGGCTCTACGAATGCGGCAGAGATGAACATCGAGACTGTTCCTGGGGCAAAACCAGTATCTTTTCGTCCATACCGGCTGTCCCACGACCAACGCACTCGAGTAAACAAGGCCGTAGAAGAACTGAAAGAAGCAGGTGTTGTCCGCGACTCATCATCCGAGTATGCGAGCCCACTACTTGTCGTAAAAAAGAAAACCGGAGAGGAACGACTTTGTGTTGACTACAGAGCGCTGAATGTGATTACTAAGAAAGATAAGTATCCTCTACCTCTTATCGAAGATCAGCTGGACCGACTCCAGGGAAACTACTGCTTTACGACGCTTGATCTGGCATCGGGCTATTACCAAGTTCCAATGGCTAAGGACTCCCGAGCTAAGACTGGTTTCCTGATGCCTGACGGACATTACGAGTTCTTAAAAATGCCGTTCGGTCTCACCAACGCTCCAGCGGTCTTTCAACGTATGATGAATGCCGTATGGGGACCGTTGCGATATGGTGTCGCCCTAGCGTACATGGACGACGTTCTTATCCCTTCCAACGACTTTAATGAGGGTCTTGCTCATCTCGAGCAGGTCTTCCAGGTTCTACGAGCTGCGAACCTTACGCTTCGTATAAGCAAATGCACCTTCATGACAGAGAAAGTCACGTATCTGGGCTTCGAGATCGGAGCGACTGGTCTCAGACCCAGAAGCGACTACAAAGTGAAGGCTCTAATTAACTTTCCAACACCGTTCCGAGTGCACGAAGTCCGACAGTTTGTTGGACTGGTCAGTTACTTCAGACGGTTTGTCAAAAATTTGGCAACTCTCGCACAGCCATTAACGAAGCTTCTAAAGAAAGACGCACCTTGGGAGTGGACCACAGAGCAGGACTCCGCGTTCAGCGTCCTAAAGCTGCGCTTGCAGGAACGCCCTGTGTTCCTGCAAGAACCTTTTACGCATAAAAAGTTCCCTCCCCCCTCGCCCCGCCCCCCCCCCCCCAAAATAAAAAAGAAAAGAAGAAAATTACAATATCTACAGCAGGACTGCCATTGCGAACCTCAAATAATATCAGGTACCGCTTTACCGTAGCAAAAACGCAGGTAGTTTTTTCTCTGACATAGGCGGCGAAGTTTGGGCAGTCGCATTCGGGCGGGGGGTTGGGGTTAGGCGTAGGCCGACGACACCGGCCTGTCAGTCAGGCGGCGTCGGCGAGAGGCGAGCGTAACGAACCGGAAAACCCAAGGCCGACCCAAGCGCGCTGGCCCAGTTTACGCGAGGCGGTCCAAGAATAAACCGCTGGCCGACTGCCACAGGAAAGTCGTCTGGGCGTCGAGAGGGGCCCCCGATGGAGAAACCCCCCCCCCCCCCCCCCCCCTTTCTCCAGGGCCCGCCGGCGGTAACCCACCCGCGCAGCAGGCACTGAGGCGTGGGAGTGTGGACCTTGCAGGCTGCGGAAGGATGCCGATCGGGGCTCCACAAACGTGCGCGTACTTACGCACCAACATATTTTACAGCCTTAAAGTCCCGTTCACATACTCGCGACTTATTACGACCGGCTCCGCAGCAGCGCGGCCTCTCGTAAGACGTTGAAGAGGCCTGAAAACCGCTCTTTACTTAGTCGGTCGGACTCAAAGGCAAGTGCGTGAACGGTCTTTTAAAGGGGAACTCCACAGGCTTTTTCATTGTCTGATCTGATTTCCTTGAAAGTTTGCTAAACTCGACAACAAGCATCACTAAAATAGTATTCCAAATACTTTGTCCAATTATATTTTTTTCCGCAAAGTTATTGAATATTAAATTTTGGTCCTCAGCGTGTTTTTTTTTTCGAACTGAAAGTCTCTACTGGCAACAACGAAAAAGTGACGTCAGTCAAGTGCAGGGGTCAACGCTACTAGAACACTCAGTTGGGAAACTCGCCGTCGAAACCTGGGCCGCTGGCGTCCACCGAGACCAAGCTAAATACGACAACAGCGCCACTCTTTATTATTTGTCTGTACTGTGGTCACATTGAACTTTTAGAAAGCATGTTTTTGCGTAAAAACAAACGGAAAAAACTCTTTTTGTATGATATTTATTGGAGTATAGTACAAAATCAGGGGCACGTGAGGTTTTTAAAATCTTTAGTTTGCAAGGTTTTGCGGCACAATTAATATTGTTTTTATAGAACCATGCCTCAGCGGTGCTTTCAGGTAGCGCGTCCCGACCTTGGTGCATTTTAACTTCGGCAGCACGACGCGGCGCGTCCGCTGGGGAGACGGGGGTGGCACCCCTGTAACCTCTTCCGCTGTATCTGTTTCGGCGCCGAAACGGCCGATTAAAGCCATAATTGACGTCACGAGCAGTTCGTCGAGTGGCCGCTGCGGGAGAATTGGCGGCGTTGTGTTCGCCATTAGCTCGGTGCTCGAGGACAGATCGGGGACACTTTTTCCGAGCTGTCGCTATGGCAGTTTCCCAACTGAGTGGTTTAGTAACGTTGGCAGGGGTTCACTATTTGGACTGCAGAACTTGTTCCCACCTTATTCCAAGCAGTTTCACGGTGTCAAATGAATGCTTTGGAACCTCGCTCCAGTACCCGCCCTCCAGCACGGAACAAATGATTGGCATATTCTATTTTTTAGGGTGCTTGCTCGACTGGCAAGCCTGCCCGCCACTGACTTCGCGCCCCTGAAAAGGGCGGGTGTATTTGAATGCTCGTTTCTGCATCATTTTCATTTGCCGATTTCACAATATCTCTTAGGAAGTTCGCGATCCTAATTAGCATACCGGGAAGTGTAAAGGCCGTGAAGTCGGAAAATATAGTTAGTCGAGGTAGCTCAAAAAACCTGCGCAGTACCCCTTTAAGGTTGCTTCATACACTTGAGACTGCTTACGACCACGTGCCTTAAAACCTCGCAAAAACCCTTAAAGGCCGACGTACAACCTCGGTCTTCTGCAAGGAAGACAATCCTCTTAGTCCTTTTAAGCTGCGGGGGGAGCCAAATTGGGGCTTTTCCGCTTACTCTCGCCCCCGACCGCCTAGTAGGCATATCCGCTATGGGCGACGAAAAAATATTAAAACAATTCCACCTGCCACTAGTAAAAAAAAAAAAATAGAGGGGAGAGAAAACGAGAATGGGGGACGGTTACGCTTATCTCCTAAATGCATTCCATAGGCGTGGCGACGGCAAAACAATGTTTTCGCCCATACTCGAAGTGACGATATTTCAAGATGGCGGCGCTTTTGTGAAAAAGGTCTATAGGAAAGGAGGGGGCGGGCAAAAGTGGAAAGCGCGAAGCGTACATCGGGCCTGACGAAAGTGGACGAACGAACACGCTGGCGCCGTCTATCTTGTGCCCATGGAACACTCTGCACTTCCGTATATTTCCTTTCTTTTTCCTTCGCGCATCAGTTATGTTTTTTTTTGTTCGAAAATCTTTAATGTACACACGACCATTTATCATAGATGTATGTACGTTCGATCTCGCGAAAACCGCAAAACATTCGCTCTAGTTAAGTGCAGCTCCAACTTTCAGGGTCACCTCAATAGATGGCGCCAGCGTGCCGTAGCGTTCAGAGCCATAGATAGAGAAAAGTTTGGCCAAGGGGCGTGGCCCGCTTGACAGCTCGTCAGCCACGTCACTAACACGTCACGCTAGCGTCGCGGGCACGCCCCACTCCGCCATTTTTGTTCTTACCCGCGCCGGACGACTGCGCTTGTATACGCTGCTCTCGGCGACTGCCAATGTACGGTCGTTTTGATTTCTGCTTTGGTCAGTTTTTAACGGCATTTAATCTCTGTGGTGTTTAGGCGAGAACCTTGTTTGACCAATTCCACGGTCACCTTGTTTATTCTCCGCCCGTACGTGCAGTGACGCTGCCCAGTTTATAAAAATTGCTTACGCTCGGTCAGACTCTGCGCTCGGTGTGTCGCGAAATTTACACTGGAATAAAACGCTGGTTGTTTATAGATTCAGTTGAGGCCGCTCATATCGGTTGGTTTTGATGTCGGGGTGCGACGATTTAAATTCCCGACGCAGTTTACAGGTTCTTGGCAGAATATTCGCGTCAGCGACATGAGATATGTGAGGTGCGCCCGCGTTTGCTACGAAATCTACGAAACGCGCTTCCACCGAAACGATGAGCGCTTGTAAACTAAAATTTGAAAGAGAGCTAAAGCTATTTGGCCGAGGTGTTTGTTTGCAACCGTGCTTCTGAGCAGGATTTCTTCGCGATATGCGCCAAATGGCATGTGTAGCTTGGAGCTATATTTTTAAATGAGATGATCTCGACATGCATGCGGTTTTCTTGCTTCAAACGGAGGCTTTCAGTAATGACATATATTTTTGTATGCAACTTTTTTAGTGGCAAGCTACAATACAAACTTCTCGTGCCTGGGCGTTAGAGAACGCTAGTCTAATTTAGCTCGATCTGGAGACAAAAACAGGCTTTTTTATACATGAAAGACCATTGATCTTAAACCGTCAAAAGATGCTCAAATGCAATCCGGTCCTAACTAGACGTTCGAGTTCATCTGCTCAGAATGCCCAGAACCAGAGAACTTTCCCCAAGTGGCATGTTTAATAAGCAACCTAAGCTCGAACTCTCTAATCTACTAAATCTGACGCGGTGCAGCCATCGACTTGCTGGATGAGCACTTCTTTGCGCTCCTTTTCTCAGCTGCCTTCCGGGTGTTCTCCTTCACATAAAATCGAATCCTGGCCCATCTGAAACGCCTGATCAGCTTTTCTTTGATTTCAGGACATTCTGGTAATGCCATGCATTCACAGTTGCTTCATGTACATTAAATTCAGGACAACTTATAACTTTCAATTTATTTAGCAGTTACTAGTTTAAACAGGGCTGTCATAATAAGGGCCCCTCAGAAGTTGCAGATAGTGAACATCAGAAATGCACATAATTAGAATTGACTTTCCCATTTTTTTTTGTTTGATTTAAATTCCATGTGGTCGTATATCTTGATGCAACAAACAAGGGTCGTAGCTTTAGTGATCCCACATGCTTATCTTCATTGCAACGAACTATAGTTATGTTTCACTTTTCTTGAGTTGAGCCAAAGTTTGAACTGCATGTATGACGAGATCAGTGCTATTGACAATTATTTATAAATTCGTACCGTGCGTGATCGCATCCGTAGGAAAATCTCCATTTACTTGGGGAGTTTTGGAATAATTGACAGCATTTTTACCTCACAAAGTCGGGAACCTGCCGTCGGTGTCCACTTGTCGCGCTTTATTTTTATCAACCAGACCTTCCGTCGTTTTTTTTTTTTCTTTCTTTCGGAATAATAAACAAGCGACAACCGTCATGGCTGCTGTTAGAGCACCCAACGGCACCACAAAAAACTATTTTCGTCTTGGAAGTAACAATAAAAGCTCAGCAAATTAGGGAGCCGGTAAAAACCCAGCGTAGCCAACGCGCGCGTACGGGGAATAAGAACAAAAATGGTGGACAGTAGCGTTTTGTGTTCAGCGCGTTCAGCGTTGCCACGCGGTTACTAGGGCAAACGTCAATGCCGGTGGGAGGAGTCAAGGGTCCGCCCGGGATCGCCGAAGACAATAGATGGCCAAACTCTTTCCTTATTTATGGCTCTGGTCGCGTTCTCTCGTCACAAGAAGTCATTACAACTCGGCCGTAAGCAAAGACAAGTTGTGAACAGGCACTTATAGCCGCACTACTCATACATAATAGAAAATACGGTGTTTTCTGCAAACACGATAACGGAAGGGTCTCCGGCCACGCATCAATCATCCTCGAAGCGCGTTTGCTTCATACATATCTATGATGCAGACCAGGCGCGTAGCAAGGGGGGGGGGGGGGGGGGGGGTGGGGTCCCCTGGCAACGCGCCTGGGGACCCCCCTTCCCCTGGCGCACAGCCTGGGGCGCGGCCCCCCCCCCCCCCCCCCCCCCCCCCCCCCCCCCCCCACCCCCCTGAAATCTTCCATTTTGCTGGGGCCTCCTGTCCCCCCTCCCCCTCATACAGCATTTTGTCATGGGCGGCCCCCCCGAAACAAAATCCTGGCAACGTGCCTGATGTGGACATGTCTGCGGACAGGTTTTGTACGTTGTATTAGTGGTAAGATCGCGGTTGAGGGTGTCAAAAGGGGATTAGTATTACACCCATGGCTCTACCCTTTCAGCGCCCATCTTTCGAGGAACACTGTCTTTTTATTCATAAAATGGGGGCGCTGTTGCATGGAGCACTCCAGGGAGCCTCCATTTGTCGGCCGCTCCGCTAGGGTGTAGACACCCGCCATTTTGTGGCGAACTTTGCGAGTATTGAATCTGTCTTTCCAGAACCTTCGCTAACCTTCGTGATTGCCAGGTCGCTCGCCTGCGAAACAGTTCCTTTCAATTGTCGAGCCTATAAAGGTATAATGATGTTTAGTGTGTACCCATTTGCTCCCCTAAGCAGCCTTTATAAACGTACCCTCACTCCTCTCCCCGGGTGCGCGGAAACACACAAACGAATGTATTTCTGCAGCCTACGTTACAGAACTGGGAAATGAAAAGCGGATGGCAGAGACGGATTGGTGGGCTTTTTTTATATCGATATATCTTGAGAATAGGTACTTTATCTGCTAACACGTACTAAACGAGCCTCCACGACATCGGTCTCGAGCAATAAAGTGCGGAAGAGCAGGCCGAGAAATAAAGGCACCGCCAATTTCGCCCAGCTTTCGCCAGCAGAGTCGTCTCGACCAGAGAGAACGACGGCGTTCATTACCCAGACTGCAAGGTCTAATAAAAGTTGTTTACAACGGGCAACGAAGAGGAATTTTTATTATTAGATTGGTCTCGAGTACTTAACCTAGACATCGCCTGCGCGTGACGTCGTGGCACCACGATGGTGGTCATTCCAACTCGTTCTTGACAAGGAGAGCGTATGCGGTGGCTCAAAAATAAACATGCTGCCGAAGAATACGTGCTCGGCTGCGAGACCATCACAATGGTAGCTGATGTGATGCCAGCTCCAGCCATGTTGTATACAACGTAAAACAATGGGATCGATGGCTGTTTGAAAATAACGTATAAATCGGTCTGCGAACGTATCGAGCGGAGATTTTGTACAGGGGTGGCCGAAGAACGTGCTTAAGGGGATAAACATTTAACTAAAAAAACGTACCCGAGTAAAACGTTAGAAATGAAAAACTTGAAACCCCTACCTACGGCGCCCGTGTGCTAACGAAAGGCCTGTGATTGACGACACGGCCGACAGATGGCGGCACGTAAGATCGCAGGCTAATCGCAGGCTATAGGGTACCCTACCGCAGGCGGCTACTACGGTAGCTTCCTTCGATCTCGGCAATAGCCGACGACGTTTCGGAGCCAGAAGCGATGCGTGCCTTTTCTGCACAAATTGTCGGTGCATGAGTATTTCATTCTACTGATAGAACATAAAAAATGAAGATCCAATTCAATTTAATTTACTCCAAGTCATAAAGAGAGAGAGATAGAGAGGACAAACACTTACTAAACGTAGCTTAAAACATTCTTGCCTTCCATACAGATTTTTACAGAATTGTTAGCACATACAGGAGTCAAAAATATATAACATCAAGAAAATAACAGATAGAACAGAACAATGATATGTTCGTACATATCGTAAATAAACAGAATTTCTAAAATCAATGGTGTTCACTCTATTTCTCTGAAATATATCTGTTTTATTTCATTTGTTTTCACATATTTTCTACCTGAATATTCTGTTTGATGAGTTCGTTAAGGTTGGGTGATATAACATGCTGAAGCATCTACAATCCGTAATTAGTCCTCGAATGCACCACAATCCAGCACTCTGAACAACGTATGTGATAAAACACGGGGTTTGGAACAAGTGATAACACATTAAGAAATTATATATTATTATGGTAAGTACTGCTTTTATATTTCTGGATTAGTAATTGATTATACAAATCAACAACCAGTGTTGCCCCACATTTAAAAAAATAAGATATTTGTATATCTGTCGTGGAAAAAAAAAGCTTTCCGTTCAGTAGCCATCGTAGCAATGGCTACTAAACGGAAAATATATATTTTTTGTGCTATAGACGAACGAACCGGTCTAAGTTCATTTGAAGGAGCAGGAAGATAAAACAAAAACAACAAAACAAATGTGTTTTCTCTCTTCTCTTGTTTCTTTTCCTCGACAATCATTTTTGGTTAGATGTCGCCGTCTGTTTTGAGCTCTCCGGTTGTTATCGCATCCCTTTTCTTGTCTGGCAGTTTCATCCCTGCTGTTTTATGGTGTAGGTCATCCCCATGGTGTGCTTAGCTCCCATCGAGTCAGTGAAGTTTGTTCTCTAGTACGGGGAAGTTCCAGAGGACAAAAGGAAGTTCACCGAAGTTTTAGGGCGGAATCTTGACAGAGACCTCCAAGATCCCCCCCTCCCCCCCTCCCCTTTCTACACTAAATAAGGCGCGCCTCAACGAGGAGAGGAACCTCCAAAACGAGCCACCAACCATGGTGTCGTCGAGCTGACGCTGAAAAATGTGATACTCGGAGCCTTCTCTGCCGAGCCCCCACCTGTCAACACGGGTAGCACTGCCGACATCTGACGGCTGTTGCGCCAATCAGACGCCTTCAGCGCACGGCCACCGTGGGTAGGGATTTCAAGATTTTCATTTCTTACTTTCTACGCAGGTTAGCTTGTCCAGCGCAAATTTTAGAGCCTTAATGTACGTTTCTCGGCCACCTTTTTGCAAACTCTTAGCTCGATACCTTCAGGAACCGATTTATGCGGTCTCTGCAAACAGCCATCGATCCCTTCGCTTCACGCGGAAGATTGCCTTTTTTACTTTTTCATGCGCCACCCTCGCATAATATAGTTCCTTCTTTTCCCAGAAAATGCTCCAGAGACTCGAGTTCCCGTTCGACACGAACTGCGTCGATTACAGGAGAATGGAGACGATGACGCACTATCCCTCCTTCTACACGCAGGAGGTAGGCATCCAACAAAACAAGCTACACGTAGACACAGCGAAAGTGGCGAGACGACAGCTGTGTCACGTGTGTTGTCCTGGTGTGCATTTCTTTCGTTGATATACGATGTCGATGTTTACGTAAAGAGGTTTATTGAGAACGATTCTAATATACGACGCACAGTCGAACACGTTTACTCTAATCGATATCGGAAGCTTTTTTTTTAGGCGCTTTTATTTGATCTTTCGTAAGCAGCTCATGAGTTGAAGGGAAATTAAAAAAAAAATCACACCTGTTACA
Source organism: Ixodes scapularis (assembly GCF_016920785.2). Classification (NCBI taxonomy): domain Eukaryota; kingdom Metazoa; phylum Arthropoda; class Arachnida; order Ixodida; family Ixodidae; genus Ixodes; species Ixodes scapularis. The sequence continues at coordinate 170,866,340 of NW_024609846.1, read as the reverse complement.
TTCTGATAAAAGAAAATGAAGACAGGAAACCATTGCGCGAGTTTTTCTCTCATAACGATCTTAGGAGTAAAGCTAGTTTTCACGCACTGTTGCGGATTGGAGCAAACTTACCGAAGAGTCTCTGAACAGAGGCTCTATCAAAACGTTTTTTTCCCGCTTACAATCACTTTTCACCAAAGACCTGTGTTAGAATAAACTGCATGTGTGTTATATACATCCTAAGACCTTCAGCAATCAATTCCCAATCCTCGTCTTAATCTTGTCTTACACACACAAACACGCGCACACATGCACGCACGCATGCACGCACGCACGCACACACGCGCGCGTACACACACACACACACGCGCACACACACACGTAAATCTCGCTAAATTTGCGTTACCTTCTCTGCATTGCGAATACGGTGCCAGTTTAATTTAGCTGTTGTTTTGCCAATTCTTTACCAATTTACCAGTTTAATCTACCTGTCATATTGTCAATTCTTTGTTGCATTTTATTATCTGTACACAGTGACCAGTGTATTACAGCAACTGGTGCATTCTCACGTGGCGTTGTTGTTGTTGCTTTGGCTTCCGTGTAACCGGCCAGCAAGTGAAGCAATAAATGAATAAAGTAAGCAACCTGCGGACCTACTAAAATGTTCCGTTCAAAACTCCGCGTACACACAATGCAGTGTGAACGCGTGCGTTGTCTGACGGTGTATGGTCAGACTCGGAGGACTCCACAGAGTCGTTCAATTACTTTTTGATAGAACGTCTGATGAGCGGCTGGTCCTTCAGGCAAAAACTTCTTGTGCACTACTCTACGATAATGATAAACACAAGCATCTGAGTATTAACTTGATTCTTGGTGTTAGTGCCCTCGTTTGTTTTGGACAAAGCAGCGTGTTTGGATGCCAATCGCCTCAGCATTCCATATGCTCGTATTTTTCGTTAACATAGATGGTTTGATAAGTTTGATTACTCACGTTGATATTATCTTCTGCCTCAACCGCCAGTTCAAAAGGTAAGGGCTTCTTCGGAGCCCTTATTCTTCCTCACATATTATGTCGCTCTTGCCGCGGCATTCCATCCGGAGCGTGGTTCAACTGTTTGAGCCATTAAACAAGCTGCGCTCGGAAAACGTCTTAGTCTCCATGGGGCACTTTTAACTTCTCAAAAATTTATTTTCGACTTTTGCGAGTTTTGTTACAAATTTTTATAGCATTGTTCAATATTCCTGGGCTTCATTTTATCTCGATAACGCACTCGATTGGCAGTATTTTTATTTTTTCTTCTGACAACGATCCGGATAGTATTTCAGAGTTAAACCTGGAGTAGGTTTGCTTCACTTTTTTTTTTCCGTATTCGACGCGCGCGCGTAACACTCACCCGTCACTATGACAAATGTCTGTGATTTCGTTAAAATTAATAAAGAGTATAGTGCTTGATAATGTGCCGTGCCTTTGTGTTCTGAATGTATTTCTTTTGCTTTTTTATTCCTCCGAGTGAATCACTTTTTTGAAGTGTCAGTGCATGATTGTTCTTTTACATCTTGCACGTATTACCATACTGTAAATGCCTTCTAAAGGGCCGACAGTATTATCAATAAATAAATAAATAAATAAATAAATAAATAAGCCCGCGAGCTAGCATTGGCTGCAGCCGTAGCACGGGAACGAAATTCTATTCAGAAGACTCGAAATTCATGAGCTGACAACGCCTTTTGCCCGTTTCTCGCGGCAGATCTGCTTCTCGGAGTGCGCACGCAACCTGACGAAGAAGCATTGCGGCTGCACCCTGCGCGATTACCCGTTCCGAAACTTCCTGAGCGAGCCATGGTGCGACCGAGAAAAACTCGGTACGTATCTTCGCCCGACTCCAGTCACACCGCCCGTATACATCGTGCGAAAGTCACTGGGCAGACACGATGACAGGATTATCTGTGGAGACGCCTCGTGCATATTCGAAGCATGCTCGCGACATACGCTTCGAACATGTCTGCGGACAGGTTTTGCTTCAGCAGTCATACAAGGACACGTCTCAGATAGTGTGCTGTGTTTTGTAGACACGAGCAGTGTGAGCGCGACATTACACGATACGTCCACGCAGTCATACGCCAGAGTTTCGAGGGAGTAATTTGTACGATGGCTTACCAACAAACCTGCCTTCAGTTAACGCACGCGTTCGCGTGTAAGACATGGGCCACAAAACAAAAAAAAGTAAAGGTCCCTTAAGACACCCGTAGTCAATCAGAGCTTAAAAAACGGTGGGTTTGGCTTCTGTTCAGGTGCTCGAAGCTCACTCAGTAAGACCGAGAAGACAAGGCCTGCGCATGACATCATCTTCAGCGGTCCTCCAAGCGGCAAACAGGCTGAGGCCGTCGTTTTGACCACTTTGGGCGGGTAGGGGGGACCACTAACGACGACATCATGCTTGGGCCTTGTCTTCCAGGTGGTATGGACCTTTTCCACATACCGACGGCACCTGGCGGTGGCTGCACGAACTAAAAATGCAGGAAGTGACCTGCCTGCACTACCAGTCGATAATGGGAGCTACGTTGGAGCTACGCTACCGGTTTCTTCGCTCTCTGAGCTGCAGCGCGTGCCCAACGCGACTTTAAAAAGGGGCAACCGTGGCGTCCACCTAAACGTCGTGTTTTTCTTTCCGTTCACTTTCTTTTTTTGTGTAGCACAATTATATATATGCTGCAACTACGTGTTCTACTCGCTAATCCACAGCCTTCTTTAGAATTCCCTCGATTTTTCGTGTCGACTTCCGCCGCTTGGCATCGGGCTCTCGCTCGTGCGCAGAACGCTTCTCGGAAAAGGTCCATTGGCTCAGCACGCCCTGCGTTTCTTAAACTATGAGTGAATACGAGGGAGACAAAAATGGAAGCAATCTTGTCGTATATGATATTCGTTCAAGTTTCCAGTCGACGTCTTAAAACCATTCTTGATTTGTGCGTCCTTGCTCTGGCCGGGAAGCGATTTGCGTCATCGTGGAGGACAGTGGCACAGTGAGAACTTTTGATCGGAGACTGTTTCATTTCGCTGCTGGAATCAAAAATCAGGAGGAGATAAATATAAATGGCGCAAAAAAAAAAAACTTATAAGCATTAGTTGTTTTCTTTTTCACCAAAAACGAACTTTTCGCTTCCCCTTGCTACTATTCCTACGTAAAAAAAAAATTAAGCGTATACAGGGCTGTAACTTCGACTACTATGAAGCCCTTCTAATATATGACTGCCAAAAATTTCTAGAACATACAGCGTGAAGCGAAGGAATCCGTGGCTGTCTGAAACGACCGCATAAGTCTTTTTTCTGAACGTATCGAGCTACGATTTTGAACAGAGGTGGCAGAAGTACGCGCATTAAGGTTATAAACATTGACTGAACTAGGTTACACAGAAATATGAGAAAAACAAAAACAAAGAAAACTTCCGTCTGCTAAAAAAAAAGGCGTTTGCTTGTCGCAACAGCCGACAGATGGAGGTACGTAAAATCGCAGGCGGCCAGAGAGCCTGTACTACAGAGAGCGTCCAACTGCTCTATCGGGGTGACGTGGTTTATCGGCCGCGTTTGCAGTACGAGCTGCAAGGAAGTGACGAACGCGTTGATTGGTCTGCGAGTGTCTCTGCTTTTCCGCCTGCTTACCTCCTCGGCACGCGACAACTCAGCGCGTGCGCACTTGCGACCAATGGGTACGGGAGGCGTCCGCTTTTAAGTTGCAAACGCTCCCGATGATACAGACCATGGTTTTAGATGGACTCTTACCACAATCTAGGCTCACTACAGGCGGACGCAATGGGCGTTTACTTCGACTTCGGCAATAGCAGACGATCTTTCTGAGCCAGAAGCGATGCGCTTTTTTTTTTCTGCGCGAATTGTCAGTGCATGATTATTTTAACGCTGTAGCGTTAAGGAAGTCGTGTCGCAGAAAAGCCGGTGTTGGTGGCGTGACGGGAAAACCCTGATTGGTCAATAGGGTTATGACGTCACAACCGCACGACCTCGCGCGGGAATTTCAAACCACCCACAACGCTCCCGTGAAACGTGACGTCACGCGTGGAATGAAAGTGATTAAGATATGACATGTAATAAAAATTAAAGGTCGCCGCATGTCTCAAGTGATTTCACTTTATAAAGCAATTCATATGCCTTAAAGGAAAAATTTGAAGAATTTTAGGCGGAGGCGGGGTTCGCCTCCGCCTTGCTAGTGAGACACGCTGCCGATCCTAGGCCACGCAGACACGACTGCACGGCTTTATATGTGTAGCTATCGCTTTCCACTATTAAAGGCGAAGCTTAAGCGTCCTCCTGTAATCTTTTAGCAAATGGACATGGTAGGTAAGGATTTCAAGTTTTTTAGAGCGCAGCAGGCGCCCGTTTCCGGCTTGAGCGCCGTCGCAGTTGCCGTCGGCGTAACCGCGCGGTACATTTTGGGACATTTCCCATGATGCAACGCGCGGGAAGGACGAGGGGAGGAGGAGGAGGGGAGTGGGAGGAGGACGAGGGGAGAAGGAGAAGGAGGGGGAGGAGAGGGGGAAAAGAGGGAGGAGGGGAAAGAGGGGAGTAGGAGGAGAGGAGGGAGGGGAGAAGGGAGGGGGAGAGGAGGGGAGCAGCTTGAGGGACGGAGGAGGAGGTGAAGGAGGAGGGGAGGAGAAGGACGAGGAGGAGGAAGAGGAGGGAGGAGGGGAGGAACAGTATCAGGGAGGATGAGGAGGAGGGAGGAAAAGTATACCCTCTCCTCAGTACCCTTCCCTCCTCCTCCTCAAGAGCTGCGCTCTAATTCGGCGTTACAGAGTGCTGTAAACGTCTTTCATTCTTTTATCGCTAATATTTTTACGTAAGTTAGTTTAAGGAAGTTTTTATAACCTCAATGCACGTCCTTCAGCCACCCCTGTACAAAATCTTAGCTCGATACGTTGAGAAACCAATTTATGCGGTCCCTTCAAACTAGCCATCGATTCCTTTGTTTCACGCTGTAGATATAACGTTATCGCTGCTTGCCCGTGGCATCGGAAGTGTTTCACGTTGAAGAGGGAAGGTAGTGATGCGGATTCTCCTTCCTTCCTCCGACATTTTGAGCTGAAAGTACCGAAATGTTTGTTTGGGGGAGGGGGGGGGGGGGGATCGCTCTCCGCTTCCCAACTCCTCTTGTTCCAATTTCACTGGACCAAACGAACTTTAAGGTATTTACTGTCGGCTGATTGTTTCGAAAATATGAAGTTGAAGCTCGGCGCTTAGCAAGAATCGTAAAAAAAAAAAGAAAACGACCCCTTTCCCAGGATTGTATGACCAATGGGACCGTCCTACTGGAAACGTCTCAGACGGTGCCTGCAGACTGTCTTTTGTAAGGCGCACTAGCCGTGGGACCGCGACTTAAGGGTTGTCCCTAGAACCCAATGGAAAGAAGAAAAAGATACGAAGTGCCTTTGAAGAAAAGTCATGTCCGTGAGATTATGATTGGTTTTTATTATTGTCGCTTTATTGCCGAGTATACTTGCCGCGGGGAATGTAACAACGATGCCTACAGTTGCACGGCTCAAATCGGCTCTTTGCAATGTTTTTGCTGAGTGGGCAGAGTGTCCCAGAATCTTGGGAATGTGGCCTCATACTTGTTCCGTTTATGCTGTCCTCTTTTCTGCCGGTCCTGCGCGTCCCCCGCCCAGAGTGCGCGTCCAGACTTCTTCAGTCGTACGAGAAAGTCTGCTCCTCGCGGTGCAGAGTGCCTTGCAGGTGGGTCACTGGCGGCGAGCGCGTGCTCGAGGACGAAGCGTTGTCGAAGCTAGAAAGCTTCGACAACGTTTCGTCCTCGAGCACGCGCGCGCAGACTCTCTTCTATCTGCTTGAACCAGAAAGAGGAGAGGTTTCGGGAATGTTCATCCCGCGGAAAAGGGCTAAAAGGCTGCATTCACCTTGCTTCGTTATAAACAACCGCTGCGCGAAGTACTAACGCAATTCTTCGATAATCAGCGTGGCGGCACCAGCGATTTCGGCCCAGTTTTTCCCTTCGAGTTAGAAAAGGGATGCAGGGTGGGAGATTGAAACAACGCATCGCCTTCTGCAAAGTTATGCTGAACCCAGGCAGCACAATCACGTCGAAAAGACGTCGAAAGGACGTCGGTGACATCAGGAACCACATGTCGAAAGAACGTCGAAAGTCTCAACGTCAGGTCCCTTCACGTAATATGGAAAGGATAATGTCTGGAAAAAAGCACGGATTTTAAGTGGACATAACGCCCCACTTAACGACCTTAGAACGTCGAGTGCACGTCTGAATATCACAGGAAGTCAAGTGATAACGTTATATCAGCATTGACACAATGTCCCATTTAACGACCATATAACGTCGAGTATACGTCTAAACTGAGCGGGATGTCAATTGAGAACGTCATATTAACGATATCATAACGTCCCATTTAACGACATAAAATGTCGAGCGCACCTATGTGATAACGTTATGTCAACGTTGAAATAACGTCCCTTTAACGAGACTGAACGGGATGTCAATTGATAACGGTCTCGACCCGGGTCACCGTGGAACAATGGAGTCAACCGGATCTGGCTTCTTTGCTCGAAGGTATGTTAGGCCAAAGCATGTATATTCGGACGGAATAGACTATTTTCCAAATCCCCCAAGCTCCCGGGCCCGCACTAAAGGAATCATAGGAACGGTGTTCCTTCAGCTCCCTAGCGATCGGTAATTTCGACCATTTTCATGGCTACACAGTTTTGGGAGTAATTCGGAGTCACTCTAAACAAGCGAACTATAGTCCCCAAGAACCTGCCATATCACTTTTAAGATTTCTCGTCAATGACAGCGTTTTCGATACTGTGCATGCTGTCCACCCTTCGACCTGGCTCAGCTGCAGAAATGTCTTACATTATTATCATTCTCTTACACCTTCAAAGACACTCATATTAAGTTAGAAACGCTAAAATGCTATAAACGGCACCGCTGACTTTGAGCTAAATCCTGGTTTTTGTTGTTGTGAATTCTCGGCTTTTTAAGCAATTCCTGCTAAAACAACAATCACGACTTCCCGGAGAAAACGTAGAACTGACGTCGATTAATGTCGCAGACGTCAAGGTGTTGCTCAGGACATTGTTATGACGTCTCGTACTCGACGTTCAAAGAACTTCTCATACAAGACGTCGAACAGACGTCAGTTACTGTTGAAGACGTCAAAGTGAAGCTTATGGCGTTGGCACTACGTCGCGTGTTTGACGTTGGCACTATGTCGCGTGTTTGACGTTGTCGGAACCTCTCATGTGGACGCACTAATGGAGTTGATAAAACGTTTGTTAGACTTCGACGTCGCCCAACGTCTAGGACTTTATTTCGACGCCATCTTGACGTCTTGTGCTGCCTGGGAAACGGAGTAGGGTAGCGCGCTCGTCTTCAGGCAGCTTGTACTCGCGTGATTGGGTCAGTCACGGTGTTGGCTTACCTACTGCGAACGTTCCCTCCACCGTGTTAATAGGGAGTTTTCGTAGATCGTTTCCGCTGTCCCGCAACGCTCTCAGCAACCTGCTACGATACCTGGAACTCTACAGTCAGGGCAATCGGCGCGCAGGCACAGTGGCGGCTTCTTCGTTGCAAAAGACTTAGCGGAGGGGGAAACGCGGTCTACGAAAACTCCCTAATGAAAACTTTCGTAGATTGCGTTTCCCGCTCTGTTAGGCCCTCCGCAACGAAGAAGCCGCTACTGCGCTTGCGCGCTGATGGCCTTGCCTGTAGAGTTGAGGGTTTCGTTGCGGGATGTCAAAAACGGTCTACGAAAACTCCCGACTTTCACGCACAAGACGTGGCACTTTTCAGCAGTAATGCGTAAGAATGAACACCATCCCCGCGGCATGATGTCCCGTGCAAATCATTTTGCAATATTCAGGGTACGAAAGGTGCGAATTAATGACATAAGTTGGCAATCGGGTCAGCTGAACACGGAGAAACAAGGACACGAAGGAAAGGACTGGATATACACAGCAGTTTGTTTGTCCAGTCCTTTCCTTTGTGTCCTTGTCTTTCTGTGTTCAGCCAACCTGATTGCCAATAGTATCTACCAACTAGCTCAAATAAAACCCGTGACATAAGAAGGCCGAAAGAAAATCTTTTGAAGAAACATCGTGACTCTGTGCGTGCCTGCCCATGTGCTTGCATACGTGCGTGTGTGCACGAGATTAACTATAATCTTAATTCACGGGGCTATGGCTCGTAATATGTTGTGAAAATTGAATTAAAAGAGATCTACTGCCCTTTGTACTTCAGTGAGACCACTTACGACGCAAGGCCGGTGAAGAGCGAAGTGACAGTGCCCGTCCTGGAGAACGGGTAAGGTTCAATTCCTCGGCTGGTCCCTGAGTGGGCCAGCTCGTTAGTACCACACTATTGAGAGTCGGCTCTCGGAAGCTGCTCCTGAAAGCGGTGTTTCTTTAACAGCCTGGCGTGCGTTTTGAAGAACTGCAGCTTCCAAGGAAAATATCGCATTCCTATGCGATATTTTCTTCAAGTGTTACGTGAGGCAGGCTCACAGCCGCATTCTTAAACGCTACCCGACTCCAACTCTACTTCCACTCAGTCGAGTGGAGGAAAAAGAACACCCCTGCTTAAGAGGCATTTAGCTTCGCAGACGCCTTTCGGCGATTCCTCCACGGAGGAATTTCTGAATATTGCTTACACCACTCTACTGCTCCCGGGGATGTCTGGATACGAGATTATAGGAACATTTTTCGTCTATAGCATAATTTTGGTGCAAATAATGAATATATGTGTTCGTTATTCTTAAAAGATTATGCTTTACAAGCACTGCAATGGCAGATATGAAGCTTTTCTGTAGCCAGCGTGAAAGTTTTCGTTGTTTTATTTTATTCGCTTTCCAGTCTGTCAACAGTGGAAAAGAGACCAGCTTCCAGTTTTTCATTGCCAGAATTCGACTAGGGATCAAGCCTTTTTGCGTAGTGGTCCCTTAGGAGAGGTGTGTTCTGCACTGCGTTGTTTAAACTGTAGGTTGCTAACTAGCCCTGCTGTCATATTTGCCATCCTCCGAAATGCAGCCGTAACAAAAAAAACAACAAAAAAAAAACATAGCAAGTACTGATGCCCACTTGACAGCGGCCAACATATTCTACGTATTTGTATTGGCGTGAAATCACAGTCATCTTGCACTATGAGCACAATGGATGCATGAGTGGAACCCACATATTCAACATGCTAATTTTAGTGCGAGCTTGAAATTTAATTTCGGTACTTCGTACTTTGTGGGCTCGAAAGCGTATGCATGTCCGTCGAATTGCTGCTACTGATGAAAACTAAACTGCTCTAGCATATCTTCAATGCTTCATGTACACTGACCCAAACAAGATAAGGCCTGCACACAGTAGTGTTTGACTACGTTTTCTTTACATCACGTGTTGATGCGACCGCAGGTTACCAGGACAACCATGCTTCGTATGTCGCCTGCAGAGCTACACCTTTAGTTGGTTGCAATGCCCGAAGCACGGATGTCCGGTGTCTCGCGATTGCAACTCGACGGAAGCCCTCATAACCTTGATTGAAAATACGTGGAGTGCGTCACCCTTGCCCAAAGTAGTAAACCAATCATATGCATCTGCGTTGATGGGCTTTTAGCAAAAATGTGAATTCACCTCCCTGGCATGTTTCGCTCATAAAGTGCCAAACAATACATTTGACTGCATAAGCTGAGTTCATAAAAGTCTCACATCACAAGATCTAACCCCGTCGGGCTCCCCGGGTGTTTGACAAGACGGAGGCACAAAGTGCTGGCAATAAGCTGGCAATAATAAAATTAACTTGCCGAACGAACCGGCACATCGTGGGTTGTGACGTACTTACCAGGTCGCCGAATACGTGAACCTGAATGTCCCGGCGCCGTAGAACTGCAGCTTAATCAGCAGCTGGAGCATTAAAAGGACCGGCGGACCACAACTGTTCTCGCACTCCTCCAGCGACAGGGGTTTCAGGAGGCTGGACACCATCGCTTTCGTAAAGCAGGCGTGCTCAAGAAATTCGCAGACCTTTAACACCACCGTCGCTTTCAGCCGGTTCCTGAAACGACGCCGTGACACTGGAAGGCACTCGTCTTTGCCGTGGTGCAGGAGTTTGTCGGTTCAGTGAGAACAAGGTCCAGGAACTCGGTGAACGATGTGTCGGCCGCCATGACGCCCAAAAACCATCTCGAGTCTGGAGGAAAATCTGGGAACACGACATAACCGCACACGACTAAACAGCACGAAACAAAACAGCACGCTCAAAACAGCACGCGTCAAAACAGCACGCGTCAAAAGAGCACGCGACAAAAGGGCACAGCGTCCAAACAACACAGCGACAGAAGAGCACGTGCCAAGACAGCACGGCGTCAAAACAGCACAGGGACAAAACAGCACGCATGCAGCAACTTCGAGCGCGCTCTTCACCTCTCTCTGCGCGATTAATTTCGAACCTCCTTGACCCTTTTATTCGTCCTGTGTACAAATACGAGCACACGACGATAATGTCCAATCACGATAGGGCCCAGTGCGTCTTGCAGAACAGGTCGCGTCGGCTGCTACAGACAGCAACAAATAAGAAAACCAGTACCTGGTTTACTTACTATACATAAAAAAAAAACGCTTTTAAATATAGCATTTTCGTCAGTATACTGGTTTCCGTCAATAAACCGAAAACAACCGAGAAGACAAATATTCACCGCAATAAACCGAAAACTTTATTCCGAAAAGTTCGGAATAAAAACCGAAAAAAGTACGCCGAATCTCAAAATAACAGAAACCGAAAACGTCAAACACTGGCTCAATATCCTGTTTTGACGCCGTTCTCTTTTGTCGTTGCGCCCTTTTGACGCTGTGATTTTTTGTCGCTGTCCTGTTTTAACGCTGTGATTTTTTGACGCCGTGCTGTTTTGGTACGTGCTCTTCTGTTGCTGTGCCGCTTTGACGCTGTGCTCTTTTGTACCGTGTTATTTTGACGCGTGCTGTTTTGTCGCCGTGCTGTTTTGACGCTGTGCTGTCCTGACGCGTGCTGTTTTGACCGTGCTGTTTTGTCGCGTGCTGTTTTGTCGTGTGCTGTTCTGTCATGGTGCCGGAAAAATTAATCTAGAGATAGCACCGAACCTACCTTGAGTTTTTGGAGGAAATTGTTTAGTATTGGGGGGGGGGGGGGGGGGGAAGGGGTCCTCAGTCGAGTGATGGTCTGAGTCAAGTTCTTACTATCAAGCGCAAAAGCGACCTCAAACGGAGTTTGAGTGGAGTTTCGAGTCGGGTAGTCCGCTAGTCGGGGCGCTATAACGTGCATCACTATGCTCATCCAGATCGAAACGGGCAGGGAGGAGGGGGGGGGGGGGGGGGGCGATTAAACCCAGGTCCAGGGCTTCAAAAACCCTAGATATCTAGCTATATTACTCTATCTTTCTGCGACTTGCGTCCACACTCTCGGAAGGCTAACGCTTCTGACCGTTCACAGTGACGTAACCAAGGGGGACAGGCTGGGGGGAGATGCTTATCAATACCTAATAACTAAAAAGTCCTCCTGAGGCAGCGACGTTTGATTTTCTATTTGCAAATCCAGCTGTGTTCCTAAAGCCGCAGTCATATTTCTTAGACATCATGCAAAGGACACGGTGTCCGCTGCACACGCGATGACAGAATCATCTGCGAACATGCCTCACGCATGTTTGCATCACACTTATGTACGCTTTGAATATGTATGAAGAGCGTTTTGTATGACCGATGGAATAGGATCGCCCTGAAAGAAAGAAACACAGCTCAGACAGTGTCTGCAAACTGTCCTTTGTTCCATGCGTTAGTAGTGTGGCCATGGCTTTACGGCCCGTGTACGTATATCAATCGAGGGCAGGGTGCAACTTATCGCATTCAGGATGAGCGCCGGACGATCATCATGTTCTTGTTCTGTTTCATATCGCCGTCAAAGGGGATATTATTCAACCTCCATCAAGTTCAGCATGTCTTCCAGGACAGTGGACGTGCTCTTGTATATCGAAAAACTCCAGGTAAGTGATCCTTATGACGTAATACATTCTTGGTTTCATTGTTGGTCACATGGACAGCACGAACCTCTCTTGGAGTGTCTCTCCTACGTTTCACTGCTCGGACCTCGATAGAACGCCCCGGAGCGCGTTCAAAAGTTTACACTATTTGCTCCGGAGTAGAGATTTCCTACCTTGGCGTTGTAAAACCTACTCGCGTCCAGCCCGCCCTTTCTGTGTTATCGCGTGACATGATCTGCGGGAATAACTTGGATCTACTCGAATAAGATTTGGAGCACAGCTTTCGTGACCAGAAGTGTAAAGCATGCAACTTGAAGAAGGAATATCACGCGGTCAGGTCGGGGGATGAGTAGTCAAAATGGGCTTCCTGTATTTTTATAAGGACAGGGTACTGCTTTTATGACAGGTGCATTTACAGACTGCTTTCATTCTAATCTTGCTCCGACGAAGAAGTTAGTGCTAATTCTTATGTTTCTAAGCTAACCATAGCGAAACGACTATAATTATCAATAAAGTGCGTTTCTCTTACTCCACTTCCAACCTGTCGTCCTGGCCGGCGCGCTTTTTCTGTATACATGTAAGCGCGTGCTGCATGCATACCGCGTAGGTGAAGGCAATATCGGCAAGCCTACAATTGCACAGTTCCTTCCGCACAGCCAAAGACGTGGCGGCGGCAACGGCGCCCTATTTGTTATAGTCCAGGCATCATCTCTAAAAGAAGGCTTTTGGTCGCTACCATTAAATGCGTCGGCGTGTTTCTTGCGTTCTGCGCTTTCCTTTTAGTCCGCGGTCATCCTGTTAATACATCATACAAGATACAATCCGCAGCACTACCTGAGGCGTGCTTCTTTCTTGTATGACGTCACATTGGTCATAAGACAACCGTCTAGAGACGTGTTCGAAGCAGACATGAAGAGAACATGCTTCAGGCGTCTGCGAACACTGTCTTTAGTATGATGTATGAACAGCGTGACATCTCCGTCGCCTGCGTTCCCAGGCACGAAAACTACGGCAACGACTGGTACTATCGGGGAAAAATGAAATGCGAACAGAGGAGCGCGTGGCTCGCGGTACAGGCTGCGCCGCCTGGAAGTGAGCCTAGGGCCGAGGCTGCGTGGCCTGCTTTGATGTGTTCACGCCGCTCGATTGGCGCTTTCCCAGCTTCGGCAATGCGCCTCTCAGTGCGCTGAAAGCTGTCACCGCTATCTTTGCCTGGTCGGCGAGTGCGGCGAGCTTCTTTGCACCGCACGCGCTGAGCCAGCAAAGATAGCGGTGATAGCTTTCAGCGCTCTAAGAGGCGCACTGCTGAAGCTTGGGGAGCGCAGAGGGAGGGGAGTGAACACGTCGGAGTAGGCCACGCACCCTCGCTTCTAGGCTCACTTCCAGGCGGCGCAGCCTGTACCGCGAGCCACGCGCTCCTCTGTTCGCATTTCATTTTTCCCCGATAGTATAAGCGGCACTACCGTGACTCTCGATTGCTTCACGAAGCTACTTCCTGCGTTGCTCTCCACATTCTGTATGGCGAACATAGACAATGGGAATTTCGGGGAATTTCTTGAACTTGATTTTTCGGCCGTTTTGAACGCAACGAGCGCCGCTCCCTGAACCCGGCACGAAGAGGCTGCGCAACTATATTGGGTCGAATCGTTTTCACTTTATACTTGCGTACTGGCACTAAAGCGACCCAGGCATACACTTTGTGAGCAGAACAGCGCACAAAAAGACAAGGACACAAAAAAGGGACATGCACGATATGTTCCTTTTCTTTGTTCTTGTTTATTTGTTCCCTCTTCTGTTCACTATGTCATCATACCAACTCGCCCAGGGGGGCTAAGCTCGGCGCGGCAAGATCGAGGCGAGTTCTCCGCCAAACTCGCCGACCGCCGAGATTGGTCGGCGCCGTGCATAATGACACGCGCCGACACTCCCTAGATCGTGACGTTAAACGGACGGTTTGAGGCAGTCGGAGAGTTGCATATTCGGAACTCGCGGCGAGATGCGGTGACGTCACTGTGACGTGGCAGAAGCCGCCGCGGATGGGAAAAGCTTGCCGGCTCCGACCTAGGCGAGTTTGGGCAAGTTGGGCGCGAGATCTGGGAGAAGCGTCCAAAATGGCAGCGATTTTGTTCATGTTTTGCCGTCGGCATAGGTATTTAAACCACGCCAATGTGTTTGACATGGACGACGTTCATTTTCAACAACACTATCGCCTCTCGAAAGACGTGGTAAGGTGGCTGTGCGATGAACTGCGTGGCGAACCGGGCTTGAGGCGATGGAGCCGTGAATGAACCGTCGCCCCCGTCGTGAATCCTACATCCAAATTCTACAAAGTGAAACCTAGAAACAAATGTGTTTTTACGGTAATCTGCAATCAGGAACGCAATTTACCATTACCTACAGGCTTTTACAATTATTTTGATGGGTTGCTGTGCTGCGTAGATGCAAGATAAACGCACGTGATACAATTCAAACTAAAACAGATGATAGAAGAAAAGCAATATACATGAAGGGCGCAGACTAACAACTGTGTAATTTCTTTCTCATCTTTCTTCTTCCACACCCTATTTTGACAAACAAATTGGCCGTTAGTTGTTTATACAGCAGGAGAACATGCCAGAACATTGCGACATTGTCACCTACTGTAGATAAGCAATTTAGCCAGTGCAGTATGACTGCTAGCCTAGGGTCTTTAACGTGCACCACGTAGTAGTGATACACGACCGCATGCCGGTACGATGCTCATCAACATCGAAAAGGGCAGGGGTGGGGTGAATCCACGATCCTGGGTTCTGCAGCGCGAGCTTTCGCTCCACGTGCACCCTATTCTGAAAAAAAAAAAAAATATTGTGGCTGTGTGGCGGTGTGGGGGGAGAAAGATGAGAAAGAAATTACACAGTTGTTAGTCTGCTCCATTCCTGTATGTTGTTTTTCGTCTATACTCTGCTTTAGTTTATATCTTTATCAAGAGCGTTTTTCTTGCATCTACGTGGCGCAGCAAACCATCACAATGTCTAGTCAACTAGCCCACATCCAAGCAATGTTTGTATAATTAGCATCCCTGCTGTTACGTATTCTTATTTGTCATTTACGATTTAAATAAAAAAAAATTGGGCTGTATGTATGTTGATACTGCCTAAAACTTGGTCTGCCTCAACGGGGAAGATTCTCCCAGCTGTAGATGAGAAATTTAGCCATGCAGTGCCGTGCAACCGCTAGCCTGGGGTCTTTAACGTCCATCCCGCAGTAGTGTTACACGACTGCACGCCGGTACGATGCTCATCAACATCGAAACGGGCAGGGGTGGGGATTGAACCCAGCATCCTGGGTTCTGCAACGGACCTTTCGCTCGACGTGCTCCGAGCTGGTGTGCGCTAGCCCAGCCGGCCACCGATCCCCCGATTTAAATAAATAAAAACCCTTCACTGCGGAGCGTAGGGAAAAATCGGAGCTACGCTGGGGAACTCGCCGCCGCCGGGGGGGTCGGGAATGTAAGACGGGGAGTGGGAAACTCGCCGGGGCGGAGTCAAAAGAAGCTCCTCCCCTCCCCCGTGACGTGGCATCGGAGAAATTCCCGCCGGAGGCGAGCTTAGCCCCCCAGCTTACCACACTCCAAGCATACCCACACGCGACGCGGCTGACCAGCTGGAAGCTTTTTTGTCGCGGTAAAATTTCAAAAATAAAAGAGGTTCCGCCAGTCGTTCCTTCGCAAAATGTGATCACCGTATCAACGGGTATCGCACTGCTGTTACAGTCAAGGGGATTTGCCCACGATGGCGATATTGAAATGCAGCTCATAAGTTGTGTACGAGCACTGCGTGAACCAGGCACAGAGCCAGACGTTTGGCACGGGGGGGGGGGGGGGGGGGGGGGCCTATGACAAAAATGCTTTATGAGGGAAAGGGGGGGGGGGGAGTAGGTCCCAGCAAAATGAAAGATTTCGGGAGGGGCCCGATCCCCATGGGCCTCCCCCCTGGCTACGTGCCTGGCGTCAACACTCGGCTTCGGCTTGCTCGACCAGCATTCGGGTAATAACTCGCGCCCAATCGCCGCGGTGACGGGAACAGCAGAACCCTAACAGTGTCTGTAGATGAGCCCTTGCACTGTGCCACATGACTGCGCTTTTCAAACCACGGCACGCGACTATGATGAACGTTGACGGAATATAATCGGCACCAGACTACGTGACTTCCTGTTATGGCTGCGAGTTGAGGGGGTGAACGCGGCTCTCTTTTTCTTTTTCCTGCGATTGCCATTGCGGGGAGAAAAAAAACGAGCGTGTGTTTTATGGGTTATAAACGCCAAGAATTCATTCTACGCGGTATTTAGTCAAAGTATAAAACTCGTTGTACCGTCGCGTTAAAGCGCGAAGAACTCGCGGTTAGCAGGCTCTGTAACGCACGCCGGTTGCGAACTTGGAATTGTCTGTACGCTTTTGTAAAACAACCGCGGCTCAAAATCTAATACCATCACCTTGAATAAAAAAAAATATTTTGAAGATATGCGGTTTTGATAGGTGTGGAAGAAGGGCGGCTTATCAAATATTCAACGAGGTAATAAAAATTATGACCTAGCGTACACCGGATTCTGGCCGCCTCGGTTATTCGCGACTCCAGCGACCTATAGGGGGCGCCATCACCAAACAAACATGGCGGCTGAGTCCAGGTCGCGCCGGCTCGGCCCGGCCACCTGAACAGGTGGCGCGTTCAATTTAACAGATTTTCTTTTGCTTAATGCCCAATTTAATAGATATTTGAACTGAGACGGTTAAGTGTAGCCGGTGCACATAAACTTGGAGAGCATAGTTTTGTTTTCCAATTGTGTTTTTTGTTCTTTTCATGTCAAACTTTCGTTTCGGAGATTTCGTTCGAAACCGAAACTATGGGCTCTGGAGAGACGGTAATATACTAGTCAGTTTTGATCATCTAAGGAAAGCGGCAATGAATGCAGAATTCTCCCACTGACAGTAATTTTCAGCCAACTCCCATGCCTCGACCATGCGACTTATCTGTCCGCGAAATCGAGCTTTTGTGCGTATCCGCGTTTAAGAAACAGCTCGGTCAACAACACCGGCTGCAGGAAAATTACGAAAATTAAGCAAACGCTTCTTGAGCCAAGGAGCATGTTAACCCGCCGGCACCCCACTAAACAGCTGATACTCGTATTTCAATTCAGGTTTTAGTAGCAATACAGATGTCATTTTGACGAGCGGGTTATGTATTATATTACGTAATATGGGGGTCCCATTAAAGCGATATTAGTGCATTCTTCGGTTTGAAATATGAGCTTAGAGTACTAGCTATTAGGTGAACTGCTGAATAAAAATATATTTGACAGACAGAGAAATACTAAGTTAAACTTAACCAAATGGTTCTAGCCGGTAGCACGGGGACGAATGCGGACAAACTAAAGAGAGTCTTCATTGGAGATTCACGCAGAACCTCTCTGGCATTGAACTTGACTTCGAATCCTGAACAGAAAAAATGAGTATTTTTGTGGTCGGTCAACCTGAGCAATGTAGACGTATATTGCTGGTGGCTTAATTCGACGGGGGTATAATATAAATATTGGAGGCGCGATAGATCATAATGCCGTGACAGCTTCTAACGTTGCGAGACACGTCCCCCACCTTTTGAAAACAGATAATTCCCCTCATTCATCATTTGCAGCGAGCAGGTTTTCCTGAATCAAGTAATTGCGAAACCAGCCCAACTCCTTCAGAGTGGTCTAGAGGATTTTTAGGCGAAAAGCAGCCAAGATGAATAGCCAACGCACCGACCGGCGTGGGTGGCTCAAACTTGAAGCTAATCGAACACAACCAAACTCAACAAAAGCAGCTATCAAACCTTCCCATTCACTTGACTGCAGCATTGGTGTTCCCTCCAGTGAAATGCCTCGTCTGTCGTCCTCCCACTGTTCTACATCCTCATAAAGAAGCCCCTTATCAGTTACGAAGTAGTCGTCATTTTGAATGTGATTCGAGACAGACAAGAAATCAAAACGTTTTTTCTGCGATTCCTCCCCATCCAAGAAATCGAAAACACGTGATGGAAGGAAACAATCTACTGAGGTTTTGCCACACTAATGAACACTCAGGCAAACTTAAGAAATTCCCGGACCTTCGTTAAATTACATTGTTCACCATCGCGCCGACAACATGTGTCCGCGAAAGCCACCAGAGACGCGGAGAGGCGCGGAGCGACCTGGACCGGCTGGTTCCCGGTTTTCCCGCTTGGTGGCGTCCGTTTTGCTGGAGTCGCGAATACACCTGTGTTATGCGCATCTTTCAGTCACCTCCTCTTTTCTTGCCATCAACACGTGGGTGACCGAATGCATGCCGAATATGCCGATAAATGAGATGACTCCACTTTAATCGTGTTGTGTCTGCATTGATAAGGCTATCCTAATCTCAGCAAATATCCCATTGTAATTATATTTATAATTCCGCGATACTTTAACGAACCTATAACCCTCACTATTAGACTGCGTACAATCGATTCAAGTTAGCGCATGCATTAATAAATTTTGTTGAACTGTCCTCATTTTTACAAACGTTCGTCTTAGAGAGCGATGTACAGTTTGCGTTTTCCATTTTTTCACGCCTCCTCCTTTCCCGTGTCTTTTCCACTGTTTACGTCGCCCAAACATGTCTCCCTTCGCACTTTAGTAGAGTGGGACACTAAGATTATCTTTCCTGTATAAAACCGAAGTTATACGTGAGACTTTAATGGGGCACGCCTTGGCCTTTAACGAGTCTATTTTTGTTTATAACTCCATCTTTGGGGTTCTAAGCATCTTAAAAAGAATCCTGTAATTACACTAATGGGCGGCCGATTCCCCATTTAAAAATCTGGTCAAAGATCGTGACACGCCCCTCTTTCTGCACCTTCAAGCAGACACCAGGGGGCGTCGTCGGACGGTGTTTTTAAGCAATAGTTACAGTATTACGCCTCCTGGCTGGACTCTTAATTTATTATCCTACCGATTCATAAATTAATTCTTTAATCGAGATTAATTTGTTTCACCAGTTAATGGGTTAAACTTTGGCAAAAAAAAAAGTTTAACGCTTTTACTAGGCAGACGTGGACGAGTACAATTTTATGGTTTTAAACTTTAGCTGAAATATTGATCTAAAGTAAGCCGTAGGGGCGAGATTTGTAACTGACAAGATGAGAGGGGTTATACGTATCCCAGCCACTTCAGCAGGCAGTCTCTAGGCAGACTTTAGGCGGTCTCTGCTGCCTAAACGGGCAGCAGAGACTGTTGTGTACAATCCAGCGAGTTTGCTATTGCCGGAGATAATCAACAAACCTCCTTGCTTCTGCAGCTGAAGTAATAAATTGGGAGTTTGGGTGTATTTTGACTGCTCTTAGCTCTGCACTTCAGGGTTTATTTAAAATTCGAAACTGCACACTGCGCCGTTTATCACATATTCAACGAAGGCATGCGCACGAAAAAAAAAATAAAATGTAATTTTGACTTTTTAAAATTATTATGTGTGGGAATGAATGAAACCGGTTAATTAATTAATCAATCGAGTAAAGGGTGGGGATTAATCGGGTTAAATATTTTAAAAGACGCCCAGCCTAAACCAAATATTTTACGTTTTTGTCAAAATATTATGCACAACGCGCCTAAAAAGAGTAAGAATAGTAACCTTCGACCCTCCACGCAATGAACTATTTTCACTGGCCAAATTTTACGGATGTTATGGGGACCCAAGAATGGCCGTCGATGGTATCGGAAGTTCATGATAATCTATATCTGCGCAAAGTATGACCTTGGCCAACGCGCTGAAATATGAGAAAATAAAAAAACAAAAAACAGAAAAAGAAAAAAAAACGGCAGCAATTGGGATTTTTAGAAAAACGTTTTGCAACTCGGTGTGCTCAAGCCGCGGCTCGCTAGTTTCATGAAATCGCTAGCAAATTCTTTCTCCTTCTATTAGAGGATGGCAGTTACGCAGGCAAAAAAATGTCGACAAGCCAAGCAATACATTTTATAACAAATTACCGAAGCACCGCGGAGTATGCTCCAGATGTGGACACAGGTGCCCCACACGCTCGTCTTACCTGAATGAACGTGCCATTGGTTTTAGAATTTCTTTATAAATGTAAGTGTTACAGACACCAGCACGTATAACTTCTTTTGTAGCATGCATATGCTCCTTGTCGCTTAAGTAATTTAGGAAAATATCTATAGGCCATTCTAGAGAAACGCTTCTTTTCGGTGTAATTTTCAGCGTTCGTGCCAGTGGTGCGTACTTTGCTCGGCTTCCAGGACGATGAACATGCGCATGCTAAGCTGTAACCTAACATATGTAGGCTGTGATTAATGGAACTCCGCAACCACGAAGCTATATATCAAGATGCAATGAAAGGCGTATAAAATACACAAATAAACTATTTATCTTTAAATAAAGAACATTTTCTTGAACTATTGCGCAAAGTACAAAATGGCATCATAACATTTTTAATTCAAAATAAGTTAACAAAACTTACCCCAGAAAAAAACAACAACAACAACAAGAACAACAAAACAAATTGTACCTATATTTCTCTTTTTTCTTTACCGTTGGAGTAGAATGCAACACGCTCATCGAACACTCATCCGCGAGTGCACACGAGGAAAAGTGAAATTCTGTTTAATATTTTTTTCTAAATTAAGTTTTTGTTTCCACAGTCTCAAACAGCTGTAAAATTGCTAGCCTCTTTTCAACGACGTTAATATTTTCATGGTTTTAAAAAAATTTAAAGCTATACATAACATATCTCTGCAATGGAATAATGTATAGACGTTTTCACCACTCTTTTCTTTGAGAGAAAATTGCATGCCAACCATTTAACAAATCAGGCAATGGCTCTACTGTATATTGATGGAGCTCAACAACTTCTTCCTAAACATCTGTACTACCAGACGAAAATAGCAGTGGGTTGAAAGTCAAGTCTATATGCAGACCTTAACTCTGTTTAGACGTTACACTTCTCGTTTTCAGCAGATCGGCCTCGAGAGTGGAACTCCGAGAGTAGTCCGAGCTAGATTCGATGTCCCAAATATAGTGCTTAGGAAAAAAAAAAAAAAACGAAGAGGAAGAAATTACCAAGGCAATTGTAAACAATGATTGTGACTGCGCGAAATGTCGACTATAGTGCTACATGATGCACTATTTTTTTTCTCAATATTATTAGCGCTCCTATTTGGATGGTTGCTATAGCGGTTACAGCCGGCTTGAGTTAGCGCTTGCCGCTCTTGAAGTTGTTCCAGCTGCAGAAAAATACTCAACTCGCAGCACGCGGCTATAAAGTACGTAGCCGCGTACTCAAACCCCTAACTTTTTAAATTATTTCTAGCATAAGCGAGAATGTTTCATGCGACGCTAGTTCTTTTGGCACACAGTTCGCGCAAAGACTCCTCTCCAAAAAACCTCGCGGCCGGCGTAACTTGAAAATTCAATGACTTCAAGAAAAATAGTTATTTTTATAAAATATTTTGGCAATTAGTTGAGAAAACGTAATTAATCCGGCCTGTCAATTTTTAGCCAAATCGAAGACTATGAAAAAATTGGCGGAGTTCCTCTTTAATTGTCTTCACATTCCACTGCACCGTCACTATGCACCGCGGAGAGTATCGGCGTGTGGTAAACAGGGTGACGAAACGGCCATTAGGGAGTTTTAGGGAACCATTTTCGTACGTCCCATACGGTGCGATGGGTCCTCTCGTACACACTGCCCTAAAACTCCCTATTATTCCGGTTCGGTTCCGGTTCAGCCTAGCGTGTGATAGACTGGTTTACTTACCGGTTCCATCGCGCGCGAACCGGTTCAAAAGAGCTTGTGATCAGAAGCCTTGCTTGCGCATAGACGGGGACAGCAGAACAATTATATGCCTAATTTTGATTTTGTTATCTTGACTTTTTATTACAAACACCATCCAAAAAAAGTACGCGGTCCCACAGGCGCTCGGGAAAAGCACCAAAAGTACTTACAGTAGTCATATGTGAAGACATTGTGACCCACTGTAGATGAGAAATTCAGCCAGTGCGGTACAACATGCTAGCCCAAGGTCTTTAACGTGCATCACGCAGCAGTGATACGCTACCGCACTCCGGTGCCATATTTATCCAGATCGAAGCTGGCGGGGCCGGGGATTGAACCAGGGATCCCTGTGTCGCGGCCCCCCCATCCCCCCCCCCCCCCCCCCCCAACTTGATGCGGCCTGCCGACTTTTACCGAAAAAAAAAAAGAAAAAGCGCGTGTGAGAGGAGAATTCCCATCTGCCCGGGGGGGGGGGGGGGGGGGGGTGCTGCATATCGCTGAGTGATGAAGCACTATTGTAAGAGAAAGCGCGTCATCGCCACGTACCGCTTTCATAAGACCGAACCGCGCGCCACTATCGGACTGAGTATGTAGAGGAGACTATAAAGTGCATCCGTTTGATACAATATTTGACACAAAGAACTGCATCATTCCTGGTGCAGTTCTTACTTTCCATTTGGTGAGTTGTAAGGTGTGCATCTAAATTACGAGGAAATGCCCAAATGCTTTTGTGTGCCATGTTGCCTGTCAAAACCTAAGAGAAATCCAGATCTTCGATATCACGAGCTGCCGTTCAAGAAAAACCTTCGGGATGCCTGATTACGGATCATTTCACGAGAAGGAAGCGACAACGGAAGCCAGTGGCAGCCGAGCTTCAGGACCGTTGTACCCTCGTTTCATTTCAACGAAGACGACTACAAGGTAGGAATGAAGTGCAAGCTGCTGCAGCCGACAGCGGTGCCGACGAACTTTCCCTCGTATCCGTCGTACATGTAACCGAAGTGCTCGAAGAATAGCCGAACACTTGTTCGTATATTTGTGAAGGTGCCTGCATCGCAACTTCGCGGGCAAGCTTCAAAATGCTAGGGAACGGAAAAACAAAGAATCCTCGTCTGGAGGTAGCTGCGGAACTAGGCGAAATTTGACCTTGCGACATACAGTCGCGGGTGGATGAAAGCGCGAGTGTAGAAGAGAACTCAGATGTTCAAGAATGCCGGCAAAAAGAGTGTGAAAGTTGGAAGAATGCCAGACGTCATTTGATTTGAAACGTTTTGTGGAAGATTCTTAAAAATCGCACGCCATCTTAAATGCAAGCGAAAAGACTTAACGAGAGATTGCAAATGTAGAAACAGACATGCGACGAATGTAGAAAGAAGTTAAAGCAATATTAGGAGGACAAAGCCGTGCAAACCATGGTGAACATTTCCGAAGCTGTGTCGAATGGTGACAAGACCGCAAATTTTGTCATTGAGCAAATCATGCTCTTCGATAAGGCACGACCGGCGTGGCAGGAACCAACGCTCAGGGAATGCATGCTATGGAAAGCGACTTAGGCCCAGTTGTATCTTCATCGTTTTCCTTTGAGAATTGTGTCTAGCGCAGTTGCATAGAACGTGGTTGCTGTCTTGGAGTGAAGAGCACATAAGTGATTCTTCTTTGCCAATCAAATGGAGGTATTTTTTTAGTGTACGCTACATTGAAACGTAGTGTATGAATTATTGTTTTTTTAGCTCTTAAAAGACCGCGTGGATTTTGGATCGACATATATCGATCCAAAAACCTAATTTTGGACTGATACATGTTTCAGGTATCTGTAGTAATAAAGTGGATATGTCCATAATAACGATGTATTTTCATTTCCGATTTTTCTAGCTATTCCTTCTGAATCAGTTTTTGAAGATGGAATGAGGAACGTTACATTTTCCTCATAAGAATCTCTGGCTGCCTTGTCCGCAATCACATTCCCATCAATCCCACAATGTCCCGGTATCCATTGCAGGACTACGTCATATCCTTGAACTGATGCAGTTTGGTGAATTCGCAGGATTGTGTGAGTGAGTTGATAGAGCTAGGAGTGCACCTTTTGAGTCGACAAAGATCACCCTGAGGTTGGAGTTTGACGACTAACATATTCCAAGGCTGCCCTTAACGTTGCAAGTTCTGCCGTTGTGGAAGATGTTACGTGACTTAGCTTTGCTTTTATAGTAGTTTTGATATATGGAGGATGCACTCCGAAAGATTATGATTTCATAGTCGTAGAGCCGTTCGTATATACATTAGTTCCTAGTGAATATGTTTGATGTATGTATTATAAAGCGATTTACATCATCGCAGTTACTGGTATCACCTCTTTATTTCCAATTTCTGGAATATTGGGTCTTATTTTTAACGAAGGATACATCCGTGGTGGATGTGTTGGATTCTGAGCTGCCTCAAATGAGTTAGAAAGATGGTCTTTTAGATTCAAGATTACTTTCGCAACACCAGAGGAAGATTTTGTTTTAACAATATTTTTAAGGGGGTGGTATTTATAATGATTTAAATGTCGAAGGGAAGTCGAAGTGTTTCTTGAGCTCTCAGAGCAGAAAGCGGT
Organism: Ixodes scapularis; assembly: GCF_016920785.2. Lineage (NCBI taxonomy): Eukaryota > Metazoa > Arthropoda > Arachnida > Ixodida > Ixodidae > Ixodes > Ixodes scapularis. The sequence goes on along the minus strand of NW_024609846.1, from coordinate 170,841,929 downwards.
AGTGCTCTAGCCTCAGCGACTGTGCCACCGTTGAACGTGCATTTAGGCAGATTTAGGCATGTGCGTAGTGCTTGTACCTGGCCACTCTCAAGACCTTTCATTACTGTCTTCAAGACAGTCTGCATAACTGGCAAGCTATACCTTAACAGTCCTTCAAAGAGCGAGTTATAAAGAGTTATTGATTCGGAGACGGTACACCCTTATTTTGCACCGCTGATCATTCGAATAATTTGAGTGAAATGCATTCGTTGTTTTTTAAGCCGTTTGACGTGAGGACCTTACGTGAATGATTAATCAACGGTTACCCCTAGAAAAGTATGTTCTGGGACATATGAAATTGGTGTTTCTTCTGTATAAACCAAGTATTTGCTAGGATCTTTTCTTTTAAAAGCAACAGCGGCAGATTTCTCCGGCGATATAGGAAGGCCACGAGAACTAATATATTACTCCATAATGTTAATCGCCTTCTGCAGTCATGATCGGTTGATGGACAAAGATTTACTAGACACCCAAAGACAAAGATCGACTGCGTACAAAGAGATAGGAACTGTGTCTGGAAGCAATTTGGGAAGATCAAGGATTGATATGTTGAATAGCATCGGACTCAAAACACCTATCTGAGGAAATCCTCGTTTACATCATGATTTCCAGTCTCGCCATCTCGCGTAGTAATGTAAATATCTCTTCCCTTCAAGCGGTTTGATATCCATGTAAGTTTGTGTTTTTCTACATGTCAAAAATTATTGCATTGTGTTCTATCGTATCAAACGCGGCTTTAATGTCAATAAAAATAGCAGTTGTTTTCTTTTTTTGTACTTTCATTTCTTCTACACTGGACATCAAAGTCAATACAATATTAATTGTGCTTCTTCCACGACGGGATCCGGACATCTGAGAAGGATATATATATTTCTGTTCTCTAGATTCCATTCGATTCGTGCAAGCACCATTGTTTCGATTATCTTACCAATACAACTTGAGAGTGCAATTGGTCTATAGGAGTCAATATCAAAAAGAGATTTGCCCGGCTTGAGAATCGGCAGAAACCGAGCTAGCTTCCATTCATTCGGTACGGAGGCTGGTTTCCGTGAGATATTATAGAATTCGAGTAGGAGACATTGGGCTGTGTCGCCAAGATCAGTCAGGAAAGAGTAGCCTACTCCGTCCGGACCTGGGGATAATGTGGCATTCCATGATAAAAGCGCTATCTCCAACTCCTCTAATGTAAAGGGAGTGCGAATAAATTGACCAGCGTTTGTTATTTGACCTGCGATGCATATATAGCCGAGTTGGAGTTTGACCAAAGGCAGGTGACCTCTGCGCAGTATTCTTCTGCCACATCAGTTTCAGAAAGCTTTCGACTTAAAGCAATAGACCGGAACGCATGTAATTGCTGTGGTTTGGTGCAAAGGCTTCTCATTGTAGACCAAATACGTGTTAGAAGTTTCCTGGGGTCTAGGTCCGCGCTCTTAGATCTCCAGACCTTCTGTGAGGGTTTGTTCAAATGTCGATCAACGTGCTTCTGGACTCGACGTGACTCCCTCAGACCTTCAGAATTTTCTGTTTTTCGAGCTCTACGCTCCGCGCATCGGCGTATTGTGCGAATTCGTTCGTATTCACAATCGACAGACACCTGCGAGTTCGCCATTTTTAACAACTCCGTAGGTTCAGATATGGCGGACGCTATAATGTGTGAAAGGTAATTTCTATTGGTGACATCATGGCAAACTGTATCCATCTTCTTTCTGAATATTTTCCAGTTAGTACAAGAAAAAAAAAACACCTTGTATCACCTTTTGAGCAGTCAAACCTGTGTATTCTCCTCAGACCCGAGACTAATGCCACAACAAAAAAACTTTTATGAAGTCTTTATATTTACAGTTGGGTTCCAAGTAAACCCCCAAAATTATTTTTAATCTGCGCAGTGCCTAACTACATTCAATTGCTTGGCCCCCTGCAGGGACACTGGGCCAATCATTAGCCATGGCTAGAAGTTTTGAAAATATTTGTGTACTCGGAAAGGCCGGTAGATAACTGCTTCGACGCTGCGCTTTTCAGAAAAGAAGAAATAAATAAATTTATTTGTTTTTTGAAGCACTCAAAACAGAGCATAACCAAGTTCGGTATGTTCCTCCTACTGTATACCAATAAATTAACTCGCCAAATTAGTTTTCCGATTCCACTCACAAATGAAATTTATAGAAGCAGCTTCTGCCAGCTTCTATGCAAATGTATACGTTGCACTGAGCACAACGGTGGCGTGTCTTCTTGCTGCAGCCAGCGTTTCGGCACCTTGCTCCACTTTGAAGGTCGTCCTTTACTGGCAAATGAAGTGCGTCTTGTTTGCGAAAATATTCCGATGGTAGAGCTTTTTGCCTTTTTCTTGGCGCGTTGTTTATGTCGTCTTTGTCATCTTGAGGCGGCCTATGCCTTGCCGCAATGTTCGTGTCATCTTCATCGTCTTGAGAAGGCGGGTTCATCTTCTGCCATGGCAATGCCTCAGCCACGGAAATCTTGAAATCAAGGTAGTCAAGAATTTTTTTTTTATTCCCTCTGTCTTTTTGTCTGCTCTGTACTAAAACGAGCTGTTGACGCAATCAAGCTCAGACATGTGAAGCATTATGCGCAGTGTCCACCTCTTTGTGCGGCTTCCTTGAGCATACAGGGCGAGCATTCGGTCAGCTAAGTCCACACCACCCATATTTACATTGTACTTCTTGACGACGAATGGGCGCGGGACATCCAGAAACTTTTTCTCTTTTTTGCATCACCTTTTATACTCATCTTCAGGCTCCAGTCCAAAGGCAGCCGACAGCATCACAATTGGCTTTTTGTCAACCCATTTTGCACACGCAAGCGTGCAGTCTTGTCGGAGCAGCTCCTCCGAAGTGCCCCGTGATTTCTTCAACAGATCCTTGTCATTTGTGAAATGGGCCTCTTTTGGCATTCTTTTCTTCATCAGAGTTCCGGTGCCAAAAATGTCCTGCATGAGCTCGTCCATCAAAGGGACCGAAGAAAACCAACGGTCAATGTAAAGCGTGGAACATGCTGGCACTGTTTCAACTAGGGATGCCGCGAACTTTTTTCGAATCGAAGTTTCGATGATCGATTCAAGCGCTTCGAAAGGTTCGAAAGATTTCGATTTTTCGAATTGTCTATATCGTAAAATTCGACGGAGGTCGAATTTTCGAACTTGTTAAGCTAAGAAGTTCGACACTTTTCGAACCGTCGAACTTATTACGCTAAAAAATTCGATCTTTTTCGAAGTTTCGAATTTATTGCGCTGCAAGGTTCGATGCTTGTCGAACTTTCGACCTTGACTGACCAAAAAATTCGATGAATTTCAAACTTTCAAATTTATTTATCAAGAGAATTCGAAAAGTTTCGAACTTTCGAATTCTGAAAAGTCAGAAGTTCGACGAACTTCGAACTTTTAGGGTAAAAGTTCGACGTTCGTCGAACTTCGAAAGACCGGCGGACGGTTTCATTTGATTTCAAGTAGTGGGGTACATTCGTAATTATTTTTTTCTCGAACTTTTACACGCGGTGCTGCGTTCCTTACGAAAGACAATGTCGTTTATTTCAATGTTCTGGCATGCTTAGGTTTAAAGAAATAAATCCCCGAGGGGGCGAGGAAGGACGACGGGTTTTTGACGATTATCGTTTGTGCCAGATTTGAAGCACACTGCAGCCGGAGCTATTTATGGTAGATATGTTATACTTTTTTAAGAATGATCTATGTATAGCCTAGGTAAGTGCCGCCTTAAGATGTGATTATTGTTATTCAACGTGAGTTTCGAAGAAATGTCCAAACATGTATCTGCATGCAATTATGACCTAAACTTGATATTTATTTTCGTCTAAGTTGTTTGAGGTATCGCATTTAAAATAACACCACAGACAGTACATATCATTGCCATCTGCAAAATACAAAATAATATATTTATTGTTTTTTCACGTTTAGGAATAAATTAACTCATGGGAGAAGATTTCTAGTAGTGTTCAAGTTCAGCACGTCATTAAAAGAAAACTTTTTTTTTCTTTTCGCTTCACGTTCCTGGGACGTGTTTCTTTTAGCCTGTACACATTTTGGTAAAAGAAACTTGTTTCGAAGTTCTGAACCTCTGAATATGCAAGAATAGAACACTTCCGACGAATTCTTGATAGTTTTCTTTTTTCTCCTGCTTTTTATTCCCGCATTTATTCCTTTTTTTTTTTTTTTTTTTTTTTTGTTACTATCGGCACAGGTGTTTAGGTCGAAAAGACAGCTTTGAACTTCCGAACCACAAAGCATGTGACGGGCAGTGCCTTCTGACAACGAGTTTCTAACAATGACCATTTACGCAACCTTTTATGCAGTGAAGAGCGACATTAGCTATAGATATGCATAAATAATTTCAGATTAAAATAAGCTCGACCACGCCCTCTTTCCCCGTATTGTTTTCTTTAACAGTCCGAAATACCTGCAAATGGGAGAGGGAGGCTGAAACCCCCCGCTACCCTCTTTCCCCCCGTTCCCGCTACCCTCTTTCCCCCCGTTTTTCCTCTTCCTTGTATGGTAGAACACTCCTCGACCTCGAGTTGTGTCGGCTTTTGTGCTTTTTGCGAGGCGATTCCTCCATCCCAGAAAATAAACCTCCAGGACAATTATAAACTTCACCGGATCGGATTACTACCAGCGTGCAAGGGGTGGCGAGCTAGTTTGCCAGGTCGCTTCAAGGTTTTTCTGAGCCTCAACCTCCTGCTCGCCCCTGGCCGTTTCGAACTGGAAGAGTCTCGTAAAACAGTGTGTTCGTGCAATCACTACTGCGTGATGCAGGTTAAAGACCCCCCCCCGGGGCTGGCGGTCACAATTCTGCAATGGCAAATATTCTAGCACGTCCGGGACACTCGTTGTCTCATTTCATTGCCTGACCAACTTCGCAGAATCTAGATATGACACCCTAACTTTTCGAAACTTGATTTTGAGAAAACCAGTGATTCGTGAAAACTTTATTTGAAACTGAAACTGTGGAGAAACTTGAAAATCGGACTTCGAACTTTGAAAACTTGGATTAGAAAAAAATTCAAAATCCTCAAAGTTTTTTTTTTTTTTTTTTGAATTTAGCGTTAAAAGAGAATCGAGATCTTCGAACTTTCGAACTTTATGCAAAAAGAAATTCGAAAACTTCGAATTGTTCGAACTTCATGTCTATAAAAATTCGAAGCGTTCGAAGTTTTCGCATTTTTTTTTCCAAAGAATTTCGAAATCTTCAATTTTATCGAACCTGAAGTAAAAAAAATATTCGAAATATTCGAATTCGAAACTTTAGAAACTGTGAAAGCTTCGAAATTTTCGAATTCGAAACTCCGCTGTGGACAAAAGTTGCGAATTTTTCGAAATCGAACCTCGATTGGTACGAAAATATCGAAATGTTTCGAAATCGAACCTCAGTTCGCTTCGCAAATATCGAAACCTTTCGAAATCGAACCTAGGGTGGTTCGCGACATCCCTTGTTTCAACTAGCTTCACGACTAAGTTGCTTGATACGCCAAGGCCAACGTCTGGAAACGTCTCTTTGCCTTTGTAGATAACAAAGTCATAAATCAACCCGTCCTTTCCTGCGAGAACGAAGTTTTTCAGGCCCTCAGGATTCGGTTTGTTAGGAATGTAGTTCTTCATAGGGCAGCGCCTTGAAAATGGGATAATTTGCTCATCCACACAAAAGCAGTTTGGGCTTTCCAAGCCAAGCAGCCTTTTCGCACCATCTCTACGAAAGGCACAACCTTCCAAAGTCTCTCCCCTTACTTATCGTCATCACTGACGTCATCGTCAAATTGGCAGCACAGGTTAGATCGCAGTAAGAAAAACCGATATCGTGGCATGGTGTCAGCTATCGAACTAACAGCCAAGCTCTTCTTCCAACAAAAATCGTGTTCTGGGATGACCATTGACTCCTATTAGCATTGAACATCCCAAAAACTGTTTCACTTCCTGGCCACGGACTTTAGCTATGGCTCCACGCACCCTCAGAATTCTCTGGACTGTTTTTTCAGCCATGTTTTCGAACATGTTGTCATCTACATACCGCTTGTAGTAGTCGACAGGCGAGAACTCCGATCTTTTTTCCGAGAATAGCTACCCAGTTTTGAGAACAGGCACGTCGTTTGCTGGTGCAGAATCTGCCGCCTTCCACAAAACGAATCTATGCGAAATGTCTGCGCCGCTGGAGTTTTTGTCGTCAATGTCACTTGATGAACCAGCATACTCCCCAGTGTCGGAATCGTACGCACCATCCAGATTGTTCACGTCTTCTTCATTGTCTGAGTCCGAAATATCGAAGGTTCGCAAATTGATTGCAAACTTCGTCGGCCTTCTTAGTGGATAACCCTGAAATTACAAAGCAAAGTTTATTTTAGACTTTGGTTTGCACCCGTTGAATTTCGAGAAAAAAAAAAAAAAGCTCTACAAGGGACACCGACTTCAAAATATTCAAACACATTGACACAGTGTCCCTGTGAGAGGACACTACACTTAATAAGCTGAAAATGTCTCCATAAATACAACATTTTTCTAAAAATGGCGTCCACGTGTTCTCTGAACATTAAACCTTTATGCCGCGTCGCAATGGACTTCTTCCAAAACCGACGCGCCCCATCGCGGCGAAATACCACGCAGTGCACTCTGGGAACTAGTTGGCCACTCAGTTTCGGTTTCGACTGAGCAGCTTCATCTCATGCTATCACGCCGCGACCGAACGCGCTGCTTCCGTTTTCGATTATCTGACTTTTCACGAACGTACAATACACTCATTATCGAGCGATACAAAACGAAGACCGGGGCACTTTCCTTGGTTCCCGAAACACCAGATATTGTGCGTGCGTATGCGAACGTAGTAAGTCGTGGCTTAGTCACCTCACCCGACGAATGCATCTTTGAGCTCAATGTCAGTAATCCCGTCTAGTACCAGTCAACTACAACTGAAATTTGTTCGTCTGGAGCCTTACACGCAATTTGTTTGCCAAACGTCCGCTTCTTGTTACTTCATTGAACGAAAAGCAAGCCTCATCCTCACGGGGTATCAAAGTTGAGGACAGCGTTTACGCATGAACTTTTAAGGAAACGCAATAAATTCGACCTCACTACTGCACAAAAGTTACTATGATGTCTTCCTCGTGTCATCATATATCTCCCACTCAAACTTTATGCTGATAGAAGATTAACTTTCCGCAAACGCTGAAATCGGCTAGCTACGACGGAGGCCCTAACAAGCGTCCCCTACTCCTCGCTAAGCCTTTTTGGACGAGCTTTTACTGACGCCCGAGATCTGTGCCGGGAACGGTGTGTCTGAAATTATCTCGGCATACTCAGGCAGCAAGAAAGTAAACACATAACAAATATAATGGCCATTAGCAACCGTCAAATACGCTTTGAATTCGTTCGAGCACTTGTCTGAAGAATGTCGCACCGTGCGCCCGACGGGCATGAACCCCAATGCGGTGCGCTTAGGGGTTCATGCCCGTCTGACGCACTTCCGGCGAACGGTGCGACATTCTTCACAGAAGTGCTCGACTTTTGCATTCTTAAAACGGTCTGTATGCGCAAATTCGCCTATATGATTGCAGGATAACTCTATGCGCATACGCGATGTTGAATATTAGTGAATTAAATGCAAGCGGGTGGGGACTTCACTTCGTGCAGTGCTGCGGGTCAGTGCAAGTTAGAGATAAGAAGTGTGTTAAAATTGAGCTTTTCAATGGCACCTCCGAGTTTTACCTCGCATACTCAGGCACATTAAGAAAAACAGTAATTGCAAAAAGTTATATTTCGTCTATGGACGCACGAAGCAAACAAACTTCCTGATCAACAACACGAATGTAAAGGCGCGAGCACGATGTATGCATACTTATTGTTTGCTACAGCTTGTTGATTCGTTCACAAGCAAGATCCCCGAGCACCCGAGCTTCGCAGCGTCGAGACTCCCAGCACTGGCTCGTCCACATACCTCGATTGGAACGCTAACAGGATGGCTCAAGTACAAAAATACAACAAGCATGTGTTAAGACAAGCTATACATCTCGGGCTTGTGCTAAAGCTTCGAGGTCTGACCATTTAGGTTAGTTTAGAGACCACAAATGACGCTCTCGGGACCAGAAAACAATCTGTTGTCGACGTGTCGATCGAAACCGAAACCATGACACCCTCCTCCCTGGCCAACTAGTTCCCAGAGTGCAACAGGCGCCGTGTTGCATGCAGGGCTTTATGGAAGTAGTCTATTGGTTTGAATGACAACTGTTATGGACAACAAAAAAGCGACTTACCACGCCGTCGCGCGTGAAACATGGACGTGGTGGCCACCATGTTTTCTCAACAAAGGAACGAACAATTTTGCTGAGCTCTTCATAGATGGCGCCACAAACATTGGCCTCCCAGAGGAACATTGGGTCTCTACGCTGCAAGAGCCATGTTTTTTTTCACGGCCTGTGAACCAATGTCCCTGGGGGGGGGGGGGGGGGGGGGGGGCGGGGCAGGAGGTTTGAGGAGGGTATTGTTACATAGGTGCGGGGACATGGTCTGCTGCGGAAAGTAACTCAGACTGTAAGGAAGTAAATACATCATCGCATTCTGCATTACAGATCTAAATACACAAAGGAAGAAAAAAATTGCGGACGCAATAAAAAGTGAAATTTCCGAGGTCAGCCATACTTGTGTAGCTCCTCATGGTCAAGACCAGGGTGTAAGATAGACAGGTGGGGAAACGAGAGCCAAATGAGCGACCGGATTGTGTCCCCCTCGGGTTTCTCTTTTTTTTTGTGGCGCCATCTATGTGGAGCACCGCAAACTCTCACTCCGGGTGGGTGACCGGTGGCGACCGGCTAAACTGACGGAGATGATTTCTCGTGCATTTTCAATGAAGGAATGTCGTGCTCTCGGTTTATTTTGCGCACTCTCCCATAAAATTCCATGCAAATTCGATTCCAATTTTTTTCCTCTCGCCGCAGCGCCATCTGTTGCAAATCGGGGGTACCCGCAAGCAGACGAGTACACAATCCGGTCACGGCGCTGCGGTAGGCTTCTATGGCTTCTATGGGCCGTTTCCCCACCTGCCTATCTTACACCCTGGTCAAGACTCAGCAGTCCCACGGCTCAAACGTCATACAGAATACACAATGTCGGCTGTAGACATGATCACAGAATTAACTGTGGACAAGCCTCGGGCATGCTTACTACATACATGTCTGCTTCGAACATGTCTGCAGACTTTTTGTTTTGGCTGTCATAAAAGGACACACATGACACAGTGTCTACACACTGGCTTTTTTTTATAACATTTTGGCAGCGTGACTGTGGCTCTAGCTTGCGCTTATTACTTGAACCGCGTTTCCCAAAGTTAATCATTTACGAGAGATAAAACCACGTACATTTAAGCAGTCTGACGTCCACTCATTTTCCCGAACTAGACAACAAAAGCCGTTCTGCGAAACAAATAAAATATAAATAAAAGTTTACTTCGACCGAATGTCGAGGACGGTCAATTATTTTTAATACGCAAAACTGTTTTTGTTTGTTTTTTGCTTTTAATCAACGTTGGCTTGTTGAGTTTGCAAGTGATTATGTTACAGCAATAACGGGAAATTTTCTTCTCAGCCCTAAATAGACACTAATCTCCACGGCAATTTTCCGGATTGCGTTTCCCCGCTTCGCGGATGCGGCCTCCGGAAGTTCTCGATCGGCCATTTTTCTCCATTAGGCAGTCAGCGGGGTGAAGCGTTGTGGCCCCAATTTCGGCTACGCGCCAAAGGGCACGCTTTGTGCTTGATTACCCTCGCTTGTCGAAAGACTTTTTTGAAATTCGGTGGAACCGCCAACCGCTGCCTCGAAGTGCCCGGGGGAAATTTTTGAAAGCGCAGTTCAGTGGAAAAGCAGCGAAGCTCGCTCCAGAAAACACATCCGATGCGATCGAAGACCTCGTTGGGCGCGTTGTAAGGAGGGGATAAAGTATTCGTTGCCCTCCAACGCTTGAATTCCGATCAGGATTCGATGACGTGGATGGGGTTACCCCTCGGAAAACGTTCGCCAGTGTAACGCTCGTGACGGGGTGCCATGTTGTGAGCTATGATTTTTTTTTTATCTTTAACTGCATTTGTGAGTTATACCCACGGGCAGCGGAAGTGTTATTGCATTTCTAAGAAACAAGTTCGACCGTTAAAAGATTAGATGTGTTATAAAAGGTGGGCCCCGCATACTCTGTTTAAAGCAGAGATTCCGCCAACTTTTTTCGAACTTGGGGTTGAAAGACCCAGCCGAAGGGATCGAAAGCTATAAAAAGTTTCGAATGTCGGAGCTTATTACGTTAAAAATGTGACAATTATCGACATTTCAAACTTCGTGCGATTAGAAATTTTATTATTTTCAAACATTTGATTTGGAATGCTAAGAAATTCGACGATTTCTGACCTTTGAAGTTTACGAAGTTTAAAATTTCGAATTATCAACACACGTTCGGCAAAGTTCGAGCCAACTTTACCCCTAAGATTTAAAGTAACAACTATAAAATCTACAAGCATATCAATTCGTGGGATAAACAAAAAATTGCAAAAATAATGGTGACATAATCAGCCGTACAAGGGTTGTTAAAAAAGTATCGAACATTATTGGTTGAAAAAAGAATAAAGCCGTTTACAACTGAATAAGGGTGGCGATGTGGGTTAGTTGGTTCATACTGACGAAAAGGCAAACAGCGCGCAGAAAACGGGGACTAGAGGAAGTGCAGACAGGACAAGCGCCGTTTACAACTCCCTGTAACGCCGAATTATAGCGCAGCTCTTGAGGAGGAGGAGGGAAAAGTACTGAGGGGAGGGTATACCCCTTCTCCCTCCTCCTCACCTCCTCATCCTGCCTGCTACTCCTCCCTCCGAGCGGCGTCGTCGTCGCCGTCACCGTCGGCGCAACCGTAAGGTCACGTGACTCTCATGACGTCGCGTGACCCTCATGACCTCATGTCGGTCACGTGACCTCACGGGAATCACGTGACGTTACGGGGGTCACGTGACTCCCCCAGGACCTTTCAGGGAGGTCATGAGGACGTTTGCCGAAACGTCGCCCCGGTTACGCCGACGGCGACGCCACTCAAGCCGGAAACGGGCGCCTAAGAGCTGCGCTTTAAAAAAATGCATTTATTTACTTGGATGCCTGACTCTTGAAACCGTAATACCCTTTGAACTACTCCACTCTCCTTGGGCTCACAAACACTTCTCCCGGCGGTCCTGCTATTGCGGGAAGCATTTCTTTCGAATGCGGTTTTTGCAGTGGACTGGGCAGTCGTATTCCGCATAATGTTTTCTCATGACTCAAATCAAATTCCTTTCAGTAGCATTTTGAGCTTGGGGAAGAGTCAGAAATGACAAGGAGACATTCTGGGAGAGTAGGAAGCCTGACGAACCACAGAAGTGCTGTGCCAAGAAACTCTGAACCAGATGCGAGGAATGAGCATTGTCATGATGCAGCTGCCAGGCTACCACTTCCCAGAGATCCGATCTATTGCGCCGTATCTTAAGGAATTTTGAAGTCTTCAAATTCGTCAAGCTTTATTTGTAAAGAACTTCAATATATTCGAAGCCGAACTTTCAGAAAGCTTGACTTTTTCGAACTTTTCAAATTCGAACTTAAACATGTTTGAAAATTTTCATACTTTTCGAACTCGAACCTCGAAAGACTCGCAGCATCTCTAGCTTAAAGCGACAGTTTAGAAAAGCCCGTAGAGGTTAGAATTCGTGCAGGTGCTTCAAGTGCACGCAAGATGACCATCACTGACCTACTCCTGCCTCCCGAGATGTGAAGCAAATGAAGCGGACGCAGCTAACAAGCATTAGACACTATGAATGACATTGTTGCACGTAAAAATAAAGTAGCCTGTCCTGTTGACAGTATCATGAAATGTATAGCGAATGAGATCAAAGGAAAGAAGAGGTGCAGGTCGGCTACCTTAGCGTCCATACGCAGGGCTGTCTACACGCGTCTATATATCTGGCTGTCGCTCTCGCGTTGCACAATCGAGGCACACTCTGATCGCAGAAACAAACTTCACGGAACTGTTACTTTCAAATTTTGAGTTTTCTGATAGCCGATAGGAGGAGGGTTGTTTGCAAAATAAAGGCACTACTGTTCTACGGTCGAAGACCCAATGTCGGAGGTACAATCGTATTGCAACGCCCGTTCCGGGGCATGCTGCGATCATCGCCTGAGTATTAAACTTGGCATCGCGCTCGGGAACCCTTTTCGAGAAATTACGATCGCATCCACGGCGTGGATTTTTGATCAGTATCCAAGCATTCGCGAGTACAGAACACTTCATCCGCTTCCAACTTATCCAGTAAGCTCCTTCATCACACTGTTCCTTTAGAGCGTACTGAGTTGTTTCCTGCGGTGCTGCGCTTTTGTAAAATTTTCTCGGTATACTCAAAAGCAGCACCGAACCTTTCCAGAGTGTAAAAAAAAAAATAATCAGCATACACAACGGCGCGGTCGAGCCACAAAACGTGCCCTTTAGCTCACAGCCAGCAACGCATTATCCGGCAGAGGACGCGATGTGATGAGAGGGGCCAATAGAGAATTTCCGGTAACCGCATTTGCGGGACCAAGCCGGGAAATACCATCGCAAAGAAATCGTCGTAGCAATCTGAAAAAAAAAAAAAAAAAAAAAAAAAAAAAAAAAGACGTAAAGGTTTAGTACACTTCGTTTCACACCCCGAACGCAGCTGACGCTACCATCTGGTGGAGCCAATCAAGCGGAACGAAAAGCGGGCCGTCAGGCTGCTCGTCAACTTTGGGCCTTGGCAATTTCCGAATAAACCGATCAAGGCCAGAACAAAAACAAACGCGCAGGATCACGGCGCTGCGCGTGACTCGTGTTTGGGGCCTCGAAAATGATCTAATGCGAGCTGTCAACGGAATAAAGACGTCACCCACTGGCACGTGCATATTGCGTAGCAACGAGAAACACTGCAGTGCGGTTCGCCGTTTCGGGTAAACAAACTCTTTGACAAACCCTAGAAATCGCAACGGTCACAAACTGCAACGCTGTCTCTCGATTCATTCTATGTGGTCTTGAGTGATTCGGAACCGGGTTCAGTCGCGGCCGAAAGTGGTGTTTTTGGCTGAGACGGCTTTGACAAGAGCCATCTTCCGCCGCCGAGACACAGTTCGAGATTATTAGGATGTCGTAATTTTTGTGGAGGTCAACATAACGCTCAAAATGTATTTATTTATTTAATATACCTCAAAGCTCCATACGGGCATTGTATTAAAGGGGAGTATGAGGGAGTTTTTCGACAAAAATATTGAAACTATAAATTTCGTACATATTTGCTTAAAGACTAAAAAAAAAAAAGAGCAAATATATCCAATAAAAAAAAAAGAAGTACGCTCGTACACAAACAAAAATAATGCAATATACCGACTCAAAAGAAGTACACTCGTACACAAACAGGAGACATCGTGCCACCCAGGCTACAGGAAAAGAAATCAAACTATCTTCGCACATGAAAAACAAAAAGGACACAATCCTTATTACTCATTCCTGGGAAAAGTGGAACAAACGTTTACATGGAGATTTGAATTTTTATCTGTTAATCTACAACGTCTCATATAAATGATGTTTGACTTTTTACTCAAAACTTGTTGACTGGTTGTTGACTCTGATTTTTTTTCTTTTGAGTTTGACTTCCTGTTGACATGATCAACAGAAAGTTTGTTGATTTTGTGTCAAAGCGTTTTTGATGATTTTCTTCAGCCCGAGTCAGAAGAAAAGCTGTTGACCTTCTATTAACTCTACGTTGATCTCTTTCTGCTGACTTCCTGTTGACAGTGTCATCAGCAAGAATGCAGACGCTCTGTTTACTTTGTGTTGAAAATGTTCAGTTGGCTCTTTGTAGCCAGTGTCAATAGAGAAGATACAGACTTTCTGTTGACTTGTTATTGAACATAGTAAATCTTGACTCGATGTCAAAAGTCAGAAAGGTTTCTCAATAGCCTCTGACATGGTGAGAACCGTAGGGAGCAGCTTCAGTTGTCCCGCCTCCATCTCTAGTCTTCTAGCCTTGACAGCACTTCGGCGTCTCGCGTACCTCGAGTGCTTGTGCGCGCAGTCAAAGCACGGCGGAAGGCATGGGCGTGCGCTGGAGGTCAGGCCTTCGAAAGACACGCCCTGATGTTCTTTCTTTGTGAGTGACTATTGTGACTTATGGACTCTACTAAACTAGTCAACTAATAAAGAAAGAAAAAAAAATAACAATGTTAATGTGGAGCAACTGCCTTGACTCGCTTCGCCTTGAGTGGTACTATGCAGAGAAGTCAAAACATTTCTCTTAGGAGCCGTTTTTGTGGATGTTGTTTTAGCGACTGCGCCGAATAATTATTAGTTGTACCAATGCTTTTTAGCGAGAAATAAAGTCCACGAACCTCGAGACACCGTTTTCTTTTTGTCTCTTTGAGAAACTCCCGAGACTCCCGAGAAGGAGATCGGATACTTCGAACCTTAATAAGTGTGGAGCTGGTCACCGGCCAAATGATCACCTTCAGAATGTAGGCTACATGAGGCTCTGGAGCAGTCAACGGGACTGTGATTCAGGTGTTGAGTGCTTCAGTGTGTTTGTGTTTGTTTCTAATGTGTATGTGTGGAATGTATTTAGTGCGTTCATATACCATTTTCTAACAAAATCCATGATGAACGAATTTTAAAAATCGCGTGTTTTTCTGGTTTTTTACGTTATTTTGCGGCAGCAAATTTGGAGCAGAGTGGAAAGCTTTGAGAACTATGTTGAATGAATGGCTAAGGTGTAAAGCATTTTTTAAGCGGCTGTAGTTTTTTTATTGAAAAGCTGTAGCTTTTCATTTAGAAAGCTACAGAAAAAGCATCTTGGAGGCGACAGAACGCCTGTTGACTTTTTTATTGAAAGTGGGCTAATATCCATAGGAAAGTCAAATGAAAAGCTAAAGAAGGTCATATGAAAAGCTGTTGACAATTTATATCCTCTGATGATTTTTTTCAACAGCCTTTCAACAAAAAAGCACCACGGTTTTTTGTAAGGGGTGGTGGGGCAATGAGTTCCAATCGCACAAATGTACAGTATAAAAAAAAACATCTAACGTGCAGAGCACGCCAGATGTAAGCAGACCGAAACGCAACCTCAGAAAGTGAAGATAATTCTTTGTCGAACCAACTGTGAACGGGGATATATATATAGTTTAGTTTCCGCCAAGAATCGTGCAGGGATTCGTGTCTAATAATTGGGGTTGTGCGGATATTTAGACAGTGTGTAGTTGGTCAGCCATTTCGAAGTTGCGACGAGTCACTCGCTGTGCATGAGAAATTTAGCCCATGCAGTACAACCGCTAGCCTTAGCGCACGCCGATACGAGAGCTCATCCAGATCGAAACGGGCAGGGGTGGGGATTGAGCCCGGGATCCCTGGGTTCTGCAGCGCGAGCTTTCGCTCCACGTGCTCCGAGCTGGTTTGCGCTAGGCCACTCGGCCACCGATCCCCCTGAGTTGGTATCTATAGACAATTGCAAGCATGGCGCCACAAGTGGTGCCCCATGCGTGCAAGTGCGTGCAACGCGCGGGTGAACGTAGCTTTCACAAGCTCGTAATCGCACGGGCGTGCCTGCTCGAGCAGAGACATGGCGGCGGCCAGTCGCCCAGCTTGCAATCGTCTATAGACTGAGAACGATATACCATTTTAGGACAGCCCTAATTAAAAAAATTCTGGAATGTGTATACGTGAGAACAAGTTCAAGCGAGTGCGGGCGCCCTTTCGATCAAGGAAGCTAGATTCTGCTGGCTCACAAGAGCTGTACGACTGGGCTCCCCGAAAGACCCTTTTATGCCCATTATGGCTTTTTTTTTTTTTTTGCCCCCAAGTTCATTCTAAGACGCTTCTTCCCTCTCCCTCTTGACGCGCGTATTGTTTCGTTCTGAGAGTCCTCGGACCCCGCTTTCCGCCAGGTGGCGCCAGTTATTCTTAAAGTGGTTGTTCCCCGCCTTTGCACGTTTCGACCTGGATGAGCGTTCTGTCGGCGCGCGGTAGTGTAATCCCTACTAAATTTGCTACTGCGTGAGGCCCGTTAAATACCGCAGGCTAGTAGTCGAACTGTACTGCCTAAATTTCTCTCTAGCTTCTCACTGTTCGAACAAACAGAGAACACAATTACTTCCGTGCATGTAGAGAGTTCGCGCATCCGCAGCGCCCTCTGGCGAAAGTTTCACTGCCCTTCATATTCAGGCGAATTTTAGGAACGGTCACTCACTCGTGCGTTTGCTTATACCTGCACATTAAGCCTGATTCACATTGCGTGATTTTACTTGCGATTTCGCAGTCCCGACGTCGCTCGTGCGGCAAAAAATGCCTGGTTGAAGCTGCGGTGCCCGACGTCGCAGCTGCAGATTCCCAAGCAAAATCGCACCATGGGAATCCAGCTTTATTCGTCTACACCCCTTTTTAGAATAACTTGGCAAAAGAAAAAAACACTTTACATCATTTTGAACGATTACAAATTCACAGCGCGCGCATGCTAGTGGCTTATGACAATGAGCAAAGCTTTCACCCTTGCGACCTCTTAGAACTGGGTGCCTTGAAACCTCCTACAACGAGAGGACACACTGGCGCCATCTATTGGGTAGCAGTGTAAACTTGGCGGTCCGGCATGTTTTCTATTTCTCTCGCGCATTATCCTTTCTTTCTTGGCTCAAAAATCTTTTGTCAAAGTTATAAACGAGCCTTTTTTATAGGTATTAAGCACATTACCTCGGAAATCCCGCAAAACTTTCGCTCTTGTGAAATGCAGTTGCAGGGTCACCGCATAGATGGCGACAGAATGCCAGTGTGTTCCCTCGTTCTAAGAAAGTTTAAGAGGTTTCAACAGATCTCGTCTCTCTCGGTCCTACTCGGTTGCAAGGGTGTGAACAGGCCTTTACGCACGAACTCCGAAAATGGAACCGGCAAGAAGCCCTTTTCTTGCTTCCGCAAGCAGTACCCCGACACCACCACCACGGCCCGCGCGCCTTTCGTCTTTCGACGCGGCACAGTTTTGAGGGCGGCTGCTATGGTAAGTGTAGTGTATTCTATGAAATACATGTGCTTTGAACCACATAGTCTATGGATGGCGCTTCACCGTACTTATAAAACACACAGTTTTGAAAAGAAAAACTAAATGGCGCTTTAAACGATGGGGGGCGGAAGGCGGACTGAATGGGGTAAGAGAGTTCGAGGGAGTGCCTCAACTGAGCTGATTTAGTAACGTTGGCATGGCTTACGCTGACGTCATATCAGCGGCCATAATGGTGGCCTTGCTGCTCTGCGCGTACCTTCTGCATCATACTTTTCGCACCATCGAACTGCTTTTTCTCAACCCGTGCAAGTATGAACGACACCAGCAGGATGGTAGAAGGGGAAGAAGCCGGGAGACAAGGTGCGTTTGATTAGTCCCTGCTCGATTCCGTGGGCTACGATCGCATTTGTGTAAACGCAGCGTATGGCTCTTGCGGGCCACTTTGAGAAATGGAACGAAACACGCTACAGCTCTCCGCAGAGGGGGTGCACATCAACAGCACGTCACCTGCTTCGGTCCGACGCTTTGATTGGGTCGCTATCCCACAACCTTCATCCTTTACCAAGTTACGCTGAAACGGAGCAGAGTCGAGGGACGAAGGAGAGACCAGCCTTCTTCCGAGTGGGCATGTCAAAAGATGGCGTGGTCGAAATACGCGTTTGTTTTTTCTTTGAGCTACGTCCGGGGCTTGAAGTTCGCTGCTCCAGCAGCTCCGTCCAGTTTCGACGATAACAGGCACAAATAACACTCGCGGCAATCCAGCTCACGAGCTCGTTTGCACAGAACGCTGTTTTTTTTCAGCCATATCTCAGAAGGACACGCGTGGTTTTGCATTTGTCTGTGGATTAGGCCACCACGACCGAAGATAAACGAAGGAACAGACGACCGAAAAAGTCTTCGGCGTTCGGGGCTGCCAAGATAAGGGCTTCTCTTAGTTGTACAAACCACGCAAAGAAACGCCTTCTCGAGGCGGGCGTGCCGTTTGATAGGTGTTGTAAACATTATATATAACAATATGTATAAAATAACACCAACAACGATATCCGTTTCATGTTCCACCTTCATTATCGAACAAATACCCGCTGCAAGTACCATATCTGTTCCACAATTCACACCACGTACCTAAAAACCGCGCTCATAGTACCTCATACAAAATACACGGTGCGTCCAGAAGTACCAGCGAATCATTGCTCAAGCATGTCCGAAGCATGCTGCCTTCATGCACATGTATTTTTCGGACACCTTTGCAGACAGTTTTTGTACGACCAATAGGACCGCAATGGGAGAAACACGCCTCCAACTGTAGAGAGTTTTAGAGAACCGTTTTGGGCACCTCGGATACGGTACGATGAACCCTCCTTTGCACACTGGGCATCTGCGAGTTTTCTGCATGTGCGCGGTGCGTATACCGGAGGGCCCATTGTACCCTATCGGATGTGCGAAAAACGGTTCTCTAAAACTCTCTGCTGTCTGCGGACTGTTTCTTCTATGATGTACTATATCAGTGTGAGCGCGGTTTTACACGTCCAGAATGTCACGTCAGTATTGTGTTAAGGCAGCTTAAACAAATAAAAAAAAATGGCTAGGATTTTCTAAACGTTAATTAAAGCTACAGAAAACAAATAAAATACCAACTTACGCACCGCAATGATTGCCACCGACATGATCAGTCCTTACGTATATAAGGAGGCTAAATATTAGGGTCCTTTAGCAAACCGTTGCCGTCCTCCGCGTACCGCACTACCGGAGCCTTTGAAGCATGCTTTTAATTGTGCACCCGGGTAGTACCGTGACCGCGGAGCACGCGCTTAAAAGCATGCTTCAAAGGCTCCGGTAGTGCGGTACGCCGAACACGGCAACGGTTTGCTAATAGTCCCTATTAAGCGAGTTGGCATTTAGATATACGTTATTTTCCGCGTGCTATAGATCTGCAATATTGCGTCGTATTCGAAAAAAATTATACTCTAATAAGGTCAAGAAAATAGCGATGGGGTAGTGGCGCAGCTAATCATCGCTCATTAGGCCTAAAGTGATTTTAGCTAGAAGCAGTATCGTAGGCGTTACCGAAAAAAGTAACGAAATACCTTACTCGTTACCTGCAAATAAAAAGAACACGTTACCGACCTACGTTACCTCAGAAAAAGAAAAACGTGTTACCGTTGCCGCTACCATCAAAAATTAACGCACGCTACTTTTGCGTTACTTTATTAAACTATGAATTAACACGTTTTACTTTTTTGACGTTACAAGTATATATATGCATGAGCGCCATATTTAAAGAAACATAATATTCATCCAGAAACGGAACCTAATTACCTTATCTTTTTTATAGTTCCACATAAATACTCACGAGAAAAAAGCAAACCAAAAACGTAAAAACGCCCGAACTTTTATATGGCTTGGCGCCTAGAAACGCGAAAAAAAATTGAAGTGTGGTTTGTTCACTTCTTTGTAACAGTATGTAGCGAGTAACGTAACCGGTGACACCGTTACCTGTATCGCGCGACCGTCAACAGTGGCTGGAAGCAAGGCCTTGCACCACCAAGAAGACAATTTTGGTGTCCTTCCTACTCCACAAGATGTGACGAATGTTAAATTTATATTGTGATGACTCCATGGTATAAGTCTAGGAGCGGACTAACACACTTCAGTGCTCGAACACGCCATAACATTGACATCGTTAAAAGTAGCTTCCAAAGGAAAGTGATTGCAATGCGAACACTTTTTTGAAAGAAATTTATGACTGTAATGAATTAATTTTTTGTGTGCTAGTTCTTCCAAATGTATCTAGCTACATGTAAACCAAGGTAATTATAACTGTAATTAAATTCCATTTCTACTAATGTAATTTACCGAAGTGTAGGCCGCCCACGCCGGTAATGTCGACAATTACCATGACACTTTCTTTTCTCACCGAAAGCTGTAGAGCCGATTTTCAGTTTGCGATATGCCGATTCGTAAGAATAATGCTATGGATGCACGGCAACGTGCAAGGGTTGGTGGCGGTGGCAGGACACCCCACATGGAGCTCCGTTTGTTTACTTTTTGAAACCCTAGTTCTTCTAACCCAGACTTCAACCGTGCTCTTGCTGACCGCAGATGTTCCATACCCAGCGCAGACGCGGTTCTTAATTGTTTCCACATTTTCTTTTTTCTCCACCAAGAATTCATTTACAGCGTGCTATTTGTAACGGACGTCACGACACAGACGCCATGTTTAGGGATTATTACTATACAAGGACGTCTTTTATGTGACGAAAGTGAAATTACGCACATTTATGCAGAATATATCAATGTTGTAACATGTATACATTTTCATAATAGTATCTTTGTTTTGAGATAAGAAAGAAAAGAAAAAAAAAAAGAATACGAGGGGCCACGCCTTTCTAAATTACCCTCCTATTTGCGGTTTGCGTGGAATAAAATACTCCCGTTTCTCAAAATAGCCTATTTGATCTGTCGTTCCTGTGGCACGTTGTAATCTTGGAACTAAAACCGTTTTTTTTTTTATTTCTTCCTAAAGACAAGATGAAAGGACGACGAAGGACCTGATGGCAGCCTTGCACATTTACTAACCAGCCACTGTATCAACTTGGAAAATACGATTTAACGCCAACTTTATTACGAAGGTGTGCAGGCCCGCTTGGCTTGCAGATCATAATTAATTTGCAAATCAATTATGGAAATCGCGAAATGTGCGATCTTATCAAATGGCACCGCCTGCCTTTTGAAAATTCCGCAAGGTCCGCGTCCGATAACTTGCTCGAATAGTCCTTCAGCTATAGTCTTTTACTAGTTTAGTTTAGTATTCATTATAATTAACTAACTCAAGTTCCGCCAAACTAACTAAGCAGCACTTTGTATTTTCTAACCGAAGGAAATGAAACAAGGCCCATATTTGCGCAACGGAAACGATATCGCGCTTTCTCGTTTTTGTGAGTTCGTGCTGTTCTACTCACACCTTCTCATTTAAGACGTAGATCAATGATCAAGGACACCTATGCACAAGCACATCTGAAAAGTGTATCCGCGTTGTTTTGTTAAGGCAATGTTAGCTGTAGACACCGTAACTTCTCTAGGATATGTTTTTCTACATCGTAACATGGCGGTTACGTCATCAAGTTAAGAAATGAAAACCTTTGAGGAATGCAGTGCACCACTGGCCACCATAGTTTCAACTCTCGTGCTATTTATAAACGGAACGGCTCCTTTTATTTCGCAAAACGACCTCTCGAGGACCACTCGCACAGTAACGTTTCCTTGCGTTGCGAGATGTCACGGGAACTTACGTCTGCTTATTTCGAGTTACAAGCGCGACTCACATCGCCATCAGTGCTTGGTATCTTGGTACGACCCGGGGACTAGAGACCGTGGACGCTCCTGTGTGAACGCGAAAGTGAGGGTGGACGCTCCTGTGTGAACGCGTCTCATGCTTGCGCAACGCTCATACGCGCTTCAAGATTTCATGAAAAGTATGTCAGATGTGAACTAAACGTAATTGCGATGTGTCTGTGATAAGTAAGCGGGAAGTATGGTCAGCCCCAATGAGCATTTGGCGTCCCTGCTGTAGATGAGAAATTTAGTTAGGGCAGACCTACTCCCCCGGTGCATTTAATGTGCACCACGCAGTAGTGATACCCGAACGCACGCCGGTACGATGCTCATCCAGACCGAAAAAGGCAGGGGTGGGAACGGAACCCAGGATTCCCGGGTTCTGTAGCGCGAGCTTTCGCTACACGTGCTCCCAGCTTGGGAACTGTAACGCACTATACCATCGATCCCCTTCCCCAACACACATGCCAGTTCCGAAATTTCATGAATGCGTATAATCTGTTCAGCGAGCACAAAATTAGAATCACTTTGAGACCCAAGAAAGCAACAAGTGAACAATCAGCTCGCGCCCACGTTATTGATTTCAATACCGAAGCTAGGACAGAATGTTCCCGACGTGTATACAGCTTGAACTAAAGACAGAGTGCGGGCGAGCTAGGTCGGAGTTTCGTGTTTGTCCCTTTCTTCGGCCCCTTGATCCAGGGTTCCAATTTTGTACGGCCGTTTTGGATCTCTTGTCAGCCGGCGCTTATAAACCCGGTCGAGCAGGTAGTAATACACGCCGGGAATCAGAGCGTTGCCCAGATTCCGAGACAGCTGGGGAGGCCGACGATCTCCGAGAGTGCAGACAACTCTCAAGGTCGAAACGAGGGAGTTGTGCCGCTGTAGTATAGTCAGTGATAGACCACTTTCAAAAGTCATGTGCCGATCGTTAGAGTGTCGGAACCACCGCACAATGGCGGAGCAACCCGCACCGCTGAACGTGCAAGAAGAAAGACAAGCGCATAATCAAAAACTCTAGGGTCACGGTGCATGTCTGCGCCTGCGCTTGTTTGGTTCAGCCGATGATAACGTACGCGCTGGCATACAACGAGCGCCGTGACGTTGCGCTTTTGGCGCTGCGAGTTTGCATTCATTATCTCGTTGCGTAGTTGTGCTGTGGCATTTGTGTTCGCCATTGTGCACGGATTCCACAGATTCCATGAGAGGGCAAACTTTCGAAATCGGGCTGGAGTGTGCCTAATTGCAGTGATTCCAACATCGGGGTCACGTGATTGATATAGCAGTACGAGCTGCGAGAAGACAACCTTGTACAGTTTACAAAATAAAAAGTAATCGATCACAATTACTATTACTATTAATTAGAAAGTATACAGTTAAAATAATCGATTAATTGTTCATTACTTTCAAAAGTAACGGTTACTCTTCCGATTACATCAAATATTTAAAACTGCAGATTTTTCTGCCGGTTTTAAAGCGGGCCTTTCCTACAGTTCATTATTGGATAAGAATTACCAGATTACAAACTACTAACTACTCGTATTTTCAATCTGCCACTTTTGGTAGATCATCTCCCTGGCGGGGGCTCGCTTCGTTGTTTCATTGGTGGAAAACTTGTAGGAATAAACGGCGCCAATAGGAGCGGGAGTGGAAGAGCCTCTTTGAACGAACGGGGGGCGAAAGATAAGCTACAATAAGAACAAAGGGGTCGCTGGGGGATCTCAGTGGGTGTAGCAGTTACTAAATGAAGCAAATAGGAGAATGCGGCTTCTCGAGGAAGGGTACTAATTTCCCCCTTCATGCGTTGAATAAGGATACATGTTGGTGCGCCTTGGATTTGATTTTCAAAACGTACAGATTTCGAACACCAAAAGCCTCGTTTCTTCCTTCGACAACCATATCTTCTAGGAACTACTTCGCGCAGCAGATGAAAAATGGAATGATGCCGATTCGTCACATGTGCATTCGTCACAAGATGATTCGTCATAGGGGGACTCGTTCATCGGTTTTGTTTTGCTCCGGTTCAGGTTCAGCTCCAAAATGACGCCAAACATTTTGGTTCGGGTTCTGTTCTGGGTCGGGCAAAATAAGCGGTTCAGTTACGGTTACGGTTACCCTGCTAGCGAACGCTAAGCTGGCAGAATATCATTGGTGGATATAAATTTATGATAAAGAATAACAAGAACAACGAAGTTAAAGGAAAAGTCTTCCTATTGTTTTGATAAGACACTGAAAGTGCAAGCTCCATTCCTTTTGTTATTTTAAACTTTTTTTGTACTTCGTTTCAGCTTTAAGGGACACTGAATCCCCCCCCCCCCCCCCCCAAAAGAAAAAAAATCCTTTTATATTTTACAGGTGATTTATAATGGTTTTAGAAGAGTACTCCATAAATATTTTGCTACAGCGTCACCTACATTTTAATGAAGTAAAAAAAAAGAAACGCAATTGCTCGAAACCGAAACCAAAACTGGACTGAAGCGGAAGAAGAAATGCAAAAAACGAGAGAGTTTCCGGAAGTCACGTGGCTCGACCCGACCGCGTTTTTTTTTGTTTTTTCTTCCT
Source organism: Ixodes scapularis (assembly GCF_016920785.2). NCBI lineage: Eukaryota > Metazoa > Arthropoda > Arachnida > Ixodida > Ixodidae > Ixodes > Ixodes scapularis. The sequence goes on along the minus strand of NW_024609846.1, from coordinate 170,817,947 downwards.
TTGTTTTTCCGGAAGTGCGAAGCATTCGAAAAACGCGGACGTCGCACGAAAAACGCGAAAGTCAAGTACTGCGTGCTTGAAGTTTGCGCGTTTTTCAAGCTCCTGCCAATTCGTGTTCGTAAGACGACCGATGTCTTTAGCCAGGAGAAGGGGCGACAACCCGGCGACGTCTTTGTGAGAATCAGCTTGGTGCTCGGTCGTGTCTTACGGCCAGACAGATTCACCTGTACCGCGAGCGCGTCTTACGGAATGAATCCTAATTGTTTCGATCGGTAAACGATTTCACTTTCGCAGCTAAACAGATTCGCCTGTACCGCGAACAACAGTCCTGAAGTAAAGGTCTCACGCCCGTCGTCCTCTGCCATCGCTTAGTCCGCTTCGTTCAGCCTAGAAACACTGAATGAGTTACGCTTAGAGTATCGGTACTCTGTTCCCCGGTATTGTTGTGTTCGCCGCCATCTTGGTGCTTAGTGCAGAGCAGACACAACTGTCGGTCGCCACAATTCAAAAATGAGACTTCCCTCAGCTTCAGACGCGGTGTTAGCAGGCTTATGTGATATGGTTTTGCTCTGTCGCGAACGGTTTTGAACTGTCTGGAGGACGTAAAAGCGTTTCCTGCGATCTCAGATAAAGCTTCAGATAAGTGGCCACCATGACTTAAAGTCACAAGATGGCTAAGTGTCGTTACTCTGAAGCGTAGCTTATTTAGTGGCTCTAGTTCAGCCGTTAGCCTGCGACCCCCCGATACGGTGCCCGCGATATACGACGCCATGTTGAGAATTACGCGGAGAATGCACAGAGTGCTTCCGCTTCTCTGCGCAACGTTAATCACCGGACGCTCGAGGCACAAGATGCGTACTATGCTTGCTGTACTATGCATAAAATGCATAGCATAGCATAGCAAGAATACGGCATAGCATAGTAAGCAAAAGCATAGCAAAGCATAACGCACGTTTAAGATTAGCACGACGCATTTTGTTCTTCCCGGGTTTATGAGAATGATCGAGGCAAGTTTAATTTTTTTAAGAGCGGAAGAGACGAGGTTGAGCGGTGCATTAAGACGCAGATGCTACATTAACAGTCAACCTTCGTACTGAAAGGCTTTTGCAGAAAACTCAGACTTCGCAGCAGACCTAGCCTGAAAGCTAACATATAATAATAGTAATGTCGGGTGTATGTGTCTACAACCGGAAGTTAGTCAGCATCAATGGCCGCCTGGAGTCTCAGCTGTACATGAGAAATTTAGTCAGTGCAGTACAACCGCTAGCCTTGGGTGTTTAACGTGCACCACGCAGTAGGGATACACGACCGCACGCCGGCACGATGCAACCCGGTGCTCATCCAGATCGAAACGGGCAGGGGTGGGGATTGAACCCAGGATCCCTGGGTTCTGCAGCGCGAGCTTTCGAAGGCTAGCAAGCCACAATATAACCTAACCAAGCAAAGAACCTAACGTCCTTTCATGCAGATTGGTAACAAGCGTTTCCTTCTTTGTGGTCTGCAATATTTAGAAGCTGATGAAGTGCACATATCGCAGCTGTTTCAGTTCAAAGTGTAGTGACTAAGTAGTCGTAAACTAAAAAGGGGCGGGAATTGAGGGGGGGGGGGGGCAGGTGGAGGATTAAAAATTAATAGTAATGCTTCTAAAACTAATCAAATTACTCTCGTTATCACTGGCTAATAAAAGAAATCAAATGATTACGCAATTCCTTTAAACAGTAATCGATTAGAAGTAATTTGAATACTGGCTCTGAGTAGCGTACAATTCCGTGATGAGGTGACGAAAGAGTGGATCGCCTGCATTCAGATTGCCTGCACCCTCTCCATTCAATTGCAAGCGCTGGCTTGAGTTGCTCCCTCTCTTCGATCCAGGCTCTCTAGTCGGTGACCGACCCTGGTATTCTACCGGCAACAAAAAGATCCCGACTCGTCTGGCGGACGAGAGCAGAACGAGTCGGGGCGGCCGCCGCGTGACGCATTTCCCGGAATTCCGGGCAGGCCAGCGCGTGGCGCGTACCCCCGCCCTCGCAGGGCGCAATTCCAGCGCACGTATTGCGTCACCGCCCTTTAACGGCGTTAATGGCGGCGCGGCAGCACTGCAATCGCGAGACATATCTGACCGTGGAGCCCCGAACGGCTACAGCCACAAGGCCGCCTCGGAAGGACAGACGAGAGATCACGCGCCAAGTGGCCACTATCTGCCTGTCTCCGGCCGTGTTCTGTGCGTGCGCCTTCTGGTTGGAGTACAAGACCGACGACTCAGCCTGACTGACCACCCACCCGTAGCTCTGAGAGAGGGAAAAAAAAGAAACGCCAAGAAGGACGGAGTTTTCGCCGTTTGAACGCCTCATTTGCGTACGACGTCTACGCGTGCCAGTCACGGGTGCCCTGGCATGTTGGCGGCGCACGTACCGTCCTTGACTTTTGCGTGGACCGAGACAACGGCTGGTCGAAGTGCGAAAACTATGCCTAGAACGGACATATAAAGAAGTAACTGCCGGAACTTTTGGGTTTAAGATGGTTTGCCGCTCTCGGGTGTTAATGTGACAACGATGTCCCTCATTTAAATATAGCGACTGAGTTTGCTGGTAGAGCAACTGCAAGGTGGCCTCTAGTAAGATATTTACCTAGGCGCTCATTTCACCGATAATTTTTAGCCGACGTGTCGCCGACTCGGTCGTGGGAGTCATCGTGCCAATATCTCAGTATTGGGGGCGAGAAGGTCTGGAGTCGCCATCTAGCGGAGGCCCGGCACGAAGGAATGTGAGGGCTCCCCCGACTATGGACCATACCCTGACGCTGCCTTCGCATCTCAGAGCTGCGGTAGTTTTCTTCCAGCCTACTGTCTCGCTCGTAACTTTGTTCTTATGGCACATTTTTTGCATTCGTCGTGGACAAATACAGGTTCCGTGTTTCGTAAGACTTCATTTTCCAAACTTCAACGGTGCTGACCGAAGTGGGCTTTGTTTCCCGTTTATATAGTCCTGCTTATTAACCATTTTAAACCACCATACAGATCTGCCTGTGCACAGAAAAGCCCTTCATTCTATATTTTTATTGCCTCCCTGCTGTCACGTACAGGGGGAAGGGGGGGAGGGGGGGGGGGGTTCACAGACGACTGAGAACACTCCCTAGAAAAAGAGCACTTGGAGAATAAAAACAAAACCGTTTATTTTTTCGGTTAGCGTAGTCGACCGCGGGAGATGTCAATGTACAAATGAAGAGTCACAGTAAGCAGTCGGATTACATAAATCTCGCTCTTTATTTTTTACTCATATGTCTTATATGATACATATCAATTAAAGGTGTGTTTAGCCCGTCGTTCAAACATGCTATAGCAGTTGTTGCAAACACAAGAACTAAGTTCCCTTCTACGCCATTCAATGGCGAAGGTAAGCTTTCTACAGTCCGGCGTACCGAAACTAAAAAGAAACGATAGCCCGAGGAGATATCGGAGCGTGATGCGTCTTTTCTACGACGAAGTGATACCTCGTATAAGAGCGACTCTCTCAGACTATCAGCCACTGCGTTGGCTGGCGTCGCTTCAGGGAGGGGTTTCCGTCGTCCATTCGGGCCTCCTTAGAGCCACGGTGACGTTGCTAATATATCATACAAAAGACAGTTTGCACACAGTGTCTGCGGCGTGTTCCTTTCATGCATGGCGGTCCCGTTAATCATGCAGAAATTTCCTGCAGGCATATGTTCGAAGCACACTTCTGTGTGAAGCAAACGTTGTGCTGCGAAGATGGTTGAGGCGTGTCCGCAGAGAGCTCTGTCATCCTGTCTACAGAGAAACTCTGCGTCTTTTGTATCCCGTCTGAACAGGGCGACTGCGGTTCATGAACCCCGGACGTCACGATACTGCACGGCTCGGTTAAAGAAAAGAGGTATCATTTTACGGAATGAGTGGATGTCTCGTGTTGAAACGTGATGGCTTAGCCTCAGCTTAGGTCCGAGCGCGGCCGATGTTACGAGCCGAAGGGCCAATCAAACAGCGAAAGAGGCACAACGTCATGGTGTGCTTTCTGCAGGTGATAGGACTAGCCGGTATTCGCCGTCTCTCTGTGCACTGCTCCTCCGCCGGCTGGTCCTATAAAGCGCAGAAAGCGCGCCATGACGTTGCACTTTCTGCGCTGTCTGATTGGCCCTTCGGCTCATAACATCGTCCGCGCTCGAACTTAAGGTAAAACAAAATATAGTCCACAGATACCGCTAAAAAAATTCACAGGGTCTTTTGCGTTATTTTTAAGCCGACTAGAAGGCGAAAGCCCAAGCGCCGATCCCGGTGATAGCGAACCTCTGAAGACAGCGCGCTATTTGACGACGGACTTTTGGCGCAGTTAATAGGGAGTTTTAATAGACCGTGTTTCCCCCTCCGCTAACCCTCCGCTACGAAGAAACCGCCATTGCGCCTGCGCGCCGATGGCCTTGGCTGTAGAGTTCCGGGTAGCGGAGGGGGAAGCACGGTCTACTAAAACTCGCAAATCTCACGGCATGTCGCACGCCCGTTCTTCACCGCTGCGCGAGCGAAAGTGTCCTCCTCTCCCGCTGGGTTTATGCCGCGCGCGCCCCTCCGCCGATTCTGGCACAAGTAACGCCATCTCGTGGTCCAGTGGCGAACCTCTGGTTTTGGTACCTTTCATGTCGCCGACGCGTTTTTGGTCAAGGACTGAACGATGAGACATTCGACTTAAATAAAGAATTAAAACCAATTATGTTTTTTGGTTGAAAGGGAGACAAACTTTGACGTGGCTACCAATGCGAGGGAATATGCAATGCGGTGGTAAGATGAATGATGTTTTCTGGTATCTCCGTCTCCTCGCCGCTTAAATTTGCCAGAGAATAGCGCGAAGTCAAATTTAGTTGACGTTCTTACCACAGTTACACGATGGCAATACATCTCTGATTAGAATGTGACAGCTCAGGTGAATACTTTGAAAGTTAATGATATCATTTCGAGTAATTAACTAGCTAATTATAACTTTGCACTCCTAACTCGATGCCCACCGTAGTTGATCGACGAAAACGCATTCCCCAAGAAATAGTTTCCTCAATTTAAGCATTTCTTGTTTTGTCAATTATTCTGTCGTTAGAGAAACACCTTGTACAGCAATGTCTTTTCCAATTTCTCCTCGTGTAAAAGACCGATCCCAACAGCCAGTTTTGCAACGCCAATGCTATCGCAATGCATCGAGGGGGCTTTAGTCTTTCTACGCGTGCGGCAACCTCGCTGGAGCTGTGCACCATGCAGAGCACGTGAAGGCACGAGCTGTCGGCGCGCTACCACCTGCCTTCTGAGAACTAAAGTTATGGCGGCTTCGGCCATGCGCCGAACGCTTGGTAAGATCGGTATATTAAAATGCACTAGATTTCCTTGAAGTGGATCAACTAAAAAAAATTAAAAAAGTGTATTACCACATGGTTGTAATGTGTGTGTGTGTGTGTGCGTGTGCGTGTGTGTGTGTGTGTTTTTCTTTATGCATCATGAACATTTTAGCAGTGGCTTCGTACCCATGGCGTGAATGCTTGTTTTCCTCTTTGTTGTGCGAGCCTGTGTTTGTTGGAAAGAACCCCTGGTTTTCAGCACCGCTCTGACATTAAAGGCGAGAGCTCAGAAGTTTTGACTGGTCTAAGCGTCAGTCAATAATCGTACGCAGATAACGCAAATCTTGGCGCTCCTGGGAGGCTACCTTGGCGTCTGGCTCGGCCTATCCCTGCAGAGCCTGGCATTCACCGTCATCTCGACACTCCTGAGGAGGCTCCAGCGTCGGCAACGTTCCAAATACCGGGCTGCAGAGTACGTGGGACATCCCGAGTGCACTTTCAAAGTCTCATCAAGGCGCAGGCTGCCCCGTAGCGTGTCACTTGGTTTTACAGACACAACACGCTATATCCACAGCGGTCAGCATACTTCGTTTCACCTGAAATCAGAGAGTAGCCGACGCTACGAGCGGTTGGGGTGGATCTCGTACTGCCAAAAACTTACCGTCGCAGCGGTCTTGGGGTTTCAACCCGTGTGTTATATCACTGGATGAATCAATCAAGCTCTGGCATGGGCGTGACCTTACACCGTTAATCGGTGCGTTTGTGCTTGCTCGTCTTCTGGCAAAACAAAGTATAGAATGGCTTCTAACCAAAGCTAAGCTAATCAACATAACCTACACCCAATCGTGGTTACGCGTTTAAACTGAAAAGCCTGCCGATAACCCGATTTCGAAAGCGTATGTGGGTTTTGTTTCGAGAGAGTGCCTTGTGAATTTTTCTTTGCTGTAGGGTTGTAACGCGAATTTCATGCTATCCGTATGATGAGGTCCTGGGTAATCTATAGTATATGAGGATAGTAAGCAGCTAATAGGAAGTATTTTTTAAGTGTTTGTTTGATATTATTGCTTAAAGTGGATTCTCAGATCATCTATTTATGGTGATAACTCATCTAAGTGCTCTAAGCATCCTAAAACCCTCGAAATTACACTCGTGGGCGGACAATATGTTTCTTATTCAAATGTGATTAAGGATTATGACACGCCCTTCTTTGTGCGCCTTAGAGAAGGTACCAGCGGCTAGTCGCCAAACGGCGTTTTCAATCAATGATTACTGTATTACGTCTCTACACCCAAATGTATGACGTTTTTGTCAAACTATAATGGGCAGTCAACGCGCCTAAATATAGCAGTAATAGGAGCGTCAGGAATCTCCACGCCATTCATTTTCATCGGCCAGAAAATTTCATGGAGATAATAAAAAGCGAGGATGATAAAAACCGAGGAACCTTATCGACTAAGGAGCAATAATAAGACGCTCGGTACTTGTCAAGCGTTTCTTAACTTGTCAGGGACTATCGTGGTTCAAACGTCAGGGCCAAGTTTGGGAATTTAACAGGAAGGGAAGACCGCGGGGACTTTTTGCGACTTAGATATAACTGTGTCAGATGGGCACGTAATGCCGCTTAAGGGCCTTCATAGCGAACTCTTTTAAAGAATAGACCTGTTGCAAAGCGCTTAGAGCCGACCGCGGCGTCGAAAGGTATGCCGGAACGCCAGATGCAACCGCTTTTAGCAGGCGACGGAGGCGACGGCGAGCGGGCCTCCAGGACAGGCGAGAAGAAAACCCGGTACCCTGTCGCTCCCTTCAGTGTCACGTAGACCGACGTCGCGGGAACATTTCTGTCACGATAACTCCGTTTCACGATACCTTGGTGAACTGTGGAGGCTAGGGCCCCGCGACCCAATAAGAGCGTCGGAGCGAAGGTACGTGCCTCGACGCCACGGGAACATTTGTGTCACCACGGCTAATGGGAGGCGCGAGGGCCGGAGGAACCGGCTGCCGTCTGCTAGCCAAGAGTCGTCTGCTCCGAAACCAACCAACTTCGGATGAGCGTCCACCGCAGCAACATATCCGCCCGCTAGAATAGCGAACACTTCGGGAACAGTTTGTGAGACAACCATACACTTAATTTAGCCGCGAATCAGTGACGGGCGATAATGTCAGGGCACAGTGCGATGTTTTGAGCGGAATTGGCCGATTACAAAGTTGCGATCGCCGGCGATCCCAACCTTGTAATTTTGGAAAACGTCCCATAATGCAACGCGAGGGTCTCACTCGTGACCCGCGCGTTGCATTATGGGACTTTTTCCATAATGACGTCACACTTGACGTCACGACTGACGTCACGAGGGTCCCGCGCGTTGCATTGTGGGAAACGTCCATCTGATGCAACGAGCGGGTCTCACTCGTGACCCGCGCGTTGCATTATGGGACGTTTACCATAATGATGTCACGAGGGTCACGAATGACGTCACGAGGGTGTCGCGCGTTGCATTATGCGAAACGTCCCACGATGCAACGCGCTGGTCATTCGTGACCCGCGTGTTACATCATGGGACGTTTCGCATAATGACGTCACGCGTGACGTCATGGTCACTTGTTAAGGTCACGACAGAGGTATGCCTCCTCCTCTGTACCCTCTCCTCCTCCTCCTCAACAGCTGCGCTCTAATTCGTCATTACAGGAAATTGTAAATGTTTTTATTTCTTAGAGCGCAGCTCTTGGGCGCCCGTTTCCGGCTTGAGAGTGGCGTCGCCGTCGGCGTAACCATGCGGTGCACTATGGGACGGGTGACGTCACTGGTGATGTCACTGATCACGATGGCGTCATGACGACGATGGCGACAATGACGTCATTGTCGCGTGACCTCACAGAGATCACGTGACCCCCGTGAGGTCACGTGACCCTGCTGACGTCACATGACCCCCGTGAGGTCACGTGACCCTCGTGAGGCGACGGCGACGCCGCTCAGAGGAAGGTGTGGCAGACAGGATGAGGAGGTGAGTAAGAGGGAGGAGAGGTACACCTCCCCTCAGTACCCTTCCCTCATCCTCAAGAGCTGTGCTCTGATTCGGCGTTACAGGGAGTTGTAAACGGCTTTAATTTTTTTCTTTCGCGTACAATTTATTTTGTCGAGATGCGTGTCCCAAAAAAAGTTAATATATATATATATATATATATATATATATATATATATATATATATATATATATATAAATATATATATATATATATATTTTTTTTTTTTTTTCAGAAGCTGTTTAATGGGCCGCGGGGGCCGCAGCCTCCACAGTTTGCCAAGTTATCGTGAAATAGATTTTTGTTTATACAGATGCTGCAGTGGCAAGGAGCAAAGAGGAGGACTTTTCGCGCGGCGTTTTGGGATTTTTTGAAAAAGTTTAAAGCTCGCGATTTTGGCTGTGCTCGCACCCATCGACGTACGCTGGTTCGACGATCCTTTAAAGGAGTTTTCTTCTGGAGGCCTTTAACGTGCCCGTCTGACAGAGGTTTAATGCTTCTGACATTACATAAGGCTGTAGCAAGTTCTTGAGTTCAGCGTACACAGACGTGTCCAAAGTCAGCAGGACAAATCATACAACTGCGAGAGAAGGTAGCCCCATGCTTTGGCGCCACCGGGAACTACACTTGTCCTTAAACTGCCAGCTGGCTCACGACGCCTATGCCAGGCTCCTGTCAAGCAAGCGGCACTTGGCCGAGCAAGGGCGTCAAGCGTTTGAGACGTGCCAGCTGTCCAGTGGGCTCTGTGCCAACCGTTCTTCAAATGACAGAGAAAGTGGAAAGCTGATGGTTGAGGCCATTGAAGCGGGCGCCCGAGACTTGGGCAAGCATTAACCTGTTTAACCTTGAGGGGAATCGACATCGATGATTGCTCACCCGTCTTGTTCCTAATAAACAGTCTTCGGCGTCTGGATACCGCGCCCATGTGTAGTGTGAAATAAGCGAGAGGCAATTAAGCATCAGATTTCTATTTACATTTTCTTCGAGTATATTTTTATCATATCGTACGGAATCCGGGAAACTACCTTCTGCGAAGTGCCAGCACGAGTTCAAAAAACGAAAACAAGTGAAATAATAATCTGGGTAAGCGTATTAATGGAACGTATAAAAAGAGACATGAAACAAGGAAAATAGAGTAAAACGCCCGAATGCCGCGATGTTTCGGGGCCGGCGAAGTCAATAAGTATCAAGGAGGAACTACTAGCTACGAAGTTGGGAAGATAGAATACAAAAGGAAAATAAGAAAATAACAGTCTGTACAGTCTGTTGTTTTTGCCTTCTAATTTGTAACAGAGGCCTTAACTCGCTCTATAAACTTACTGAAGTTGACAGCCTTTTGTGAGTATTCTTTTTACCAATAATCAGCGTAAAAGACGTCTTCCATGTAAAAGTAGCCAGAAGTAAGCCGGCGTGCGATGCATGTACCCGGGTAGCCCTTGTAGGAAACATGACAGCGTCGGCTTTAACTTTCAGAATGCCGTATACACACTTTCAGAAATTCAGTGCCATCTGCCTCACTTGTGAGTCAGCATTTTTGTATGCTAATGGCGGTTAATATCTAGTACCTATTCGCCAACGGGAGACGTACGAAATCTACGGTGTTCTTTGATGTAAACACTTATTTTTATATTTGCTTCATATACGATGGTGTCCAGATACTTCCACTTTGTACAAGTCACTTTCTCGAGTAAAACGTTCGATAAAATGTATTACACTTGATTGTCATAAGCTGTCGGGGTGTGCCGAATCCGAGCGTTCCAAGGTTTGGCCTGACACTCTCAAGTGCGTAAACGTACGATAAAGCGAACAAACGTCCGGAATGTTCAGGCTCAGCCGCGTCGGCGGCCGTCTTCAAATGTTTCCCATGCTTTCTTCGACAGCCATAAAAAGGCCGCCATTAGCATGTACAGAGGATATACACATATATCCTCTGTACATGCCAATGGTGGGCAGTCAATCGTGGCGAATAGGGGAACGATCTCAGCAATTCTAGAAGATTGTGGAAGCTCAGATTTGGGGGGGGGGGGGGGGGGGGGGGGGGTTTAGGGACACTGAGCGAGTGAAACGTCAAGCTCAGTGTCCCCGTGCACATAGCATTTGTAAGACCTCATCGTGTTCTAAGCTTCTTCATTCTCTAGGATGCTTCGGTTGACAGCCATGATTCACGGTCTCCGTGTTATACAGAAAAGCTATCTCACAGGCTAATTTTTAGAACGAAGCCTTTTTTCAGGCCGATTCACTTTACGGTTTTCTGTGTTAACCAGCCGACTCGTAGCCAAGCAAGCTGAATGCCGCTCTGTTTTTGATGTACTCACCCGCGTTTACCGGAGACATTGGGCGCTGGTAGCACAGAACAATATCGGTCTGTTTTATCTCTGTCTCAGTCTCTCTCTTCCTTTCTATCATTGTATTATTATTTTTTTTTGTTCTAAGTGGTGCAGTAGTGTTTCTTTAAAAAAAATGAAAACAATTTGATGACATGTTTTCGGTCTCTTAAAGGGTGAGAGGATCACCGAACAATTATGAGTGTTCATTTTTCAAGTATACGTATATAAAAAAAGTTACTATTGGTTGCATGTTAAAACCCCCTTCCTGAAATAATAAGGGGCGCGATACGCCCATCAGGCCACATAGACTTAAGTTCATCAGTTGTTCATATAGTGGCCGCACTTATCCGCAGTGTAGGAAGGACCAGTCAGTGCAGAAGGTTAGAAAATGACTTATATAAACTAAATTGATAATCTACCTTCAAAATATAAGTACCAAATTGTCTGCCGTCAACCTCGATGCTATCTGAAAAGCCTTTGGCCCATTTAGAAATAATTAAGGCCACAGGAAATACTCGAGCTTACTAGACTGGCGTTGACCCACCTTTCCCGCGTTCACTGCTGTCTGTTTGTAAACAAGTTCACTACCGCCAGTTATCGGCGGGCCCCTGAGCGCTTCCGGTTCTCCCTTTGTTTATTTTTGTTTCGCGTTATTTTGTTACATTGTCCGCTCAAAACGCTCGCAGCTTCTCACGGGCGTATTACGCTTATTAGTGTCGCGAACAAAAGCTGTTCTGCCTGACCGTTGCGCGCTGCGCGGAAGAACAAATATATGCGCTACCGGAAGTCTGGTGAGACGCGAAATACTGGAATAAATAAATGCGACAGCATATTTAAATGCTCTCGCATTTAAAATGAAATTTACACTAGAGTTATTGCGCAACAAACACCGGGGAGCACACAACGTGTTGTTAATGAGCTGGGGACATGTCTACGTGTGTGTGCGTGTGTGACGTCACGTGGAGTCATGACGTCACATAACTGTGAAGTTCCACGACGTCATGATGTCACATGATATGATGATGTCACAAAGTCGCGTGACCCCCTGACGTCACGCGACGTCATGGTATCACGTGACGTCATGATGTCACGTGATGCCATGATATAATGACGTCATGGGACACCGTGACGCTGCTATCTTGTGACTCTATGAGTGTCACGTGAGGTCGCAATGTCATGTTACGTCACAGCGTCACGTGACAAAAGCGTGTCACGTGACGTCACGTTGTCAGGTTGCATCATGATGTCACGCGATGTCGCAGTGCAGTTCTTCGATGTGGTTTTCTCACGGAATTCGGCCGATGAAACACAATCTGCTTTAAAACTGTTTGAAATGGCCCTCACTGTCCCCTTCAAAGGCGGTACATGGTGTAGCCCACGGCGTCTTTATGCAGGGTGTCCACCCTGATGCGCTGCCTGGGCCTCGTGGCCACCCTCATCTGCCTTTCATTCTGCGTGATGAACTCGCTGGAGGACGTGAACCGCTACTGGAGCTTCCCCGCCGCAGTCGTCTACAGCGAGGACAGACGAGTGGAGTTTCCGGGCGTCACCATCTGCATCCCTCAGGGGTACGGAAGCAACGCGAGCTGGAAGGCAGTGTCTGCGCCTTGCCTAACGTCACCACAGGTGGATCCCCGCAGGGCCGTATATACAGAAAGTTTGGCCATTCATTGGGAAATATAGGAATAAAATGAGAAGACGCGATCGGCCGAAAGCGTGCTGGGCGTCTTCCAGGGCGTCTTCACAAATTCGAATATGGCCAAGCAGAAGACGGAAATAATACCGTGGCGGTGGTCGCGAGAAATGAAATTAATTAGTGCGTCGGAGTAACTCTCAGTGTCTGAAAATATGATGCACGTGATGTTTCATTCACGGTCATCCAAAACCATGGCGGAAGAGCGCGTCTAGCGGAACGATCGACATAATCGATACGCCAGGCGCCGAGGGCCAGGAATCTGCCGTCCGAGCGGTCACATTCTGTCCGAGAAAAACAGAGTTCGACCGGCACATTCGTTTCTTACAAATGTATGCATGATCGTAACCGAAAAATCAGGTGCACCCTATTTTGAACCATGAAGGGTTGCTACATTTAACTCTTACGCCCTTATTAAAGGGATACTGAACCAAGGAATTTGGTGTCCATAATAAGTGGCGCATGTTCTTTCCACGAGCCAGCAGCCGCCGGTGTGCGCGAGCACAGGCAACAAAAATGACGTCACAGACCTCCATTCGTGGTTGAGATGACAGTGAAATGTATGGGCTTCGGACCAAAGGAGAATAAAGACAAGTTTTTCATCTACACAGTGGTGCCTGGTGTAAAAAGTAAGCGATGAATTGGTCTAACAAGCACGTAGCTTTCACTTGTAGAGATGAAAAGCCTGTCTTTATTCTCCTTTAGTCCGAAGCCCATGCATTTCATTGTCATCTCAACCGCGAATGGAGGTCTGTGACGTCATTTTTGTTGCGTGTGCTCGCGCACACCGGCGGCTGCTGGCTGGTGGAAAGACCGTGCGCCACTTATTACGGGCACTAAATTCTTTGGTTCAGTATCCCTTTAACACAAGATATGTATGATTAAAACGGTTTCTCGTTACCACCGCTGGTGGATTCTTTTTGGCTTCTGCTTGGCCAAGAGAGCATGCCAAGCCCTCTTTCTGCGTCTGGTGCACGCCCTGGCTCTGCCCGCTCCTCCCATTGACCAAACTCTCTCCATACACGGCTCTGGATCCGCGCGCTCGCGTCTATTCGCCACGAGCGCCTCTCGTTGTGTCTACCAACGACGGCGATGCTCGAGTCCCTGACTGGAGAAAGAAGTTTCAGTTGACTTGCCTCACGCTGGCTACCTTTTATAACGTTTGGGTGTCTTGAGAGCCTCCAGCGTGCACGCGCAGCCAAAGCACCGCGAAAGGCAACGAGCGTGTGCGAGAGGCAGGGTGTCCGAAAAAGACGCCATGCCGTTCTCACCTTGCGAGTGACACCATTCCTATGTTCACAAATCCACAGTGCGAAACCTCCACAGCCCAGCACACGCATATTCGTTGCTCGGGAAGACGAGCAAAGCACGCACCATACGCAGCATTGCTGAAAAGGGCACCAAATGCTTGGCCCCGGCCAGAAGGCCCTTTCTGGAGGGACTTGTACGGGTAGAAAACGAGGAAGAGGGAATGAGAGGGCGCGGGGACGTCGGAATACGGTGCTCTGGTGGGAACGATCATTGCGTAGACGCAAAGCTAGCCGCCTTTGTCTCTGCTAAATATTCGAACACGTTCGAACACCAAACGCCAGAGCCCGGAGTTCGGCTTGCAGCAATTGGAGACAAAGGCGCCTAACTTTGCATCCACCCACACATTCCAAACAGAGCTCGGTGTACCAACGTCCCAGCGCACTCCTCCTCTTCCTCAACTTTTAACCTTCGTGTACCGTATTTTCTGGACTCTATACACCTTTTCCATAAAGGCGCAGCCATCTTGAATGTCGTCACTTCTGGTACGGGGTTTCGATCTCTATACGCCGCTGGAAGGTGTTTACGAAAATGCCTGATTGTCACCCATTCTTGTTTTGCCTCACCTATATTCTCTCGCATATTCCAGGTTGAAATGTTTTATTATTGTTTCGTCACGCATACCGGATACGGAATCCACGTGACTGAGACCGACAGAAAAAGAGACAACGTCTGTAGACAATTACGAACATGGCGCTCCGACTGGTCCCCCATGTGCGTGCAGCTTGCGCGTGAACGTAGCTTCGGCAAGCTTGCAATTCCACTGGCTCGTCCGCACGATCAGAAACATGGCGGCGGCCAATCGCCTTGCTTGCAATCGTCTATACACGTTTCCACTGTTTACAAAAAGCACAGTCCACACGTGCCACAGCAAAGTCCAGCCAGCGTTCGCTGGCAACCACGGCCAGCCAGAAAGTGCTTGTGCATAACACACAGCAATGAACGCGCCGTTATACGCTTTTATGGAAAGGTGTATAGACGATTTCGAGCAGGGCGACTGAACGCCGCCCTGCTCGTGTGGGCGTGCCCGTGCCATTGCAAGCTTGTCAAAGCTATGTTCACGCTCACGCTGCCCTTGCTTGCACGCTTGGGGCACCAGCCCGGCCCCATGCTTGCAATTGTCTCTACGGAACGCAAGTTTGTCTACTTTTTGCCCAGAGGTGGCGATGATATCAAAGCGCCAAGCTCTTATGAGCTGATTGAAATAAAAAATAAAAAGACATAGTGGGTAGAGCTCAAGGCATCCAGCATTGAGGTCTACCCACTATCCTTTCAATCAAAGCTAACCAGAGCTCGGCGTCGTACTGACGTCACCGCACCCCCTGCGCAAGGAGCAGGCGACTTGCTCTCCGAACAAACACTTGCAATCATGGCACCCCGACTGGTGCCCCAAGCGTGCAAACACGTGCGACTTGCGAGTGAACATAGCTTTGGCAAGCTTGCAATGGCACGAGCTTGCCCGCACGAGCGGAGATATGTCGGTGGCCAGTCGCCTTGCTGGCAATCGTCTATAATCTGACGACTATGCATGCTTAGAAGTTGAAATTTGACGTGTTGCAGATTATTTATAGGTGCCTACTATACAAGCAATTGTTTTTTTTAGGTCGTTCATTCTGGCGAGTCGTTAACGAGTTTACTAATGGCCCAATCTCACCAAATCTTTGGCGCACGCGGGGCGCCGCCACAACTTTAGTAAACAGGAGAGAAGCGGCAGTAACGTTGGGCGGCACTGCATGAAGAGGCTCGTGCTGCCTCATGCTTTCCTCGCACAGAGCCCCTCCGAGGATGACGCACGTCAACCTTGATGCATTACGATAGCGGCGGTGAAGCACAACTGGCCGTTGTAAAGCCCCTCGATGTGCATGCGTTTGTCTTACAAGTATGGCGTCAAATGCTCTGTGCATGAGGCTCGTGCTTCAAGCGGCCCTTGGAAGCAAATGACGCCACAGCACTAAATAATTTACCTTTGGAAGTGAACGGCAGCGGAGCACCCGCTCGTGGTACGTGTCCTGCGCGTTTCCACAACAATGATTGGCAGTAGAGTCACTAAATGTTCAGTGACTCTATACTTCGTCTCACATTAGCATGGACTATTGTTAGCCGTGCATGCTAAAAGCGCGAGCTAGTCTTTTTGGATGAAGCCTCGTCGGCTGCACGAGCGCTCGTGCCCGGCGAATACTCAAGTCATCGTAGTCAAGGCTAGCCGCTCGCGCTTCCACAGCCTTTGCAGTTAGTCCATGGTAAAGTGAGACAAAGTACAGTTGTTGGTACTAGTAAAAAACACCTTTATCAAGGGGCTTTAGGATATTGTAGGTTACCTACATATATTTGTCTCTCAGGGTGAACACATACTTTGTTACATTGAATGGGCCAGTGCGTAACGCGCTGGCGCACACCACGCGTGACTTGCCCGGTAAAATGGTATCTAACCATTCGCCAGGCTTCCCGCTCGAGCTGAGTCCCACCAGTTTGCGCGCACTTCAAAAGACTTAAAGGGGCGATGCATCGATATTAAATTGGAATGTTTTTCACTTTACACGAGCTTTCTGGCACTAGTGGGACTCAAGGATACTCGCACGCAACGCCACTGGCCAAGAAACTCCTTTGTTACGGTGTAATTTCAAGGACAGAAGCGAGTGTTTTCATTCAATAGGGAGTTCTAGTAGATCGTTTTCGAAGGCCCGCTACCGCTACGAGCGCGCGCTTCAGAGGATGCATCGAAGCGGCAGCGCGAGCTCCCGCTACGATTAGCGTGGCCTGAAAACACGGTCTACTAAAACTCTCTATTCTCTCCTTCGCAAAACCTGATGATATAACTGGGCGGTAGCTGTACCGCCCAGTGACGATATTTGAATGCGGCTCATAGATTGGACCCGAGCATGGCGTGGACACTCGATTTGGGCTCGTGATAATTGATAGCTCGAGAAGCATTCGGGTAGTGTCCTGTGCCCAATCGCTGCAATGACGACAACAGCCGAACCATAACAATGTCAGGAACTCAGCGCGTGTGCTGTGCCTTGCCAAACCCCAGCGCGTGACTATGATCCACATTGGCGGCATATAATCGGCTCCAGATCACGTGGCCGCTTGTTCTGGCTGCGGGTTGAGGGGGTGAACTCTGCTCGTTTTTCTTTATTTTTTTCTGCGACTTCAATCGCGTGTGGTGAAAAACGAACGGGTATTTCACAGCTCATTAACGCCAGGGATCCGTTCTAAGCGGTATTTGAGCAAAATACAAAAATCGTTACATCGCCCCTTTAAAAATCGATTGGGCGAAAAAAATGGCTGTGATGTCATCACTCGAGCAAAAGCGCCTGTTTTGTATGAAAGCACTCTAGGCTCACGAAATCCCTCTGTGGCTACATTTACATGAATGCCATCGTATAGCGCATCGAATCAAGCACGAACCAATCGCACGCATCCTTTTTTCTTACTTCTTCCGATTAACTATTTTGATTGGTAGGAGATGCATCTCCTACCAATCAAAATAGTCAATCGATTCGATGTGCTATGGTCACATCTATGTAAACTCAACCTCTTAGGGTATATTTATGAGGATTTATGTATGATACAAGTTTCTTTTGGCGAGCTTGAAAGCAGGCATTTATGACGGTGTGCTGTATATGATAATATTTTAGCATGCGGACAAAGTACAGGGTGCAGAATTTGTATAGGGGCTTGAACAATGCACCAGGGGTGGACTATTTGCAGAAAACTTCTTCTAACCGTAATTCGCCCTTTGCGACCTGCATAGCGGGTGCGGGCTATGCGCCGAGTGTGAAGAGTGCAACAGTACCTTCAGAAATTAAAAATTACTGTTACCTACAATTTGCCCTTACTAACTGTAGACCGAATGCAGACTTTGCACCGGCTGTGAGCAGTGCACTAGGGGCGGACGTCTGCAGAAAAACTGTTTTTAACCGCGATTTGCCACTGTGACCTGCACACCGGGTGCGGGCAGTGCATCAAGTCCGAACAACCAGGGACGGCCTATCTGCAGAAAAACTATTTTTAAACGCAATTTGCCCTTGTGACCTGCACACTAGGTGCGAGCTGTGCCACCAGGTGCTGACAATGCACCTGAGGCGGACTATCTTCAGAAAAGTACTTTAGCTCTAATATTCCCTTGCGACCTGTACATCGGGTGCAGACTATGCTCCGGGTGTGAACAATGCTGAAGAGCCGGACTATTTGCAGGAAAACTATTTTTAACTGCAATTTGTCTTTGTCACCTGCACATTAAGTGCGGACTATCTACTGGGTGTGAACAAATGCACTGGGGGCATGCAGAGTATCTGCAGAAATTTTTTTATCTGCAGTTTTTCTTTGCAATTTGCAAACAGGGTGCCGACTGTGCACCGGGTGTGAATAATGCAACTGGGGACGAACTATATGCAGAAAAACTATTTTAACCACGAATTGCCCTTACGACTTGCACACCGGGTGCAGACTATGCACCAGGTGTGAATAATGTACCAGGGACGGACTATCTGCAGAAAAAACTATTTTAACCGCGATTTGCCCTTGCGACTTGCACACCGGGTGCAGATTATGCACCGGGTGTGAACAAGGCACCAGGGGCGGACTATTTGCAGCAAAACTATTTTAATTCCTTTTGTTCTTAGGACCTGTACACCTGGTGTGAACAATGCACCAGAAGCGGACTATCAGCAAAACAACTATTATTTTAACAGCAGTTAGCACTTGCGAACTGCACACAAGTTGCTGACCATGCACTGGGAGTGAATAGTGCACCAGGGGGACTATCTGCAGAATAACTATTTTGACCACTTTTGTATTTAGGACCTGTAGAAAAACCATTTTAACCGCAATTCGCCCTTCTGGGCCCGTTTGCTCGAAGCGCTAACCGCGGCTAAAGTTAGCCGCAGTACCTAGGGGAGGGATTTTGAGATCACGTGACTGGCTCGGTAGGGGTGCGGGGAAACATGGCGGTGCCCCAGTGAGTGAGCGCCGGTCGCTTTGGAACTAATATGTCGTTGTAGCTGGAATATCGGGGGCGTTAATCAGCAACGAATATTGCAGGAGGCTTTCGCTTTGCCTTACCTCACTTAAACCGTAAAGCATGGGCAATGACATCGCCGCGTGTTTTAGATGGTGTTTCGATTCTAGGCATTCCTAAGCCTCAATGAACGCGATAATTGTCGGCATGGCAACGTCTTTGGAAAGCGGATTGTTGATAGCACACAAACGCAGACAGCGTCCCGACAGACTTTTTTCTAAAATATCCAATCATCACAAGGAGAACGCTGGAAGTGTAATTCTACAGTTCACACGCGCTGGCCTTCCTCTTATAAAAGATTGGAAGTAAAAAATCATAATAAGGCTTTAACGAACGCGCGTACAAGGCAAAATTTGTTTTATACTTTTTGCTTTAAAACGGTTACTACTGCAGACGCCAGCACGTGCGACGCGTGCAACTACAGTCGTAGCATGCACCTCGGTGCTTGGATAATTTAGAAAAAAAGGTCGGTTAGGACGCCGTCTGCTTTTGTGTGCTATCAACAATCCGCTTTCCAAAGACGTTGCTATGCCGACGATTATCGCGTTCATTTAGGCTTAGGAGTACCCAGAATCGAAACACTATCTAAAAAATGGGGCGATGTCATTGCCCATGCTTTGCGGTTTAAGTGAAATAAGGCAAAGCGAAAGCCTCCTGCACCATACGTTGCTGACTAACGCGCCCGATATTCCAGCTACAACGACATATTAGTTCCAAAGCGACCGACACATTAGCTTCAAAGCGAGCGGCGCTCACTAACTGGGGCACCGCCATGTTTCCCCGCATCCCTACCGAGCCAGTCACGTGGTCTTAAAATCCCTCTCCTAGGTACTGCGGCTAACTTTAGCCGCGGTTAGTGCTTCGAGCAAACGGGCCCTGACCTGCAAACCGGGTGCGGTCTATGCACTGGGAGTGAGCAATGCGCCAGGAGGGCTATCTGCAAAATAACATTTTCAACTGCAAATTGCCCTTGCTACATGTGCACCAGATGGGGACTATGCACCGCGTGTGAACAAGGCATCAGGGGCGGACAATTTGCAGCAAAACTATTTTAACCACTTTTGTTTTAGGACTTGTAGACCTGGTGTGCACAATGCACCGTGTGTGAAAAATGCACCAGAAGCGGATTGTCGGCATAAAAACTATTATTTTAACCGCAATTCGCCCTTGTGATCTGCACACCAGTTGCGGACTATGCTCCAGGTGTGAACAACGCACAAGGGCCGGACTATTTGTAGGAAAACTATTTTTACCGCAATTTGTCCTCGCAAACTGTACAGTGGGTGCGGACTATGCACTGGGAGTGAACAATACACCAGGGGGACTATCTGCAGAATAACTATTTAACCGCAATTTGCACTTGCTACCTGTACACCAGATGCGGACTATGCACCGGGTGTGAACAATGCACCAAAGGAGGGATATTTGCGGAAAAACGGGTGCGGTCTATATACCAGGTGTGAACAATTGAACAGGGCCAGACTTTCTGCAGAAAAACTATTTTAAGCGCAAATTTATCTTGGGAGTTGAAAAGCAGGTGCGGACTATGCACCATGTGTGAACAATGCACCAGGGACAATCAATTAGCAGAAAAAATATTTCTTACCCCAATTTGCCCTTGTGACCTGCACCCCAGGTGCGGACCATGCTCCGGGTGTAAACAATGCACCAGGGGCGAACCATCTGCCGGGAAACTCTTTTTAACTGCAATTTGCCCTTCCGACCTACACACCGGGTGCAGATTGTACACCGGGTGTGAACAAGGTACCAGGGGCCGACTATCTGTAGAAAAACTAATTTTAGACGAAATTTTTTTGAAACCTGTACACCGGGTGTGGAATATGCACTGGATGTGAACAATGCACCAGTGGCGGACTATTTGCATCAAAACTATTTTTTAACCACTTTTGTCCTTAGGACCTGTACACTTGGTGTGAACAATGCGCCGGGTGTTAGTAATGCAACAGAAGCGGACTATCGGCAGAACAAACTATTATTTTAACCGTAATTTGCCCCTGCGACCTGCACACCAAGTGCGGACTATGCAAACTATTTTTCATCAAATTTGTTCTTATGACTTGTAAACCGGTGTGAACAATGCACAGCGGGCGAACTATCTGAAGTAAAACTATTTTCTAACCACAATTTGCCCTTGCGACCTGTACACCGGATGCGGATTATGCTCTGGGTGTGAGCAATGTACCAGGGGCGGACTATCTGCTGCAAAACTATTTTTAACCACTTTTGTCCTTAGGTCCTGCACTCCTGGCGTGAACAATGCACCGGGTGTGACAAATGCACCAGAAGCGAACTATCGGCAGAACAAACTATTATTTTAACCGCAATTTGTCCTTGCGACCTGCACACAAGGTGCGGACTGTGCACCGGCTGTGAACAATGCACAAGGGGCGGACTATCTGAAGGACAACTATTTTCTAACCATAATTTGCCCTTGCGACTTGTACACCTTGATGCGGACCATGCACAGGGTGTGAGCAATACACCAGAAGCGGACTATCGGCAGAAAAACTATTATTTTAACCGCAATTTGCCCTTGCAGCCTGTAGGCAAGGTGCGGACTGTGCACCGGCTGTGGACAATGCACAAGGGGCGGACTATTTGGAGGAAAACTATTTTCTAATCACAATTCGCCCTTGCGACCTGTACTCCGGTTACTGACTATGCACCGGGTGTGAAAAATGCACCAGGGGCGTACTACTTGCAGAAAAACTATTTTTAACCGCAATTAGCCTTTGCGACCTGCACACCGGGTTCGGACTACATTTTAAAAGAAAGGGTGTGGTGGGTACACCTCTTTGGGGCGCAAGTGCTCGTCACATATACGACTGCCCTTTAAATTATGCACGCACCCCCAAATCAGGGTGGAAATATACACCTCCTTTAACAGTGCACGTGTGCACCCTTGTCATTCCGTGGGAGTACACATACACCCCATTTCAGGGTGGAACTGTGTCACCTGTCCTATAACCTCGTCATTTATTGGGAATAAAGATACAACCCATTTAACGGTTTACTAATCTTCCCCCATACTCCTTCACCACTCACTGGGTGCACAAATTCATCCCATTCAAAGGTGTACAAATATTCTCTTCGTTACACCCTCACCATTCACTGGGTGCACAGGTACACCCCATTTCGAAGCGCAAAAATATTCCTAACATTACGCCATCATTTAATGGGAATACAAATGCACCCTGTTTCCAGATTCAAAGCCAGTTCTTGCAACATGGATGTACTCATGTGCATGAAATGGTTGTAACCGTCCGCCTGAATTAAACCGAAAGCTACAAGCACAAGCTCATAACTTTGAAAAGCTGGAAGCAGTACATTGAAGCATTTTCTAAAGCTGCAAGCTCGTGCTTGTAGCGTCCGCTGAAATAGATAAGCCATTCACAGTCAACGCTTCTAGGGTTCTCAGATAAGTTTCATCCCGTATATTTTATTGACTAAACATAACAACAAAGGCAATGTGCACCCATCCCGGATATTGTATTGACTAAACATAATAACAAAGGGAATGTGCTCCCCCAACTTGGTGCTTGCAGTCAAACCTTTTTGACTTGGAACCTTTTTGTTTAGGAGCATGGTCACCTCAATAATACATTAAAGGGCCCTGCAATCATATTTAAGCGTCTACCTTTTTTTGCGGTTTCCACGTCTCTTGGGGCTCGGGCAAGCCAGCGGGCACAGAGAGAGTAACTAAATATCAGTGCGTCATATTTTAACCGGACGACGCGGAAACCTCCTCCACCGACGAGGGCGACCCGCGTTGCCGAAAGCGCGCGATATGTGACGTCTTTGGTCCTGGGCTTACTACTGCATGGTCAGAGCCGCTAAAAGCTTTTATTTTTTAGTCGAGATACAAAATATAAGGGGCGCGAACCGTTTCAATTATTTATGAAAGTAGTTTTTGTTCAGTATTTTATATCAGAAAAGAAACAAATGCAGTTTATAAAGTACGGAAGCAAGAAAAGACCCGTCGACAAACCCGCCCCCAAGCGGCGGAAAAAACGGCGCATACTAGAAAGGGCTAGTGGGATAAGGCGCCAACGAACGGCGAGCGTAGAAAGGTCCCGGATGTACGCGGCGGCGCTCGAGGGCTCGAGGATCCGACCGGTTCCGAGCGTTCCGATGGCTTTCGACGCGGGCTTGGCTGGCGATTTGGCCATATGGCGGTATGGCAGCGCGAAGTGGCTCCCGTTCTGAACTGATCTTTACCCCGTGTTTGCTGTCGTTTGTGGCCAATAAAGTGTTATGCCGAATTGGTCTTTAATCGCGCAGCAAAAGCAATGCGAGCCGCCCTGGCCGCCCGCTTCGCGCCTGGTGGTGGTTAAACGTTTTTTTATTGATGAAAGGGTTCGCGCCTATCCAACACGTGCTTTAGTGGCGCCCTCTCGAGCCGTCAACACGGAGTGCGGCAGCCGTGAGCACTCAATGAGCTCACTACTCTTCTAGTTCACGGCCATTCAAGAAAGGACCTACGACGACATGAGGGAGGTTATTTTTTGCTTGTTTTTGTAATTCTAATTTGCCTATAACTTTTAAAATGAAGCGAAATTCGAGAAAAGAAAAGTTTCTTTAAGTTACTACCTTCAGTGCGCTCAGGTTCGGTGCAGATTAAAACCACTCAAAAAGTCCTTGCAGGGCCCCTTTAATACTCTAAACCTATTCTAGTAAATGTCCTGGGTGAGAGCTTTCGTTGTACGCATATACGATAATAACTATAAAAATACTCAGGAAAAAAATTAAAACATCTTTTATTGTTTATAAACTTCCAATTCGCTTCCGACAAGAGACCTCAGCTTCCCTGGACCATGCTCAATGTTCAAAGAAAGGCATAATAAAAGCAATGAAGAAGTTAAATCATGAAAAGCTTTTGTAGCAACGTTCTTTGTCATCTGGAAATGTATAGGGCGCTGCATGATGCTTCTCCAGGAAAGTCCAGTGGCAGACCCTACGTAGATCCTTAAAAGGAAACAAAGAACATGGCAATTAGAAAAAGTATGTTTGAAACAAGTGAAAATTAATTTTCGATATCAGCTGAGAAATCCGGAAAGCAAACATAAATAACCATTTAGGATTCAATAAGGCGAGGTAATCTGGCACATGAATTTTAATGAAGTTAAATATTCATGCCAATACCAAATAATTCGAAGAGATGCCCTATCATCCTTCGCAGGACAGGTATGAGCTGCAGAATCCGATTCGCAAAACAACCTGGGAATGAAAGGAAATTGCATCGTTACTTCAATTCAGCTGTAGGCAAACTGAACTTAGCAGAACCCAAAAGAACTGCTTAATGTCAGATTCCAGCAGCTTGTCTAGTCGCACCTGTTTGTCGTGTATGGAGGTTTCATTCTAACATTTTTTTCTCAGTCACAATGGTTATTCGCAAGCTCCAAACTTGACAGCTGGCTTCACCTCAATGAGAGGGCATAATCCATTCAGAGATTGATATCTTGAAATATCCAATAACTTAAAAATCATGCGAAAAACGTTGAGGTCATGAACTCACCTATAAACTGCTGGCAAGCTGAAAACACAGCATATCAATGAGGGAAACTAAATGATGATGGGTTACTTATAGGAACGTAATGGCCTTCAAATCAGTTGTTTCAACTGTTCTCTTCCCCAGTACAGAAAGCTGGATTATGATAATAGAATATCCAGCTTTTTACCCCACTATAACATCTAGCACGGCGAATAGAGTGTATTTTTTTTAAATTATGATTCGGATAAAATAAAACTGAGGATAGAATGTCGCATGAACTTGAAAATAGGCGAACGAAATTCGAGAACCTTTCGCGTGCGCAGTGAGCACTTCAGTGAAAGCTACTCCATATATTCTGTTGTTTGCAATGTGTTCTGTGAGTACTGGTCCCTTATTAGCTCCAAGTTGATTCCTATTTTTTTGCCTCATTTTTTAAACCAATAAACAAACATTTCCTTGAAACAACTGGCAGAAAAAAAGCGCTGGCTAACTTCCGGAGTCGTTTCAATTAATTCCTTGCTTATTCCATCGGTCGAAGCGAAACGTGTGAGACTCCCTCGCCATCGAAGTTTTAAATCTAACAAGTCAGTGGCACTTCAGCGTCCCAAAAGGTAAGGATATAGACCTGCCATAAATTACTATTTTTTGAATGTTTAATTTGGCGGACCCAGATGTGCATTATGCGTGATGCGTTTCTCAAGGTGCCATTTTAAATTTGTAAACAATTCTTAGTAAATGTTGGATAGAATACATTAATCAATCGCCTGAATTTGCCAGGCCATGATCGACAATTTACGAATTTATGCAAATTTATGCTTTTCTTTCGAGCAGAAGTCGCCCTTTGACAAACTTCTTTATGCAAATGTGTGGGGCTTTGCAGCACAACTGTGCGCGTGTGCACAGCTTAGACAGCACGCAATTTAGTCTGGTGAATGCAAAACCTTTTTCTACTGCAGCCTCCAAAGATTGAAAAAAAAAGAAAAGAAAAGAGAGGCGCTGTGAATAACCCTGACGCACGCCGTGCAAGCTATGATGTGAAGCTCCAGGCTTGTTTGTGAACATTTGAAAGCGTTTTTATTCAATATAAAAAGCAACTTCGAGGTGCTGTTATTCATTTGAAAGATCACCCAAGAAAACGTCATACACGTTTGTTTAATAAATAAATCGTTTTTAATCGGCATAGCTGCGAACTAACATAGCCGCTCCGTGCTCTGACATAGCGCGTCATCTGCTCGCATCCTACCACCTCCGTCACAGGAAGGCGCCCGCGAGGTGGCGCCACCAAACCATCGAATGATGCTTTTTGGAGAAGGATGTTTGTGGCGTCAGTGAATGGCGGAACCAGCGGGCCTCCCTCCCCGACTCAAGCATTCGCACCGAACGGCGGTGAAGCGAGAAGAAGGCCAGTGTTATCAGACGCATTTAGCGGTCGCACTCAAGACAACAGGGCTCGGTGCTTTCCGCTAAAAACAAATATGTTTCTTGAATCGGTAGATGGAACACAAAAGGACGTGGGATCAAAAACCACTTGTGTGAAGACGGCTGGAGGACGGCATTGGTGAATATCGAGGACTCCTTCGGGTTCCCCGGACGACATGCGTAAGCCACAACAAGTTAGGCGATCCCGATGCAACCACCGGTATCTTGCTGAGCGAAATCCGTAAAGTTGCCAGACACGCGAACAAAATATTACCGATTGCAAAGAGATCCCACATCAAGGCGGAGACCGTTTGTGCAGTCTCGAGCGAAAGCTTCCCCATCCCTCGGGATATTTACGTCAACGCAGCTCCGCGCAAAAGCGTGACTTTGTTAACACTCGATGGGCATCCCAGGGAGCAAAGTGAGGGATTTCTCTCTCGTGTGAATACATCTAATGCTGCAAAAGCCTTTAGTTCGTGTTTCCTATTTAAAAGTAATTATATTGTGTGTATACACGAAGGATCAGCTCCGATGGATGTCTGGTGTTTCCGGCGTAGATGAGAAACTTACCCTTTCCAGTACCACCACTTTCCCGGTGTCTTTAACGTGCATCGCGCAGTAGTGATTCCACAAACATACACCGGTACAATGCTTATCTGCAGCGCGAAGCAAATGGATCGATGGCTGTTTGAAGGGACCGCATAAATCACTTTGTGAACGTATTGAGCTAAAATTTCGTACAGAGGTGGCCGAAGAACGTGCATTGAGGTTATGTAAACTTCGCTGATCAAACATACCCGAGGAAAAATCTAGAAATGAAGAACTTGAAATTACCACCTACGGCGTCCGTGTATGGCGCAACCGCCGACAGATGGCGGCACGTAAGATCGCGGGCGGCAAGAGAAACTCTACTACAGAGAGCGTCCATCCGCTCTATCGGGGTCACGTGGTTTATTGGCCGAGTTTCCAATAGGAGCTGCGAGGAGGAGCCGAAAGCATTGGCCGTCTGCAAATGTCTGCCTTTCCGCCTGCTTTGCTCCTCGCCACGCGACAACGCCACGCATGCGCACTTGTGACCAATCGCCGCAGGAGGCGTCCGCCATTAAACTGCAAACGCTCCCTACGGTTTGAGATGGACCCTCTCTACACCTAGGCCAGGGGTCTCGAACTTATTCGAGTGTGAGGGCCAGAGAGCCCGCCCCCCCAAAGGACGAGGGCCAACGGGAAAAGGGGGGGGGGGGGGGGGGGTGTTTTGCTATTTTGGGACATCTTACAGAAGGGCAGTCTACATACAGATTCAAACGCGAGTCACCGCGAGATCCGTGCTTTGAATGCCACATGGCAATACGTTTAATGAGAAAACGGCACGCGGCATTCAAACCACGGATATTGCGCTGATTTGTGTTTGCAGACTGTCTTTTCTATGATGGTATGAGCAGTGTAACCACGGCTTATAGGTCGAAAGTGGCAAGAGTGGGGATTGAGTTGAGGATCCCTAAGTTCTGCAACGCGAAAGTTCTTTCTTTTTTTCTTCTTTTTTGTGGTTACGTGTTTGGGATGTGATATGTTTCCGGTAGCAGCGAAGTGAAGAGTTATGTAAAGGTACGACACACTGAATACAAAGAAGTCCAAAAGTCTGAGAACCAGCGACGACGCAGCACTCGGCCGGGAACGAAACGAGAGTGCGAGCAGCTAATGAATAAATCCTGCTCAAGTCCTCGAATAGTCGGCGTCTTGCGCCACTTTTGTCCAATGCGAGACGTAAAGCATATCGATGGCTCATTCGTGGGCCAAACAAATGTTTCGAAATGTGACAAAGAGGAAAAAAAAACAGAAAAAAACTCAGACCCCGTCGTGCGGTGAAGCATCGTATTCTCCTAGCAAAATCAGTCCTCAAGTCGAGAGCTTATATTTCGGAGAGTTTCCAACTGCTGGGATAGGGGTAACGTGGTTTGGGGACCGCGTTTGGAATACGAGCTGCGAGGATGGTGACCAAAGCGTTGACCGTCTGCAAACTTCTCAGCCTTTCCGACCGCTTTCCTCCTCGCCACCCGACAGCGCAGCGCACTCTCGCTCTCGCGATTAATCATTGCAGGAAGCGCTCGGTCAGCATCCAATTCCAAACACCACCCGTGGTTTAAACAGCTCCCTTTCTTCAATCTATGCCCTCCACCCTCAAACCGTTACCACAACGCCACCTAGTGTCAGCCGCGGATTTGGGCAGATTACGGACACTACGCTTTCTTTTATCTTTGGCCATGAACGTCGACAGACCGTATTTTCAAGCTATGATGCTTTATGATTTCAAAGATAATTTAAAGGAAAGCTGAAGAGGTTCTTGAAATTAAAGGTGAATTCTAGCCTATTTTTGTCCTGTGTATGTGAATATCCCGAGCATTTGACCCAAAAGTACCAATAGACACGGAAAACAAACAAACAAACAAACGAAAGGCCATCCGCTGAGTGTGACGTCATACCAGAGGTTTCAACTGCCTTGTGCTTACCACTTGCGAGGGAACACATGCAGCTTTTTTGACTGCTCGGGTAAGGTTTGCGGAACGCGCGAAGATGTTGAGATCTCTGTATAATACGTCGCGACTCCCTTTTCCCTCCGAACGCGCCGGGAGGGAGGGGCTTCGGTGCTATGTTGAAAGTGCCTTTGTGGCTACTTGACGCATCAATCTGATATATACTTTCGATATCTCTGATTCTGGAGACTCAGTGGAGACGATTTAATTGGTTTCTCGCATATAAAGAACAGCTTCCCTTTAAATAAGTCAGAGTCACTGAACGGCTGTCACATAATTTTAGGGGCATTTCCCTGTCGCATGCAATGGCTGTTTGTGTGTTTGGTGTATATAAACGTGGCCGAACTTCTCTGAAAGACGGCGAGCGCACTGGTTGACGCTCGATGGCCGTGACTGAAGAAAACGTGGCTGCTGTGGAGAGTCTCCTTGAAGAGGGCCCTCGGTTGAGTTACGGTGCTATCATTATGGCCCTAGAGATTACTTCGCCAGGTATTTTGATAATTATTCACAAACACCTTCGTCTGATAAGCTCTTAATCTTGATGGGTGCCACACAATTTAACAAATGCTCAAAAGCAGGCACTCGTAGAATGGTATTAACAGACGCCGTACGAATTTGAAAGTTGCAACTCTAGAAGTGTAGCTGAGGTGCTGGACAACTGTTGGACCTACCGTATAATTTTGAAACAAAGTGTCAGTTATCCGTTTTGGTCGTCCTTGTGTAGATTACAAATCTGAAGCTCATGAGGTCAAGGAATGTCGTAAAGAAAATTGTGGCAACATTTATTTAATCCAATAGACGCGTGGCCGCGGTTGCTATCGAAAACCAAAACAGAGTGACATCAAAACGGTGCACAATGTACACTTTGCCTGCCCCGCAGTCCTCGAGAAAACTAGGTGATGCAATCAATAGCTGGCTTGAGGGAAATCCTGCTGCACCACAGCGAATGCATCAGCCCAATCTAGCAGCATTAAATTCAACTTGTACCAAGACACTCCAGCTGAATTGATCACCCACTCGCTCTACAATCCAGTCCTCCCTCCATGCGATTTCCTCCTCTTCCCGATGGTAAAAAAAAAAAAAAAAAAAAAAAAAAAACTGCGCGTATAGCGGTTTTTCACCCCTGAAAATGCAGTCACTATCTTCCAATACGGTGCGCAAGTTCATCTACTTCTTGCACAGGTGTTGCGACGATGTCAGAACGCCGAGTTCTTATTGGCTGAGTAAACAAAATAGTGGGTAGAGCTCCAAGCATCTAGCCATGGAGGTCTACCCACCATCCTTTCAATGAAAGCCAATCAGAGCTCGGCGTCGTTCTGACGTCACCGCAACCCATGCGCAGGAAGCAGACGACTTGCTGTCCGCATAGCACTTTCAAAGAAGCTAAAGAGGCTCATGAGAAAAAAAACAAGTAGAGGTAAATCCTAGTGTATTTTTGTCTTGTGAATTTCTATATCTGAAGTCTTCGACACGAACTTATCAATATACGCGAGAAAAACGGAAATATCAACCACTTGGTATGACGTCATATCCAGAGGTTTCAGCTGCCTTGCCCGTGCCGCTTGTGAGGGAACGCGTGCATCGTTTTTGACTGCTCGGGTAAGGCTTGCGGAAGGCGTGAAAATCATAAAAACTATGTACAATACTTGCTTGGTGCATCAATCCGAAATAAAATTGTAATATTCGAGATCCTGGAGGCAAGATTAAAACGATATAAGTGTTTTTTTTTTTCATATACAGAATTGCTTTAGTTTTCTGTTAAGTGCAGTGCGTAATACTCAGTGGCGCCAATGCTTCGGAGATAAGGTTAGAAAGATAAAGAGTTTAGTGCAATGTCAGAAAAAAAGAAATTTGATCAGTGACGAGTGCACCAAAACCTTTGTGGGGATTTCCGTACAGCCTCCAACATTTTCCGGTAAACAAAGTCACCAGACTCCCTCCCCCCCCCCCCCCCCTCACACACTACCCTCTCTTTCTCTTTGAAACGCTCGATAGGAGAGTGAGTGCGCTGTTTCTTCTAAGCTGCGCTAAGTGTCGACGCTTCCAGAGCCCGCAGAACTGCACCGCCTTGATGAAGCCGGTTGGATGTGCGCATGCAGCACTGGTTATATTACAATAGAGCCACTACATAAACTAAGCTTCGGAGTGACCACACATCAGTCGTCTTGTTGCTTAAGATTATTGTTGCCAGTCACTCCAAACTTCATCTGAAATCGCAGGAAACACTGTTCCGTCTTCCGGAAAAGTTCAAACAGTCCACAACAACGGAAAACGATATCGTCTGAGCTTCCTGACACCCTGTTTAAAACTCGGAAAGTTGTACTTCAGAATCGTTAACTGTGGCCCTACTCTGGGCTAGGCAACAACATGGCAGCGCCCACCAGACAATCGGAGAACGAAGTGTCGATGTCTTAAGCGTTGCCTATTTAGAGACTGTAGTTATTCTTATTATTATTATGATTAGTTAGTCATGGCGCCGTGGAAAGTAGTGAAGCGTCAATCATTTACACATAAGTTGTCTACTGCATGGGCTCGGGAAGACGCGAAAGCTACGGCACAGCCCAGCCCTTTAATCGCGCCTGCTTTCATTAGAAAGTGTTTGTAGATTTGTTTTTCCCCTCCATTACGCTCTCCGCAACGAAGGCATCGCTGTTGCACATGCGCGCCCCTAACACAATCTGCAGAGTTTCGGATTTTATAGTGGGTTGGGAAGAGTTTTTGTCGGAGTCGAGGAAAACGATCTGTGAGGAGTCCCTATTGTTGCATTGAACGGTGAATTTGCCCGTTGGCGTGTCGCAGCTCAAGCCGTGCGGCTAAATCGAAGCGTGAACTATAGCAAGAGACTTTATGTGCAACTCCATCAGCATTATTTCATATATATCGGTTACATATAGCACAAGCATTTCATCAAAACGCACGAAAAAAATGGCGGACTTCTGTTTACTTTTGCAAAGCATACATGCATACAAAAAAAAAAAGCCCCCAGAAAACTAGTTTCAGCTTTTAAAAGTGAAGGGGGAGGGAGGGGGGGGGGGAGAGGGCGGATATTAAAGTTTCTTTTCTTTTCAATTATTGGTCGCCCGGTGGAAAAAAAATTGAAGCTTCTTCATTTTAGGAAAACAATAACCCAGGCTGTTTTAGTGCTCCAAGCGAACTTGTAGTCCTTATTGGTCCGGTGTCGTTCCTTCTCTTTCTCCCAGGTACAACCGGACCAAGCTGCTGACGGAGAATGACCTCGACCCCAACGGGATCGACGGGGAAATCGGGGTAGGTACACGCACACCCAGTTTGGATATCTCTATCCTTTCCCCACCTTTTCGTATCAAAAGGGTACGAGCGAGTGCTAAAGCAAGACTCCGCAGCATTCATTTCACACCGCCAAACGCCAGTAAAGGCCGACGTACGACCTGGATTTTCTGCAAAGAAGATAATCCTCTTAGCGCATCCCTCTCGTAAGCTGCGAGGGCAGCCAAGTTGGGACAAGGTAAAAAGTAAAGAGGAAGTACGAAAGCAGAATGTGGGCAAAAGTGGAAAGCGCGAACGGCTGCCTCGATTCCTCCTTTCCATTGGGGAAAAGAAAGACCCTCCTCCTTTCCTCGAAGAGTAGCCCAGAGACCCGCTCCTGTGGGGAGAGGAAGAGAGAAGACTGCGATGGGAGTAGAGAGGAGGAACAGGGAACAGGTTTTCTTCCCGGCGGAAGGCAATGAACGTGTCTGCTTCTGGCCTTACTTTGTGAGTGTTGGCAGCAGAGACGTTCAGTTAGAATAAACAGTAAGGACAAACTTTTTTTTTTAATTCGATAACTTCCCAAAATCAATAAAATCAATAAATAAATAAATAGATGACCTATGTTAGTTTTATCTATTTGTGTGAGAGGCCCCCAGGTTACCCCAAAGCGAGTCGTTGGTGGTAGCGCCTCGGATTCGGCTAAGCGAAGATTCCATGCGATTTCCACTCCGCCCCACAAATTCAATACTTCGTGTAAACCATGGGGGATCAAGTTGGTTAGAACTCGGTCAAATCTTTTATTCGTCGAATATTTGACCTACGCAAGTTCGAAAATTCAAAGAATCGTGGAATCTTTTTACGGTGGTAAGTATGAAAGTTAGAAAATTGTCGAACTTCGCATTGCGAAAATTTGCTGAATTATAAAATTTGGTCCCGCGAAAGAAAAAAAAAAAAAGAAAATATGGCAAGTAGTCAAGTGTTTATTTCAGGGGAAAAAAAATAACGCTGGAATGTTTTGAACGTTAAGATCCTTTTAAAACTTCATAAATTAATTTTCTAACGTCAGTTCTGAAAAAAAAAAAAAAAGATCGAAACATCTGCTATTACGTTTTTTTTTTTAATTTTCTGTAAATACTGATATAAACCCTTAAAATAAACCAACCGAGCCGAATTTTGACCTAATTCGAGGTCCTTCCCGATTTTAACAAATTCTTAAAATTAAAAAAAAGAAAGCTTTAAGGCATTGCAATTTTTATCTCCAACTTTATTTGTTGATCAGCAACACAGCAACCTTTGAACAGTCAGCAAAGCACGCCCCCGATCTCGCTTCCTCCTCCTATCAGTACCAGGTTGAAAGTATTTAAGTCGCGCGCACGCTCCCTGTAGCCAGGGTAACCCCAACGCCGGCGTCCCACTGTCTCCCATATAAGACCTCCCCCCCCCCCCCCCTAAAAGCCGCTTTTCTGTTCGACGCAAGAAATTGACCCCGATTGACACCGAATATGTGGTGGAACAAATAAACGCCAAGGAAGCACTCCCGAATTTGCAGGAAAAAGTAATCCGGTTAAAACGGAACCCTAGTTATAAGATGTCGTAACGCTGAAATAACAGCATTGCAGAGATACGACATGTCTGGTGGTTGTAACGACTAGGCATGCAAAGGGGAAATGCCCGCGCGTAAATATTCTCCTCCAATAGCGAGAAAAAGACTCGCACGTACGGACAGGGAGGAATAAAAAGAGGGGTAATGGAAAGATAAATTTGATCGTAAACTACAGACCAGGAGGTTCGTACAGTCAATGCCACATGTTTGGGCTAGGTTGTCTTTCCCAGGACCACACTATAGTGAAGGGGAAGTTCAGAATGGGACCAAAGTGTGATGAACTACGCTCGAACGTAAAAGTATATTTTACACAAAGTGTGAAACCAGTCGGTGCCTCGCGGCCGAGTGGCGTTTTTTTCACCCGCCATGTCAAATACAGATGATCGCAATGGCAGAGTACCGCTGTCCAGGACTGAAGCTTCAAATCGATGCTGTTGATCTCGCACGACGTTATCATATTCGAAGTACAAGTGTGCTTGAAGAAACTTCGAGCACACTCGATAGCTGAATGACTTCTCTGGACTTCGTTGACCACATGCCGTTCGCATTTTGGCAAACTGGCATTTCTTTAATATTGGTTTCTTAAATTACTTTAAACTAATTTTTGTTCTTTATGAGGCAGTTTTTTGCTCTGACAATTTACGCGCCACGCGTAAAAACATATATGTTGATCTGTTTTTTTTTTTATCACTTTATAAAGTCTTTAAGGGCAACTCCATTTAAAAAGTCGACCTTTTAGAAATGGCTGATATCGCTTTAGGGAGTCAAAATACGGTCATATCCAAAATATCCCGCCAAACCGACGCCGCATTCCCGATGGAAACCATCATTAAAAAATTTCTACCAGCTGGGTTAGCGGCCCGACAGTGGTTGAGCAACGCTGCCACCGGGTGAGCCAGTGAAGCAATACTGGGAAAAAACGTAGGTTTCGTCCTACGCTCTTGTACGGACGCTGCGGGCGCTTTCTTTCTCGTGGAATTCTGCGATTCCGCTAACGGCAAGAGATGCTTACGGCGTTATCCTGTGTTCTCCTATTTTTATTTGGGTCTTGCAGTTCATTTATTTCAAGCATAGCTTCCGCGACCACGCGGCAGAGAGCGAAGCGGTGCTGCTCGCTCACGCGCGTGTCGTGGAGCCGGAAAGACTCCCCGGACTCGCGTTTGGCAATGCCGAGCACGACTTGTAGTGCAGTGGGTCCAGTGCGCAACCCGGAGCTGCGGTTCCACCAGTTCCTAAGAGACCGGAAGAGGCATAAGGTGTGGGTCGGTGCCGTTCGCTATATACACTTCGGAAGACCGTCGACCCCGATCTCCAACGCGAAGTTCTGCTCCCTGTACTTTACGCCAGACAGCTACACAGCGGGTTCTGCAGCTGCTGCGGGTTTCTCCTGAAACACGCGTCTTTGTAAAACGATGCGGTGCCGTCGCTGTTCGCGTATCGTCCGTCGGCTGCTCCAGCTCGAGCGGCCGGTCGCAGCGGGTCGTAGCAGCTCTAACTAGTGTACACATAAAGGCACCTTAGCTTTAACAAGTTAGACAGCTTGTGGATACCATCTGTCCATCTCTCTCCCATTAATTATTTTTCACTTGGTCTGCGAGCAAGAAACAAATACGGTAACGCTGCGCCGGCACTGACCACGTCATATTATTTATAGTAGTCGGATTCGCTTTTCGGCCGGCGAATTTATAAAAACACACTCACAGTTACTACATTAGGTGCATACTTACAAAGAGCAGTGGTAAAAAAAAGCTCGATGTACACCTCAGCACTTCTTATGAGTTGTGACCGCGAAAGCATGCACGCCGCTCTACCGCTACTTTCTGTCGTCTGCTTCGTCCTTGCGTCAACGGTCGAGCGGGCGCGCTTTCCTTGGGCGTGGAGCCGCTGCCTCGCCGACACGCAGCGCCATGGGGTGGCGGTCGTTGAAGATGACACGAAGCGGCCAATGGGAGCTTCGTCGACACGCCAATGGGACTGAAGCCGAAATCCATCAGCTTTACTCCGCTTTGGGACCGGGGAAACTGGGTGCCGTTGTCTAGGCTTTTTGCGTGGTTTCATAGCTGGGAGCTGGCTTCACTTTGAGAAAGAATTTAAGCTGTTGTTTGGCGCGCATCAAACTGATGACGTCGTCTCACTCCATGGGACAGTTAATGCTTTTGCATTAAAAGAAAATGTGCAATTTACATTGTTTTGAAACTCCACGTGCGACTGAGCTGGCCGGGCCGGTGCGTCGGCTCAGGAGCAGCGCGGCAGCGCGGGACGAGATCTACGTCATGCCGTCGACGCGCAGCTGAATAGCAGTGTTGCCAAGCTGCTCGAGCCGGTAGTTTCGGTTTCGCCGTACCGCCGGGACGAAACTTGGATACGCGATATCGGCAAAACAGTACACACTAGCGAAAAACAAATTATACCTCGTGATTCAGGCTCGCCGACTTCGACTAAACATATCATAACCCAAAAATCGTAAAAATGGAATGGAGTCGCTTCTTAAACTGCCGACACGAATAATTGTTGCGACGTACAGTCAGCAAAAAATTAAACCCGAACGCAGGAACGCGTGGCCATCAACACAGGCTGCTTCATCTGGAAAGCCCCTGAGAACTAATGAAAATGCACCGGGGTGCGAAGGTGCGGGTCCTCCTAAGATGTGCTCGACCCTCGCGTGGCGCGTCTGGGACTTCCGCGTTTCGCCGGTGGCGCGCTGTAAGCGCACGCCAGGAGGAGAAGACACCATGGTCGTGATCCGCTGGCGCGTGCGCAAGCTGCTTGCTGCTGCTCCTAGCATCAACCTTCTCGTGCCGAGCGCAAGCCGCAGGTGTCGACCGGGCGACAGCACGGCGACACAAAAGCACCCCGAGTAACGGCGCTTATACAGCGCGCTACCGGCGAAACGCGGAAATCCCAGACGCGCCGCGCGAGGGTCGAACACATCTCAGGAGGACCCGCACCCTCGCACCCCGGCGCATTTGCATTAGTTCTCAGGGGCCCTCCAGGTAAAGGTGTATCCACACGACGGACCAAATTGCTGTTTTGGTCCGCGGGCCGCGCATCACGTGATCTTACGTCACCGCTTTTCGAGGTCCGCCGGCGGTCCGCGGCCCGCGCTTGTGAGAAATGCCAAGCCAGTTTTCTCGCCCGGACCTTGGCGGCGGACCGCGGCGTTTTTAGTATAATTGAAGTGCTAAGTCTGGCAACAAGCTGACTTTTGTTTGGATTGGAATCCAAATCCAAAGTCGTGTTCTTTTGGCGCCAACTGTTGAAGACGAAGACGACAAACCTTTTGTTGTGCGACGATGGCGGCATGGTGCAACGATGCAACTTTTTACTTCATTGCGCTCGTGGAGCGATTTCCCGCTCTGTGGGACAATAGATGCATGCCCTTTCCGGTTCACTTAAAGGGAAACTGAAGCGGTTCTCTTTTTGAGAAAAAACATTTCAATGGCCTTCATTCTACCTCCAGGATGAGGAATATCAAGATTATTTTTCAATTTGGTGCACGGAGGCTTCAGAAATTAATTTTTAAAGTACCGCCGAAGCCCCTCCTTCCCGGGGCGTGACGTCACACTAGGAGCCTTCGGAATATCTGCTCTCGCGCATCTTCAGCGCCTGTCAAAGCTATGCACGCGCACTCTTGCTATTTTCAGAAAGGTCAGAAAGAGACGTCACGACTGGTGTCAGTGCGGGGAAATATACCTGGCAAGCTTGCGTTGCACGCGCTGAACACACAAGCGACACGCGCTTGGCGGCCCGAAGAACCTAGTATG
The DNA here is from genome assembly GCF_016920785.2 of Ixodes scapularis. NCBI lineage: Eukaryota > Metazoa > Arthropoda > Arachnida > Ixodida > Ixodidae > Ixodes > Ixodes scapularis. Next base: position 170,781,202 of record NW_024609846.1, on the reverse strand, counting down.
ACGTCACGACTGGTCGAATGTTTTTTCGCTTTTTCTCGCTTTTAGTTGCATCTTCAGGGAAAACAAAAGTGATATTCAGATTCACGGGATAAAAATACGCCAGAATTCACCTCTAACTCGTTTTTTTCAAGAAGTGTTTCAGCTTCCCTTTAAGTCCTCCTCGTCTTCAATAGTCAACGCCAAAGCCACCGCGGCCAAAAGTCTCTTTCGTTCAACCTCCATCTTGGCTCCTTACAAATAGCCTCAAAGCAGCTCGTTGCACGCGTTTGGCGGAGCTGTGAGGTCGAGGGTTAGACCGGCCCGTTCACTCTGTCGTCTGCTCTTTTGGTCCGCCGTGTGGATGCTCATTGCAGCCGGGCGGCCCGCGGGCCGCGCATCACGTGATCTATCGGTCCGCGGCCCGGTCCGTCGTGTGGATACACCTTAAAGGAGCCTGTGTCGATGGCCACGCGTTCCAGCGTTCGGGTTTCATTCCGTGCTGACTGTACGTTTAGCGATATCTTCTTTGATGCGGCTACCAAAAATGGATTCCAAACAGAACAGTCCCACAGCGCATATCGGTAGTATCGACTGTTATCGAATTGCAAACACGATCTACTAAGCGTCTCCAACTCCCTCTGGTTAACGATAACCGTGCGGCCAGCTCAGAGGAGCTCCGCAGGTCAGCAGCTCGTTCTCTACTTGAGCGACCACACGGATTAGCCAGTTAACTAAAGACGCACGTCACACTGCACATACGCCATACAAAAGACAGTGCTCGCTGCAGACACCATGACAAAATGATCGGCAGACTCGCTTCAAGCATGTTTGAGGCATATTTGCTTCTTACATATGCATGCTTCGTGCATGTCTGCATAGAGGTTTTGTATGACCAACGTGGCGAGACTCATTAAAAAAAAAAAAAAAAAACACGCATCAGTAATTGTTGTTGACTGTCTTTTGTATGATGTATACGAGGGGTATTCATGAAGTTTGCACTGTTACCACGATAAAAGAGAGTTGCGATCACGAGCGATGGTGGTGAAGTTAGGCCATCTGCAGATGTGCATCACAGTCGGCGACACATTTATCCCACCGATCGATGAGCCGGCGAATAACTTGGAGGTGCAAAACCTCATTGTGGATACTGCGGAAGTCTTCCATTTCGACAATCACCTCGTCACCACATTGGAAAGGTTCGCCAAGCAGTGAATTCTTCGTGGGAGGGAGAAAGCAGAAGTCACTGGGTGCCAGGGCGTGTGAAGGCGGGTGAAAAGGGATAATTTCCTAACTTGAAGCAGCCGCACGCGTCACCATCTGCTGCGAAGAATGAGCTGATGCGTTGTGGTGCAGCAGACGCACTTCCTTGGCCGGCTTCCCGCAACGCGTGTTGGCCTTGCGTAGCCTAGTCAAAAGGTCCGGGTAATAGTTTCCAGTAGCTGTTGGATCGTTACGGGCACAATCTGTCTGGAGCACATCTTAGCAGTCTAAGGAAACGCTATCACCTTTCCTGATCACGCTCCGTCTTACCGTCTTTGGACGGTTTTTAATCCGCGTGTTTCCAGTGTTCCTTCGGTGTTGGCCGAAATTATCCGCCACTCATTCATGGTGATTAGGCGATCGAAGAAGTCGTCAAGGTTGGCTTGGAAGAGCCGCAAAATTTCCGTAGTAAACGCTATTCGGCGCTGCTTTGCATGGGCGAGAGCAGTCGCACAACCCAGTGGACGGCGATCTCCATCCTGTGAAAATCATTGGGCATGTCGAAATCATTGGGGATAGCGAGAAAAAAAAATCGTTTTGAACATACATGAGATTACAGTAACGTGGGCTTGTCTCACAGCACAAAGTTTGGCGACATTCATTTTTCTTCTGGCTGCAATACAAACTTTATGAACGCTCCTCGTATTAACAGTGTAACTGCGGCTTCACATTATTTAGCGGTTAGTGTAATATATGTCCTATCATGAGATTTCCAGCTATCTTACGAGCGTATGTTTTCTTTTTTCTCCGCTAGATAGTGGCTTTAAAAAGAAACCCGCGTTCCTCAAAATGTTTTTAATCGTACCTCGTGAAAGCGTCTGACACCGTTCAGTTCTGCACAACGGCGGTCGGTTCCGAACGCTTTCGATCCCTTTCGTGGAAACGAGGCGTCACGATGCGCAAGATGCCAACGGCTGTTCAACAAAAACAACACCATGGCATTGGCATTACAAACACCTCCAAGATAAGAAGGCCGCAGAGCTGGAATTTCTACATCACCCACCGAAGGCCAGAGCGAGGCAAAGTTTGCACGAGTTTTGCGTCAAAGTTTGTGTGGAACTGGAGTCCTCACTGTCTTCACTGACAACTTGGGAAACGCGAAGCGTTTATGTGCTCCGTGCATGCCGCATTAGCGCCACCGTCTCTCGCGCCATAATCGCCTCTCATGGTCAGTTTAAGGACTAATTGTATGTTCCCATGCGGCGCGCTTTTGCGACTCAATATAATACATGCCACTGTAACATATATTAAAGCAAAGCCTTTCACGCCAGGACAATAGCCATAGAGTTATTATAATGTACGCTAGAGGCTCAAATGGCGCTAGTGTGCCGCTGCAAATTGAAGCAGACAGCAACCAGTCCGAAATTGACTTCCGGTAATGCATTTCTATGGGAAAAAGCTAGTGCATTTTCTCGTTGCGCTCGATTACAAGAGCAAATATCACGAATATTTCGTACGTACTAGGCACATTGGAACATTTCTCAGTCACGCAGACGAAATAATTGGTCAGCTACGGCGTTTTTATTTCAAGGTCGTGGCATTAAAAACGGTGCTAAAACAGCTTCGTACATGTATTTGTGTGCACTGTCGGATACTGTTAGCGCGAACACGGCGTCGGCGCTTTCCACCATGAGGAATATACGTGTCAAACGAACGAAGGACATGTGCAAAACCGAGACGGCAAAAGCTACGCAGTAGCACTAGATAAGTAACTCCTTGTGCATGCAGGCGATCAAAATAAATTGAAATCCACGTAATATAGTCAGAGTTGCAATAAATAAGTACTCCTTTATTCTTTCTGCTCACGAATATGTGCGAAGATGCATGTAATTCTAGATTCAAATCATCAACCGCACCCTCAAATCTTTACAAATAGGTAGAAGTCAGTGAACAGGTGCCCGATAAAAACTGCCTGACATAGAAAATAATAAAAAGACACACCTTTCGTAGCCCACATATCTATTTTTTTTACATTCGAATGTTCTTTGACCGATCGTAATGCCCGACGGAGTCATATTCATAGAGTGACGTACAGGACGGGCGTAATAGCAATATATAAGCGCCACCGGAATGCTAGCGAACCTTGAACACACTCTACATTCCTTTCGATCATTATTTAGCTCAGAATCGTCGCTCGTTTTTACATACCCACCATGGAACAGAGGTTTGGGTCCCCACGCGAAAAGCCAGGGTTCGATTCCCGGGAGTTACGCGTCCTTTTATTTATTCTTGCAGTTTAATGTTCTGGTGAATTCGAAAACTTTGTTGCTCGTTCGAGGAGCGAATGTTCTAGTCGCCGAACCTTCTAGATCAATTGTTCCAGAAGCCAACGCGTGTACATAAGGGTATCCGCGTGGCGATCTGCAGTCAGTCTCGCCCCAGTGCTCGATTCTGCTGTTACTCCGACTTCGACGCCCGCGACGCTCTGCTGTTACTTTTGTTTCCTTTTATTTTTGGGCACAAGTTCGCCACATTAAACGTTTATTTCTTTCTGTTCATTTATTGTTCTTTTGGTCACCACCCGTGACATTTTGGTGGAGGTGCGGGGTATTGCAGTCTGTGCTCGTAAACCATACCCCTTTGAAGACCCGCCGGCCATGTGACGTGCTCAGCCCCGCGAGGCTACCCTTCGCAAAAGACTCATACGCCCAAGCAAGCCACCGTACCGAAGACCAGCTCCCGGAATCGGGACCCCTGCCAATGAAGCCAAAGAAGCGGATGGCGATGATGACTACACCACCTGTCGTCATCCTGCCCATCTCTCCCCGCACTCCGACGCCATTTAACGGTGAAGCTCACGAAGACGTAGAGGACTGGCTGCATCATTATGAACGTGTAGCCCGCCACAACGGATGGACGGATGAGCACCGCCTCCAGGACCTGTACTTTGCGCTTGAGGGCACCACGAGGCACTGGTTTGAGAACCACGAAGAATCCTTTACTTCGTGGGAGCGATGCGCCGCCGAACTGAAGCGGACGTTCATCAACTACCACCGTCGGTAGCGAGCGGAGGACCTTCTTCGAACAAGGGTGCAGGACCCCAACGAAAGCGTGACGAGCTTTGTCGAAGATGTCCTGCGTCTAAGTGCCCGGGCCGATCCGGAGGCCGTCGAGGAGAATAAATTTCGCGCTCTCATGCGTGGCGTGAAGGGTGAAATTTTCGGAGGATTGGTACGGAATCCCCCGATGACTGTCAATAGTTTTGTAACCGAAGCCACCAATATCGATCGCGCCCTCACAGCCCGAGAAAGCCACTACCACCGAATCGCCGGCGCGCCTGCTGCTCCAACTGTTACAGCTTCCCTTCTGGACCGGAATACCAGCGGTGTCGACAGCCTTCGGGAGATCGTCCGTGAAGTCGTCCGGAAAGAATTCCACAAGATACTCCCCGCTGCGGATCGCCTGTCCTCACTGTCGCTTGCCGAGGTCGTCCGAGAGTAAGTTCACCGGGCCATCAAACCTGAGGTTCCGATCAAAGCAACGACACCAGAAGAACCGACTTTGCGCTACGCCGCCATGGCCCGACGACCGCCGCAAGCTAACCGACAGGCCACGGCGCCACGCCGACGAGACCCGCCGATGCCGCAGCCTCGACGCCAGGAAGAACAAGTCCAGGACGTCCGTCCGGAGCGACCCTCGCCGAAAAACACCGACGTGTGGCGAACGGCCGACGGACGCCCGCTCTGCTATCACTGCGGGGAAGCCGACCACACCTACCGCGGCTGCCCCTACCGTAGACTAGGACTGCGTGGTTTCCACCCGAACGACCCACGCCCGAGGTACGGCGAACGCCCTCGCGATATCGAGGAGTACCTCCGACCCTCGCCCTCTTCTGTGCCGTCTCTACGCCGTGAATCTTGCTCGCCATTGCCTCGGCGTTCAGCGTCTCCAGCGCCATGACCCCGCCGAGAGAGCCTGTCCCCCTTGCGTCGCCGGGAAAACTTAGTGCGGCAACGCCTGGAGGTGGCGTTGCCGAAGACGACAAAAGTAAAGAGCCTCCAAAAACGCCGGAGCCCTCCCACTCTTCCGATGCCACGCATTACAACGACGCCCCTGCATCGGTGTCCAACAATCTAAACGTTACTATCGACGGCCACGACGCATCGGCACTCCTGGACATCGGAGCAGACTACTTAGTCTTGAGTGGGAGGCTCTCTCGCCACCTTCGAAAAGTGACAACGCCGTGGGAGGGGCCGCAGATACGAACTTCTGGAGGACACCTCATTACGCCTGTCGGAAGGTGCACTGCTTGAGTTGAAATCCACCGTGAGACGTGCCCTGTCAAGTTCGTCGTGCTGCAAGACTGTGCGAGGGACGTTATCTTTGGAATGGACTTTCTCTGCGAGTATGGCGCCGTCATCGACCTGGGAAAAAACCGGCTGACGCTACGAGAACCTGCTCCACCACCGGAGGAACACAAAGCGACGTCATCCGCTGTCCGAGTCCTCGCAAACCACGTAAACTTACCACCGCGGTCAAGTGTTTCCGTACTCATCGGGATCGATAAAGCTTCCTGCGGCGAAGTTGTTCTCGAGGGAAGCCTCTAATTGCTCCTGGGAAGAGGAATAGGCGTCGCAAGAGGAGTTGCTGAACTTCAAGATGGGCGGTCTGTGGTCCTCGTGACAAACTTCCGAAAGGAAGCGCAACACCTCACGAAAGGTGCAGCCGTGGGCCACATCGAAGAACTCCAGAACTCCGCCCAAATCGCCGCGATTACTGAAGAGTCCGCTCCACCCGAGCAAGACAGTAGGTCGCCAGCGCAGGTCGGACATCGACCCTAAGCTTCCGGGTCCGAAACGACGGCAGCTGAGGGACCTCCTCGCCGAATACCGCGACTGCTTTGCGACGTCGTCGAGGGTGCGCCAAACCGCAGTAGCGAAGCACCGCATCGTTACCAAGGACGACGCGCGCCCTGTGCATCGATCGCCGTACAGAGTCTCCGCTAAAGAAAGGGAGGTGATTCAGGAGCAAGTTCAAGAGATGCTGAACGACGACATAATCCAACCTTCAAGCAGTCCGTGGGCCTCTCCAGTCGTGCTGGTTAAGAAGAAGGACCGAACGCTTAGGCTCTGCGTGGACTACCGGCAGCTGAACTTGGTGACGAAAAAAGACGTCTACCCACTCCCCCGCATCGACGACACTCTAGATCGGCTGCGCCAATCTCGATATTTCTCATCAATGGACCTGAAGAGCGGCTACTGGCAGATCGAAGTCGACGAACGGGACCGATAGAAGACAGCCTTCGTCACGCCGGATGGACTGTAGGAGTTCAAAGTGATGCCCTTCGGACTATGCACGGAGCCAGCAACTTTCCAGCGTGTCATGGACACAGTATTAGCAGGGCTAAAGTGGCAGAGCTGTCTCATCTACCTTGACGACGTCGTAGTATTTTCAACAAACTTTGACGAGTACTTGCGACGACTCCGCGCTGTTCTTCAGGCCATACAGACTGCCGGGCTCACCCTCAAACCGTCAAAGTGCCGGTTCGCCTATGACGAACTGAAGTTCCTAGGCCACGTGGTTTGTAACGAAGGCGTCCGCCCAGACCCCGAGAAGACTCGCGCCGTCACGGCATTTCCAGCGCCGACAGACACGAAGGTCGTGCGAAGATTTCTTGGGCTTTGTGCCTACTATCGACGCCTCGTTCAGGATTTCGCAAGGCTTTCCGCGCCGCTCACAAACCTCACGAAGGACGCAAAGAAGTTCGAATGGGCCGAGGAACAGCAGCAGGCCTTCGACGAGCTGAAGCGAAGACTCCAGACTCCTCCTGTCCTTGGACACTTTGATCAGAATGCTGAAACCGAGATTCACACGGACGCTAGTAATGCAGGACATGGAGCGGTACTCGTTCAAGTGCAAGAAGGCACGGAGCGAGTCATCGCCTATGCAAGTCGCACGCTGTCCAAATCGGAGAGAAATTACTCCACGAGTGAAGAAGAATGTCTTGCGGTCGTATGGGCAATCACGAAGTTCCGCCCGTACTTGTACGGGAGCCCGTTCCGCGTAGTCACGCACCACCACTCGCTCTGCTGGCTTGCGAACCTCAAGGATCCGTCAGGACGCCTCGCTCAATGGAGCCTACGACTACAAGAGTTCAAGATGACTGTGGTTTACAAGTCAGGACGCAAGCACAGCGACGCCGACTGCCTGTCCAGGACCCCTGTAGAAACACCTTCCGGCAGCAGCGACCATGATGACGACGAGTGCTTCCTAGGAGCAGTGAACACCGACGACATGGCACGAAGTCAACGTGACGATCCGGAGCTGCACGCCTTAATCGAGCACCTGGAAGGGTGCGGGAGTACCGTACCACGTGTTTCCTCACGAGCCCTGCCGACCTTTGCCATTCGACAAGGTGTACTCTACAAAAAGAACTTTGGGGACAACTACTCGCCGTGGCTGCTGGTAATCCCGACCGACCTTCGAGAGGAGATCTTTCAAGCATGTCACGACGACCCGACGTCCGGACACCTTGGTTACAGCCGGACACTGGCCCGTATTCGTGAAAACTATTACTTGCCCAAGCTCCCCAAAGCCGTCCACCTCTACACCCGATCATGCCACGAGTGCCAGCGACGCAAGAAACCGCCGAAAAAACCGGCAGGTCTCCTGCAGCCAATTCCTCCGCCAACTGCACCATTCCAGCAGATCGGAATGAATCTACTTGGTCCTTTTCCGCCGTCGACCCTGGAAAACCGTTGGAAAATCGTTGCCACTGATTATCTTACGCGGTACGCAGAAACGAAAGCCCTTCCTTCGGGGACAGCTGTTGAAGTCGCCAAGTTTTTCATCGAGTCAATCGTACTCCGGCACGCCGCTCCCGAAGTTCTCATTACAGATCGCGGATCATCGTTCGTGGCACAGCTGACCCAAGAAATCCTCCGGCTCTGTCGCACGAGCCATCGTCGTACCACTGCGTACCACCCGCAGACCAACGGGCTGACGGAGCGACTCAACAAGACAATCGCCAACATGATCTCTATGTACGTCGACGTAGAGCACAAGATATGGGACGAGGTGTTGCCCTACGTGACGTTCGCCTACAATACGGCGGTTCAAGAGACCACTGGATTCACACCTTTCTAGCTGGTACATGGTCGGAAGGTAACAATCATGCTGGACGCGATGCTGCCCCATGAGCCAGCTGACAATGAGAGCGACGACGCCCAGGAGGTCGCTCAACGGGCCGAAGGAGTCCGCCAGCTCGCCCGACTCCTGATTCAAGACCAGCAACGCGTCGACGCGGGCGACTACAACCTTCGTCGCAGGGAAGTCTACTTCCAGCCCGGAAACAGGGTGTGGGTGTGGACACCCATCTGTCGCCGCGGCCTCAGTGAGAAATTCCTTAAACGGTACTTTGGACCATACAAGGTACTTCGTCGCCTCGGGGAGCTGAACTACGAGGTGATGCCCGACGGAAACAAGAACATCATCACGCCGCCCACCACGACCTGAAGTCGTCCACGTCGTGCGCCTGAAGCTGTACTATGCTCGATAGGACTGTGGATTTTATGTGTTTCAAATGACTCGTTAGTTTGCCATGCTTTGTTTTGTTTTGTGTTGCATCGGAGCGATGCACTTTTTAAAGGGGGGAGTAATGCCGCGCGCGCGGCTGGCCAAGTAGGCAGCGCGGCAGTGGCCTAACGGTTATCGTGCTTGCTTCCCACGCGAAGAGTCAGGGTTCGATTCCCGGGAGTTGCGCGTCCTTTTATTTATTCTTGCAGTTTAATGTTCCGGTGAATTCGAGAACTCTGTTGCTTGTTCGAGGTGCGAATGTTCTAGTCGCCGAACCTTCTAGGTCGATTGTTCCAGAGGTCAACGCGTGTGCATGGGGCTCCGCGTGGCGATCTGCAGTCAGTCTCGCCCCAGCGCTCGATTCTGCTGTTACGCCGACCTCGACGCCCGCGACGCTCTGCTGTTACTTTTGTTTCCTTTTATTTTTGGGCACAAGTTCGTCACATTAAACGTTTATTTCTTCCTGTTCATTTATTGTTCTTTTGGTCACTACCCGTGACAATATTTAGAGAGACTTTGGTTATCTATGAAGGGTGGTGAGGCTCCTTTCGTTCCGCACGAGGTAAACGCTTCAGGATTTTTGGTTTCTCCGTTCACAGAGTTGTGATAGGGCATTGCACTAAAATCTGCGCTGACCAATCTGCACCGGACACTAAAAAAAAAATTTAAATGAAGTTGACGCAGATGGAGTTCACGTGGTGGGTCACACCGTGGAACCGTGGAACCGCCGACGCTCCGCCGGATCCACTTTATACGGTATGCACGAAAATCGCTAGAATTTCACAAAGGAGAGCTTCTCAGCTTTATTCATTGAGTTGCTAAAGCTGTCGTACACGCGAAAAAAAAAAAAAAGTCGGCGTTTATATATTTGTCTGCAATACTGCGGACAACGTAACGAGGCTTAGGAAACGCTGGCTCGCCCGTGGAAATGAAGTGTCAGAAACGTAGTGCCACCAGCTGGCGCCACAGGGTGTCTTGAACTCCACCGCACGGAGGGTGCATAGCGCAATGATTTGAGCGCACGACTCGAAGTCAAAACACCTAAAAAGTCAAATAGCGTAACTTTTTTGGTGCCGTGGTAAACTGTTCTCTTGCATGGTATAAACATTATTTGATATGCTTGAAAGAAAAATAAATCTCATCGTCAATGTCCTATGTATTGCGAGGGTCATATGGGGTGGATTGACAGATGGTCTACAACATCTTCCTACAGCTCTCGTACGACAATCGATCGCATATTCAATGACATGCAATCCTCCATGGCATTTCGCCAACACAAAAAAGTCGCTCAAAATATATGATTGCACAAAGTCTGCGCATATGTTTAGGTGTCCCTCGAGCAGGGTGTAAGATAGACAGGTGGGGAAACGGCCCATAGAAGCCTACCGCAGCGCCGTGACCGGATTGTGTCGTGGTCGAGATAAGGTTGATTTGACTGAGTAGGTTTATTTTAGCATAGCAATACATGTACGTGTGAGTCGTGCCGTGTCTGGTCGCGATCTGGTGGAGAGAGGGCCTGCGCGCGGAAGCGGCGGGCAGAGTCCAGGGTCACCCGGCGGCTGTGGCGATGATGATGACGGCGGTGGCGATGATGATGATATACCGACACCTCCCCCACTTTGGAAGAACAACACTCACACTTCCCCAAAGCGGTCAGGTGGACGACTTATACGTCCACTCCTTGTCACGGTAGGTGCCACGGCCGGTTGCAGGTGTCCTCTTGTTCGCCGTGTAGTGCCGGTCGTCGTCTGCACCACGTAGGAACGGGGTTGAGGCGCTGGCCCTAGAATGTGGCCGTAAGACGCTGCTCCCGTCAGAATTCTGACTGCAGTTCCAGGTGGAAGGGTGTCGAGCTCACGTGTTCTGCGGCGCTCGTCATAGTGCTGGCGCATCTTTTCCTTGTATAACGCGTTTCTGGAGCGAAAGTCTGTGGTGTCCCATCGAGGTTGGAGAGATTCTAGTTTTACTGGCACGTTTGTGCGCAGTCTTCGTCCCATGAATAACTCCGCTAGCGCGTAACCTTCGATTCCCGGGGTCGCACGCTGGGCCAACAGTGCCTTGTGGATGTCAGTCGATTTCCCAAGGAGTTGCTTAGCCGTTTGGACTGTCCTCTCGGCCTCCCCGTTGCTCTGCGGGCAGTACGGGCTTGACGTTGATTGGGTCACGCCCCATTCCTTCAGAAACACTGAGAATTCGCGTGAGGCGAATTGCGGTCCGTTGTCTGTTCGGAGAATTCTCGGTGCTCCATATCGTGCAAACATTGGGTCGAGGACGGTGATGGGAGGTCGTCGTCCGCCTCAGAGGTTCCAGCTCGAAGAATCTTGAATAGTAATCGACAGCAATCAAGTAGTTACTGCCTTCGTGGACGAAAAGGTCCATTCCGACGACTTCCCATGGGTAGTTTGGCAGTGGTGTCGCCAAAAACGGAGGTTGACCTGGTTTCCGGTGTTCTTGACAAACAGGGCACTTTTGGACGAAGCTGTCGATGTGGAGCCCAATGCCTGGCCACCAGACTCTGGCGCGGCATTTGGACACACCGTGGTGACCTGTGTGAAGCTTCTCCAGGATTTCGAAGCGTAGGGCTTCCGGTATGACGACCCGATTGCCCTTGAACAGCAGTCCGTCTAGTACGGCTAGTTCTCCGGCGACTTCGTAGAACTGGCGGACTATTTGAGGAAGCGTCATTTTATCCGGCCATGTCCGGAGGGTGTACTCGATTACCCTCTTCGTTACTGGGTCTGTCTGTAGCTCGTTCTTGATGCGATCGAGCATTTCTTGGGAGGCTGGAAGCTGTTCCAGCGTGAGGAGCTCGTACTCTCTGGTGTTCAGTTCCCTTGTACGAGAGGCTGTGTCGGGTAACGGCTTGCGTGAGAGCACGTCGGCTGTGTACATCGCTTTTCCCGGAACGTGACCTATGGTGTAGTCGTACTGGAACAGGCGCACTCGGAATCGCTGCAGTCGTGGGCTCAGCTCGTCGAGTCGCTTTGTTGTCATGAGGGGAACCAACGGTTTGTGGTCTGTCTCGATGTGGAACTGCAGTCCTAAGATGTACATGCGGAAGTGATCACATGCCCATGTAATCGCGAGCGCTTCTTTTTCGATTTGAGCGTAGCGTTGCTCCGTCTCAGTGAGAGAGCGCGATGCATAGGCAATGGGCAGTCGCTTGCCGTCGGTCTCTTGTAGCAAGACCGCACCAATTCCGTAAGATGATGCGTCCGCTGAGACGATGAGAGGCTCCTTCGGATTGTAGTGCGTCAGAACTGGCGCTTTGGCTAGAGCTTCTTTTACTGCTTCAAAGCTTCGCTGCTGGTCGGGTCCCCAGAGCCACGCAGCGTCTGCGCAGAGGAGATCCCGCATTGGCTTCGTTGTGTGTGCCAGGTGTGGCAAAAACTTGGCAAGGTGGTTTGCCATCCCCAAGAACGATCTCAGTTCTTTCACATCTGATGGTGGTGTGATCTTTGTGATCGCCTCGACTTTTTCAGGATCAGGCTTCACACCTTCGCCGGAAACGATGTGGCCTAGGAACTTGACCGCCTGCTGTAGGAAGGCGCACTTGTCGGTGTTGAGTGTTATGCCGGCTTGGCTAAGTCGTTCGAAGACTTTAACTAGGTTCGCGTCGTGCTCAGCCCGTGTTTTCCCCCAGACAATTATATCGTCTTGCAGGCAAGCTTGGCCTTCCACTCCCTCAAGGACTCTCAGCATTTCGCGCTGAAAAAACTCTGGTGCGGTCGAGATTCCGAAGGGAAGGCGAAGAAACTTGAAACGTCCGAACGGCGTCAGAAATGTTGTGTATTTCTGCGATTCCTCTGCCAGAGGTGTTTGCCAGTATCCAGCCCGAGCGTCGAGTTTGCTGAAGAGTGTGCCGCCGGAGAGCTTCGCCAGACATTCGTCTACAGTGGGCATGATTACTCGCTGTCGGACGAGGTATTTGTTGAGCTCGGTGTAGTCAATGCAAATGCGCAGTTCGCCATTTGCTTTTTCTGCGACGACCATCGGAGCGCACCACTCTGTGGCCTCGGTGACAGGCTCTATAACTTGGAGCTTTAGCATCTTGGAAAGCTCATTCTTTACAGGTGGTAGCATCGCCAGTGGCACCCTTCTTGGGAACGTAAGAGCAAAGGGCTTCGCGTCTGGTCGAAGAACCACCTTGTACTCGGCGTTCATCTGTCCAAGCCCTGAAGTCAGCTGAGGGTACTTGGCAAGTAGTTTGGAGACGTCCTTTGTGCGGCTTGTCTCACCAGTGACGTTGAGGAGCTGTGGGAGAACTCCGAGAGATCGGATGGCGGGCCTTTTGAGGAGAGCTTCCTGTAGACCTTCAACTACGAAAACATCCTCTTGAACTTGTTGACCGCCCCATTCCATAGAAGCTTGGAAGTGTCCAGCGGTCGAAAGCTTCTGATGACCAGGACCAAGAAGTGCTCTTTCTGGCTTTCGCAGAGGGCCCATCACTTCGCGATTGTAGTCGCGCAGCGCGATGGCAGTGACGTCGGCGCCTGTATCGACCTTGAATGTGATCGAGATGCCGTTCACTGACGGGGTGATTCTCCAAGCGTCATGAGCTGAAGTATCTTTAAGTTCGCCGAGGTATACCTCTTCCACTTCTGCTGTGCGGCGGGCTGGGCGAGCTGTTGTGGAAGTACCTGGTCTCTCTTGATGTTTCGAAGACAGGCAAACGGAAGCGTAGTGGCCTTGTTTTCCACACGACCTGCATAATTGACCGGATGCCGGACAGGTCGCCTTGGTGTGAACCGAAGCACTACCACACCATCTGCATGGCTGGCGGACACCTTCGTTGCCTTTTTTTAGACGAGACGTCGGCGTTGTTTTCTTGCTCCAGTTTTTCTTTTTCCGTGCGGAGCTCAGTTCGTCGACGGCGGCGCCGTGTTGACCTTGTGTACCTCGCATTTCTTTGTGTTGTTGCTTCACCGCTTCGGAGTTCCGGTGGTGGTGGTGAAAACTTTATTACGAATAAAGGAGCTTTAAAAATTACAATCTAAGTGTGGGTTGGCTCGTGGTCGCGGGAAATGGCCGGCAACTGGTGTCGCGCGGCGACTTCTAGGGCCCAGTCCACCAGCTGTTTTTGGACAGCTGGGTCGGAGCTGGTTACCGCAACCTCCCATCGCTCGAGGTCAGTGAGTAGCCACTCAGATGGTGGCTGTAGCTCGGAGCATTTGTAGAGTATATGATGGAAATCCGCTTTCGGGGCGTCGCAGAGGGTGCATTCAGGCGAGAACAGACCCGGGTGGATAATGGCGAGGTGGGCAGGGGAGAGGAAAGTTCGTGACTGTAACTGGCGCCACGTTACCTGTTCAAGTTTGGTAAGAGATTTATCGGGGGGTGGGTAGTAGAGGCGCTGTTCGCGATAGTGGAGCGAGATCTCGTGGTAAGAAACCATTCTGTCCCGGGCGCATCCGCGCGGCAGCCACCGCGGTCTCGAGGGTAAGCGCGGAGTCGAGTTGCAGCTTCTCGCTGAGAGCCGTATCGAGGAGGCCTACCACGAGTCGGTCCCGGATGAGCTCGTCTTTCAAGGCGCCATATTGGCATCTCTCTGCCAGCTTGAAGAGGTCGGTAACGAAACTTTCGACTGTCTCATGACTTTCTTGCTTTCGGCGGTTGAACGTAGCGCGTTCGTATATGATGTTTCGCCGTGGAATAAAATGCTTTTCAAAGGCATTCTTCACGCAGTCGTAGTCGAGCTTTTGTTCGTCACTGAGCTTGAGAGAGGCTAAAACGTCCTCCGCTTCGCGTCCCATGGCGTACAGGAGAGTATTTACCTGAGCAGCGCTGTCTTGCTTGCTGAGTCCTGAGATGACTCGGTAGCGATCCCATCGCGTGATCCAGGGCTGCCAGTCGTCTGGACGGCGGAAGTCGAGCTTCTCTGGGAGAGCGACGACAAAAGGGTGAAGGCTGTCGTTGGAGCCGTTGCTTCTGGTTGCTGCTCGGACTGGGCCATGGCATCAATATGGATGAGTGGGGAATTGTAGCTGCTGAATTGCTACGCTAGCACCGCTGCCACCATGTCGTGGTCGAGATAAGGTTGATTTGACTGAGTAGGTTTATTTTAGCATAGCAATACATGTACGTGTGAGTCGTGCCGTGTCTGGTCGCGATCTGGTGGAGAGAGGGCCTGCGCGCGGAAGCGGCGGGCAGAGTCCAGGGTCACCCGGCGGCTGTGGCGATGATGATGACGGCGGTGGCGATGATGATCGGATTGTGTACTCGTCTGCTTGCGGGTACCCCCGATTTGCGACAGATGGCGCTGCGGCGAGAGGAAAAAGAATTGAATCGGATTTGCATGGAACTCTATGGGAGAGTGCGCAAAATAAACAGAGAGCACGACAATTCCTCCATTCAAAATCCACGAGAAACCATCTCCGTCAGTTTAGCCGGTCGCCACCGGTCGCCCACCCGGAGTGAGAGTTCGCGGTGCTCCACATAGATGGCGCCACAGAAAAAGAGAAAACCGAGGGGGACACAATCCGGCACCTCATTTGGCTCTCGTTTCCCCACCTGTCTATCTTACACCCTGCCCTCGAGCCACTTCATTTGACCTTGTATTTTCGCAGGCCCGAGAACCCCCGATGTTCGTCCTTCGTGCCCAGGATACATGTCAAAATGATCTTCCTTTAGCCACACATGAGGGTGGGCGTTCATTCTGTCAAGAGGTTTTTCGTCGGCGTATTCGATGCCACTTTCACGGCTTCTACTCTCATTGCCAAATTGCATACCATACCTGTTTATTGGAATCTTCACTTAGGGCGCCCCGCGTTGACCATATCGCCATTGGGCAATGTCTCCGCTGTGTCTGTGGGTATCCACGACGATAGATGGCGGCACCCCCCACCCTTCCCAATGCAGAAAAGAAAACCGCGAGGCTGCGCACTTCCAGCCATTCCAACTACGCAAAAGCGTCCGGGCTCCAGGGCCATTGGAATTTCGCATTGTAAGGTGTATTCCCGATAGCAAGGCGTATACCGTCATAATTATCTCCTTTTATTTCACTCTGAAGTTGTGATGTAGCCTGCGCCGCTTTTAAAACTGCCATCTTTCTAGAGCATTTTTTTTCGCTCTCTCTCTCTCTCTCTTTCCCCTTATCTATCCGCAACCAATAAGATTGCGGCCTTCGCCTATACACCAACATGGGACTATGACGTCACGCAACTGCGGTGGCGCTGTTGTCGCCACGGTGCTTGCGCAGAAGCTTCAATTTACGAGAATCTGCCTCTTGGGCACTCGCAGTGTTCGCATCCGGCCCAGGCAAACGCTGACTAGTTTGTAGACAGCCTGAGGGTCTATAAGAGCACCTGATAACGAATCTCAAAGCAAGAAGCGTGGTCTTAATAGGCCCCGCATTTACTAAGCTGTAAGCAACTATAATTGCGCACGAGCCCCGCCGAATACCGAAGCAGCTCTCGTGTCCAATCCTCGCCTCGCACTGGCCTTCGGTAGATGACGTAGAAACGTCAGCCAATACGGTCCTTGTTACCCACGTGGTGATGGCATTACGCGCCTGACGGCGGAAAGAAGACAGACGGGAGAGATAAGTCGGGCATCTAAACAAAGGCCGGTGGGACGAGCAGGGAGGGGGAGAGGGGAGGAAGAGAAACAAAGAAGCAGGACAAGATGGCAATCTGACGGGCGATGAGGTTAATGCTTCGGGGGACGGTCCTCGACGGCTGCCAACCATCTCGCTGACGCTCACTTTAGGATCGGGAGGTGACGCAACGGGCCGGCCGTCCTTGGCACACTTTGGGACCGCGAGCCAGCGGCCGTTCGGAGGGCGGCGCGGCCATCTCGCCCGCTTAGAAGGCGACCCCCGTGTCCGCCGCACCCACGCACCCATTTGGCCTCGCCGAGGTTTTTCTCTAAAAAAGAATGATCAAAGTGCAGGTTGACTGGTGCGTATCACTCATGATGTTAGAATGATGAGACTGGCAAGAAAACTTCAAGATGAAGTAGAAGGGAGATCAGAAAGTGTAGGGATAGCGGCTCCAGTAGTGGACGCTAGCGTCCCAGGTCTCTTGAGACACTGTCTGTCCACTTTCTTCTGCCCCTTCGACTTGTCTTCAAGTTCCCATCCCAGTATCAAGGTTTAAACATCCGTACTGAAGTTTTTCTTTGTCTCCCACACAGAAACTCGACGGCCCGTCGTGTTCCGTTTGTGCCATTTCCGTGAACATACAATGAAGTTCGTTTTCTTATCTTTTCTGCGTTATCAATATTAGCGGCAATGGGTCCTTGTAACACTGTAACAGTTGGCTGTAATTGAGGCCGCGTGTGCTGGCTCCGATCCCAAATCCTGTTTTTGTTTTCTTCTTGGGAATAAAAAGTCAATTGGAGCACATGGAATCTAAGGAGTCTGGATAACTACAAGCCAGGGTAAAAAAAAAATATCATCACAATTTTATTGGAAAAATCATATAAATCAAATTACGTTCATTTAAATCATTATAATTCGATTTCAATCACCATGGCCCGATAAAAGTAGTTTTTTTATCTCTGGATGTATTCTTTCAGTGAAAATAATATGAAAAAAAAATGATTATAAACTTAAATTTCCAAAGCACAATTTAATTAACCTAATTTATTGATATAAACCCCACCATACTAGAATAAAAGCAGCTTGATTTTTTAGGTAATAAAACATTTATTTGCTTTCGTGTTCTGAATGGCTTTTACCAAGACATTACTTTTCTTATTTTCGTTCTTTTTACATTCTGAGTTTTTTTGCAGAGGTCGTTATGTAACTGACGAACAAAGTAGGGAAAAATCGCAACGTCCTGACTTCCTAGCACCGCTTTAGGTTCGTGTTCAGCCTGCTATAAATATTTGTTGCTTGATTATTTGACTTAAATAAATCCCGATTTAGAAAATGGTTTTAGATCACGATTTATATCAACTTGCTTTTTATCCCCTCCCCCTGCTGCGAGTAGAGGCTCTATTCTCTTTAAAAGCCGACCATCAAAATCTTTTTCAGGACAGAAAAAACTGTTTCGGCTGCTTTGGTTAAGGAAAGAAAAATGTTTTCTCTTTTAGACACTTCGAGTGCTATAATGATTTGAAATGGGCACAAAAAGTGTCGCTGGATTCGCAATGGGCACAACGACTTGTTGGAGAGTTCTTAGATTTGTCTTACATGATTAGGGCTATTTTGAATAGAAACCTTGCCTTCCCTCCCTCTTCTTCTTTCAAACTCTCGGCACACCTTTAAAAAACAAAAAGCCAAAGTCATCAGTATTGGCTTCGGTCGTCGTCGGTTTTACGTGCATACTTTTATGCTCCATCACTTTAAGATATAAAGGGTGCTTACTAGTTTAATTGAAACAAGTCGGAAGAGATACACTAATGCGGGTTACACAAGGAAGTTATACGTCCAGGGGGACATGACAGAGGGGACGAATCGTCCCGATAAGTAAGATAATTAAGTTCATTATTTGTATTAATAAACATACGGCTTAAATTAAAAACTTCCTGAGCGCCATTTCAAACCACTGAATCAGTCCCTTTTGGCAGGACTTGAAGCTCAAGGGAAGCGCGGTGGTGCGCTAAAGTTAACACTTGTGCAACGGGCACAGGACTGGCGGCGTGAAACGCGGACGATCAAAGTATCGTCCGCGTTTTCCAACCACTACCCTTATGCTTCGCAGCTCTGGTGCAAAGCTGGCGGGGTTGTGGCGGTTCTCATTTTATCCGTCGGAGAATATCTCTCGCCAACTGCAAACTCGGAGTTCTCCCCAGCTTGATGCTAAATGCGCTCGCATATATATATATATATATATATATATATATATATTATTTATTTTCATTTTAAGCAACGGTCATGTTTTCTCTGATCAGCGGTTGCGCTCTGCAGGCTATTGATGCAGCCTGGCGAGTTAGACACAGTCAGCGACGACAGCGATTGCGGAAAGTGGATTTTTAAAGCAGGATAGGTCGAAGGCACACCTACGAAATCTTCCAGCCGAGGACCCTTTTAATACGTGGCTTTTACGTGATGTCGTCGAAGTACACTTATTTGTTCTTGCGGGGTAAAGCGAATTTGGTGATGCAAGACGTATGCTGGAGAAGATGCGCGCTCAACAGCAAGGCCGCCACATTGGCCGCAAATGTATATCCTCAATGCAAGCCGTGTATGTGCCTGACCCTATTCACCTGCAGGGCACCACTAAGCGCTAATGACGTGATCTCGACATATTTTTTTTTTTTTATATAAGTACTCCTAATGCCCCCGTACATAGAAGGGGGGGGGGGGGGGGGCATCGTAAGAATTATTTGAATAATTATGAAAAAATCTATGAATACAACGAAGTAGAAAAAAAATTACCTCAAAGTGATTATCAAAAACTAAATTTCTCAGTCAGTAATTACAGGCACCAAGGCACACAAAAAGGTTATTTCAAGTCGATAATATATCGAATGTGCTGCCGAGCCCCGGCTACTTTCTTGTTACGATGACTGAGTGCTGGGATGTCGTTCTTCTGCTGCTTCAATTCTGTGGTGATGCTGAACTGAATCCCGGAGCGCTGCAGAAAGTTTTGGAAGGGCAAAACAAAATAGCGGGAGATATTGCTCAACTGAAAAGCCATTTTGGCACCCTAGAAACACGCCTGGGAGCGATCGACGCGTCGACTTCCCATTTGAGTGAGCTCGTTGAAAAGTTCAATAGATCGCAGCACAAAGTGCCGAACTTAGAATTGTGCGTGCAAAAACTGGAAAAAAAAATAGATGACCTGGAAAACAGAAGTAGACGTAATAACCTTATAGTTTACGGAATCCGGGAGATGGCCAACGAGACTGAAGACAATTTAATTAACAACGTAGTCAATGAAGTGTTCTCCGATAGGTTAGAAGTTCACGTGAAAAGTGTTGAAAGAATTCATAGACTTCGTAAATGGTCATCTAACCGAATGCGTCCCGTTTTCCTCAAATTTAGTGACGTCATAAAAAAAAAAAAGAAGTACTTAGAAATGCCCGGAAGTTGAAAGGATCAGCCATTTTTATTAACGAGGACTTTTCCCTACTCGTCAGGAACGTAGGGACAAAGTTGTGGGACAGTGCTGAGGATAACAGAGATAAGGGGGAGAGGGCAACATTATCGTACGTCAAATTAAAGATCGGGGACGTAATGTACGCCTGGGATGAAGAGAATGATGAGAGTACAATTGCCCCCGCGTGCCCCATACGAGCCGCAACATTACGCTAGGAAATGACCAGTCATGTCGAACGGCAATAAAGATTTCATAGTTCTCAATGTGAATGCCAGAAGCGTAATAAATAAAGTCGTTGAACTTGAACATATCTTGATTGAACATAATCCGCACGCTGTCATTATCACTGCAACCTGGCTGGACTCGTCGGTTTTAAATCGTGAAATCATCGCACCCGGATATAGACTTTACAGAAAGGATCGGGAAAGTAAAGGGGCCGGCGTCGCCATAGTTATCAAGGATTGTTTAGATTGTACGGAATTAGAAGGTGCCCCTGACATAGAAAATAAATGGTGCAAGATTAAGTTTGGCCATGTTGAATACATTTTAAGCGCTGTTTATCGGCCCCCGGAATGAGATTAGAATTTATGAATAAACTGAATGACTTCCTAGATAAGCTCCGCGCGCACTCTCGTAAAGTTATCATTGCCGGCGATTTTAATCTTGCTTGTATCGATTGGGATGGCATGGATCCGACCTCTCGTGAAACTTTGGTCTCTTCCGCTCTCCTTGAAATGGTTCTTTCGCACGATCTGACTCAAGTCGTCAGAGAACCAACAAGAATTCCAAGGTTCGTCCAGTGCGCTTCTGGATTTGTTTCTTGTTTCTGACGGCTTGCTATTAACCACTTATGAGTGTAGTGTGTTTCCCGGTATTTCAGATCATTGCCATGGTCATTTTATCTCTTCCAAACTTAACAACCCCTTGTATAAAATTTACATAGAGCGTATACAAGGATTTCAATCAGGCCGACGATGAGGCCATCCTGGACGAACTACTTTTGGCACAAGGAACTTTCCAGGAAATGGCTGATACTCCAGCACTTTCGGTCAATGACTTGTGGCTTTACTTAAAAGAAGTTATAACTAGGGTGTGTATTTTCCGGTTTTAA
Source organism: Ixodes scapularis (assembly GCF_016920785.2). Classification (NCBI taxonomy): domain Eukaryota; kingdom Metazoa; phylum Arthropoda; class Arachnida; order Ixodida; family Ixodidae; genus Ixodes; species Ixodes scapularis. The sequence goes on along the minus strand of NW_024609846.1, from coordinate 170,760,349 downwards.
CCGAAAAACACCAATAAACATCCGTCGGTGACGAAACACACAAAATCGGTTAAAACCGAAAAACACCGGTGGTTGGTTTTTTTCGTTCTGGTTAAAACCGAAAAACACCGGTCGTGGCATGATTCCGACCTAGCGAAACCCTTTCCCCGTAGAGGTTCGTCAAACGTGTTATCTCGTGGATCCTGCATTCTTCCAGTGTTTATACATGGCTTGCACGTGGCGTCAGTCCGCCCTCCTTTCTAGGGGTCAAAAGCGTTTAGTGAACGCAGTGGAAGCTAAGCTCTCATACGCCTTTTCCCCCATTGTGTCTCCCATGGGCCCCTTTTGTGGAAAAATTAACGCAGTGGAGGGTAGGCTCTCACGTGCCCTTTCCCCATTGTGTCTGGCCAAGTGATGTCGGTGCAAACCATGTATTCAGAGGTTGCTGAGGTTCCTGGAAGACACTGCCAACGTCCGTGTCGTACATGAGCGTGCCTTTTCATAATTGTGGGTTGTGAACCGCAAGGAACGTGCTGCCATGACGGATGCAAGCCTCTCGAGGTATGCTTGCATCTACTATAATAACCAAGTGTGAGAATTAGATGCTTCCTAGAGAAGAAGTGTATGAAATATGCGAATAAAACTCTGTTTGTGATCAATCGCATTTTTTTCCACCGATAATCACCGATTTTAGCCTCGTAGTGAGACGTTCCACCGAAATACACCGGTGTTTTGAAAATAAATAAACACCAAAAAACATCCGCCGATTTTTCTCACAAATAAACACCGGAAAATACACACCCTAGTTATAACTAAGTGTATGACTAAGTATGTACCCACTAGGACAAAGAAGAAGGCAACGCACAATCCCTGGATTAATAGAAATATTATTCGTTTAAAAAGAAAGATATCACAATGTGGGCTCAAATTCACAGAACAGCCACTCCCAGTGTGCGTCAAAAAATCAGGTCGCTAAGTCAGAATCTTAAAACGTCAATTAAAGACGCGAAACACAAATACTGTAACCAAACGATGCCAGCGTTCTTAATCTCGTCTCCTCGCAAATTTTGGCGGCACCTTACACAAACAAAAGAGGGCAGGGAAAACTTGATGTCGATGGACACACGATCGAAGATAACTGCGAAATAGCAAATGGTTTTAATAATTTTTTTCTGATGACGGGACGCCGCCTGTGTTTAGCCAATTGGAAGACGTGCCCGCCATCTTTGATGAACAGTTGTCTCGAGAAGAAATTGTGGATCTATTACTTCACCTAGACTGTAAGAAAGCAACCGGATACGATAAAATTCCAAATGCGTTTCTTCAACGATATGCCGAGTCTCTGTCCCATTATATTATTATCGTTTTTGAAAGATCCCTGTCTTCAGGTTCATTACCCAATGACTGGAAGATTGGTAAAGTTGTACCTGTTTTGAAGTCTGGGAAAGCAACCTCCCTTAACAATTACAGACCAATCTCACTAACATCAATATGGGGGAAACTTTTAGAACATATACTTTCGAGCCATATTCACTCCTTATTAAGTCATGACAACTTATTAAGCAGCTCTCAGCTGGTTGAAGTCACGCATGATTTTTCTGAAGTACTGAACCGTAAAGACCAAGTTGATGTTATTTTTTTTTGATTTTTGATAAGGTTAATCACAAAAAATTATTACTCAAATTAAAATATATTCTGAAAAACCCACGATTCATTAGATGGATAGAGATGTATTTGTACGGAAGAAGACAATTTGTAGAAATTAAAGATCAACATATCGATTTGATCGATGTAAAATCAGTTGTACCTCAAAGGACAGTGTTGGGTCCTTTTTTTAATATTTATTAATGATATGCTCTTCCATTTAACTGTTAAGGCTAGGCTCTCTGCCGACGACTGTATCTTGTATACAGAGGTTAAGGGCCCACCGATCAAATTAATCTTAACACGTGTTTAGCACGCGTTGGTCGGTGATGCAATACCTGGCAAATGTCATTAAACTTTGATAAAACCGTTTGTATGACTATTACTCATAAAACAAAGCCCATTGAATTTGCGTACGCCTTCGAAGGGTATCCACTAGTAAGGGTAAGTAGTTACAAATATCTGGGAGTCATTAGTTCTCACGATCTCCGTTGGATTGCTCATATTGATAGTATTGTAAAAAAAAGGCGAATTACAAACTGTGGTATTTATGGCGGTATTTCAAACTGTGTTCAATGAACACAAAACTTTTGGCTTATAGTACACTCATTCGTCCACTGATGGAATACGCATGCGAAATTTGGGACCCTCATATTGTTAAGGATGTGCTAAAGCTAGAAAAGGTGCAACGACTTGCTTTACGTTTCATTTTTTCCAAATATCATCGACTAGACTCACCTACGGCACTCTATTCAAAAGCCAACATTCCATTACTTAAGATGAGGCGTAAAGAAAAAAGATTGAATTTTTTTATATATGATTAATAATGGATCATTGCAGATAGATAAAACAGCTTAACTAGTTCCTGACCGAGTCGAGAATAACTCGGAACAAACACACTCGCGCACTTCATGAGCCCCGGTTCTTCAAGGACTGTTTCAGATATTAATTCTTTCCACAAACCATAAGTGACTGGAACCTTCCTTCGGAGCAAGCTGTGGTATGCCAATCACTTGAAGCTTTTTTTTTTTCTTATATAGCATCTTGCAAAATATGAAATAAAATGTTTTTTGTATTGTTTTCGGCCAACGCATTATAGCCCATGACGGATCTAATTTTTATCTTTCATTGTCAAAGCATTTTTTGTGATTATTTGGTGATATCTTTTATAGTACCTTTTCAAGTGTGTGCTGCTCTTGTTATCTTCTTTTTACACTTGTATACCCACCCTATCGTAGTCTCAATAGAGACTGATAGTATTTTGAAATAAAATAAAATAAAATAATTATCAGACAAATTCACGATATATAGTCAGGGTCACAAACGCACACATTGTAAAGATACGGAAAATATTCCCGAGAGCTGCCGTCAAGTCAGCGACAAACATGCTTAAAAGAGGTGGGTCATCGTGAGTTACGCCGCAGCGACATAAAGTGATCGTGATTTTCGGTCAGAGCTTTTTTATTTGTCAATTCATTCCAGACAGTCGTGGCCAGAACAAAGGCTGGAAATTTAAAGAATTTAGTCTTCGCGAAACGAATGGTAACTTTGTTAGGGTGATCATGACGGTGGAAAATGCGCGCAGATGGTAGGACGTAATATTGACGAAATTCAGATGAGCTATTAAAAATATTTTGGAAAAGGGTCAACCTCGCGAGATACCTCCTCTGAATCATCGCCAATAAACCGATGGGACATTCAAGTTGCGTAACACTTACAGGTGAATATGTTTTTAGTATAAACCGGGTTAGCTTGTTTTGTATAGATTCAAGACTGTCAATTAGATTTTTTTTTTTTCATGCGGGTTCCAAATAGCAGATGCATATTCTAACATAGGCCTAATGAGAGTTGTGTACGCAAGACGTTTAGTTTCCACCGTTGCCATAAACAAATGCCTTCTTAAGAAACATTATGTTTGATTAACCCTCTTACTGATGTTTTATATATGGGTGTTCCAGGATAGCTTTGGAGTTCGGTGCATTCCTAAATATTTGTATGAGCTTACTTTTTCTAGGTTTGAATCTATAATCTTGTAATGGTAATGGAGCGTTGAACGAAGGATAGTAGATGTCATAAGTTTCGTTTTCTCTACATTTTCTTACAACTGCCATGTGTCATACCATGAAAGTATGGGGAGACATTGGAGAACCAATATCCACGCGTAAAATATACACAAAAAGACTGGCCAAATATATCCTTGTTTTGTTGTGCTCAATAGAAAATGGAATTTACAATCAAGCAACATTATATAGCTATACTTTGTCTCATCGTACGATGAACTAAAGGCCAAAGCCACGGGCCGCCAGGTCCAACAGTGTTCCACGCTAAACTATGACAATGTTAACATTGATTAGGGGTGGACGAATAAGGCTCCGAATGAAAAACCGCTGCATCATTTCTATAGCTTCGACACTGCAAAGAGCCTGCATGTCGTGGCTTTCTTTGCGATGTAAAATTGTTGAGTCACTCAGTGCTACTCGTTTCGAACCACTGTCCGCACACCCCCATCAGTGATCCGAGACGCGGGCACCGATACGTGCATTAAAGCGAAATACCACGCAATTTCTAAGTGGCTCGTGATTGGATCTGGAGGCTCGTAGCTTTTGCCTTTAGTGCATCGTACACACACAGCGAAAAAGTACACCCCTGGACGTGTAAACCGTTGTCCCAGGGCGGACTCCCCAAATGGTGTTCGTTTTACACGCGAGGCTCGGTGTATTTCGTTTGCACCCGAGGTCTCGTGTAAAATGAACATCTTTGAACGTGTACTTCGTTCTGCGATCACACGTCTAGGGGTGTTTTTTTACAATGGCGGCCGTTTGACGCAAGACGGGTTCTACGAGCGAGGCCCAGCGCTTTACACGGCTTTTCGCCGCAGCGAAAGCGTAGTTTGCACGTGTTCGTTCGTAATCGTCCATACGTGCTGAACTACCGCAAGCATTCACCCCCAAGCGCCGACGCCGTATCCATTACGGCGATTACGCGACAGTGAGAGCGACCATCGACTGCATCCAGCAGCGTGCTTCCCCATCGAGCAGGTCTCGTTCGCGTGGCGGTTCAGCCGATCGGCGACGCCTCAAGTCGGTTGCATTGTCACCGACGCCGGGTAATTTCCACAGCAGTTATCTTTTCGCGACCACAGACATGAACTTTATTGAAAAAGCCCGTTTGCCGCGAGCGACGACGAATAGCTCCGACACCGACCCTACCCGACCGGCGTTACCGACGTCCCGCTCACCTCTTTACCGCGAGCAAAGTTGTACGCGACGTTTCGACGTATCCACTCATATCTCGTGTGTACGCAAATTTTGCGGCTTTCCGGGTACGAATCGGCTACCGAAACGGCCAGCGAACGAAGACGAACTGAACGCCGGCGCTATGCGCCATTTAAACACGCGGTTACTTTTCTACTAGACTGTAGCTATGTGGTGTGGTTCCTTACACATAAATGGACTATGTACAAACAAAGCTAAAATGAAATTGGGCGGCTTCTTGCGCCACCTAGTGAGTATGCGGAAAACTACAAAAATGAAGGACATTCTGGCATTTGAGGAAGTGACACGCTCGAACACGGACGGCAGCATACCAACACATACATCACAGCACATAGCACAAGATCAACATACAATCATCTACATACACAAACAACGAACAGAGCCACTGACAACCCGACACTCCTACTCGATTACGAGAGAAACCCACTCGGTATATATAGCAGACTTTTTGTTTCAAACGAAGGTCCGGTGACCCCCCCTGTATTTTACATGAACGTAACGATATTACACAATTATTACTTATATAGTACGGCGACATAAATATAATTTGGGAAGGTACACATTTCTCTTAGTCTAGATTATAGCTAAAAGACACCCTATATTAAAAAAAAAATGTTTCGAGCTAGCCAAAATGTAGCAAAATCTGGTTTCGTTTTCGGAAGTTCGAGCGCTCAAGGCTGGAATGCGCTAGCGAAGTGTGTGCTTGCTTCTGTCAAACTATAATCCGTTGTATGACGCTCTCAAAGCTGCTGGCTGCAGCCCCCGTCTTGGTTTAGGGTTTGATTTACACGCGCTCCCGTGGAAATGAAATTATGCGCGCTCGAGTCGATATTATTGACAGCGTGAAGTATAAACCGAATGTAAACGATTTTGCGAGCGACGAGAACAGCGACGGCGACCCGCTTCGCTGACGCTCGGTCACTCGCGCGACGACGCAAGCCGCATGAAAGCGGAACGATGTTTTCTAGAAATCCAAAAACCGAGTGACGCGACGACCGATAGTAAGAAATCTTCGTAATACGCCGCTGAATCGTCGCTGTCGCCGTCGCTCGCTAAATCGCTTTATGCAGTTCAGCCTTTATACTCACGCTAGTGCCGACCTGCATTACCCGCTGAGCCCAAGCAAGCGATAAGGATATTCAAATATGTCACAACAGTGGCGTGCATTCGCTAAGAAAACATATATCTCAAATTCCTGTAGTTTGACGTCGGGATCCGTTACTTGTTCTGCTGTCACCTTGGCGAAACGGTCACTAAAGTTTGTTTTATCAGAAATTATAAAAACCTTATCTAGCCACTGTTATGCACAAAAGCACTCTGGAATTTCATATAAATAGTTTAGAATAAACTGAACACAATCGGTAACTTAATTTTCCAAGCATAATAATAAAAAAAAATCTTAGAAAACAATGTATTTTTAAGGTGTTTCAAATAAAAAAAATTGAAAAAGGAGCCTTATTTCAGCTGCACTATCACGTAAATACTTTGGGAAAAAAAATATCTATTGAGAAGTAGGTTTTGCAATCTCTAATTTGCTTCTTTCAACTTTCCAGTTACTTTATGCATACTTGCATATTGTATCCTGACAAATCTAGACAAAATTGTATAAAAAGTAACAGTCTATATAAAATTTATAGCTTAATTAAATTCACATTTGTTTGATAATGTTCAATCTTAAATATGAGTTTTAAATTTCACATCTATTATTACAAATGATTGAATTACATGCTGCTTGATGCATGCTGTGCCGCCCCCCCCCCCCCCCCCCTTTTAAATATATATATCCTGTATATTTGCTGGTTAGTTGTTGTAAACCTCTTAATGTCGTGTTATTTGTTTGTTGTTGTAGGTGAGTGAATGCATATGTTGTACCCCACTCCTACTTGGGCCTTCAATGGCCAGTAGTATCCTCTAAATAAAATTAAAAAAACAAGTGAGCAGTAAAAATCTGGAAGACAAAAGTAAACACAGAGCCGTGCAAAAAGGCATTCAGTATATGAAACAGATACAGATATGGGCCTCTGGCGGTCCATCGGTTCAGCCTCCACACCGCCTAAAGACGGCAGTGTTGCAATATTACGAACCAGCGCACAGGTAGACAGTTACCAAAAATCCAAACACAAAAAACTCACATCAGCGCTGTGCGAGTGCATATTTTTGTGTATTTGGATTTTGAGTAACTGGTCTACCTGTGCGCTGGTTCGTAATTATGCCGTACCAACTCGCCCAATCTGCCGTATTAATAGTGTTGCAAAATACTTAGATCAACTATAATGCTAATGACTGCAGTGTATAAAAGCAAGCTACTCGTCGGAACGAGCTTGACGGTACGAGAATAAAGAGAATGTTTTCACAGTTAAACTCAGAGTCTGTTGCACCGTCTCTTCCGTCCTCAAGATCGAAAGTGCTACAGATTGGTGACCTGGACATGATGATTGACTCCGAGCACCTGCTATCCAGGGGAATGTTCTTCGTGGCCAAGGGCACGGCAATGGCTCTGCCTTTTCGGACGAAAATGCAGTAGGCACATATTCAACTTTCTCAGCCTCCACATCTGCAGCACCTCCGCAACCACCTCTGCTCTGTCGCATCTAGCACCGGCATCTCCCAGCAATGGGCTGCGACCACCTTGCTTGCCCCACCGGCTTGGCAAGTGAATATTCATCGACATCTTCACACTGTTCACAAGGCATGTTGCTAGCCGACCAGGGTCTCCTCATCGTTGCCATGTCAGGTGTTCGCTCTCAGTTCGGTTCCTCATCTTAGGGGATGTTGCCTCGGCCCCGCAGTCGGCCGGCATCCCCCTTTCAGTCCGAGGCTGTACACTCCAAACTGATCGAGCCGGACTGAAAGCACGACAGGGTCGATTTCCCCCGTCTGCTGCCTCATTTCCTGACCTCGGCGTCAACTACCATGCACGGCTTCCAAACGCTCGCTTTCCTGCTCTCTAGTATGTCATCCTGCTTGCGGTACATGTCAACAGCAACGACACCTCTCTGGAGCCGCAATCACTTCAACAAAATCGTGCCATTCCTCACAGTGCAGAGCTGAGGGCGATAGCTCTGCGGCAGTCTATCGGTTCAGCCTTGGCATCGCCAAAGATGACAGTGCTACTCATACTCGTCACCACGAGCTCAACGACATGAGAATAAACAGAATGTTTTTATTGCTCGGAGTCGGTCGCAGCATCTTTTCCGTCCACAACATCGTACACTCTATAGGTAGTAAGCAAGAGACACACTTCAGATGAAAAGAACAAATGCTCAGATCACACATGCCGCGGGTGTCCAAAATTATCCATCATGTTGAATATTGTTTTGGTTTTTTTAATTCTAACAGAAGACAAACATCATTATCGCGCAATCAAAATGAATACTTACGAAACACCTAAGTCGCAGTGTAAGTGCTCATCGCTGAGCTGCGGCTGTGGCATATATGTATTTATTTAAAAGTGCACCGATGATAAAACCTTCAGGTTTGGCAACAATACCGAGATCACAACGGTTGTTGTCCATTATAAAATACAAAAGAAATAAAAAATACCGGAAACAATGCAAGGTACAAATCTGCACAACAGGCTTCCGAATTCAACTACTTCGTCGTACTGGAGTTTGTTACAGTAATAACAGCTTTGGATGGGCTGTGAGGACAGCATTCACACTGAACTGGGTGCCTTGGTGACTATCACCAGTGTTGAGGAGTTGCCACTCCAGAGTTGGAACGATTCCGCACTTCCACAACCCTGGAATCGAATGCAAATAAAATGGTGGCAGCACTGGAATGGAATGGGAATGAAATTAGTAGTTACATTTTGCCCAGAATAGAGTAGGAATGGAATAGGCTTTGTTCTAATGCGAGCTGCTTAGATGCCGTCAAAGGGGCTTTCGAAACGGCATTATTGCACTTAGGTAACTGACGGTTTGGTTATCTGACTGCTTATGTTCTTTCGAGGATGAAAGTGGCAACCCCAGTGAAGCAACCCAAACTGTAGAGTTGTAGGCTGACAAGGGCAATTTACTCGATCTTAATCCAGGGTAAGGGTTTTGCACCTCAGCGTTCCAAAAACTACCCGTGCCCAGCACTTTTCAATCTGTGTTGTCACGTGACACGACCCACCGGAGTAACTCGGATATATTTGGGTAAGATTTGGAACACAGCCAAAGTGTCGTTCCTGGTGCTGCGAGATGCAACCATAAGGCTGTTGGGACCATGTGTGATTACAGCACCAGTTGCAGGCCACCAGGCAGGGACAATGTCACACCGCCCGCACTTCGTTAATACACGTGACTCCTCACTTATTATGTATCTCGTAAAAGTGGAGGACATATACGGTTCTTTTGTGGAAAAGATGGGCGACTTAGTTTTCCTCTCTGTTACGAGGCTTTTACACCTGGTGGTGCGATCAATATCTGCAGTGCCCCCATACCAATTGCCACTAGTGCTATGTGCAACCAAAGCTCAACTTAGTAAAATCAATGATTGCGGGTAAGGTTTTGAATTTTGCAGTTGTCTACGCATTTCACAACGCCAGCTTTACGCCGACGTTATTTTCCGGTAACTTAGTACTAGCTGTCAAGTGCCATTTTCACAATTGGGAGGGATTGAGAGGAATGGAATGCAGCAGTTCAGCCATTCCAGGAGTGGGAATGGGCCCAGTTTTTACTTTCCAGGAGTTCAAAGGAATAGAATTAGTATTAGAAAATTCCAATTCTCTGCAATGGAGTTGGGTGGAATGGGGAATCTTTTGTTTGTTTGCACGCCTAGAATGTTTGAGATGACTCGAGAATCTTGTTTGTTCGAGCTCGGAACCTTCTAGATACCTACGGGCTTACAAAAAGAGCTTTGCATGGCTGCTCGAGTCAGTCGTCCTTTTGTCGCTGTCAAAGTATGTGCGGTCTTTGTTACTTTATGTTTCTCGGCACAAGTTCGCTGCATTTAACATTGATCTGAAGTTTTATTAATCAAGTTTGTTTTTGTTCATGACATATTGGTGGATGTGCAGGGTAACGCAGTCTATGCCCATAAAGCGTACCATTTGTGAACACGATAACTCTGAAGACGACGATCGTGAAGGCGACGTCCTTGAAATCATCCGAGGACGACTCCAACTCTGACACCAACGACGACCTCAACTACGGCCTCGGAAGCGACCCGGACAATGAACTTGACAAAGCCCCTGGCTACCACACTTAGACGAAAACATCATGACGACTTCTACGCTGATGATGAAACGGACGACAACTCCAAAGACCAAACCCGGCTACAATGTCAACAACCAACCTGACAACGGCCTCGATGACAAACAGTCTTCAACCGTGGTGACGAGACTGATGACGACACTGATGATGACCCAGGCGAAGACTCAAACAATTTCATGGAAGACAATCCCGACTACGGCTTTGACAGTTATCCAAGGGCAATCCGGACGATGACTTTAAAGGGCAACTCCGGCCAAAACTCGAAATTAAAGAAATTACTGGTATCGCTGTAGTGACACAAAATACGACCCCAGCCAAAATATTACGTCCGTGGGATGCCGCATTCTCAACTAATGCCGATAATAAAAATGTGACCCGCCGCGAGCCGCTGCACCTTAGCGGTCGGCTAGCGGGTTGCCGATCACTAAAGCAACATTGGGCCGTGACGTCAGTATCGTTCTTTTTTTCCTCCAAGCGTTACGCGGAGTGCGCTTCTTTGAGCCGCTACCACCGCTACTTGGACTTGTGATTGTCATGTCTAGCCATTGCTTTTATCTGTAGCCCGTGTAGCTTCGGTATAGCCTTTTGTTTATTTGCTTGTGAGGACTGACTCAAAGACTGGTTTTAGCGAGCAACTCGTAGCGCCCAAGACTGCCCAGCTGTTCCTCGAAGGATGCCGAGTAGAACTTGTAGTGCTGTGGGCTGCTCAAACAACCCGCTGCACAACCCGGAGGTGCTTTTTCACAAGTTTCCAACGTACCAGAAATTGAAGAAGGTGTGGGTAAACGCTGTTCGACGAGTGGACTTTGGCTTTTACGCGCCCAAGGAAAAAAGAATGCAAAAACAGACATGTACAGCCCTAACGCAGCAGCCCGTGCCGGAGAGCCTCAAAGCTTCGTGTCTGTTACTGACCCGCAGCGCGAAAGCGAGAGGGCACCCAGTACTGTACTTCACTGGCAGCGCGTCGTAGAGCAACGCCGCTCCATCCACGGAGCCCCGATGACAATTTAGGCCTAGCGACAGAGTACGGAAGACTGCACACACGGCGACAGCCGCTGAGTACGGTACTGAACGAGTTCACTCGTTTTCCAGTCGCTACCTTTTGGGTATACTAGCGACAAGTACGGCATGGCACACGCACGGCGGCAGCGGCCGCCGAGTACGGCACTGTACGAGTTTACGGGTTTTCCAGTCACTAGCTTTTGGGTATACGCACTAACTCTTCCTACATGTGCTGGATAACTACCACATATACAGAATTAAAATAAAATCAGCTTACCTCCTACCTTTAGACGGCTAGCGCAACAGAAGTAGCTGCTGATCAACCTGCATACTCGTTGAACGAGAACGATCCTGACGTCACGTTCACATAGCGGCTGATTTCTAGTGCTGACAGGACCTCGAGCGGCTAGTTTCGGTTTTGTTGGCCGTGCCCCAAACAAAACTTTGAGGCGTCCATATCTTTAAAACAACGCACAATAACGAGGAAAAAATTACACCTTGCAATTCAGGGACGCTGACTGCACTAAAAACAGTCATAATCCCAAAATTGAAAGTATGGTCCGGAGTTGCCCTTTAACGACAACCACGACTACAAACTTGACGGCGACCTTGATGATGAACCCGATGACAATACCTACGGCAAGTGTGGTATCTGTCACGAAGACGAACAGGACGACGACGCCTGGTATGTCACTCAACGAACGGAGGAAGTTTGCCAGCTTGGTAGCATTTTGATGCAAGCCAAAACTTTCTGACGATGACTGCTACAATCTTTGTCACCACGACGCCCAGTTTCAGCCTGGCTACCCACTGTGAATCTAAACACCAATTCATCGTCGCAGCAAGGAACTGTTAAAGTGGTGCTTCGACCTCAAGGTTATTCGCTACATGAGACCCAAGTTGTAAGTCGTTGGCCAATGGCACATCAACATTGTCACGCTGCCCTCTGCGACCCGTAGGCGATTCACGTCTTCCGACTCAACTGAACTAGGTATGCTCGGTAGGACTGTGAAAATCTGCTATTTACGAGACTGTATTTTGACCTAGTCTTGTTTAAGCTGTTAATTTAATTTTGTGTTGCATAAAGACGATGAGTCTTTCACAAGAGGGGAGTAATGCCACGTGCAAATAGCCGAGTCAGCAGCGTGGGATTCAACAAGGCCAACGAGACATGTGATGTCGCGATTCTCATTCCCTCTCCTCTAGGCTTCATCCCCTTAAGCAGGTGAACCGAAGCGGGAATGAGAGAAGCGAGGCCGCTTCCCCTCATTCTAAAGTGTACCAGGAGAAGTATGGTGTCACATTTCTTGTTTGATTGTGCCCTTTCCTTTCCAAGAATACGGCCATCCGTTTGAGATATTAATGTATGAGTGATGTTTCGGAGTTTGTAGAGCTCCCATTCAAAGCTTCCGCGGCCTTATTTTATGAAATCCAAATTTCGGTCCAGCATCCTTTTAAACAAGCTTTTTCAAATATTAGCATAATGAACATACAATTGGACAACTTGCTAACTCACAACAGCATCCTCCCGATGATGCCGTACAAAGGTTCTGTCACACGCACCAACCGAGGGGATTGCTGCAAGTCCATCCACCCTCAACTTTTAGTCACCTTTGAGACTGAAGAACTGCTGTATGAGGCCCGTCCAGCCACTGCGCACACAAAGAGAAACACGGAAAATAACACTCAGTGACGAGCAAAGTCTCTGGGCGGAAAGCCCTCCATGACAAATGAGCACTGTTGGGTTACGGCAACGGCGTAATACACAGGTTCTGCTTCTTGGATGCCTTCACCGCTGCGGTGGGTGGTCGTAGCTAGTCGTAGCAGATAGTGTCACGTTTGTTGCTCGTACCAAAACACCAAAGCCGTGTAGTATTCTTGTTGCCGAAGTTCATAAGCCTACGTTCCCGGTCTACACACACTACACAAAGCCAGCCACGAGCAAAGCTAGCTAACCCCGTTTCTGCTTCGGCGACAAGCCGCCAGGGCGGTGACACCGCCGCTGAAACTTCTGCCTCGGCTCTTCAAACCAGGGCCCCTCAGTGCACAAGCATGACACTTGCTAGGCTGCTCTGCCTGTACCAAGTGACACGTGCCCGCATGTTCCCTCTCATAATTCTTCTGACTGTACGTGCCCCGTATTGTACACGGCCATACTGTGCACATGGCGAAAGTTCCCTTTTGAAAGTGCTCCACGGTCGGCTTACAATGCTGCGAACACATAGCACATGACCACTATAGGTGACGACACTTGGGACACTTGCCATCCGTCGTTGTGGCGCAAAGTCGCTTTCTCAGTCGTCCTCACAAGGGGCCAGGAAAGGCAGGCACTGCATAAAAAATCAATACATATTATAACACTGGCTGTGGCAAACTAGTTTCAAAGATGATACAGTCATGTCTTCTTAATATGGACACCTCCGTACTATAAAAAGATTTTTTCTATAATGTAAGGTGTTTATATGAGAAAATTAAATTTAAAACAAAAATTGGATAACAAGCATAACCAAACAAACAGTTTATTCAGCTAAAAGATAATGAGATGTGAGTTTGCTCTATCGCTTTAGAGCCGTTTAACATGTAGCACTACTGTCGTTTACAAGAACAGATACCCAGGCTGTAAAGTGATGATCGGCTGAATAGCAAAAGATGTTGCACTGTATGCACAAGCCGGATGTAATTGACACTTAGCTGCCGGCAGTTAGGATCCTATAATCTTATGATCGCAGACGGGAATTACATCTGGTGCCTACGGCTGGAATAATGTCTCGCTTCGTAACAGAAAAAGCACAAAAAAAAAAACACAGGATGGAGAAACCGGGTGTCACAAATTCAGGCTTCTCTTCATTTTTTTAAATACTTTTATGATCTTTTTTTTGGACCACTTTAAGTGTTGGTACGGTCAAAAAGGAGGAGTGTGGTGCCACTTTTAATCTCAGTTCGTCCCGTCGTAGTTCCTTTCTAAGTCCCCAACGAATTTGCTCGTTTGCGGAATGGGTTTTTGTTAACGGGCGACGACGTAGATCATCCCAGGTCACAGTTTGTGGCTTTGACCTCGCGGACGGAGGGGTGCGTATGCTGGCTCGCGTATGGTGCCGATTTGACATGCAGGGGCGCCGCCGGGATACAAAGATGTTTACGCTGGCTAGCACGCTTTTTGAAGGCGGCGGCTTTGCTCAGTCTGCCGCCTGTCGTGTTCTATGTATCGGCGATAATTGATGTTTTTGGACTCGTACGGGGGAATGGATGGGCACATATGTTTGGTTGTCTGAAAAATGTAATAGGTTTTGCCATTTGGGTCGTTGCTGTGTAGCTTTGTTTTTCTTGAAAGTTGACTGACCCGAAAGGCGGGGAAACGGGAGGTTGGTCGGTAGACGAGCCTATAAAAGGGGGTTCGGGAACAAAGAAGGTAGTCCAACCCCAGAGCTGGCCGGGTCGCTACTCAACGTGGTTACTCCCTGCAGATGAGTCTTGGAACGTGTAATTTTTGGCTTCTGCCCTGCCTGTCGGACAAGTGTTTGAGTTTGTTGTGCTGAAGCGTGTGTGGCTGTGTGGTGCGCGGTGTCGACCTCATCAAGCCTCTAATTGGACCGCTGGACAACTCCAGACTACGGACTGCTCTGGACTCGGCACCTACCGGAAAGCTAAGCCTGGTTTTCTAGGACTTGTCTACTGCATTCTCTGGCTCTGAAGTACGAATTGTTGAATGTTGGGAAGATTTTTACACAGTGCTACTTTCTGTCGCGACTGTTTTGGGGGATTATCCCATGTGTGTAGCGGTAACGTTCGAGCTCCATCTCGGTTTGCTCTCGTTGTTAGTGTCGGGTTTTCGTCACTGTTTTGTTGGCTTATTCCGGTTTTATGAGCGTCGAGTCTTTTTAGTATTAGTTTCTGGCTCGCAGGGCTCCATAGCTTTGAGCTGGAGTGTGGTTTGTGTTGAGTGCTCTATTGCCGTGTACAGCTTAGTTTTTCACTTTATTAAATCTAATCTTTTGTTTGCTTATCCTCCCTGTGTCATCATCTTTCTCTACTGATTATACACCAGGCGTGGACCTAGCGCTAGTCAATGGTCGAACTTAGCTCTCTTGTTCTTTTCCCGTAATTTCTCGTTTATTCTCAGAGTGGATCATTGAATTATTTTTATTAATTTGAACCCCACTCCGTGACACCGAAACAGATGGGAAAGCACCACAACGTATTAAACTCGTCGAACATTAAATGTTCTTGAATTATACCTCACCCATGCTTGCTACGTGATGAAGCCCAAAGGTTAGTTCAATGCCAATCAATATTAAATGTCTTTAGATGGGCACCTGCTGCCCGATCATGGCCTTTATTGCAAAGCACTGTTCACACATTTGCGAGTCCTGCAGTGCCTTGTGGAATGGTGGGCGATACTTGCCGTTCCGCAAGGCACTGCAAGACAGATCAGGCTCAACTTTTGAATGTCGACGTGCTTACGGAATGCTGCAGCAAACCAATCATTCGCCGAGGGAAAAAGAAAGGAAGCTGCATGCCTCCGTGTGCTCATTGCCAGTGTTTTCTGCTCTGCTATGTACCCTGCTTGTTTGCTGTGATTTGCAAGCCAGCGCGGGATATATTTCCTTGATTTGTTTGTCTGTTCAGCTGTGCGAGGTTGTGATTGAAACAACCAAGAAGTATAGACCGCCATTCTTTTCATCAAGCTAAGGCTTCGCTCATCCGAACCGGGGACGATGACTGCTGTTGTTTACACGATTTTCGACAGCTATGTGGAGTGGCTTTGTGTTTAAAATTGCAATCCTAAGTGCAAAAAGAAGTTACCGCAGACTATATTGTTAAAGGTTGATTTCAACTGGCAGGCTCTGGCTACAACCACCTTAATATTCATTCAATATTGTTTGCATTTCTACTTACCCGTGATCGCTTCATTTGCCAAACACGTTAGTGGCCGGTCACTTTACCAATGAAACTAATGTGCTGGTGTCTCCGGCGAAGAATTCCCTCAGGGCTACATGCAATGCACAACCCAGTTTGTAGCCCGTTGTGACTGAAAGCTTTCACACTGGGGAAACGTTGTTGTCACAAACGCAGTCAAAGAATGCGATAGGATTGAGGGAACAGGGGGATTGTCCAAGTTGACTGACTGCATGAGCATATGTTTCTATCGCCACCGTGTTTCCTCCACGCAGGCGACGGAGAAAACGATATAGAGACTCCTCGCGCTTGCCAATGCCAAGTTTCTCTAAAACGTCGAAATACGAGACACCCAGCAGCGAAGTGTCAATATTGCCGGAGAGAGCGGCGGGACAACGATCAGCGCAGGATCGCGGCTTCGCCACTCTTATGCGACGGTGTCTTCGGTTTCCGCTCTCTGCAGCTTCCACCGGGACGCTAGCCGTGCCTAATTGTGCTAGCTTTGAGCACCACAGTTCATAGGGTTCACAGCGCCCGAGCGAAAGCTCGCGCAAAAGAACCGGCGAGCAGTCGAGTCGTTTCCAATCGACGGGGTGGCTAAACGCCGGTTGTGTGAATCGGGCTTAACGCCTGAGCCCGCTTGCTCAAAGCAAATCTAACGTTCTTGAATGTCATGTAATAAAAATCTGAGACGTGCTACATTCTATACAAACTTGATAAAAAAAATCAAACACTCACCTTCGGCTGCTACGTCCGCCGTACCGCTTCAAGGCAGAAGCAACATGGCGCTCGACGTTTTGGGGTGTTGGGCTGGGGTGTTTTCAGTGTTGCTTACACGCCTAGTCGTGTAAACCGAAACCGAAACACCAATTTTTACTACCCCAAGTAATTTTTTGACGATTTATCACTAGCAGAGCGTGTAAAAATGTGCTAACGAGTGAAAATGGGGTGTAAACAGGCGAAATATTACATTTTCGCTAACAGTGTAGGGTGAGACGAAGTATAGCTGACAGCGTTTTCTTTTCTTTTTTTTTTTTGCCTGGTATGCAATCTTTTTTTAGTAGATATTTTTGGTAAAGCAAGCATTTTCGGAGCACCAGTAAAACTAAAATTTATGTTTCCAATAAATAGCGACAAGCACGACTATAAAGTAAACGGACAATAAATATGGTAAAAATTGGACAAGCAACACACCGGTACTTTTTACTTTGCTTTGCATTGTCAGGTTATCCGATTTTCTCGCGGGAAACCAATTAACAGAAAATTATCAGGATCAAAGGTGAACGTAAAAGTACGTGGTGACAAAAACACTTAATTGACATTGCGGCTAGTCACGCCCCCTAAACGACAAGGCCGTTGTTTTGTGACGAACACTGGCAAGGAAGAAAGCGGCGCCGCTGAACCTACAACCCAAACGTCTCTTGGTACTTTTTTTTTTACAACTAACGAAAATTAACACACGGGACGAAGCGCATTCATCAGGAACGTAATGGCGCCTTTCAGTTTATTCTGCTGGTCGGCGGCGCCATTCATTTTCAGCAATCTGCACCGTCACGCAGTGTGCCTTCAAAGACTGTCGCTGCTCGTAAGAAGTGCCGAGCGCATCATTAGAGCTTTATGCAGCCCGCCGTGGTTATTTTTGCCTCTTTGTCATCCCACCTTGGCATGCCGAAGACGGAAGCGCGGCACGTGGTCTCCCATCAACGGGCCTCCGTTCCCCCGAACAGGAGCTGAGATTAACTCACAGGTCTGAGCGAGGTCAGCTCGTTGAGATAACTGTGACGATAGCGTTATACATCCTACCTTGAGCGATACGGGTCGAGTACTCCGAAACCTTGTCGTCAGTCAACAATGTTCTCTTGTCCTCCCTCCAGTCTTCGTTTTCTGTCTGTGCGCTTTTCATCAGACGATTTCCCTGCATTGTTTTGAACCCGCTTGTACGATAATGTGACTGAGACAAGAAATAATTGGAGTAAGATAAACACACGCGGTTTTGGTCAGTTCATAGAATGCGCCCAGTGTTACGTAGCGAATCTCACCAGGCAGCATGGAGTGTGATTAGGATCCCATAAACTGTTTAGGCAGACAATACATTTGGAAACAATTGACAACAAAGATAACTGACAAGACATAGGACAACACAAATTGGGTTCAAGGTTCAAAAGAGGCACGTTTTTACCCGCCATGCTTGCATCGCAAGGAAGTGCTCCACGTCGTGCCCTTCGTAAAGTCCCCATTCATTCCTCCCTTCTCCGTTCAACCATCATGATACAAGAGTATGTGCACACCTTTCCTCACTACTTACGTCCATACAAACGTGCCGGAGAGTCCGTTGGAATCTCGCTCCAAATTAAAACGCAGTCACAATACAAACTCTGTAGACCCTGCCTGAGGCATGTTTCTCCCCGTCACTTTAGTCGTGAAATAATTGTTTGCAGGTATCTTCCAATACTGCATATGCATACATACTTCAAACATCCAAGAGGCCTGCCTGCATATAATTTTGTTATCATGTCTGCAGCGAACATGGTGTATTTTGTATGATATGCAAGCAGTGTTACTGCGGGTTCATGGTAGTTAAATGTACGCAAAGGCATTTACTCTCTTTTCTCGTTTTCTTTTTCTTTTTTGTTCATATTCCTATTAAAATATACATGGGTACTAGCTGACCAGAAGGAGCTACTTTAAAATTTGAAATGGACAAAAAATAGAACAAACCTATTTCCGGTGATAAGACACACTTGTTTTCAGCTTAGCTCTGAGCGCAACCAAAGGCAGGGAGACGGTTCACAACTTCGAAAGGAGCGTTCGTACGCGTCACAAAGTAGTCCGCAAAAGTAAAATCATGGACATATTTTGTTTGTGTGCAGACATTGCACGATTTTCCAGTTACGTCTTGCTGACAATTAATTATCAACAAAAAATTAACTAAATGACGTTCCACGTTCTTAATACGCTTTTTTTGCCAAGTTGTTTCGGGACGTCCTTTGATTGTATTTTTCTCTACTTTCCACCGACAACACAAAAAGAAGAAAGGCGCGTTTGGGCGTCAAGTGCAAGTGATCGTGATGAATGCGTACTTTATACAGTACACAATCATCACGATCTCACGCGGTCAGAGGCTCCTGACAAAGTCCACTGACTTCGTCAGGAGCCTCAAACCGCGTCGTACCGCGATATTGTTTAACGAAAATAAGAGCAAACAGGCATTGGGAAATCGACGAAATGCTGATTCGCCGACGATGGGGAAAGCTCTCTGATGAAAAATAAGTTAAAATTGGGTGTCGAAGCTGCGGTGAGAGGCTGAACAATATGCTTGTTGGTGGAGCGCCGAGACAACACGTACTCCGGTGCGACTGAAGGGACGCAGTTTGCTTTTGTTGCTGTTTTGCGTTTTTGCGGAAAGAGGGCGTTGCTTCATTCGATTTAGGAGACAGGGCGGCAGTCGACCCAGAGAGCTTGAGAGCTCAACGCGGATTTTTCCGTGGGCCCCGGACGGCTCAGGTACCGCGGCAGATCGGAACACCCGCCTGGGCACCGAACGTTACCAACGTCCGTGTTCCAGCCCCGTGTGGCCTTTCTCTGCCGGACTGCCTCAGTGCGACGACCGCCCGCGAAGCCCAGAAGCCACCGCACCGAACCGGGGTTTCATTCCAGGACTTGAAATGGCAGTTTTCATTATGTAGCAGACGAAACCGTCGATACTCCCATAGCAGACGAAATGTCTTTCTTCGACTCCTCTGCGCAGACGCCACGCGGAGTGATATACAAAGTGCAGGCGAAGTCGTGTCCTATCGCCGGTGTTTGATTGGTCCCGACCTCCTGTAGCTTTGGCTGGCTACGCTCGGAGCTACGTTGAAACGAAGTATAGAAACATGATTTTCCTCGCTTGAGCATCTCCAACGGGCCCAGCTGAGTTTACTTTGTGGGAGCGTTGAAATCGGTGCATTTTGCACTAGAGAATCAGAGCCATTACTACGGTAAGCCATAAAGCCGCAGTAACACTACTCGTTATACATTAAGCAAAATTCATTGGGTTCGCCGCTGACATGGTGACAACTGTGGACATGCCCTAATCATTTCGAATCTATGTATGATTCGAACACGTCTGCAGACAGATCTAATGCCTTAAAACGCTCGTTTTGACCCAGCGGTGTCTTTCGACGCTTCCACTGGTCCAAGGCGCTGACGTCAGCACGCGTAAACTTCTCCCTCTCACCCCGGCGCTGACAAAATGACAGACACCGCCGGGTTTGCGTCAAAACGAGCCCTTCGGTTTCTGTCAAAGTAACGCGCACAGCTGGCGCAGAGCCAGAGAGGAAGAGGCGCCGCGCAACGCCACCTAGAGAAAGCCGTAGTGCTGAATGAAATTGCGCCATCAGAGAAGGCGAACCCTGGACACAGATTGAAAAGGAGCTCCGCGTCAGCGCTGGGCTTCGAGTCAAGTTTGAACTTCGAGTCAAGCCGAACGTTGACGTAATCGTCGTGTCCAATCTGTGCCCTGCCTTGGCCTTCTCTGATGCCGCCATCTCATTCAGCACTACGGCCGAGCTGTTGCATCGCGGCGCGGTGGAATGTGGGCGCAGTGGCGTCACTAGGGTCGTCGGCACGCGGGGCGGTACCCCCCCCCCCCCCCCCTATCACTGCCCAGCTGGACCTCCCTGAGCGCTGCAACTGGGGCGGTCCGACCCCCCCCCCCCCTCCCCCCCCCCCCCCCCCTCGACCCGCCCTTGTGACGCCACTGTGCGCGCGTACACAGTTGCCGCTCTGCCGCCGCAAGTTTTTCTTCGCTGTGAGTTTCCGTAGCGCTACTGTATAGACGCTTTGCAGCAGCTGTGCATGAACGCCGCCATAACTGACCTTCAGTTTTTGTTTCCTCCGATTTCGTTTATTTCACTACATCATTACCATAGCAGGCCAGGTTATTGCCATATTAGATTCAACTGTGTCCTTTTCTAAAGCATCAGCCTTTGTAGAGTATCGTCAACTACCGTTTCAGTTGCTCGGCATCTCGGTAAGACGAGAGAAGGTCAGCAATGGCGCCTGTAATTTGGCGCGTGTGTAAAGCGTCTATATGCTCCCGTAGGGAGCAGAGTAGTGTAAAGCCCCTCAATCCTAGGAAAATCGACGCCATTAATTGTTGTGGAAATGGTCGAGACACGTGCCGCGCGCCACTTCTGGGGAGAACATGGCGTCTGAAATCTAGCTCAGTGCTACAGTGTTCTAGAGAGTTGTAGTGGCAAGAGCGGCGGCCGCCCCGTGAAGATTTTGCGCGTAGACGACACCGTGGCGCTGCTGTTCTGAGCCCTAGGAACGTGCCCCCGTCAGCCTCGTTGTCGGCACTGCTCGGCGGTTCGACTGGTACGACTGGAACTTTTCGTGACGCAGAACAATTGCTAATGTGAGAAATTGTAGGTTTTCCTTTAGACTAATGCCTCTAGAGTGTGTGCTATCCTTTCATTATTCGCGTGTTTTTGATGGAGATCATTTGATTAATATCGACTCCCCCTGGGAGTCGATATTACGTACGGTGCTACGGTGGTACTTACGGTGCTATGTTCGGGAGAAGCGTACCGCCCCAGCTTCGCCTTCTTCTTCGCTCATCGCACATCTGCCATCTGCCACAAATTCTCGTAGGGCTCGGACCTCCAGCGCCACTCGCGGCCATCTACGTTGACCGTCTTCACATGGCCCATTGTAAGCGGGCGCCGCTCTTGCCACTACATCCTCTAGAACAGTGTTGCGCTCTGCCGCCATGATCTTCCCAAGGGATGCACGTTGCACGTGCCTCGTGCATCGACGCACCTTACGCAACTTTTAAAACATAAAGGTGCTTTAAAGTAAAGGCACCTGTAGCGCCCCCCTCGGGGACTAGCGGTGAATGTGAAAAAAGGCTCCAACTCTTGCACGGTGGATGTACCAGGTATAGAAGAAAGCGGTGGCTTCGTTATTGGGGAGGAGGACGAACAGTCACGCCTCTAGCGGCATGTTTCAGCTGTAGGGACAACAAACCGAATTTCCTTGTTTGTTTTTGATCAGCAATATCGAAGATGACGATTCGAAGGCCGCTCCTCGTGCGACCAAAGCACTAGTCAGAGCGAAGCGCTCGTGGCCAGGCAGTGCATGACGAGGTTCAATTTCTTTGTTATGCTGTGTTAGTAAACACCGGGCTGTGGGGACAACAACCTCGATAAAGCGCCCCCTATAGTTCGATCTCCTGCCCAATATTTAGGCTATCTATTGTCTTAAAACCGTTTTTTTAATATCATTGGTAAGCACTCTAAGAACATTTGCATCATTTACTATTGTCTGAGCGAGCGAAGAAGCCTTATTTTGAGCCCGAATCTCCTTACGGTAGCAGACGGCAGGGCGGGATCTGTGGTGAGTTGGCGGCAGTCCTGCAATTTTGCCGCCATTTTTTCGTGGAGTTTTTCCAGTTAGCCAGAGCGGTACGACTGCTAGCCTGGGGTCTGTAACGTGCATCACGCAGTAGTGACACACGAAAGCGTGCCGTTACGATGCTCGTCCAGGTCGAAACGGGGATGGGAATTGAGCCCAGGATTCCTTGCTTCTGCAGCGCGAACTTTCGTTCCGTGTAGCCCAGATGCGCTAATCAAGACACATGCGCAGAATAAAACCAGCGTATAGCCAATTCGTGACAAGCAATGCGGCATCGTACGCGCACATCGGAAACGTGATAGAGCAATATGACGAGAGAAATTGACGGCGAGCTAGCGACAAGTCTTACAGTAGCAGTCGGTTAACGCGTAGTTTCAAAATGCTACGCATACAATATACAGGGTGAAACAAGGAGACGCCAGGCTCTTTTAAATCGACCGGAAAATTCGGTTTCTTAACCTACCGCGCTACGACTTTGTGCAGCGTTGCCCACAGATGGTGCATTTTTTTTGTAAAATTTGCGAAGAGCGAACTTACCTGAGGAAAAAGTAAAGAAAGAAAAAGGCTTAGCTCCTATGGAAACGCAGCGAAGCCACCGGTCTTTGAACAACACGGCGCCGCTTCGCACGGAAGACAAGAGATGGCGCAAGCGGTCGCGACGCCAACTGCCGTCAACGAACGAGCAGACGACGCCGAGAGCCGGCGTAATTAGCAGACAAGGAACTGCAGTTCTTTGCTGTTACCGGGCCTGACTTTTTGGTTTCTGCGACTGTCGCCGCCTGCGGAACGCGCGCCGCTTTTGAGTCGAAAAGATTGTCTGCTAAAGACGCTGGCTCTCGGCGCCGTATGCTCGTTCATTGGCGGCGTTCGTTGCGCCATCTCTTGTCTCCCGTGCGAAACGGCGCCGTGTTTTTTGAAGACCGGTGGCGTCGCTGCGTTTCCATAGGAGCTAAGCCTTTTTCTTTCTTTACTTTTTCCTCAGGTAAGTTCGCTCTTTGCAAATTTTACGAAAAAAATGCACCATTTGTGGGCAACGCTGCACAAAGTCGTAGCGCGATAGGTTAAGAAACCGAATTTTCTGGTCGATTTAAAGAGCCCGGCGTCTCCTTGTTTCACCCTGTACTTTTTTTTTTTTTTCGGTTCCTTGTAAAAGAGGAGCTCTCCGTGGCTCGTTGGCGAAGATCGAAGACACTACATTTCGCGCTAGCTTGCGTTTGCCGTCGTTCCGGTGTACAGAGAACTGATCTTCGTCAAAATGATCATCGCAGTTTTCGTTCGCTCAGTTCTTCAAACTGTTACATCAATTATCGCAATAATATAACGTACCTCGCACAGCCGAGTAAAAGAGCTGGGGGTGAAGCCCTTTCTACTGATCCGCGACAGTCACAAAACCATCGTTTGTGACGTTCCTTGTTCCCTTGTGTCGTGTCCGTGTGGTGATGACAACTACAGCCCGAATACTTATGAGTTTAATATGACCCAGAAGAGCCTCAGTGCCTAGCTTGCGCCATCGGTAGCTCGCAGTTCCAGAGTGCGCGCTCAGGGATCGCGCGCACAGGGCAATGCCGATCTTCGTCCTTTATGCGCGAGTGGCGCCGCGCTGGACATCACACTCCTTCCCCCTCTAGATGCCGTCGCCATATCTTTGAGGAGGTCGCCTTTGACGTTGAGGTCTAGCGGAACTGTTTGATGGAACCAAGTCGGCATTGGGCTGCACTTCTGCTTGAGCCTCTGGGGCACATTGTTGTTCTGCTGGTGATGGTTCCCCAGTCGTCGGAATGGTCCACTGCGCTGGTAAACTTTGTGGGCCATTACTGGTCTTCGCTGTCGAAGATGCTTCTGTGACAAAATGTCTCGGGTGGTCTGTTACCGGGTTCCTTATGTGATCTTCGTGTCGTCGTACTGTGCCTTGGTCTGTTCTGATGATCCAAGAACGAGATCCAAGTCTTCTTATGATTGTTCCTTGGATCCACGACGGTTTGCCTGTAAAGTTCTTAACGAACACCTCTCGGTTAACAGAAAGATTTCTGGGAGACTTGGTTGTTCCTGGTGTATCCTCATCTCTTCCCCTTGCTTGCGGTTGGAGGCGAGTGATCGCCGTTGACAACTCGCGACCCAACATCAGCATGGCTGGAGTCTGTCTCGTCGCGCAACTGATGGTGGTGTGTTGCTTAAAAAGAAACCGAGCGATTCGGCACGATAAGCACCCCGTCTTATCCTTCGACACCGCTTGTTTGGTCTCGTAAACCATCCTTTCAGCTTGTCCGTTGGTCGCCGGATGGTACGGTGCACTCGTGACGTGTCGAATACCGTTATTCTTAAAGAACTGTTCGGTTTCGGCTGATACCAGTGACGTACCGTTGTCGCTGACGATCTTGCGTGGTACTCCGAATGTTGCGAATACGTTACGGAGTTCCTGGATGAGTGAGCTGGAAGTGATGGTGTTCATTTGACGAACTTCCAGCCATTTGCTGAAGGCGTCAACTATTATCAGCAACATCTTGCCTTCAACGGGTCTGGCGAAGTCGATATGTAATGTATCCCATGGCGTCGTCGGTCGTTGCCATTCCGGAGAAGGTGCTTTGGGCGGTGCCCGTTGATGCTGTTGGCAATTGCTGCACGTTCTTGCCTTGGCTTCGATGTCTCTGTCTACACCAGGCCACCAAACATAACCTCGTG
Source organism: Ixodes scapularis (assembly GCF_016920785.2). NCBI lineage: Eukaryota > Metazoa > Arthropoda > Arachnida > Ixodida > Ixodidae > Ixodes > Ixodes scapularis. Next base: position 170,735,277 of record NW_024609846.1, on the reverse strand, counting down.
CAGCTGCCTTCATGGCCACCATGCCTCGATGACCTGCGTGGAGTAGCTCGAGGACGTGAGCTCTGGCTGCACTGGGAATGACTACCCTCGTGCCTCGCGTCAAGCAACCGTTAAGTGTCGACAGTTCAGTGGCGATAATTTTGTACAGCCCGCACTCGTCCTTGCTCAACTCTCCCAGATTGCCGTGATGTATGGCCTTGTAGACGAGTGCCAAAGTTTTGTCTTGCGCTGTGAGCGCTGCAATGCGTTCTGGGCAAAGTTGAGGAATAGGGGAGCCGGCCAACATCAGTACATCTCCAGGTTGGCAGGGCTCGTCGACACAAGCAGGTAGCGGTAGCCTGCTCAGAGCGTCTGCGTTTTGATGTAATCGTCCCCGTCTGTACTTCAACTCGTAGTCGTATGCACCTAATTTGATGCACCATCGTGTCATACGCGGGGATAGCACTTGAGGTATTGTTTTCGAGCCTCCAAGTATTCCCAGAAGTGGTTGGTGGTCCGTGTAGATGGTTACCTGTCGTCCAGCGATGTATTCATGGAAGTGACATACTGCATAGACAATGGCCAACCCTTCTTTATCCAGCTGGGAATAGTTTTTCTCTGCTGCTCCTAGCGTCCTCGACGCAAAAGCAATCGGAGCCTCACGTCCCAAGGCGTCTCTCTGAGCAAGCACTGCTCCTACGCCGTAAGGGGACGCGTCGCAGGAAAGAAGCAGGGGCTTGTTTTCGTCATAGTGGGCAAGGACCGTGGATTCCTTGACTAGTTGCTTGAGCTTTCGGAACGCTTCCTTGTGACTGTCCTTCCAGAGCCAAGGAACATTTTTCTGGAGAAGCTTGTACAGGTCTGTTGCGACTGTAGCTCTGTTCTTGAGGAAGCGGTCATAAAATGCCAACAACCCCAGAAAGGTTTGCAGCTCAGGTTTCCCGGTTGGCTCTGGAGCGTCTAGAATCGCTTGCAGTTTGTCAGCGGTTGTGTGAACCCCTGAAGCATCAATTTTGTGTCCCAGGAAGGTAGCTTCGCTGACTGCAAACTTGCATTTTTCTTTTTTTAGTCTCAGACCGGTGCTGTCTAATCTGGACAGTACTTGTTCCAAACGCTCAGCATGTTCTTTCTTGCTCGCTCCACTGATGATGATGTCATCTAAATAGACACTGATTCCGTCTATGCCGGCGAGTGTTGTTTCCATCATTCGCTGGAAGATCGCTGGTGCTGCTGAAATTCCGAACGGAAGTCGTGTCACTCGGTACAATCCTTTCATCGTATTGATTGTAAGTACAGCTGCCGTCTCTTCAGTTACCTTTAGTTGCTGGTATGCTTGGCACAAGTCTAGCGTGGAGAAAGTAGTTCCGCCTCTGAGGTTCGAGAGCACTTCTCCTGTTGTTGGTAGCGGATAACTGGCCTTTTTCGATGCGGCGTTTACCGTACTCCTGTAGTCGCCACAGAGTCGGATAGCTCCGCTCTTCTTGCGAACGAGTACAAGCGGCGTAGCCCACTCAGAGTGTTGAACTGGCTCAATTATCCCTTGGTTCTGCAGCTGTTGAAGCTCGTCTGTCACCGCTGATCGTAGCGCGAGAGGAACAGGGCGAGCCTTGCAAAACTTTGGCGGGGCTCCTTCCTCCAGCTCCAAGTGCACTGGAGGTCCCGTGTATCCAGCGATGTCGTCTTGGAATACCTTGGAATGTCGTTGTAGCACTGCCTCCACCTCCGGTGGCGTGGTCTGCTGCTGCATCTGATTGATTCCTTGAACTCGGATGTTGAGCGCGTCGAACCAATCTCTACCCAAAAGGCTGCAGCCGGCCCCTTTCATTACCAGAAGCGGCAGTAGGTAATCCTTGGACTTGAAGCGTAGTCGAACTTGAAGCGATCCCAGAAGTTTCAGGCCTTCGCCACTCCAAGTGTAGAGCTCCAAGTCGTTCTTCGTGAGCTTTGGTGGGTTCTTGGGCCAGGTTGAGCGAAATGTGTCTTCGCTTATCAACGAACAAGCGGCTCCAGAATCGACCTCGAACTGAAGTGGTTTACCTTCAATCCGAAGGGAAACATAAAATTTCGGGAAGCACCTTCGCGTGGTCAGCTGGTTCAGCTCATGACATGTACATCTAGAAGGACACGCTGGCTGGCTCACCACTTCAGTCGCTGCTTCAGCGTTGTAGTTAGCTTTCTTGTAGCCTGTTTTACCTTGTTGTTTTTTCTTTGCAATGCATGCCTTTTCAATGTGTCCTTCCTTTTTGCAGTAGTGACACTCGGTAGTCTTGAATCGGCAGGCCTGTGGGTCGTGTTGACCTGTGCAACGATAACACGGACGTCCCTTGTATGAAGCGGACTTGTTGCATGCATCCGTTGTCTTGTTGACCTGGAGATCCTCCTTGTTTTTTATACTCTGTTGTTGTTTCGAGGCACTCTCAGCACGGACGGCGATGTCTAAGGCGCTTGCGAACGTTAAGTTCTTTTCTGCGAACAGACGTTGTTGCAGAAGTTCGTCACGGATGCCGCAGACAAACCTGTCGCGCAGCATCACGTCCAGTGGCAGTTTAGTGTCCCATTGTGGAGTTGCCGGTTGTGCAGCCGTAGCCACTGCATCGGGTGCTGCTTGTGACGCCGGTTGCTGCGACGCCGGTTGCCGTGCCGTTGTCGATGCCACAAGCGTAGTTGCGGAAGCTAAGATGCCGAAATTGCAGTCTCCAGCCAGCATTTTGAGTGCCGCAACGTAGCTGTTTATGGACTCGTCCGGTAGTTGGTCTCGCCTCTGGAAGTTGTACCGGCTATAGAGCTCCGAAGGTTTTGGATCGAAGTGCGCGCCGAGGATCGTCACGAGTTCTTCGAACTCGACATCCCCGGGTCCTCTGGGTGCTACCAACGCTCGTACGATGTCATATGTTTCTGGACCGCACAGCGTAAGTAGGACAGCTCGATTCCTGTCCACGGCGCTGATGTTATTCGCCACGAAGTAGAATCCGAGGCGCTCAATCCAGGATGCCCATGACTTGCCTGAGAAGGCTTCCATTTTGCCTGACTTAGACATGGCTCGAGGTCTGAGGTTCCAGGCGTCGTAGGTCCTTGATTACTCGTCGCCAGTGTCGTGTCCGTGTGGTGATGACAACTACAGCCCGAATACTTATGAATTTAATATGACCCAGAAGAGCCTCAGTGCCTAGCTTGCGCCATCGGTAGCTCGCAGTTCCAGAGTGCGCGCTCAGGGATCGCGCGCACAGGGCAATGCCGATCTTCGTCCTTTATGCGCGAGTGGCGCCGCGCTGGACATCACACCTTGTAATCCGAAAAGGCTGTTTTCCAGGTGCATGCCGGTGACTACACACGAAAGCTCAGCACCCTGGAATCTGGGTCCCTTTCAAACGCTATACATGTTAAAAAAAACGACTGCCATTTTTACGCCAATGCTTTCGCCGCAAAGACTAGAACCTTTTGCGAAAGCGCGAGAAAAATTTGGCCACTTGATCGCCGTGAGTCAACAGGAAGTGCGGGTTGTCGGCGAAGTCGAACATCAGTCAATGGCGCTACATATACAGTGGCGTTAGGTTTCCGTAGTAGCGGTGCGTGGGCAGTGATGTATGTGTGTAGTTAAAACGATGGGTGCGGCTCCCTCCACGAGTGATCTGGATGCAGTTCCTTCCCCGAGTGGTATGGATGCGGTTCTTTCCACTTGTGATACGGATGACCGTATCCAAGGGCTTCGACGTTCTTTGACAGGCAAAGAGTGCACAAAAGGGGGCGAGCAAATCACAAGAATATCCAGTGGTGGATTCTTAAAGAATGCGTTAGCATGACGCTTGGAAGCGCCACACACGTCCCTATTGGGTAGATGCTAACACGGACCCCGAAACGGGTCCGGAAAGATGCAGCCAAAAAATAAAGGAAGCAAAAGAGAGCGGCAAAAGAAAAAAGTGAAGGTGTCACCGTTAGCGTTTTCCAAAGAAGGACATGTTTGGCGTTCCCAAGGATCATGCTAAGGCATTCCCTCAGAAACACCCAGTGGATCTTCCTGTAATTTTTGTGTGGAATGTGACAGGACCATGGCACAAGCAAAACACGCGTTTGAGTGTGTCTGCAGACTGTGTGTTATATGACGCATTAGCAGTCTGGTCGCTGTTTATGCCATCTAGGGTTGCCTCGAAACATCTTGAACGTACCTGCGAAAGCGTTTTATTTTGAGCAATGCAGTCTTCACTGACGTCCACATCTCGAGTTCATTGAAGTAGATGGACGCCTGACGCATGCATGCACCAACGATCTGCGGTGGGTACAATCTAAAGAATGTCGGTAATTCCCGTGAATGCCCCCAGACTCCCGTCACAAGAGCAATATCGCCTACGTTCAGAGCGTTCAACTGATGAAGTCGGCTTCACCCCGCTGCGACTCTGCATTGCACGGAAACCAACGTCCGTCAGCTGCGTTTGCTTCCCCTTTTCAGGCTCGTTGGCGTCGCGTCAAGTGAAACGCACGTGTCTCAGTTCTTATGGAATATTGAGCTATCAATAAAATGTAGCACTCTACGAATGGCAGTTATAGTTTCGCCATGCTCTCATTGGCAGTTTGGGCACACTCGGAATTTGAGATATCTCGGAGGACAGGACGCGTCGATTCATATCCCGGCAATACCACATCCGGTGCCGTAAACCTGTGTGCTAAGCGTTCTTTAAATGGAAGTGTACATTTTGGAGGGAACACACTAAACACTTCGTTTTTCGTGCTTTCAAATTTTCTTTTAATTGTTATTTTTTTATAATTTGTTTCCTAAGTTACGGTACGTGTCCCGCCTGTACCTCGCCCTGGCAATTTCCGTTATCTCCTCGTGAGTTTTTCTGCCTTGTTTACACCTTGTTCTAGTTATATCTTGCTCTCACTGAGGTTAAGATGTAATCTTATCGAGCTCGAAGGCATGTCTAACGACTCGCGCTAAGTGCCGAGCTCGGTTTAATGATCAGCAAAAACCCCTTTCAAGTGGCATATCGTACCGTGTAAATTTAATCATAATTGCCTTTAGTGAAAATCAACTTTCGGTCCTACTTAAGTCCTTTCCTACACGCATAGAGCTTATGTAACGGATCTAGGGGAAAACGTCCACCCTCTTCCCACGCATTTGGGCTGCTCCGTAACGGATGGCACAGAGGCAGACAATCGGCGGTCTCAGTAGACCCACATTGTTGGCAAGGTTTAAAAAACACAAGAATCAAAATATCACATGGAAAGTAGGCACACCTAGCCTTTTTTTTTTTTACATTTATTTGCGAAAACTTTATCTAAAAAAAACTCCGCGGTGCTTGAGTCACCCCCGCGCGCGCCCTCTTTTTTGCTCTTTTTTTCCCTTCACTGCGCACACGTTATTTGGCGATTTGATAGGCATATTCTAGAATAAAGGAAGCAATAGATAAACTAACAGAGGTGCCAGGAAACAAGATATTCGTCTTTCTTATACAGAGAACAGTTGAAGGCATGCTGAAAAAACTGCGTATTTCCTTAAAAGATTTTTTTTCTGGCAGGATATTTTTGTCATACAATTTATCTGATCACACTGGCAGTTTTTTTTGTAGCATTTTTAAGCCGTACGTTGTTCTGCATGTCTCTATTTTCCAAGGTTCATTATTTCGCGTGCTATATGCTGTTACGTGTGTTTTTAAATTTTCTAAATGTCGTAAAAACAGGTGTTATTAATCGTTTCTTGTTCGTGTTGCTCGCAGAGTCTGAAACCATAAATTGTTTTTATTGGCGTTAAAGGGGCCCTGCACTTCTATTTAAGCGTACCTCTTGTGCGGTTCCCACATCTCTTGTGGTTCGGGCAACCCAGCGGACAAGGAGAGAGTGACTAAATATTAGACTTTTGCTCACTTGAAAAATGCAATGGATCACAATTACAAATTACTTAGTCTCAAAACTAATGGATCACAATTACAAATTACTTAGTCTCAAAACTAATGGATTGCCGTTAAAATTACTTTCGCTGAAATGTAACGGAATGCTTTACTCGTTACGTTACAAATTACTTTCACGTTACTTTTTCCGTACATTTATCCAAAAAACAACAAAAATATTTTTGATTTTTTCTAATTGTTTTGCAACAACACTTTTGATTTCTTATATGCCCGTATTATGGTACTCCTTGTAAAAAATAAAATATTGTATTAAGAGAAAGAGCGTAGGTGCACTCCGTTCACCTGTAAGCTGACAAGGGACCGAAAGCTGCAACCACACCTGCCATCCCGCTAGCTTACGGCGTCCGGAAATGATCCTTGGAAATGTGCAGACAATGCTAGCGCTGCGCATGCTCAGTAGTACCGTCTATCTCCGCTTCGAGATTCGGAGCTAAAGAGGCGATCTACTAAAGCTCCCTTTTGACTCGAGTGTTTCGCCTTTTATTAACAAGGAAAGAAAAAATGAAAGCCGTTTACAACTCCCTGTAACGCCGAATTAGAGCGCAGCTCTTGAGGAGGAGAAGGGAAGGGTACTGAGGTTCACATGTTCTCGGGGGGGGGGGGGGGGGGGGGTCAAGTGACCTTAAGGGGGGGTCACGTGACCTTGGTTGGGTCACATGGCCCTTCCCCAAGGTCACGTGGGGGTCACGGGACCTTGGGGTCACGTGACCCCCCAGAGAAATTTTTTTCCTCTAGATTTCGCGGGGAAATTTTTTCCGCTAGATTTAGCGAGGAAATTTTTCCGCTAGATTTAGCGAGGAAATTTTTCCGCTAGATTTAGCGGGGAAATTTTTCCGCTAGGTTTAGCGAGGAAATTTTTCCGCTAGATTTAGCGAGGAAATTTTTCCGCTAGATTTAGCGAGGAAATTTTTCTGCTAGATTTAGCGGGGAAATTTTTCCGCTAGATTTAGCGAGGAAATTTTTCCGCTAGATTTAGCTGGGAAATTTTTCCGCTAGATTTAGTGGGGAAATTTTTCCGCTAAATTTAGCGGGGAATTTGTTCCGCTAGATTGAGCGGGGCAGTATTTCTGCTAGCTTTAGCGGGGAAATTTTTCCGATAGATTTAGCGGGGGAATTTTTCCGCTAGATGTAGCGGGAAAATTGTCCCCCTAGATCTAGCGCGGAAAAGTTTTCCGCTAGATTTAATGGGGAAATTTTTCCGCTAGATTTAGTGGGAAAATTTTTCCGCTAGATTTAGTGGGGAAATTTTTTCGCTAGATTTAGCGGGGAAATTTACCCATAATGCACCGCGCAATTACGCCGACAGCGACGGCGACGCCGACGCCGCTCAAGCCGGAAACGGGCGCCTAAGAGCTGCGCTCTAAAACTTGGTTCTAACGTTACAATGTATAGCCAATGCAAAATGCAGGTGTCCCAGCTTACCTTGATGTGTTTCTGTAGATTAGAGATTGTTGTTCTTGCTAATGACAATGTGTGTTTTTTGTTCTTTTTTTGGCAAGGACAGTATGCACTGAAACTCTAGTTTTCCGTTCTTCTTAATGCCCTAAATTTTGAACATCTCATTAAGAGATGGCCACGGAGACGACGGACACTCCATGAACGAAAACTCGAACAGTGAGAGAAAAAGTGGCGGTTACGGGCTATCGATCGTTCATCGGTTATCACTTCCATACCAATATTCGTGAAGGCCAGGGGAGGGGAGGGCACAGAGAGCGAGAGAAGCGGGGGCCATCGGTCTCACAAAACGATAGAGTATCACACTACTTTCACGCGTTCCCTCTCTCTGTCAGCACTCCTTAGATGGCCTACCCGCCCCCCCCCCCCTCCCCTTTATGTTGACAGTTTACTGTGAAGTGAGGAGTGGACTTGACCACCATGCCCCGACAAATAAACCAAAAGAAGTATCGTCCGTATTCCTCGAAGACGACGCTCTTTGCCTCGCGCCGGAGGCTCTTCAGCCGTGCCTCAAGAGACTGCTAGAATACAGCAGCGCACATCAAAGACAAAGAGAATTCGACCACCTCGCGCGAGGCTACATCGTTTGTTACGCGAGTTGTGAACCCGCGTATTGGGGAGGGGGGGGGGGGGGTATGGTCCCGCGTTTCATGTCTGTGTAGGTGGCGGGAGACGTCGAAGAAGTTGGAAAGTGTGAAACGGTGTAAAATACAAAAAACGAATAAACACGAAGCGCTTTCTCCTGCCCGGGAGAAGAAGAAAAACACGACGGAAGGCGACGGAGAGCCTACTCAGCGTTTTCTTACTTGATATTTGTCTTTCGTATATTTGTACATGCCTTGCCCGTTTTACTAGTGGTTCTAGTAACCGGTCATACAAAAAATCGTGTTTTATTTTCGGCTATTCTCCACTTTCTGATGTTTTCTATTTTGTTGAACCTGCTCTCTTTATGATGCTGAATCTTCTGCTCGTATTGCTCTAGTTATTGAATTAGCCTCATATTTTTTAAGAAGTGACGAGTAATTAAAATAATGCGTTACCAATATTTTCTAACCAAATTACATTACGAATTACTTCCGAAAAAGAGTAACACGGCAGTTACAAAATTAGTTGAACAAGTAACAGATTATAAGTAATTCGTTACTTGTAACGGATGACTTCCCAAGTCTGCTAAATATCAGTGCGTTATATTTTAACCGGACGACGCGCAAGCCTCCTCCTCCTACGGGGGCACCCCGTGGTACCGAACGCGCCCAGCATGTGACGAAATCGTGACGTCGTCGGTTCTGTTAAGCTTCTGCCTTACGACTTGTCAGTGCCTCTAAAAGATTTTTTGCAGTCGAATTACAACATATAATTGGTGCGAACAGTTTCAGTTAGTTATAAAAGTAGTTTTATTTAGTACTTTAGATGAGAAAAGAAACAAATGCACAAAAAATGACCTGTCGAGATACCCGCCACCAAGCGGTGGAAAAGGCGGCGCAAACTGGAAAGGGGTAGTGGAATTATGCGCCGGTTGTATCTTCTGATGAAATGGGAGGCCGGGTACTCCAGGAGACGTCGGAGACATCTTTATGCTCCAGAAACCAAGCATACGTGTCGCGCGATGCGCGTGGCATAAAACTATATACAGACAGTCACACCTAGTAGTCTGCGTGGGAACCACTAAGATTAATATATACAAAACGAAACTAGGTTACAAGAACTCCCTCCCACTTAGGATTAGAATCACTCAAGTTCAAAACGATCAGGTGGAGGCCTAGTTCTGGTACTACGCCTGAGTGCTACATTGGCATGAGTAGGCGACCCTGAGTAAGCTGGATGTGGTGATGTATTGCTGACCACATCTGAGCTCTGAGTGTCCGCATGACCGGCTTGAACCATGGGAGGCTCACAAGGAACAGAAGCATCACATACATCAGCATCATGACGCAACGACACACGTGCCTCAAATGGCATTTCAGAGCAGCATTCTTGAAACGACCGCCTCAGATGGTCAACATGCACAAAACGCACTTGTCCGTTCACCAACACCAGATCAAGTCATTGGAGACTTGACACACTTGATTGTTTCTTGCCACCACTTCACAGTTTCTCCACGCACCGTTCTCGCGAACACGCGGTCACCCACCGAGAACACTTTCCGTGCACACCTTCGCTTATTAGAGGCACACTTGGTTTTTTAAACATTTCCTGCATCGCCATTTTCATGTCTGGTTTTACAAGAGATAACCTTGTCCTTTGTTTCCTCCCCAAGAACAACTCAGCGGGAGTTTTCTCTGTGAAAGTTTGAGGAGAAGTTCTATAAGCAAAGAGAAAGTTGTCAGGGCGATGTTGCATAGACCTTTTTCTGATTATGCTGCTGGTCCTCTAGAAGTTGTTTTAACAGTGATTTCTTTACTGTTTGAACAGCCCGCTCTGCTGCGCCCTTTGATTGTGGATCATAGGGTGGGGTGAGGGTGTGCTTCACACCATTGCTACGCAGAAAATCGGTGAACTCTTTCGAGAGAAATTGCGGCCCATTGCCAGCTACAATCTCTACTGGTAGTCCGTGTGCTGCAAACTATCCCCTGACTGTCTCGATGGTTTGCTGCGCGGTGGTTGATGTCATTATCTTAACTTCTAACCACTTCGAGTAAGAGTTCACCGCAAGCAACCAAGTCTTGCCTTCCTTCTCTGCAAAGTCTAAATGTGCCCTTTCGCACTTGTTAGTACACCATCTCCATGGCTGCAGAGTGGAAGGCTGTCCAATCGACACAACGCTCTGGCACACACAGCACCGCTTCGCTACATCTTCGAGATGTTTGTCCATGCCTGGCCACCAGACCATGGCTCTTGCGACTGCTTTCATCTTTGTGATGTCCATCTGTTGCTCATGCAACAAGCTAAGGATGTCATCTTGAAGGGACTTTGGGACAATTACTCTGTTGTCCCACACAAGACAACCCATGTCGACAGAGAGCTCAAACTTTCGAACGAAAAATGGCTGATACTCAACAGATAATTTTTGAAGCCAACCTTGACAGGTCATTTCTCGTACAACACTCAAGACTTTGTCTTTTGCCGTTTCCCGTTCGACATCTTTTGAGGTTACTGAAAGTTCACTCGCAGGTGAGAAATAAAATATCTCATCTGAGTTGTCAGTCGTACTGAGCATGGGTAACATTGACAGGCCATCAGCGTGATTGATGGTTTTTCCCAACTTGTTAACAATGCAGTAACTGTAGTCTGCCAGGAATGTCCGTCAGCGATGAATGCGGGCCACAGCCACTGCACTAGCGGATCGCTTCGTCTGAAAAAGTACCGTCAAGGGCTGGTGGTCCGTTACAACGTTGAAGGTGCGTCCAAAATAGTACTTCTGAAAGTTTTTAACTCCAAAAACAATTGCAAGCGCCTCTTTCTCGATGTGGGCATAGTTACGCTCTGCAGGCGACATCGATCTAGATGCAAATGCGATTGGTTTTTCGACACCGTCTATCATGTGGGACAACATCGTTCTAAGACCATACGCCGATGCGTCACATGTCACTAAAACTCTTTGTGCACATCATACAGCTCCAAGATCTGACTCTGACAAAGAAGCTTTCTACACGCGTTAAAGCTGTTAGCACATTGGCTTGACTATTCCCACTCATTCCTTTGTCGCAGAAGGGCGTGCATAAACTCTAGCAGAGTAGCCAAATTTGGCAAAAATCTTGCGTAATAGTCTACACGTCTTAAAAATGCCTTAAGCTGGGTCAGATTCGTTGGTTCGGGGGCTTTGCGAATCGCCTCCACTTTTTCTTCTGTTTGATGTAACACCCTACTATCCAGCATGTGTCCTAGGTACTGAACTTGGCTCCTGAAAGAACTTGTATTTTCCAACATTCATCCCGATGCTGTGAGTGCTCAGATTCTGCAGCACCTGCTCCACTCGGGTGTAGCATTCTTTCTGGTCTTTGCCAGTACCGAGCAAATCATCCAATTAACAGGCGGCACCAGGTATACCTTGTAGGATCTGATCTATGACTGCCTAAAACATGGCAGGTGCAATTGTTTCCCCGTACGGCAATCTCCTGAATCTGAGCAGGCCCAAATGAGGGTTTACAGCTAGCAGCTCTTATGCTTTCTCGTCGACTTCAAGTTGCAAGCATGCCTTGGAAAGATCCAGTACTGAGAAAACGGTGCCACCAACAAAGGACGCAAAAATGTCCACGGGAACTTTTATGTTGGGGTTCACAGTCACCCGATAGTCACCACAGAGCCGAACAGCAGTGCTGTTTTTCTTTGGCACCATGACCAAGGGCGTAGCCCAGGCACTGTGTCTCACTCAAAAAATGACACCAGCTTTTTCTAAGTCTTTCATCTCTTTCTCAACCACCTCCGACATAGCGTAGGGGACTGGTCTCGCCTTACAGAACTCGGGGTTAGCATCCTCGTGCACAACAATGCTACCCTGAAAACCCTTAATCGCGTAATACCTTGGCTCAAACACATCAGGGAAATTTTCTTTTAAGGACTTTTTTTTGTTGAGAAATTTTTCCCCGTCTAGTGAATTCACCTGCACAAGCTCGGGCCAGTCTAGTCTGATTTTGGCAAGCCAATCTCGGCCAAGAAGAGTCGGCATGCGTCCTTCATACTGGTTCTTAGCTATCTCTAGCGGCAAGTGGTACGCCTGACTTTATACTCTACTCTGACTTTTACGCTACCTTTCACAGGCACTGGCGTCCCGTTGTTGCTGTATTGTAAATTACGGGAAAGGGGGAAATGGCCGTTCGGAAGTGTATTCTCCCATGACGGTTAAAAGACTCGTTCAGACGGGGAGAAAGGAGTTAAAGAGGAGTGTTAGTGGGTGGGTGAGAAGATTTTTGGCGATGCGTGTAAGGGGCTTCTAATAGCTAACAGCATTGGTTTGAGGAAATGTGTTTTGCAGGGGTACGTTAGATGTCGCCTGCCGGGTCTGTTTACCTGTACGTCAATGTAGACACGAACGAAAAAAAAAACAGAAGAGATAAAAAAAAGCAAAACCACACTCCCGTCAGCACAAAGTTTGTCGGGGAACTGTTTCACTGGGGTCGTACATCGGCGTCCACATGACAGTTATAGTCTGGCGCGTTCAGTTCAGTCGATGTTGTCTCTCATGAAGATGTTCCGGATCAGGGTGTAAGATAGACAGGTGGGGAAACGAAAGCCAAATGAGCGACCGAATTGTGTACCCCTCGGTTTTCTCTTTTTCTGTGGCGCCATCTATGTGGAGCACCGCGAACTCTCACTCCGGGTGAGCGAACGGTGGCGACCGGCTAAACTGACGGAGAAGGTTTCTCGTGGATTTTCAATGGAGGACTGTCGTACTCTCGGTTTATTTTGCGAACTCTCCCATAGAGTTCCATGCAAATTCGATTCCAATTTTTTTCTTCTCGCCGCAGCGCCATCTGTCGCAATTCGGGGGTACTCGCAAGCAGACGAGTACACAATCCGGTCACGCCGCTGCGGTAGGTTTCTATGGGCCGTTTCCCCACCTGTCTATCTTACACCCTGTTCCGGATGCATCAAACGTCACAGCGTGAGGAATGCCAAGATCAGAGCCGAGTTGCGAGGTCACTCGCTTGAAGGAACTCTAGCAGGGCTTTTTAAGTAAGTTCGACGCCCCGCTTTCTTCCAGTCGGGAAGATTAGCCGGTGGTACGTCATAACCGCTGCCCTAGCAGTCTGTAGAGTGTTGGGAAGTGTGGCTCTGGCGCTATCATATTTTAGACATGTCCATTTTAGACGTGTTCTGTGTCCTCTGGAATCTTGCAAATGTCGCAGTTGGGATCTATTGTTCGTGAAATCTTGTGAAGGGTCTTTCTTGTGAAGGGACATCGAGCTTGTAAGCGGCAAGAGTCTCTTCGGTTGAGCTTGAACTCCGCGACGAGAGGAGGGGGATTACTCACGGCGACTCCACTGGGTAAGTGCGGCATCCTCGCAATCATATGTACGAGTCTTCTGGCCTCGCTGAATCTTGAAATGAAAAAATCTTGGGGAATCTTGACGATGAGCCTCAGCGGCAAGAAAATCGGCTTCTTCGTTGCCTTTGATGCCGCAGTGGGAGGGAATCCACTGGAAGGCGAGACGCCATCCTTTAGCTTCGAGTTTGTGGGCTATATGAGCAGCCTCTTGTGCCAAGGGTGGGCTGTTCTCCAGATTTTCCAAGTGGCAAAGAGCATTGCGAGAATCTGTAAAAATTACGGCCCCCCAGGCTTTAGCTTTGTTAACGCCTCAAGAGCCTTACAAATGGCTAGCAACTCAGCTGTCGTTGATGTAGTCCAAAAATTCAGCCTTCCAGCCTGCTCCACTCCAATCGATGGAATCACGAAGGCTGCTGTGGGCGTCGCCGTCTCGGGGATGGTTGACCCATCTGTAAAAACATGCAACCAGTTGTTATATCTTGTGTCGATCTCGTCTGTGGCGATCGATCGAGCCACGAAGAAGGATACCGATCTTTTTTGCTGTAGACATGGGAGAGTAGTGTGTGCCGGCGGTGGTGGGAAGTGTCGTTTAGGGGATCCGATCTGGAGCTTAAATTCCGCTACAGTCATTCCAAGGTGGGATAGTGGTCGGGAAAGAAGCTTGACCAGGTAGGATGCTGCTGAGGGGGCTTCATGCAGTCGTACAACATGCCACATTGCTCGTTCCCTTGCATGAAGCGAGATGGTTGTTGCCCATGTCTCCACAAGTGTATACATTTTCGGAAAACCGTGGAAGCCCCACACATAATCTAAGGGCACATCGGTGGAATCGTTCCAGCTGTTGCATTTGAGGTCTCCCTATTTGCAAAGAGTGGCACAGCATATAATATTCGTAAAAGAATGAGTCCGCGGTACAGTGCAAGGAGGCCTTGTGGAGAGGTTCCGAAGCTTTTCCGACGAAAGCATCGTATGACGTTGATGAGGTGATGACATTGCGTGAGGAGGCGGTTTGCTTCGGGGAGCCAGGTTACATGATTGTCTAGCAGGACACCCAAATACCGGCGAGTCGTGACTTGCAGTAAAGGTGTGTTGTTGATTTTCGGCGCATTAGCAACGGGGGTGTGCTAGGGGCGCCGTTAGGACGATAACACAAGATAGCTGTCTTTGAGACGGATAGGGTAAGTCCAAGTGAAGAAACAACGACCAGAAAAGGAAGCGAAAAAGCATTATGGGGTTATTCCGTATTTTCACGCAATTTCTCATAACCTTAAAGCATGCGCAAAAAAATTTGGGATCGATGCAGTGTTTAAGTCCGACTTTAAACTGAACCGTTTGACACCTTTTCAAACGAATCAGAAAGTGTGTCAGAAAGCGCACCGTGATTAATTGGTTGATTGCAAGGAACGTGTAGTCTATGAAATAACACTGGAATGCGGTTTCAAGTATGTGGGTCAAACGGCAAGGTGTGTAAAGGATAGATTGGTAGAGCACAAAAGAAATGTAAAAGTAAACGCACCCAATTCGGAGATAGCTAAACACATTAGTGAGTGCAACGATTGTACTGCACATTGGTCGCAAACTGACATTGCGCACAGAGAGCGCAACAACACTAAGAGGCTCATAAGAGAGACAGGTCGTATCAAATCCATCGGTAATTGTATCAGCCATGCTTCGGTGCAACTCGGACGTAGTTCCAAGAAATTTCTTAAAATGTAATGTTTTTTTGTTTTTTTTTTTTTTGTAAATGAAATGATTCATTTTGCGGGCAGCGGTTCAGTTCTCGTTTATATAAAGCACAGCCCTTTCAGACTCCGGGTGGAAAGGAAGTGGTCAGTGTGTTTCTTTTGTTGTGGTTGTTTTTTTTCAAGATCACAAGTTTTCAGTTTGGGATTGAGGTCACCGTTTACGGTTGAGGTGAAGACCAGTGTGGGTAGAATCGTATAACAAAGGCTGACTTTGTGACGTCGGTGGTCGGTGATTAGGTTGTGGATATATAAGGCTTCGAGGAAATAAACGCAGTAGCTAAGTTGGAGACGTTCTTTTCCCTGTCTTTTTTCATCAACCAAGTTTCCCAGCTTTTACCACAGTCTCGGCTATTCTACATCAGGACCAAAAAAATGTGGACACAAAACTCTGGACAGCTACCGCCATCTATGAGCAACAACGGCTACCAGACAACCGCACTGTTGGTTGCCTGGTTGCCGCCGTCGCTGATAGATGGCGGAAACTTTCCACTCTGGTTTTCACCAGAGTGGAAAGGCTGAATTTCTCTAGGCGTCGTCCTGGAAGCCGTCCTCGAGCGTCATAGAAGTCGTCCTTGAGGTCGCCCTAGACGTCGTCCTTGAGGTCCTCCGAGAGCTTATACTCGAGGTCGTCCTAGAAGTCATCCTTGAGGTCGCCCTAGACGTCGTCCTCGAGGTCGTTCTAGAAGTCGTCCTTGAGGTCGTCTTAAAGGTTGTCCCAGAGGTCGTCCTAAACGTTATCCTTGAGGTCTTTTAGGCGTCGTCCCTGCGGTCGTCCTCGAGGTCGTCCTAGAAATCGTCCTTGAGTTTGTCCTCGACGTCGTCCTCTAGGCGTCGTCCTTGAGGTCGTCCAAGAAGTCGTCTTCGAGGTTGTCCCCATGTAGTACAGCTTCGCTGGTCTTCCTTCTTCACCAGAGTGAAAAGGCTGAAAGTTTTTTTTTTTTTTTTTTTGAATTTGAATTTGATTGAAATTTGTATTCTTTCCACCCGGAAACCGCCGGTCGAGAAATGGCCGATTTCAGGCGCTCTCAATGTCTCTTCTATGGCCACGTGCCGTTCAGATGGAGCCGTACCAAATTTTTCCGAAGTCCTGGGTGATCTAATGCAGACATTCAATATTAAGAATAAAAAAGAAAATACTCAAGCACCATTTCCCATATTTCGTTGTTTGGATGTAGTTACGGCTTATAGTGCTGCATCCAACAGTCCCATCCCCGGCCCTGGTCGGAAAATACCAAACATCGCGAGTATTGCGTCTCGCTCAAGAAGGACATTTAACTTACGGACAGCAACAGCCGGAGAGCGGCAGGGCGCCGCTCGGACGGCTCGATCCAGCCAGCCATATCCTCTCTATTCTCCGTTTCAACCTACGGTGGACTAAAGCCCAATGCTACAGGCCGCCGGGACCAAACCAATGACGAGCCTGTTAGAAACCACGTGGTCTGTATGCTCCGTCGTACGTATATCATTGCGCCAAGACGCGTCATGCGGAGGCGAGTTTTTCGACTGCTTATCGAGCCTTAGCGGCGGCTCCGCTCCGTTTGCTTGCTACTACTGAACACTACCGAAGGAATTAAATACCTTCTGGAAGCGATGTGGCGAAGAAAACCCGGGGTCAGGACCAGTGGCCATTAAGAAATCAAGATGAGTCGGATGGAGTGGTCGACACGGGGGCGTATGTGCGGACCACATGTGGTAGGGAGATACGGGTTCGGGTACGTACACAAAGATTATATTGGATATAATTGTTATGGGCTAAGGTGGAACGACTTTATGACAGTGTTGCCTGCGCGCCCTCCAACTTCTCCAAACAGTTAACATGCTTACGAAATATGGCATTGAATGTTTACGAGACTAAATACCAGGTACGTTTATGCTTCATCAATATAAAATAGAACGTTATCACAACAGAGAACCATACGGGTAAGATGAGTGTTCTTCGTACTCTGCTTATCGATATTTCTCTCGCGCACTTTTTTGCGGATGCAAGCTTTTCTGAAGTAGTACTCCGCCCGGCCAGCCTTCGGGCCCTAGTTCATCTTAGGGTGAAACAGAGTATAGACGGCTTGATCCAACCAGACAACCAGCCAGTCATAGCCTTGTGACCAAACGCTTCCATGTTTTCAGTTGCCGTATCTCTAATGGCGCGTTCTCAACCGCAAAGCAGCTGGGATCGAGCGGTTAAAGTGCGTTTTTGCCAACCGCTTCGGGACCGATTTGCCCTAACCGCTTCCGCGAACCGCAATGTGGCAACCAATCGCAACGCGGCGTTGACGTGACGTCAGTGTCTTTTGAAACAAGATGGCATCTGTCGCCGATGAGGCATCCAAGGCGCTGTAGTCCTAGCGTTGAAGCAGACAAATCAACGAAGAAACGTGATGTTCACGTCCGTCACTTGAATTTGCCGCGAAACGAACTGACCCATAATCTTAACGGACTTCGCTCTGGTGATTTGGTTCGGGTAAGAGTTTGTTTAACATTCGGGGTGACGAAGACCGTCGCTCTCTGGCTTGTTAGCAGAGAGTTCTCGTAGACCGCGTTTCCCACTCCACTAAGCCCTCCGCAACGAAGACACCGCTACTTCGTTTGCGCGCCGATGGCCCTAAGCATAGAGTTCCGGGCATCGTAGCTGGTTGAACAGAACGTTGCGGGACGGCGAAAGCGATCTACCAAAACTCCCTCTTTGCTCGTAGAATATCAGAACCCGCCGCCGATCGACAGAAATGGCAGCTTTCGTAACCACTAAGGCAGTCGCGTGAACTATTGAAAGCTTTCGACACCGTTCATGATTACCACAAAGGCCGATAGAGACGTCGCGAGCCCAATTGCTTGGCCCCAACACACTATTGCACAGCTGCCAAGGTACCTGCGCTAGCACGACCTGTATCGTTTACTGCTACAAAAAGGAATAAAGTGAACCTATTACGTACTAGACGATGCACAGAATCCATATGGCGTTTATTTGAGCTTAATGTCAAACAAAAAGTACAAATCCATCGAGGTGCGAGTGACAAGAGGAGAATCCGCCACCAACGAAGCCACAACCGGCTAGCACCGAACACATTCCCCGCACCGCGGTTCACCAGTACCGCTCACAACTCCGAAAATGATAAGAGCGAACGATGCAGGGGAAAAGCTGGCCCTCTATCCCGAAGACAAGGTCAGCTATTCATGCGGGAAGGGTCAACCTCGAAGGAAGGGTCGGTGGCATCCTCTTCTGAGTCAGCAAGGCGCGCCTACGCCTGGCTTGGCTTTGCTTGTGTACGAAGCCGGGGATCGCAGGAGGGTTTTGCCGGGTCTATGCCTCTTTTTTCACCTCCCGAAACTCATAATGCGTGCAAACAGTGTGAAGAAAAATTTTAAAATAGCTCAATGTTGGCTTTGGGTCGTTGATTAAACTAGATTTTGCATTGTAAAACAGGGTTGCCGAACGCAAGTCTCAAGAGATCACCCGTGATCGCCGAGAAACCGCCAACCGTATATAGGTGTGTGAACGGTGTCGCTCGTGAACCTCATTCGCAACCGCTTCACAAATGCAGCTCAACCACCGGTGTGAATGCGCCATAAGTCGCGCGCCCAAAAAACGAAGAAACAAAAAAAAAAAACTGGTAGGGAGCGATAGCCACGTGACTTCCGGCAACTCTCTCCTACGAACCTCCGCGCACATGTTTCGGTTTCGAGCGGTTGAGTGTTTTTGCTTTATTAAAAAATATACGTGACTCCGTAGCAAAATATCGATTGTGTCGTCTCCTGACACCATAATAAATCACCTAACAAAAACAAAATATATATACAAAAACATGTTTCGCACGTGTCGGGACACTGACACCCCGCAAAACATGTTTTTATGGAGAGACATAGGGCGAGAGTTAATCAGCATGGCACCCGGCGACATTATTCGCCGAAAGTGCAAACCACCCTATAGACCGCCTGCTCGTGCCTGCCAGGAGCGTCACTCTCTGGGAAGCACGGCGAAATTTGTTGGTTTCGGCATCGCCTTCATTAGACGTTTTCTAAAAAGCTAAGCTGAATTTAGAGATATTACATAGCATGCCGAGAAAAGTAAGCTCCGGGTTTTCGGTTCGTTGGGATAGCTTATGAAATCTCTTTGACGCAACATATCACTTCATGGTCCCTTTGAGACAAAACTTGACCGCTCTCCTGGTTCGAATTCTACGCCCTCGTGACCCCTGCTTCACTTCCCGACGACAGGAGCAGACCTTCGCCCTGAAACCGGAGCTGCTGAAGCACCTGATCAACTACTCCTTTTCCCCGGACAGCATGATCATTGACTGCCAGATGAGCACCACGTCCGATGTCTGCCGAAGTTTCCCCTGCAGGAAGCTGTGAGTGAATGCGCGCAATGCCCTTCTTCGTGTTTCCTGCACTCTGTTCTCGTTTCGCAGGGAAATTCTCATCTCTAGAGCCGTAGTGGAAAAAAGAAAGATTGTCGGCATTGCCGCCGTTTGTTTGCGTCCAGCCCACTTTGTGCTATAGGTTATCGAGGCTTGCGTAACCTCCGAAATGTTTCCCGCTGTAAAGCTTCTTGCGCAAAAGCGTGCGAATGCAACAGTCGCGTCCGCGTGCTCTCGAAGCCGCGCGAGGCTGCAGCACTATCGAAGCTCCAGCCTTGACAACCTAGCACAAAAGAGTTGATGCCGAGTATAGGTTAAAGGGAAACTCCGGCCGAAACTTAAAATTAAATAAATTACTGATATCGCTGTAGTGACACAAAATACGACCCCAGCCAAAATATAACGTCCGTGGGACGCCGCATTCTCAACTAATGCCGATGGTAAAAATTCGACCCGCCGCGAGCCGCTGCTCCTTAGCGGGTGGCCAGCGGGTTGCCGATTGCTAAAGCAACATTGGGCCGTGACGTCAGTATCGTTCTCTTTTTTTCCTCCGGTACGGGCGTTGTGCGGAGTGCGCTTCTTTGAGCCGCTACCACCGCTTCTTCGGCTTGTGATTGGCGTGTTTAGCCGTTGCTTTTATCTGTAGCACGTGTAGCTTCGGTCTAGCCTTTGGTTTATTTGCTTGTGTGGACTCCAAGACTCGATTTCGCGAGCAACTCGGTGCTCCCAAGACTGCCCCGCTGCTCCTCGAAAGATGCCGAGTGCAACCTGTAGCGCTGTGGGCTGCTCAAACAACCCGCTGCGCAACGTACGGAGGTGCTTTTTCACAAGTTTCTAACGGACCAGTAATTGGAGAAGGTGTCGGTGAACACTGTTCGACGAGTGGACTTTGGACTTCGGCTTTTACGCGCCCGATGAAAAAAGAACGAAAAAACAGACGTGTACAGCCCAGCACACGTGTGTTCGGGCGCCGCGGCCCGCGCCGGAGAGCCTCAAAGGTTCGTGTCTGGGACTGACCCGCAGCGCGAAAGCGAGAGGGCCCCCAGTACTGTACGTCACTGGCAGCGCGGCGAAGAGCAATGCCGCTCCATCCACGGAGCCCCGATGACAATTTAGGCCTAGCGACGAGTACGGCATAGCGCACCCCTATTGAAAATTCCATCAAGCTACGTAATTTGGGACACTGACTGCCAGTCAGCAGCCTTGGTGGAACCTGGTGGACCATCAACGTCATCTGATGGTCCATCAGATGACGTCTGACTGCCACTGCCAAGGGAATTTCATCATCAGGGGCAGCATTTATATAAGAGTAAAGCTATACGCACTCATAAATATCGCCAAATGCCTCGATAAAACAAAATGTTCGAGAAAAAGAAAAAAAAAAGAAAAAAAGCAGGACCACCGCGGATTGAACTTGCGACCGCTGCGTACAAATCGGAAACACTAACCGCTATGCTACGCCACTTTTTTTTTTTTATTTATTTCCTGTTTAACATTGGTGGCATACATAGTTATCAAGATAGACTGAATAGGTAAAACCATCAGCCTACCTGGCTAATGTCACAGCTAGAAGTCTTTGATGGAGGACAAATCCTCCAGAAGTGGCAGCCACTCAGGTTGAGGCTGCTGCGCCCTGTACAGCTCTTTAAGGAAACACATGTGTTCTACAAAATACTTATACACTGGCCGCACATCGATATCCGCATGACGTACTGCCATACGACATCGCCATATACTGTGCAGTCCCATGAGCATGAACATATCATAAGGCACAGAAGCAGCTTCTACAGACAGGAACCGAATGCCGTGGGACGTTAAAGGGAGGTCTTTTTTTATAGTCCTTTGAAGGACGTCCCAAAAAAACACTGCGTCCCAGCAGTCCAGGAACACATGTTCAATGGTCTCTGGCTTCTTGCACAATAAGCAGTTTTCTGACCATGCCACTGGTATGCCCTTTTCAACTAACCAAGCTTTTACAGGAAGCGATCCGCTATGTAACTTTAAAAAAAATGTTTTCGTGCACGCGGGAATTACCATTTTCTTGACTCTTTTTAGAACATCCTTCCCTGTGCCTGCGCTGTACAGCGATCGATACAAAGGTGTGGGAAAAAGCAACTCGATCAAGTCCTTCGACAACCGCTTGCGTGACACGCCAGACAAATATTCTAAGGAAAAACGTGTTGCCAAAAACCGATAGGCCTCGATAACTTCCTTCAAATAACCCTGAACACCAAAGCAGACTTCATCGTTCGTCGCTACGATAAACTCGGGCAGCAGATTGCGCAGCCTTACCTGAATTACAGTGCGTAAAAAAGGGTCTCTTTGGTCTCGAAGAAAAAGGAACCTGTTGACCAGCTGTCTAATAAACAAATGCGAAAGGCCGAGACCGCCGGACTTGACTCGACGAAAGAGATTTGATCGACTTGATCTTTCCCACGCCGAACACCAAATAAAAACAGCAAACACCCGATGCATGCGCTGAATATTGATCCGTGAACAATGCAAAACTTGCAAAACATACCACAGCTTGGCAGCCAAAAAAATGTTGCACACAGTTGCACGCGAAAAAAATGGACAAGCACTTCCCTCCCCATTTCAGAGTCTTTGCACGAAGAGATTCAGTTTCATCGTGCCAGTACTGGTCGCTGGTGCGATAATGTTCCAAAGGCACTCCGAGATAACGTACCGGCGTGGGGGACCATACAATGCCCTCAAACACAGTCGGCACGGAGGGCCAATTACCGAGCCAAAAACCGGTACACTTGTGCCAGTTTACCGCACTACACGTGTGCTCACAAAAGCTTTTGGTTACCTCAACTGCTCTTCGAACACTTTCTTCGTCGACACAAAAAATAGCTACGTCATCTGCGTAAGACAGAATGCGCACTTCGGTTGCTTGCAGCCTAAACCCACGCAGATGACTATCATTGATAATGCTTAAGCAAAAAGGTTCAATGAAAATACAAAAGAGTAACGGCGAAAGTGGACAACCCTGTCTCACTGACGAAAAAAGCCTAATACGCTCACTGACACGCTTGTTGACAACAAGGCTGGTGGCGCAGTTTTTATACGCCATCTGCACACCATCGCATAAAACGGAACCCAGATTCACGTGCTTTAAGATAGAAAAAAGAATTTGGTGAGACACGCGATCGAAAGCTTTTTCTAGACCAACTTGCAGTAGTGCCACCTTACGGTCCAAACTATCACAGCATTCTAAAATACTACGTGCAACATGAATGTTTGTAACAATACTTCTTCCCTTGATACCACACGTCTGGTGTGGGCCGACAATCATATCTATAACACTTTGTAGCCTGTCAGCGAGAATTTTCATGAAAATCTTATAATCAACATTCGTCAAAGTAATTGGACGATAAGAACCAACGAGACGTAGCTTTTCGCGATCATCACTTTTCGGAATAAAAATGGTGTGCGTGTACAAAAAAGATGGAGGCAAACAACTCAAATCGTACGCTTCCCTGAACACTCCATACAAAAAAGGTGCAATTTGGTCTTTGAAAGCCTTGTAGACCTCCGCTCCTAAACCATCCGGACCGGGCGATTTTCCGATTTTTAAATTTTCGATCGCCTTTTCGATTTCCCCCAACATTACTGGCTGCTCTAATCTCTCCCTCACGTCGTCCTCTAGTTTTGGCATTAACGGCAAAAATTGTGTCTGGAACCCGTCTTTATTGGGGGCACGAAGACTAAAAAGCCCCTTATAGCAGTCTACGAACGCGCATTCGATTAGTTCTTTATCGCTGGTTACAGTTCCGTGGTACAAAATTTCGCTGATCTCATTTTTACTGGCGTACGTCTTTTCTACCCCGAGGGCTCGTTTTGTTGGTATCTCGCCAAGTTATAACCGTTTTAATCGCGCGCGCACCATGGCCCCTTTGTACCGTTCCGTATCGAGAGCCTCAAGTTTCTTTTTCAAACTGACTATGTCATCAGAGAAAAAGCCGGGCATACGACATTCTTCCTGCAGCAACCTTTGTAGCAGTTGGCTTAACTCTTTTGTTTCTTTTTCTTTTTCGTGTTTCAATATGCTGGACCGTTCAAGTGCTCTCATTTTTAAGTCTTGCTTAAATAATTCCCATTTTTCTCCGAAGCCTCCCACTTTTCTGCTGGCGAAATCGTCGAGACTTTCACGCACCCCCTTTACAAAAGGATCATCTTCTAAAAGCTTTGTATTAAATTTCCATAAATCCTAATTGAACTTTTTAGGAGATTCTCTAGGTGAACAGAGCATAAAAGAAACAAGGCAGTGGTCACTGAAAGAAACATGATCTACTGAATAAAACTTGCAGGCGCCGATGATTTCCAGAGAGACGTACGCTCTGTCCAGGCGCGCGTGACTCGCTCCCTGAAAGTGCGTGAACTGTAAGGAGCTCGCTCTTGACGCACAGTGGGCGACGTCTTCTAATTCGCCTAGCTGGACCAATTCTCTCAAGAAGACTGCGCTAGCATCTCTGTACCTTGCGCTGTTAGATCGGTCGCCTGGAGCACAAACACAATTGAAATCGTCTAGCGAAATGACAAGGCGGTCAGTCGTAACATACTGGATAATGTTTTCGAAAAAAACTAATCTATCTTCTACCTTATTCGGAGCATAAATGCACAATACGCGAAACTTGTAACTTGAAAACAAGAAATCACACACTATCAATCGTCCGATCTCGCAGCTAATTACTTTTTCGACATTTCCGATAGATTTTCGAAGAAACAAAAGGCAGCCCCCCGAATTACCAACAGCGTGACTGACACACACATTGTACCTCGACTCAAACAGGCGGACCATGCACTCCGTCTGGTCATCGCTCTCAATTTTTGACTCTTGTACCGCAACAATATTGAGATCTTTTTCAACGAAAAGGCGGTTCAGCTGACATTGTTTGCGCCTTGCACTTAAGCCTCGTACGTTCATAGTGCCCACGCGTAAGGACCTTTCAAGGATCATAAGAAATTAGAGTGAGGCCAGACGAAGGCTACTGGACTTACAAAGGGGCGTTGAAAGTCGGGATGAAAAAAAGCTCACTGCGTCGGCTCGTGTTGCCGAGTTGGAGACACAGGCTGAAGCTTGTACCGTCCTATTTTCCCCCTTTCACCGTGCCATTCCCGTTCGAAGCGCCTCGGCAGATGCTCCACGCCGAGAGAGTCTGTGTCGTCCAGCCGACGCTTTGTCGCCGTAGCGTCGACTTCCATGGACGTGAGGACCTCGTCTTGCTTGGAGACAGCAGGATCTCGGTGCTTATTTGTTCCCTCGGGGTCGCTTGAAGTACTCTTTACTGTCTTGGGAATAGTGCCCTGGGTCTGCTCGGGAGTTGTCTTCGGGGACGGTTGTGCAGTAGGCGCTTCCGGTGACGCCTTGCTTGAAATCCCGTTGTCAATAGCTGCTTGGCTGGCTGGGCGCATAGCTGCACTGGCGGTGGTACCGGTGCTGCGGCCCGCTCGGTCTCGTCTTCGTCCATTATCAACTCGGACGTTTCCGGCACGGTGTCGCTGCCAGTGACGCGAGCGTACGTCCTGACACAGTCTCTTTTTTCGTGCCCGAAACCTCGGCATTCAGAGCACCACGGCGCCCTACAGTCCCGCCGAATGTGACCCGTGCGCCGGCAACGGAGGCAGATGGGCGAGCGCCCGGGGACCACCACCAGTACCGAGCCGCCAAAGAAGCGGAGCTGGTGTGGCAACTTTTCCAGCGATACATCTTGGCGGAGGGTCAAGGCGACAGTCAGCGTCGTAGATTCAACGCCGACGAGCCCGTTCAGCTTCCAAATCTCCCGGACGACCTCCTTCACCTCGCCGTACGGCTCGAAGGCGCGACGGACGGTGTCGACGGGCACGTCGAAGGTCACCCAGTGAAGTTTCACCTTGATATCCCGCCGGTATGGGTCGATCACTAGGCAGCGCCGACCCTTTACCTGAAGTTCGCCGGCGTGAAGCAGCTTGCTCTTGGCCTCCGAGTTCTTCATCTTGGCGAGCCAGACATGACCCATCTGATACGCCCCCAGACCGGCCAAGTCTTGTAGAACCCCCATTTGGTTTAAAGGAGTCACAAAATCTTCTGCCCTGTAAGGCCGACCACCGGTGTCACAATGCAGCACTACGCTGTTCTTCATTATTTCTCCTGTTGGCAGCGTCGGCAAAATAACAGAGTCATCCCGGGCGGCGTTGCCCTTATCAGAATCACCCCGGCCAAGGCCGGTTGTTATCGCCGCTCCTGACGAGCGATCCATCGCACGTCCGCACTGCTCGGCAGCCGGAAGTGGACCCGCTATGCTACGCCACCGCTACAGAAAATCGATTTGACTATTCGTTTTATACGAGATGCTTCGGCTGCAAATGTAGTTAAGCCGTCACCATGTTATGAAAGCACTGGTACATCACTCGCCGTACTTCAGTTCTACTCACCTGCCATGTAGAGTACTTTCGTGTCGTAGAATGATCCTTTTGTTCGCGCGTCATCAGCCCAGTAGACCTGGTACACCTTGTCGTCTTTAACTACACCGCTAAAGTCCCTTACATCGTCGGAACTCACAACAGGCTGGGTCTTGTCGAGTAGAAATTCTACTAAAACATAAGACATTGTAGAGCCCGGGCAGGATCGACAGGTTGGAGCAAGCGGGCAAACAAAACGAGTCGAGAGCGATCGTTCATGAAAGCTCGGCGAAGCCTCCATGGGTGAAGCGAAGTGCGAAGTGTCGCGTTCAACGCTTCGGCGGCTTCGGCAACCCCCGGACATTTTCCATAGGGCCAATGGAGTCGAGTTTTGTACAGTAGCGCCGAATTCCTCGTCCGTGGTGGGGGGCTCTCATTACTTGAACGAGTTAACTTATTATTTTATATTCGGTAAATTGTAAAATTGTATTAAGAGCTAACCATGCTATTAATAAAATATCTGGCTTACTTTTCAAAACGACTTCTATATACACGTTTGGGACGTAGTAGCTTACTTTGAAGCCGTTTCTAAGCCAAGCCGTAAAGAATCCAACATGGCGTTTCTTTATTTTTGTAGGGTGGTTCTCGTATGGATCGCTTCGGGGTCGTGCTGGAGCCTGGATCCAGGCTCCTGAGCATCACGCCCGGTCCCGGTAGTGTAATAATAGGGACTTTTAGCAAACCGTGTTCCGCGTACCGCACTATCGGAGCCTTTGAAGCATGCTTTTAAGTGCGCGCCCCGCTGTCACGGTATCACTCCGGGTCCGCGCCATGTTTCAAAGGCTCCGATAGTGCAGTACGCGGAACACGGTAACAGTTCGCTAAAAGTCCCTAACGTAATATACGATGTGCGATTTCGCTTTCAGCTGTATAAGGTGCGTAGTCATGTGTGTTCGTTGTTCTTCTGTTTCGAGGCGTCCCGCCGTC
Organism: Ixodes scapularis; assembly: GCF_016920785.2. Taxonomy (NCBI): domain Eukaryota; kingdom Metazoa; phylum Arthropoda; class Arachnida; order Ixodida; family Ixodidae; genus Ixodes; species Ixodes scapularis. The sequence goes on along the minus strand of NW_024609846.1, from coordinate 170,708,546 downwards.
CAGTAAGGAATCCAGAGCTGCGACTGAAATATTTCGAGGCACATTTATTGCACAGATACTAAAACGGAATTAAGTACAGCACTGCACCTGCATACGCGCAAAAATAAAACATTGACAAAATCATTTCGTCAACCTCGCCCACAAGCTCCAGTTTCACATCGCCAGCACCTCTCTGTCATCTGTGCACGATCTCATCACTTCATTATTACATGCGGCGCCGCACACCTTCTTGGGAATGGGCTTTATCACTAATTTTATCACTATCACTTCTTGGGAATGGTCACTAACATATATCTTTACAAGTGTACACATTAAACCACATAATTACGCATTCAACATGCCAAGTTGGATCAGCTGCTCACTGTGAAAGTAAAGTTGTTCACTGATTTAAGAAATATAAGCCACTTAGGTGGCCCCCAGCAATCATTAGCTTCATTTTTACATATTCAAAGCTTCTCACGCAAGCAAGATGAAAATGTGAAATAAAGCTTCGAAAAATGGCACTCAACAGGCTGTATAACTGGTTGGGAACCACGAAGTGTCCAAAGCTTTCTTCCTCCTTAAGACAACGTTCAAATGCTCGTTCCATATGTCCCAGCATCTGTAATGACAATGTGGTCATGATGTTTAAAATTTTAAGCTGATTTAAAACGAAACAAATGTCCATCTACAGAGAACAAACTAATGGCATAATGCCGTTGTCGCACCCGGAACCATGCAGAAATAAATGAAACTTCAAATTAATACATAGGAAGCCTCATTCTTTCTTTTTATTATCCGCCGTCTGTTCGAGGACCGCCAAAGACCATTTTCAAGATTAAACCCAATTGTTACACTTTAAATAAGCAGTTGTGCACAAATCGAAGTGGGGCTAAGTGTATACCATTAACTTCATTAAAACCGTACTTGTTCCGGGGGAAAGCATATGTTTTTACTGCGAGAACGAGCCTGCAAACTAACAGCTATGGGCAGCAAAAGTTTAATGGTAAGTTCGCTGAGCAAATAAAACTGAGTACGGGAGATACATACTCACCTGCCTTATCTTGAAAAAAAAAAATGAACAAACAAAAACTTGTGGTCTTGGCATTTGCGCTGTTCGTGCACCATCGGGATATGGCCACGTAAAATGCACCTCTCAACAGTCTCTGAAAGTTCGCACCAAAATATCCATCGAGTTCGACAGGCGCGCGGAACGCCGGAGCGCGAAACCACGCTCGCACGACCCTTGGGTAAACAAAACCACGCGACGCCGCCGTCCGCCGTTACGAAGTTTCAAATTTGGCCGAGGGTAGAGCGAGGGGGGGGGGGGGGGGGGGAGGGGGCAGCGGCGCCTTTCAGGGCTCCGGCGAGGCCACGAACAGAAAGAAATATATAAAATAAATTGCATTTTATTTTCATGGTGCGGTGAAGACGTTTTGTTGAAATTACTGTTAGCGGACAAAGTTCTATATTTGTATTTTTGTATTAATGAGAGCCCCCCACCACCTAAGCGCTGCTGCCGGTGGAGACGCTATGCACAGCGCCGCTGATGGTGGCGACGCTAATGTCAGCGCCGCGAAACTGGGACTGTGACCGGGGGTTGGCTTCGGCGGGCTTCTGATCAAGGTTGTCGGTCGGTTGCGTGTCACATCTCTAACGTCAGCGGTTTTATGGGCTCACGTCCCGAAATCGTTTTCTCGTGCATAGATTACTTTTCGTATTCATAGATTTGACGAAATAGTGGTATCCGAACGAACTTTACGTCCTTTGACCGTACTTCTGTCTGCACGTCAAAGCTTTCTGACGTACAGTCAGAGACAATCGATGTACAGTCAGAATCACCACCAGGACATCCTAATGGCATTTCGTGGCGGCCGACTGCCACCAGGAAACCATCAGAAAGCCGACAAGCGGGGTCTGACTGGAGTTTGACTGTCGGTCAGAGTAACTTGTTGTCCAATCAGACATTCTTGACGTACAGTCAGGCACAGTCAGCGGTCCACTAGAAAACATTGACTGCCAAACAGCGTTACATTGATGGATTTTTCCTTCGGGACGCACGGTGGCGGCCGCCGAGTACGACACCGAACGATTTCCCTCGTTTTCCAGTCGCTAGCTTTTGGGTATACGCACGAACTCTTGCTACATATGCTGGATAACTACCACTTATACAGAATTAAAACAAAATCATCTTACCTCCTATCTTTAGACGGCTAGCGCAACAGAGGTAGGTGCCGCTCGGCCTGCGTACTCGTTGAACGAGAACGATCCTGACGTCACGTTCACATAGCGGCTGATTTCCAGTGTTGCCATGGCCTCGAGCGGCTAGTTTCGGTTTTGTTGGCCGCGCCCCAAACAAAACTTTGAGGCGTCGATATCTTTAAAACTACGCACAATAACGAGAGAATAATTACACCTTGCAATTCAGGGACGCTGACTGCACTAAAAACAGTCATAATCCCAAAATCGAAAGTATGGACCGGAGTTGCCCTTTAACGCAAAATCGAGGGATAAAATAGTTATCTTAGGCTTCCACGTGAAAAACAGACCTCTTTCAAAATGATGACCTCCTCTGGCGAACTGAAAACGCTACGCAGCTGCTCGTGCCAGAGGCATAATCAATCTGATCAGCGCGCTACTTTTTTCTAATGTTAGCATGCAAATGCAGGTGAATGTACGCGATTATTATAATATTGCACGTTACACGGTGTTGGCTGTTTCATCATATAGCAGTGCGTTCCATAGCTCAGAGACGCTGATGTAACCGCACTGACATTACAGCGCGGTTATGGGCTCTTACCACCACAGGAAATGATTCCCGTTGTTGATGTTGTAGTTGTTGATGTTGCAGTAGCTGTGGTTGTTGATGTTGTGGTTGGCGATTTATGGCGTCCGTCGTCGATGCTGCCAAATCCTTGAAAAAGATCGCCCGCCACCCGCGAGAATCGAAGCTGGGTCCGTTGCGGGCGGAGGGGAGGCGTAATTTTTGTAGTACCCGATGCTCACTTGATGCGTCTCTCTGTAAGACGAAAATTCCGAGGACACCTGAATACTTCTTACGAGTTGTGAATGCGAGAGCATGAATGTCGTTCTTCGCGCCGCGGCCGCTTCTGATATTTTCGGCTCCGCGACCGCGTCCGATCCTCTCGGCGTCCCGGCCGCTCTAGTCCTCTCGGCGGGGGCCGCAGCGCCATGGAGTGTACAGTGGCGTTCCTTGGAACTATCGCGCGCGCGATCAAATGGAAGGTTATCCATCGATTTGTTGCTATAGGATTCGCTCCGTAATACAGGGGAATTTAGGTGCCGTTTGCGCGGCTTCAAAAGCTGATAACGCCGGCTCGCTCCACAGGACAGCTAATGTTTGCGCATTCTAGCCGATAACAAAATGCCGTTGCAGCACTGTTAATGCCAAGAGCTCGTGCCGGAAGACGCATCTTCCCGCGTTCCGAAACAAAAAGGCTCGAGGTACTCCTAAGCACTTCTTATGAGTTGTGAATGCGAAAGATGTACGCCGCTCATCCGCTACCTTCTTTTTTTTTCTTTTTTACTTCCGTCGACGATCGAGCGCGCACGCTGACCTTGGGCATGGAGCGGTGGAGCCGCTGCCTCGCGGACACGCAGCGCCATGGGGTGGCGGTCATTGAAACTGACGCGCAGCGGCCAATGAAAGCCTCGTTGACGCGCGCCAGCCAATGGGACCGAAGCCGAAATCCATCTGCTCTACTCCGCTCCTTTGGAATGGGGGAACTAGGTGCCGTTTGGGTAGGCTTTTCGCGTTGTTTCATAGCTGGAAGCTGGCTTAACTTGGAGAAAGGATTTAAGGTAGCGTTTGGCGCGGTTTCAAAGCTGATGACGTCGGCTCGCTGCATGGGACAAGTTAATGCTTTCGCATTAAAACGAATCAAAAACGTTCGGAACAAAACGTTCAGGTGTCTATTCTTGTTCCGAACGCTTTTGTTCACGCACCCCTCGGTGCGTGAACGATACGTCCATGGCCAATGACTTCGCCGTGACTTGTCACAGCTATCGCCGTGACCGTACTTTGCATTAACACAGGACAGCTCAATGTTTCTTCTTTTTTTTTGTGAAGAGTCTTGTGGGTTGAAGAGTTTCACGGACAGTAATAAACCAGACATCTTTATAAAAAGTAATTTTCTAAGAAATAAAAAAAAGTAAACAACGCTATACTCATGCTAAGCTTGAGATTTACTTCGTTTAGTTTCGTTGTTTATTTTCCTGTCTAGGAACGAGAAGCGTCTGCACCGGAAGAATTTCATTTGACACCACTCGGCTTCGCTTGCCTTCTCAGGGACCCAGTTCTGTATGTCAAGTGCAGTCTGTTGTTCTTACGGTACACATGGGACGAGACATTTGAACACTGTCCGCTATGCAGCATCTGCACTCGAGCACGTCAGCCTTCTAGACGCGTGCACCTTGGCACTTACGAGATCCGACTGCGCAGTGATGGGTCGGGGCAAACCAACAACACCTAGACAGAAGGCCTCCACACGCGTCATCATAGTCAGATCGATCGAGGCGAGAGATTGGGCACGAGTGCTGCGTCAGTGTTCGGCTGCGGCTCGTGGCCAATCAGCGCGTCGAAGGTCGGACTCGGGTCCAATAGCCGGCCGAGCGCGATCCGACTGTGATGACATTTCATAGAAGAAGAGGAAACCATGCGGAGGCCTTCTGTCTAGGTGATGTTGGGCAAACACACAAGCACAACAACGCTGTTGTAGGTGCATTATCACATTTCAACGTTGAGGCGTGGCCGTGTGCTGTCTATACAAAAGAGGGAGAACCCTCGCGCGTATACAAATTGGGCAGCGCCAGAGAGTTTAGGAGATCTTGCGGTGTCACCAAAAGCGTTGGGGGTTTGTCTTTTGGGACGTAGGTTTTCTTTTTAAGCAGCTTGTCGTTTTAATAAAGTGACCACTCTGGTTGCTAAACGTCCATGTCGTCGCCACGTGCTCAGCGGTACCGAACAAATTTACACACCTATATATATTGCAAGGTCCGACGAATCATTTTCATCGGTCAATCGGAAAGTTGACTATCCATTTTAAAATCCGCATGAAGCAACAGTAAACAAAGGGAATGGCTACACCAAATGATATAAGAAAAACAAATTAATTCATTCATTCGCGACAACAAAGCACTGCCGGTAAGGAACTTCAACCAATCAACCGAAGCAAAAATTGAAAAAAAAAACAAAAAACATTTACAAATATCTGTAATGCGAAATCGAGCGCAGCTCTTCTGGTATTTGACGGGAAGGTACGCAGGAGCGGGGAGAGGAGGAAGAGGAAGGGAGAGTACGAAGGACCCTCCCCCTTTTCCTTCTCTTCCCTCACCTCTCCCCCCTCCCTCATCTCCTCCTCTCCTTCTCGTCCACCTCCTCCTCACTAACCGCCCTCCTCCCACAGTTCACCACTAAATTTAGCTGGAAAATTGACACCACGTGACCTCAACATCAATTTAGCGGGGAAAATAACGTCACATGACTCCGTGTCACGTCACCTATGAACAAATTCAGTTTCTCTGCTAGATTTATCGGGAAAATTGCCGTCACGTGACCTCAACACCAATCCGATTCCCCGTTAAATGTAGCGGGGAAACGAAATCGGTAGGGAGTTTTCGTAAATCGTTTTTTGCCGTCCTGCAACGCTCTCCGCAACCCGCTACGATACCCGAAACTCTACAGTCAAGGCCATCGGCGCGCATGCGCTGTAGCTGCCTTTTTTGTTGCGGGGGGCTTCGCGGAGGGGGAAACGCGGTCTACGAAAACTACCTCATGTCAAGGTCATGAGACGTCAGTTTTACCGCTAAATTTAGCGGAGAAACTGAATGCACTGCTGCATTATGGGACGTCGCAGACCTACACACCAATTCAGTTTCTTCGCTGAATTTAGCGGAGAATCGAACTGGTGTATAGGTCTTTGGCGGCCCATAATGCAACTCGCGCGGTTACGCCGACGGGGACGGCGACAACGACACCGCGAAACACGGGAACGAGTGCCTAAAAGCTGCGCTCTAATATACAACGAATCAAACAAACATGGCCGCCCGCAGACAAAACAAATCCTAGAGTTGTTACGGAAAATCTCGTGTGAGGTCAGACGCTTGGCACGTAACTGGCGGATCCTGGAACAAGTATCATGCGTTGGGACTGGCGAAGAACAGGGCATACGTTGAGCTCGAAATTTTATTATAGGCCAGGCAACAGACTTTGTTAGATTGGACACGAGCCCAAGTGGATGTTCGCCGACGAATTCAACTGTCACCAGCCAAAGTCAGGCATTGTTCGTGTCTAATCCATGAGCCTAATTTGACGGTCGTCGCTAAAGAGATAATTCTCGTGACTACGTCACCATTGCGCCACTCGTCGTGGTCCGTTTTGATCCTTGAAATGACACCACAAGAAATAAACTTTTGGGTCAGCGGCGTTGCGTGCGCGTATACTCGGGTCACAATATAGTGCCAGAAGGATTGTGTAAATGAGAGACATTTCATCCTAATATTACTGGATGATTCCTTTAACTTTCAAGAAAAGAGATGGTTTCCAAGGTGGCGACATGCCGAGCCTTCTTCGGAGTGTGTACCATCACAGCCTCCTTTTTACAACGAAGCCTGTCAGATCGCGAAGGAAACTGACCGCTGTAAAAGGGAAAGGAGAAATAAGGAAGAGGGAGCGCGCAGGGGCAACACCACCTAGACAAGGGGCCCGCTCAAGCAGCTCCAAAACTGCCGCTGCGGTAAAAATTGAAGACGCGGTCGCGCTCCTTTATTATCATTTTTTTTTTTTTTTTTACTTTTTGGAATTTAAATTTAAGCATCTCGTGGCCTTGAGCGTTCGGCGATTAACGTGCCCCCGCGCTGGCCGCGCCTAAGGACCACCGTACCACTTATACTCGTTTTCACCTCACGAAAAAAAGCAAGCTTTGCGCATTGTTCATTCGCGCGCGAAGTAATTCTTACAAGGTTTGGTTGTCGGAGGAAGAAGCTATGCTTTTGGCTAGAGTCACTGAATGTTCCCAGAGTACCAAATTCCATTCAGTTCGCTTACCCGATGTCAATCCCGCAGAATCCAGTTCTGATTGGCTGGATTAGCCCGTGGCGGAAGTTATCAGTCGGCCATTTTGGGGATGGCCCCAAAACAACAAGAAGCGTATATAAAACGTTCCGCGTTACCACGTGTATGGCTGGTACCCACGGGCATCGAAAGGGCTAGCCTTGCTAGCCATGAGTACCCGGACAAGGGACAGCTCAGTTCAGTTCGGTTTTATTACCTCGTATCTACAATAAAGACACAACAATAAAAACAAAAGCAAAAATCGGAAACATAACATTGTACACACTTCGCAAAAATAAATCACACATTTCATGGAATTTTTTTCTTTTTTTAGTTTTGTGGACAATGTGCATGGGCAGTGAGTTCCAGTCGACAATGGCAAGAGAGAGTGTAGAGTTTTGAAAGTTGTTAGATGTGGGGAAGAGAGGCTGAGCATCAAAGGGATCACCAAGGCGCTTGGAAATGTAAGATGGATTCTGGAGATGGTAAGCTGCGAGACTCAGGTGAAGAATAGTAAATACCATGAAAGAAAACAAGAGCGGAATTTTCGGTTTTATCGGTTAGTAGTCTTGAGTATAGTTTTTTTTTTGTTTTTTTTAATAGCTGTGACGCTCGACGTATATGAGTAGTCATGAGTAATCTAGCGTGGTGCTTTATCTTGTATCGATTCGAGCTTGTTCATAAGATACGCTTGATGAGGACACCAGGTGATGTTAATTTTTTTTTGTTTTTACCTGACGAATATCTTATATGCGGTCAATTTTCTAGCCCTTGATGAGCGAAAAAGATTGCGTTTAATGTGTCCTAGTGCTTTACACGTACTGGACACGGCGTTATTGATGTGATCATTCCAAGTGATGTCCTCTCCAAACGTAACTCATTGGTACTTGTAAGCTCTAACTTTCTCTATGTTTGCGTGGTTGAGAGTATATTTCCTTAGTGATGGAACGTATGATGAAATAGAATGATGGAATAAAATGACACATATTTAATTTTATTTATATTTATGTTTAGTTGCCATGTGTTGCATTAAAGTGAAATTATGTTCAGACCCTGTTGTAGCTAGTGCTTGATCATGCGAGTTAGTGATGCGACTAGTCATCCGCGAAAAGTCTTATCTGGGATGATAAGTTGATTGGGTGGTCGTTCATATATATTAAATATCGAAGTGGTCTCAAGACGCTGCTCTGTGGAACACCCAATTTCACTGGAAATTTGGGAGAGCATCTCTCCCCAACATACGCGGCTTGCTTACGGTTAATGAGAAAGTTAGCAATCCACTGTATGATAACGGGATGAATGTTGAGTTGAGTTAGCTTATAAAGCAAACGTTGATGGGGTACGATATCGAAGGCTTTAGCAAAATCAATGAAAATGGCATCACTAGTTTTTTAAGCATGGATATTGTCGTGCAAATTAGTAGCAAATTTAAAAAGTTGGCTTCAAAAGGCTGGGAACAAACTCTTCAATAAAGACGTTTATTCTATTTTTTCTGGGCATCGATGAGTTAATGTGCGTTAATTTTTTTATTAAGATGCCATTAAATTGGTTCGCCAAAGAAGATGGCCGGCTCGTTTGCTCGCTCGGGTTGCACTGGTGCAGCGTTTCAAACTCTACGCCTCAGACATTAAGCCTAACACTCGACTTCGATGTGTTTCGAAGCGAGAGAGAGAGCGAGACGGGGAGCCACCTAGGAGCAAGTCAGGCACCACTTTGAACGGAAGAAAGAACTTTAATGCAAAGAAACCAGTGTCGCCAACGGCCAGGAAAGTGGAATAAAGAGCTCGCGGGAGAGCGAACACTACACTGAGCGGGCTTCGCTTCGACCGAAGATAGGGAGTTTGGGATTTTCGGTACTCTGGGAACATTTAGTGACCCTACTTTTGACATTCGAAACGTGTTCGTCTTGATAAGATAACATGTATCTAGTCTAAAACGCACCTACATACATCTTAATTTTCCACATGGAAATTAGTAATGCTTCGCGAGTAAGCGTACTTCTTTTACTGCGGTTCTTGAGGCGAAAACGAGTATAAACTGAACACGCGCACTGTCACGTCCTGCGCTGATTCATCGTTGCGCCGCATATAACAGCCAGGAGTTAGCAAAGTCTTCTTTGTTATTTCACCCTTGTCCATCCAGCAAACGAAGAGGTCTCCTTACGCATGACCTTCCATCTAGTTAGGGCGCATTCCAGCGCGTCTTCAATAACTTGCTGTCGTTAACGCAGCGGGAAAGCAATTGCCACTTACGCTTTCTCGTCTCGGGATCGGGCGAAACCTTTCGGGGGAATTCATTGCTGCGTTAGGTAACCTCAGTTTCCACGAATCTCCTACCGAGGCAACGGCCCCAACGGGTAGGGGGCAACGTGTGCAGGTTCGTGTCGGGTTTGTGGGGAAGCCCCCGAGACGTGGCTGATTTCGGCGTAAATCCGAACCCGTTTTCCGCAGCTAAACGGGGAAACAGGGGCTGGGAGCGGAGCGTCGACAGTGTTGTTTTCGATGAGTGGATTCCTCGGCGTTGCTGCAGCCCTTCAACTATACCGTGAGAACACGGCGTCGGGGAATTAGAAAACTTTATCGGTCTCAACGCCTCTTTGGTGTAGGCGCGTGGTGAACTTATCCTACCGGAGCCGCCGACCTTTACCCACGTGTTGTCGAGAGCAGAACGTACGCTGGAACTCCCCCGGCATGTTCATCCGAATTGGAATGCCTCAAAATAGCAAAGTAAAAAAAAAAAAAGGCGATTAGAGTTGCTTGTTTTTGCCCCATCCCCTTGTAGAAATTAGCGGAGACCGCAGCACAAAAACAAACTTTAAACGCCACTGCATAGATGTTCTAACCGGCACGAAATTTCCATTTAATAATGAACGAACTAAAACACTCTGTAGCAAAACAACTGTTCCAACACACCGGAGGTATCTCAATACGCATATGCTAACGCTAGAAAATACTTTCTGCAACGGCCTTCAGCTTGAGTACTGTGTTGGAGCAAATAATTAGTTCCATTATTTCTTGGATTGGAATCTAGCGTAGCGCTGACTGCTTAAGATTTTCCCCAGTCTGATTGGTTGCGGGGGCTGATAATGAGATGCAAGGCCACGCCCCGCCTTTTTTCAGCTGTCAATGACAACTTTAAAACTCGACGAGACGTGCGCAACTATTATGCTTCACTGTTCGTGCGTGCAAAGCCAAAATGACGCCCTATTCTGGTGTCACTGAAAAATACGGCACACCTAGCGTGGGCAAAAGACACGCTCCATGTGACGAGTCCATCATTTCTACGGTAGTTGCTTTCAACGGAGCGTATCTGGTTATAGAAATACACGATTAGCGATGCTGGCTGTTTCGACGAATTGCGTCGCTTTCTAAGGACTAAAAAGACGCGCCACATTTTTGGTGATTTAACTCCATCCAGCCTCGTTCGGAGCGGATCCCGGAATCCTAGTCCGACGATAAAAGAAACTTATCCGCGCAGTTAAGCTATATGGTTTTTAAAAACATAGCTTCATCTTTAAAAAAACAATTTGTTTGCACACGGGCATGTTTTTTTTTTTTGTTTTTTTTTTTTTTTTGTTTTGCAATATTCTACTTAATAAGTCTAAATTTTTTTTTTTTTAATCAGGTATAAAATAACGTGTTTTGGATTTCGGTGAGCGACGCGAAAAAGAACCCCGAAGCGTAACAAAAAAGAACTCTCGAAGTCCGAGAGGTTACCCAGCACTGAAAAGAACAACTGGTCCGAGCCTTCGGCGACTTTCCCCACCCCATCTCTCTCAACGCCCTCAGAACATCCGCCGTGCACTGCCATGTTGAAAACAATAACAGTCATGTGATTACTGCGCTATTTGTGCCAAACTAGGCCAAAGTGCTTAACCCTGCTACGTCCTGCTACATTTTGCGAACATTTGAGGAATTTGGGCCAACATTGCGCAACACGGCCAGATTTCTACCGTAAATTGTGCGAATTTTCAGAACTTTCGACAATAGTGTCAAATATTGTGCGTCACAGGCGTGACGCTGGCCCCTGGCCGATTTTTTAGAGCGCAGCTCTTAGGGGCCCGTTCCCGGCTTGAGCGGCGTCGGCGTCGCCGTCGGCGTAACCAAGGTCATCCCAAGGTCACGTGACCCCCAAGGTCACGTGACCCCTTCCAAGGTCATCTCAAGGTCACGTGACCCCACGTGACCCCCTGAAGGTCACGTGACCCCTCGAGGTCACGTGACCCCTTCCAAGGTCATCTCAAGGTCACGTGACCCCAAGATGACCCCACGTGACCCTTTGAAGGTCACGTGACCCCCAAGTCACGTGACCCCTCTGAGGTCACGTGACCCCCAAGGTCACGTGACCCCTCCCAAGGTCATCTCAAGGTCACGTGACCCCACGTGACCCCCTGAAGGTCACGTGACCCCTCGAGGTCACGTGACCCCTTCCAAGGTCATCTCAAGGTCACGTGACCCCAAGATGACCCCACGTGACCCTTTGAAGGTCACGTGACCCCCAAGTCACGTGACCCCTCTGAGGTCACGTGACCCCCGAGGTCACGTGGTCGCCTCCCCAAGGTCACGTGACCCCCAAGGTCACGTGACCCCTTCCAAGGTCATCTCAAGGTCACGTGACCCCATGTGACCCCCAGGTCACGTGACCCCTCTGAGGTCACGTGACCCCTCTGAGGTCACGTGACCCCCCGAGGTCACGTGACCCCTCCAGGTCACGTGACCCCCAAGGTCACGTGGGGGTCACCTTTGGGGTCACGTGGCCTTGAGGTCACCCCCAGGTCACGCCTCCCCGAGGTCACGTGACCCCCTCCCCGAAGTCACGTGACACCCCCCCCCCTCGGAGCATATTAAAGAATAAGGGGAGGAGGAGGAGAAGGGGGAGGGGTCTACCCTCCCCTCAGTACCCTTCACTCCTCCTCCTCAAGAGCTGCGCTCCAATTCGGCGTTACAGGGATTTGTAAACGGCTTTCACTTTTTTTTTTAATTCACAGTGGTTTACATTAAGCTGAGTAATTTCCGCAAATATTTCTGGTTATTTTTTTTTCTTACGACAGCACTGTTTGAAGTTCCTAAAAAACTCAATCAAGTTGAGGAAGCGGCTCGGGAATGTTCAGCTCAACCAGGTGAAAGTGACTTGGAAGTGTCAGTGTCTGCTAGGGTCAATGAGGACCTGGCAATCGTTGGTGAGAGCCTCGTAAAAAAGTGAATAACGCAAGTACACTTAAGACTGCAAACGTGTAGGAAGGCGAAAGCATTGTAGTCCCATGGGAGAAATGTTTTCGAGTAATGTTTCTCCACGTATTTAAGTTTAGGACGACATATAGGACAACGTGGATGACGACTTCCTAGAGATTGACGCCAAGTACGGCGTCTAGGACGACCTCTAGGACAACTTCGAGGACGACCTCTAGGACGACTTCTTGCACGACCTTTAGGACGACCTTAAGGACGACGTCGACAACGACGCTTAGAGGACAACGTCGAGAACGGCGCCTGGTGGACGACGTATAGGGCGACCTCTAGGATGACGTCAAGAACGACGTCTCGGACGACTTCTAGGATGGCGTCAAGAACGACGTCTGGGACGACTTCAGTGACGACCTTAAGATCGACGTCTAGGACGACGTCGAGAACGATGACTAGAAAAGGACACTTCAGGGGGCGGTGGCGTATTTGCGTGGGCGGCCACGTTTGCCTGCGGAAGCCGCCGTAGATGTAGATGCTGCTGCCGATGTCCAGGACGTAGATGTAGGCGCGGTCGCCTCACAGTCCATCGCACGAAGCCCACAGCGAGCACAGATGAAGTCCGAAGCGCACCTATTGCACACGGCGCTCCGGCGGTGACATCACGCTTATGACGTATGATGATGTTTGGTGACGTCACGCTGATTACGCTTGATGATGTATATTTGTGGCCATCTTTCGGGCGCAACAGCAACGCCGCCGACGCCGCTTGTATTTCACGTATTGTGACAGGTGAGGTCGTCCTAGAGGTCTAGGACTACTTCTAGCACGACCGCAAGGACGGCGCCAAGGTAATGGGACACGTAGGGTCGCCCATTGAGCGGCGCGAGCCGTTCAATCGTATTTTTATTGGTTTACACGACCATTTTTTGTCCAATGGGACAAGTAAAGGCTGGTTCACACTGCCCGATTTTCTTACGTAAAGTTACGTTACGTATAAGTCACCAAAACATTCGTGTCTCGAATGTCGCGTGTGTCATGCTTTTTCCTTGAACTGGTAGCCTCGCTTAATATGAAGCACAGGGGTGCTGGTGACTTCAGAATAATATTTCGTAACATTACAGAAGGCTCGTTCACACAGCCCCGTTTTCTTGCGTTACGTTACGAAAAGTCACCGGGAAATCTGTGCTTCGTATTAAGCGTGGCTACGAGTTCAAGGAGATAGCCTGGCACGCGACATTCGAGACACGAATGTTTCGGTGACTTAGACGTCACGTAAGAAAACGGTGCTGTGTAAAGTTGAACCGAACTCAACTCCTTACGTTACGTTACGACGAGCCTTGTGTCCTTGGTTGCCACGGTAACTCACCGTCCTAGCTCGTCGTCACCGAAACATTCGTGTCTCGAATGTCGCATGCCGGGCTATCTCCTTCAATTGGTAGCCACGCTTAATACGAAGCACAGGTTTCCCGGTGACTTCGTAACGTAACGTACGAAAACGGGTCTGTGTGAGCGAGCCTTTAACGTAAGAAAATGGATCTGTGTGAACCAGGCCTTAAGGCTTTTGCCTTAAAAACGTGCAAACACATAGGAGGCAAGAATCCTACGTGAGTAATAACGTAACCAGGCTTCAGCAAAAGGATAAAAAAAACATTGTGTCAGTCTCTTGGCATTGACGAGCCATCTATTTCGCAGGTACACACAATTGTCTTGTTCTCTCTAATTATGTGCAGTTATTGAGATATTTAAAAAAAAATACGTTCACACAGAAGAAGACATTCAGTTGCTAACCCTGGCCCCCCGTTCCCGGTCTCGTGGTAAAATTATGAAGTTTCTTGGGGCATCTGAGCGGCACGTGCGGGAGGTCATAAAAGTCAAAGAGCGTGGAGTACTATGCACTGCACAAAGAGAAGAGGTCGCCCCGTGAGCGAAGACATAAAGTCTTCTGTCAAGAAATTTTTCGAGGACGGCTTAGTCTCCGACTGCCTCTCAGGTGAAAAAGCTGTGCTGCGCGGCCGTCAGAAGCGGCTACTTTTGATGAGCCTAAAAGAGCTTCACCAAGAATGGAAGAAAAGCTGAAACCTAAACTATGAATTTTTAACCTTTGCCAATGTGTGCCCTTCAAACTGTGTTTTAGCCGGGCAATATGGGACGCAATTCGTTCGCGTATGCATGCAGCACCAAAACTTGAAGCTGATGTTACAGGCCAGTGAACTCGAGGCCACTGAAGAATTATTAGTGACCGCATGCAGTGTGTCAAGTTGATAAAGAGGATTGCATGTTCGACAAGCGCTACATGTGCCCCGGTACCGAATACACTGCTACCTTTCTCCAGAAAAATCCTACCCTTGACACCAATTAGGTCGATCATATTCAAGTTCAGCAGTGAATGAGTGACGTGCGTTGCAAGCTTGAAACAATTCTGTTAGCACCACAATAATTCATTCAAATCAAAGTGTTACCATTTTATAGGTAGACAGCAAGCCCGCTACCTGCGAGAACTAAAAGCAGAGCTAAAAGAAGATGAGGCAATCGTGTTGATGAATTTTACCGACAATCGCAGTTTCCTGCTATAAGACGCCCCGCAGTCTTATCGCTCGGTCAATGCACAGGCTACACTCCCCCGTTTTTTTTTATTTCCATCTACCAGAAAGCTTTGAAGAATTACCTGTTAGATCTTTTCTTGTCATTTCAGATTGTCCGTAACATGATACTGTAGCAGTGTATGCATTTCAGGGTGAGCTTCTCGAACATCTAAACAATGACTTGCCACAACTCAAAAAAGTTTTTATTTTAGTTGTGTGGGTAAAAGCTAAAAGCACTCCTAGTGCGGTTATACAAAAAATTACATTTAAACAAAACGACCACGAAAATGGCACAATTTTACTTCTTTATATCAAATCAGAACAATACAAAAACAAATGTATTAATTTAAATTTGGCCACATATTATGCACGAATGCACAAATCATTTATTAGTTCTTTTTGTTCTTTAACCTTTTGTTTGTTAATCATGTATACACTTTTTTTTTTACTTGAACCATGTCTTGCATTTTTATGGGAACTTGAAACAGTGCTCACGTAAGAAAAACAGTCACCAGAAATATTCGCGTAACTATTCTGCTTAATGTAAACCCACGTGCATTAAAAAAATCGCCGATGGTCGAGCGTTGCTTTTGAGACATTTGGCAAGAAATGACCCTTCAAATTTGATTTCAATTCTATCAAATACTGATAGTACTTGGAAGTTTCGCAATATTTGTCATGAGCGTGCTTTGTTCTGGCAGTTTAGCTAACTTCCTTGAGTGCGCTTCTCACCGCAATATGGTGCATTGCAGTGAAGCGACCACTGCAAAATCGACATCGCGTGTTCGCGTATCTTGTTTCGTCACAGTGCTCTTGCGTGCTCAGAGAAAAACATCCTTCAAGGGTGGGACGTGACACGATTTTAGAAAAACAGTTGTGTCATGGCCTCCTCTATACTGACAAAGCCTGGCAGACCGCCATGAGAGGCGGCCGCTGAAAGCAAAAAAGGCGAGCAGCAGACAAAGGATAGGAGGATAGTCTAGGGCTTTAGCAGTCTTGGGTAAGTTACTTTTAAAAGTAATTCGTTACAGTTACAGTTACTTTCAGAAAAAAAGTAGCGAAGTTACCGTTACAGTTACCGCAACAAAGTAGTAACTCGTTACAGTTACAGTTACTTTTAAAAAGTAACGACATTACTTCTCAGTTACTTTTCTAAAACACAAAACAAGTATGAAAAACTAGAAAACGCCCCTCACCAAGTTTTTTGAATAAAACTATAAGGTGCGCTTTATACTTCATATTGAAATTCAGCCGCCGTTGCTTCTCGAAATTAGTGCATGAAAGTTTCCCTCTTTTGATGGCGAACACGTCCCTGCCCTTGCTGAACAGGCGCTCAACTGGTGCGCTTGAAGGAATTGCACGGAGGCAAACGCGGACCCAACACAAATGCCATATCCTTGGCAGTACTAGCACATTGCTAGCTCTTTGACGGTTGCGCTAGGTTCATAGAGTCCCAGGACATATTTCAGTTTGTACCCGGCGAGCCAGAAACAAACCCCGCGCAAAAAGCAGTACATTTTGCCTGGACTGTTAACACCCCGCCGGAGTAGTGGTGCAAATCAAAATACGAAACATGCGCATTGCGTAGTGGTGGCGCTAATCAAAATACGAAACATGCGCAGTGCCTTTCGCGTGTATTGGAGATTCACGGTGTATTCACCCAATTAAAAACCGTTTGCACAAAAAAGGGAACAAACGCAACGTGGATAGTGCTTCAAGATACTAAGATGTAAATATACAGTCAAAAAGTACAAGCGCGGCCGTAAAGATATCTAGGTTTGTTTTTTCTTCAAATCTACACGTGGCTCTATTCGGGTCGTGACTCGCGAGAAAGAAAGTATTCACAAGTTTGTGCAAGGCCATCCTGACGCTCGAAATGTCGGAAAAGACAATTTAGAAAGTGCAAGGAATAGCTAGATTGTATTCGTTCAATGATATATTATTCATAAAAAAACTGGAAAGTAACGACAAAAGTAACGTCGTTACTTTCATCGTTACCTCAGAAAAAAGTAATAGAACTACAGTTACAAGTTACATTTTTAAAAAGTAACTCGTTACAGTTACAAATTACCAAAAAGTAACGAAATTACAGTGACGGGTTACTAGTAACGCGTTACTACCCAAGACTGGACTTTAGGATCGTCAGGTAATGGGCGCCCCGCTGCGGCGAGACGCCGAATCACACTTCTCCCAAGCGATTGAATGTCCGCTCGTGCTCCTCGCGTTCGTCGCGCGTCCTCGCCGCTGCAAGAGCTGCGCGCTCACTACGAGCTCCCCCAGAAATGCTCTGTGCTACCAGATCCTCGCCCTCCAAATCTGTGACAGGGCGCTCTATGGCTCCGTCGTCGAACTGCCAGGCTTTGTGAATATAAAGGAGGCTGTGGTTGTGTCTAGTACATATAGAAAATAGACTGCTATTGAGGAGGAGATCGAGCAGTCACGCCTCTATAGCGGTACGCTTCGGCTGTGGGGACAACAAGCCGTATTTTCTTATTTGTTTTTGATACGAGAAATCAAAGATGGTGATTCGAAGGTCGTTCCTCGCACGACTAAAACACTGGTCAGAGCAAAGCGCTCGTCCCAGACCGTGTTAGGCGAGCTTCAATTTCTTCGTTATGCTTGTTAGTAAACACCGAGCTGTGGGTCAACAATCCAGATAAAGCGCTCCTTACAGTTCAATGTTCTGACCAATATTATCAGAATATCTTTTTTTTCAAATTCGGGAATTAGCAAGAATAATTCCGTATAGGTAAGCATTTATGGACTGCTTATAGGTTTATTTTTTATGTCAGCGTTCTTGTTCAGTTATTACCTTTATATGGCTTCATATCTGTTCGCTGGCACAGTCAAGAGAGTAGACTAAATTATCTAGAGCAGTGGATTGGCTTGGAAACAAGCTTAACAAATTCGGTGGGATCGATCTTGAGAAGGCATATACTTATCAATCACAAGCCATTTCTTACTACTATAAGTTCTATATATAAAATGTAATTGATCTCCACAAAAAATAAATACAAAAGATTTGTTTTTATCTGATTTAACAATTGCAATGTTATTATAACCTTTTTAATTTTAACGAAACATCATTTTGGGTGCGCTATATCACCCTTTCTTTGTGTTCAGTAGTGATTTCACCTACGTTCGCCGGGTGGCGGTGGTTATGCTAGAATGTGACCCTTTGTGTGAGTGTCCCACAGCCGAGGTCAAGGGAGATAAGAGAAGGTTTACCCAAGTGTCATTGTCCTCTTTTCATGTGTGTATATATATATATATATTTTTTTTTTTTAGAGACTGCGTTGGAGATGAGGTATACCAAAGCGTGTTCGAAATAAACTTTGCAGCTGAGTTTGAGACGTTGCCTCCTATTTTACTACCTTCTGTTGTGTCCTCTTTTCTGCCCCAGTCTCAGGTTTACAATCATGTTCAACTTACACCAGCTCGCCTGCACTCTGACTATTTTTTCGTATATCATTCTAGTTTAACACTGTTTCAGTGGAATATACTGTTTGCTTTATTCTTGATTCTGTACAAAAAAAAAACAAAAAAAACTTTGCACTGTGGTTTTTACAGTCATTCATCAATCAGCATCCCTTTTCCGCTTTTTTGCATGTACGCACTACTAAGTAGCTTGTTTTGCGTTCGAGCTTGGGAATCAAAGCTATCATGAATCTTATGCTGATAAAAGGTTTTACTAAAGTGGGGAGGCAAAGTAGGCGTTGTCTCAGTTTGACAGGCCAATACACGAATTTTAACATAAAATTTTCAGTGGTATGAAGGAAAATGAAGTGTGTACTTATGCTACAAATATGATTCTTGCTGCTCCTGGCATTCAAACGAGGGAGAAATCCCGGGGATCTCTCCCCGGCACGCGCGCATCGCGAGAGGAAAACGCGAGGCCTCTGCAGATCGCAAAGCCTGACGTTTTCGTCGGGGGATGCGCGTGTTGAGGAGAAATCCCCGGGATTTCTCCCTCGTATGAATCTGGACTTTCGCTTGCTCCAAAAGATCTTCCAAAATGGCTCCTACCAAGTACATTACTGTAGTAAAAATAAAAGGCCTGGAGACGGCTAGTGCCACCAAATGAGCTACGCTTCAGAGTACGACACTTGGCCATATTGTGTCTTAAAATCATGGTTGCCACATATATGACGCTTTATCTGAAATCCCAAGAAACGCCTTTCCGCCCCCCACAAATGTTTAAACAGTTCGCGACAGAGCAAAGCAATATTGCATGACCTTCCTAACACCGAATCTAATGCTGAGGAAGTCGCAGTTTTGAATCATGACGATCGGCAGTTGCGTCTGCTCTGCATACGAGCCGAAATGGCGGCGCCCACAACAATGTCGGAGAACGGAGTGCCGATACTTTCAGCGCAACTCATTTAGTGGCTCTAGAGACGGTCAATGCCTAGTCACTAACACCTCCGGGCTGTACTTCGAAATCGACGGCATAGTGCGCTTATTGCCGAGTCCCACTAGAACGACCAAAAAACAACCGACATCGGCAAGCGTCAAACAGGTGCAGCATGCGCGCGAGAGTACCTTTGGCAGGTTTCGAAATCACTCGTTCTTACTTCACAAGCACCGAAAGATCGCAAGCCTACCAAAGTCCAAAGTTACCATCAATTAGATGCTGCACGTGTTTCAGACTTCTCGGTTGTTTCTGTTTGCGCTCAAGTGAATCTCGGAGATTACAATTGTCGTAATAAACATATTTGTTAGATGTCATTATTAATTGTTACAAACAGTTTCCAAAACGTTGAAAAATACCTTCACCAACTACGTAATTAAACAAACAAATACCTAACATTCGCGTTGTTTTTGTTGCCGTCGTTGTCATCTTACCTTTAAATATCTGGCACCCTATAACTCTCTTTATTGAAAAAATTTACGTTTTTTTAAGTGCTCTTGAAGCGTTTGAGGTCGTAAAAAGTATAGATTTTGGCGTCGTTAGTGGCCCCTTAAAGTCTGGAAGACAGGTGCGAGAAATGAAACATACATTGAACCGAAATTGCTTGAGTAATTATGGTCGACAAATTGCAGATATGCTTTTAACAAATTCACGGTTGCAATTTACATGCACCATAATTTGCATATTTTTTGCCAAAAGAATCAAATATTTTTTTGTAATTTATTTTTCAATTTGATTTGTTATTTGTTTGTTTTTACAAGTGTGCGAAGATTCATAGACTTTTGCGCCCCTACAGCATTACTATCACTGATCTTTGTCACTGATTTCTAGAGATCAGTGATTAATATTGAATGATGACTAGCACTATAGGAAGCATTCACTGGCGGCCATAGCTGTGTGCACGAATGCTGAGCGCGTGCTGACGGCGAGCTTCCACAGTTCTTTTGCAACGTGCATTCCGCACCATCAAGAACGCCGGTCTTAGCAGCCTATTGATGTGAGCTCGTTCTGAGCATGCGCACTAAACAGCATCCATAAATACGACGTCCAGTGAATACTCCCTATAGGGAGTATTCACCGGCGGCCATATCTGTGTGCGCTGCTGCTGAGCGCGTTCTGACGCCGAACTTCCGCAGTCCTTTTGAAGCGAGCATTTAGCACCATCAAGGTTGCCGGTCTTAGCAGGCTATTAATGTGAGCTCGTTTTGAGCATGCGCTCTAAACATCGCACTCAAATATGGCGTCCAGTGAATACCTCCTATATGACTCTTACTGAGTCCATTCCTTCGGGATATCACAAACCCAATCTTGAGTTGCAAATTATTTAAAAATATGAAGAGAAAGCCCTGAACACAGATGTAATAATTTTCGCCTCATTTAGTGCTGATTTGTTATAAGCTATGTCCCTTTTTAGAACAACCGTTTCGGCGGTGTCAGCTGTCCTAGCTCAGTTCACGTGCTGTCAATTCTGCCAACAAAGAGCGCATCGTGAAAGTCGAAAGATAGAATGGGAGTCCTAAAGGGCTATGCAAGACGGCGGGACGAAGAGACAGGGACATCGCCGCCTGCTGCGATTGGTCAGCGGCGCGGCGCTGACCAATGGCAGCAGGCGGCGATGTCCCGGTCCCTCCGTCTTGCATAGCCCCCCTAGAGAGTCGTTTTTTAAGCACACGGTTCCGAAATCAAGAACGGTACAGTTGCTGCGTGCCGTGAAATCGTATGCAAAGTTTAACGTGCGTTAGTGAATTTTAAGACTGGCACAGCAGTGTAAACAATAATTCTGAAAGAAAAAAGTGAGAGCCGTTTACAACTCCCTGTAACGCCGAATTGGAGCGCAGCTCTTGAGGGGGAGGAGGGAAAGGTACTGAGGGCAGGGTAGACCCCTCCTCCTCCTTCTCCTCCCCTCATTCTTGAATATGCTCCGGGGGGTCACCTGACCTCGGGGGGAGGGGCTCACGTGACCTCGGGGGAGGGGGGTCACGTGACTTGGGGTGCCACGTGACCTTGGGGGTCATGTGACCCTGGGGGAGGGGTCACGTGGCCTTGGCGGGTCACGTGACCTTGGGGTGACCTTGGGGGGTCCCTTGACCTCGCGGTTACGCCAACGGCGACGGCGACGCCGACGCCGCTCAAGCCGGAAACGGGCGCCTAAGAGCTGCGCTCTAAAATGATAAGGGTGCGGGCGAGCTTATGAATATTGTTACGGGCGTTCAGGGAGCCTTCGTCCGAACGCCCCAATTTTCTTTTTCTGACCCATCGTCCTTTTTCTCTTTGCCCGGTACACTCGCCCTTCCCTAAAAGCCTGCCCGTTTCGGACAGTAGTATACTAATGTAGTCGCCGCGTGACACAGAGTTTCAGTTGGCCGACCTGAGCTGTCCGGTGTGTTCCTCGTTGAGGTAGAGTTCCTAGTTTCTCGAGGCGATATGTGACAGGTCCGAGCGGCCTGCCTATTTTGAGGGATCCACAGTACCTGGGAAATAGCTTCTCTGCTCGCAGTGTGCGTCTCCAGTGACTTCAAAGAAGCACTAGATCCCCTGGGTTAAAAGGTAGTCCAGAGGTTTCTCTACGTAGACATTCGGTGATCTGCGACTGCTTGTAAAGGCTGGCGAGTCGAGCTCTTTCTCTTGCTTTGCCTAAACGTCCAGAGAAGTCGCAGTCGTAGTCCTAATCTCGGCGGGTCCATGTTGTTTCCACCACCGCTTCCTCAGGAATGTTGGGGAGCCTTCTGTAAACTAACTCGAATGGCGATCGAGATGTCGTTTCTTGTCGGGATGTGTTCAGCGCGAACGCCGCTGTGCCGATGGACTGATCCCAGCAACCAATATGTCATTCAAGTGCGGTTGGTGCGCTCAATAAGATCATTCGTATGAGGATGGTAGGGGGAAGCCGCGGCATGTTCAATGCCGTAATTTCTAAGGGTTGTGGGGATGCTCTATAATAATCGCCGTTCCATCGGTCTACGCTTCGCTCGTCTCCCAGTGAGTGACAAAACAAAACGAGAAGACAGCGAATGGGTTTACTGTACTTCACGGTTGCGCGTCCTCAAAAGCCGGTACCTCGGGCCTGCCGACCCTGGTTGTCGCTCGCCGTTTAGAGCCCGCAGTCGGGGTCCGTGCCCAGGCCTGCGGATCGTCCTTCCCACGTCAACGCTGCGTAAGCCAGCTGTCTCGGGCTATCACGGCCCGAGCCTCGCTGCGGAACCACTCCGGAATCGTCATGGCCCAGGCCGGTATGGCCAGGGCTCGCCGTTCCCTCCGGTCCTGGTCAGTAGCTTGCTGGTAGACCGCTCCGGGGATCGCCATGGGCCAGACCAGCCAGAACGGCTCCATAGTTCCTGCCTGACCCCAGCTTCGCGCAGCACGCTCTGTCTCACACCAGTTCGTGTCTCCTCGGCCGACCGCCTGTCACGTGCCCTCCTCCCCGTCGTCTTCCACCCTCGTCTCTCACAGTTCTCATGGAGGTTTTGGGTTCCGGTCCTGCAAAATCTTTGCTGCGACATCGTGGATCGTCTCATACTCACTATTTCTGCTAGTCGCCCGTAAACTAGCATCCTTGGAGCGCTTTTTTTTTTTACAGATCAGTCTGGTATACTACATTTATGTATTGACAAAATATTATTTATATTGCCTATGCCAATGTGTAATAGTCAGAGCAATAGAGTGAAGCACGTGAAAGCTCCCACAGTGAGAGTACGCTACACCAGTAGGTTGTCATTTGCATTCCACTGCTCTGATTTGCTGATGCAGTCCATAGCATTTGTCATTTGCCAAGTTAAACTGAAACGGAGTACATACTTTGGTTCACCGCAAATCATAGCGCAGGTGATGCCACGAGCCGATAGGATCGATCAAGCGGTGCTAGCAGCTCACCATGGTGGTGTGTGTTGGCTTCATTTTCGCGTGCCATTGACAGCTAGTCCAATCAGGCATGCAGAGTATGCCATGACCTTGCACACCCGTGAGCGATATGAAGGCGAACAGCCCTCTTCTTGTTTTTGACGCTCCTGCAACTTTTGGAACAAGCTCTGTTCCAGAAGAGGGCTAGAACGCAAAGTTTAAATCCCAAAATAGGAAGACGACGACAGAAGACGAGCGCCTTGTGTCGTCGTCTTGTTACCTTGTCCTGGTCGTTCGGCGCTTGTCTTTTTCCATTATGAACCAACTGGCCCAACTCACCATTTTGTTTAAATCCCAAGCCACGTACCATTTGAGACGTTGAGAGTTAATATAGTTTTAGGGAGCCGTAAAACAGGCAAAATACCAGGTAAGGTGTTCACCTTACCTTTAGTGTGTGTGAATGATTTTTAGTATCTACTACCCTTTCATTGCACTCTGACTTTTGATGAAGCAACGTTTAGTCTGTGCTGAATCCAGGCTCTGAAAAAGATGAAGAAAGTGTTTTGCATATTTTTTATAGAATGTTAGAGGTCGTCATAGAGAGGAAGTGCCTTAAACGAGTTCCCGGATTGCCGGATTCTTCACAACTGTTATTAAGATTCATTGTTTTTCTGAAACATCCCTCGTTACCCAGAGGAGGCTGCCTAGAGATGGTGTCGGAAATGGAAAGCGAATGTTCGGGGTTTTGTCATGTCGTCTCAAAATCTCAAAATCTGCCAGAGCAGAGCTCATTCAACAGTACACATGTGTAGGGTGAAAGGTACCCACCAGGTCCATCTTTCTCACTACAATAAAAGAGATGGCTCGAGGCGCAGTACGCGTACGCGCCTCGGAGAGCTTGTGAAGAGAATGCTCTGAAGCCGCCATCACAGGCAGACACGTCGTTCGTTGTCCCTTTGTATGTCTTCGCTTTAAATAACGTGAATAGGACCTCGCCCCCCCCCCCCCCCCCCCACGTGTTTCCAACAAGCTGCTTCTATCCTGTGTGTTGTGGTTGCAATAAACAGTGCATCTGTCGCGTTTAAATGGTAAAATCTTGTACTTTATCAATTGAAATCACCAGAGCAACTATGACATCTTAAAAAGCACATGACAACAGTCTCTCGCAGGCGATTCAAGAAAGGAGAGGCGCCTGTACAATGACAAGTGATGAAATCTTCGGTAAATGCCACACACACGAGAAGTTAGGCAGCAGAAGTGGCTAGCATCTACATGGTTAGATTGCTGTGCGGTTCCATGCTCCATTGCCTCTAGGGAGGTCCAGTTGTGAATCTGTTTCTTTTCTGCTCAGAATTTGTCGATTTGGTTGTTATGTGATTTGTCCAGTCATCAGCATATCGGTCAGCTCATCTTATTATCAATTGCCGCTGTTGTTATTACGTTAGTTCGCATGGTCCGGAGTATAACCGGGGGATGTAATTGGGGTAAATGAAATCGGCTTTTAGGGCAGTGCCGTCAGTTGCAATCTGCTTTATGAAAAGAGACCGGTCAGTTCGGAATTGTATTCTACACCTAGGCTGGTGCGCATTGTTAGAAAACTCGACTTCCAAATTCAAAGGCGAATTGTAGTGATCCCTCCAAATCCAGGGCATACCTCCTGGCCGAGGTCCTGAACGTTTGGTGGTTGGCAGAGCTTCGGCTTTGTTTTGCTCCAAGTGTAAAAGAAAGCGTAGTTCTGCGTTTCACCAGGTGAGCCGTGCCGATCGAATCTCGAGGCGAATAGGAAAGGAGCATGCCGGCAGCGTCGCTTCTGTCGCCTACTGTTCGTAGAGAGCCTAGATGGTAGGGAGGGTCCAACTCAAACCACGGGGAGCCTTCGCACATTAATGACGGACGCCTTCATCGGAGATTGGTCGCAAGTGCGCGTGCACTGGGTTATCGCGTGGCTAGGAGGGAAGCAGGCGGAAAGGCGAATGACGCTCGCGGGCGACCAACGCGTTCGTCACCCGTAGCTCGTATTGCAAACGCGGTCCATGAAAAACGGGACCCCAATCGAGCGGTTGGAAATTCTCTGAAATGCAGACTCTCTAATTGTTCGCTGCCATTTATCGGTTGTTGCCGCCTACTCGTCGGGAAGCAATTGTGTCGAATTGCGCGGGCCTAGTGTGCCTGTCGTTATGACGACGGGATTTAAGGTTCTTACGAATTCCACAAACGTTTCTCGTGGCACAAAACTTGAGCGAACGTAATCTGGGTGCAGCGGCTAAAAAGGACCTACCGATGAAAATTATTTGTTTGCCGCTAGGGGCGCCCTGGTCGGGGCTTGAGTAAAGCCCCTCTACCCTAGGAAAAGTGGCGCCATTCATTGTGGAAATGTTCGAGAAACGTGCAGCGCGCCACTTCTGGGAAGAACATGGCGTCTGAAATCTAGTTCAGTTCTGCGCTGTGCCGCCATGATATTCCCAAAGGCTGCACGTTGTACGTGCCTCCTGCATTGACGCACCTTGCGCTACTTTTTAAACATAAAGGGGCTTTAGGCTTGAGCTATGTACTGTCCTTGGCAATCAAGCCAAATTTACGGGTGCCCGTGCGCTGGCGTACATTGAGCGCCGATTCCAGCTGTGCTCGCGCAGTCTTCACCTTTCTGAAACGCCAAAAAAAGTTGTCCCCAAGTATTAACTGTTCTAAAAAAGATCGTCCTGACCGATTCCATTTTCAGTGTTCGTGCGTATGGTGCGCGCTGGGCTGAAGAGATCGCACGCTGGGCTGAGGACTTGTAAACATAGGAATGATGTATGGCCCAGCAGTGCGTTTGTCCTTTTCTCTCTTCGTGTATCTTCCTACTTTCGGCTCGCATCCTTGATAAGTGTGTCGTATATAGACCCTTTTTGTGTACCCTCGTCCCCAGCCACATAATAGGCGTATCCGGTATGGGCGACGAAAAAAGAATAAAACGATTCAACCAGTAAATAATCATAAACAAAAATAGGGGGAGGCAAAATGAAATTGTGTGACGGTTACGGTTATATCCTAAATGTCTTCTATTGGCGTGGCTACGGCAAAATAATGTTTTCGCCCATACTGGAAGTGATGACAATTCAAGATGGCGGCGCCCTAGTGAAAAAGGGTCTATAGACGCTTTGCAGCAGCTGTGCATGGGTGCCGCCCTAACCGACCTTCAGTTTTTAGTTTCCCCTTCTTCCCTTTACTTCACTTCATTATTATTATAGCAGGCCAGGTTATTGCTATTTTAGATTATAATGTGTCCTTCTCCCCAGCATCGCCGTTTGTGGGGGTTCATCAATACCCGTTTCAGTGGCTCGGTATCTCGGTAAGGCACAAGAAGGTTAGCAATGGCGGCGTAATTTAGCGCGTGTGTAAAGCCTCTATACTGTGGTCCAGGGCGTCCCGACGAACTGCTTCATTTTGCGCATGCGCGTCTCCGTGGCAACCGCGTCGTCTCGTGCAGTGTTTTTCCGTTTCGTGGTCGGTACCAATAATGCGATCAGTCGGTGTGGTCCGTCCGTGTCGAGTGGTTATGCTTCGGAGCGGCGATTCGGGGAAGTGGTTAGCGGTTCGAAAGCAACACAATGATCGGGAGAACAAGTGTAAAGCAGCATTTTTTTCCCCGAAATGTCACACAAATTTTGACGGAAAAAACAAAACTATCACTATATCGCGTCCGTCGAAGCTAGCCGCTTGGTAGGTTCACCAGAGTCGTGCCCAACGGCTCCGGTGAATCCGCAGGGATACATTGATGGAGGCAATGGACTTGATATTCCACAGCGACGTCTTTCTAACAGGTGGCCAGTGTGATATCATAAGTAGCCTTTCACTTTGACTGAAAAAACTCACACGGAAGACATCATATGACGCCGCTCATGTCGTTTACCTACAGCTGAGACGCCCTAGATGAAAATATCTGAGCGGCTCAAAAGTTGGAACGTTTCACCGGGTTCCCGTTCCCGTACGTTCACGGCGCTCGTCGTTTCGATCGGGAATGGCTGCCGGGGCTTATGACTATATGATATGATCCCATATAGCATACACATTAGGCTATCCCTAATTCTACTTAACTCTACCTTTGGCTTGTCATCGTGCTCCAGCTTTTGCCGGCACAACGGGCATGTGAATCCGGCTCGTTAGGCCAACGAAGGTTCACGGGGATAGCGCATCCTCGGAGTTGTCCACGCACACACTCGCCCAGCTGAGCGCACCAACGTTATTGAATATGCGCACCATCGTGGGAACACGAGAACAGCACACGTCACACGGCAAGAACGGCAGGTTCAGGGTCCAGAAATGAGCGTCCCGCATGCTGCGACTGGCCCCGACATCCAGATTCCCTAATGGGACGCTCGCGCAAGAGCTTCTGGGAAAGCCACCGTCGTCGATTTGCGCTCGTCGACGCCGCGAACACGTCGGCCTTGGCGTCGGCGTGTACACCGACGCCAAGGCTGACGCGCGCTGGGCAACCGGGCCCTACGTCGCGTTGCCGCGATCGCGTGCGTGCGCTCGTCGACCTTACGACGGAGTATAAAGGCTCTGTTATACTCCGACGTCGAGCGTGGCAAACGCAGCATAGCGCAGCGGACACTGATACTGATTGGTTGCAGCTATCGAGTCCCTGCTCGTTGATCAATGAAAGGCCCGCGCTCTGCGCCAGGCTACGTTCGCCGCGCTCAGTGTTGGTGTAGAACAGAGTCTCAAACAGCCCTTAAGGCTGCGGTCCCACGGCAGCCATCTTGAACAAGGCGTTAGTTCAACCAATAGATGGCGACACGCACCCGTGGGGTGGCCGAAAGATTGGTTCACAGTGGGATGGCTCGAGCACCATCACGTTCCCCTCGTGGCCTTGCTCGCGCCGCTGCCAGCTGTGCTGGCTGTGCTCAGCTAGCCCAAGTAGCGTGGCCCATCAAACGGATGTATGCGAGAATGTCAGGCTGGGTGTAAATTGTTCTCTGATATAGGGGCATGCGGTTCGGCGGCTGTAACGGGCTTTCGCAATAAATCTTACCAAGAAGGAGTCAATTGTTGATTGACGTGTCAATATTCTATCAATGAAAATTTCCTCTGCAGGAATGGACGCTCAGTAAACTCAGTCTTCCAAGACACGAGTGGAAGCGGACGTTAAGTAAACTTCTTCGCGATTTACGGTACTTACCTCGCCATTATAATGACGACTGAAATAACGTCACGAAAAATTGTGTTTCACGTGGTCCGGAAGATGTTGTAAAGGCTGTTACATTATAGTTCCCAGAAAACAAACGCCGTTGCAATATTTTCGGAAGTACCGACACACATAATGTTGTAAGTACAGCTTATGAGGAATATGATGAAAACCATCAGAAGAAATAGGAAGACGTTTGTTTGCAATGATGACGCTATGAATGAACGGCGTTTAGCGACGGCAAGTTATGAGCGTTCGGGAACTTATAAGTTCACGTGATTGCTAACTATGGACATGCGTTTTTGTCGAGAGATGGTGTTACGGTGATGACCTGATATCGGACGACTCGTGGCAGACGAACAAGCAAGTTTCTTCTCAGCGAATGGCAAGTGTCCAGTGTCAAGCACAACTCGTGGCTACCGACGTTGTCGACGTTTCGAACACTTACCGCTTTCGACAAAAGTCCTGGCACCTAGGCTAACTTTCTGGAAAGACTCGAAGTCTTCCTTGAGTCCAACGCCATCATGAACAGTAACTGAAAACGATCCACTATTCAATCGGTGGGTGGTGAAACGTATCCGCATCTGCGGAGTCATGGGCGATGCGTACTCTAAGTGGCTGGAAGTTTACACGATGCCTGCCACGACGTCCAAACAGGTCATTGACGTTCTACGGTCTCTTTTACCTACTTTTGCCCTACCGAAAATACTTTTCTCTGATAACGCGCCGAATCTTGCTTCAAACAAAATAAACAAGTTTGTGAAGAAAGAAAAAAACCGGCATCAGGCATCACATTAGTGCACCATACCATCCTGCAACTAACGGGCATGCAGAACGGATGGTGTGCGAAAAAAAAAAAAAAAAAAAAAAAAAGCCCTTCTGAAGCTTACGAAAGAAGCAGTTCAGTGAAGAATCGCCAGGTTGTTGTTAAAGCAGCAGGCGACGGTCTTATCTTACACGGTAAAAACACCCGCCGAAGTAATATTCGGCGGACGAAGAGCCACACCCCTCGATCTCAAGACACTATGGCCTAAAAACGAAGATCGAGAGATTCCCAGACCGGGAGTAATTGCAGTTTATTCGGTCGGACGACTCGTCTACGTAAGGAATTTCAGTGGAAGTAGGGCCTTCCATGTAAAACTTGAGTAGAAAAGGCTCTATGTTGGTTGACCAGATGGTGTCATCTCTCTGAATACGTTGAATATCAATGCCCTTGAGTGTAAATATAACTAGATCACAAAACTCTCTTTGTGTATTGTGTAACTACCCTTGTACTTGATAGTAGAAGCTATGGTGGTGATTTCGATCTTTCACACCAGCCTCCTTTTTGTTATTTTTTGCCTCATACTCGTTTGCGGTTTAAGTATGCTTCAAGAATCTTTTCCAACGGGGACACTTTACGTCAACGAGGACATTTGTTCCAAGTAGTCAATCAGGGAATGCTGCTAGAAATCCGTCCCTCATATTAACGAATAAGCCGCACTTTTGCACAGTGCAGTTTTCCTGTTCCACGTACAGTTGTAAAGCAGCATCCTCATTGATTCTACCATATTCTGTTGCGGGTGAAGAAAGTCTTTGGGTACACGATACTTGAAACAAGTCTGGCACTGTACGTTGTGGTAGGACACCCACTAATGTCGTCGTCCTTATAAAGCCTCATCATTTAATCATTACCTCGTCACCTCATATGGCTCTTCATCAACAGTAAGTACAATAGGCTACCGCCATATTACAATCCAAGAATTGAAAAATTGAGTCGTTCAGTCCTTTAACAAGTTTATTATTTATGTAATGTTATTACGTTACATTACCTTGAGACGATCGACGTCTCGACGCAGAAGCGTGGGGGGGGGGGGGGGGGGGGGGGGGGAGGGGGGGGGGGGGGGGTCGGTGGCCGAGTGCATGGTCTAGCGCACACCAGCTCGGAGCACTTGGAGTGAAAGCTCGCGCTGCGGAAGCCACCCCGTCCCTGCCCGTTTCGATCTGAAAGAGCATCGTACCGGCGTGCGGTCGTGTATCACTACTGCGTGGTGCACGTTAAAGACCCCAGGTTTGCGTTTGTACCGCACTGGCTAAATTGCTCATCTACAGCTGAGTGTCAGACGCCCACTAAGGCGGACTAACTTCCGGCTGTACAAACATACCCACAACAATTTGCGATTAGACGCATAATAACAAAGAGCACAGCGTGCCGCCTCTTTTCTTTGGATGCCTTTTTTAAACCAGCGCGAGCTCGCGCGTTCTCTCTTTTGAGACGGCTTGAACGGTCGCACATAAAACCCGCGTTTCTCCTACCCGGCCGCTTCCTCCCCTCATTATGTGTAGTTGGTTATAACTAAATAAGCTATAATAATGGTGTATTATTCATATTTACTTTCAGTTTCAGTCAGGGACAAGGAGTTTCGGGGGAACTAGAGCAAATAAATTAGCTGCGCTTAGAGTATCGGCACTCTCTTCCCCGACAGTGTTGTGAACGCCGCCATTCCGGTGCTTGCGCAGAGCAGGCGCAACTGCCGATCATCATGATTCAAAAGTGCGACATCCTCAGCATTAGATTCGGTGTTAGGAAGCTGATGTAATGTTGCTTTGCTTTGTCGCACACTGTTTACAGTGGAGGACGGAAAAGTGTTTCTTGTGATTTCAGATAAAGCTTCAAATAACTGGCAACCATGATTTTAAGCCACAATATGGCCAAGTATCGCTACTCTGACGCGTAGCTTATTTAATGACACTATACATGCTCTTGTTGAAGAGGCTTGTAATACCTGGAGGGCCATGACGTAAGCCCCGTGGATTCCACAAGCCACTACCTTTTGACACCTGCCTCTTTCTCGTTGTTCCCGCTTGTGCCTGTAAATTAGCTACGGTTCAGAGTAACGACACTTGGCCGTATTGTGGCTTAAAATCATGGTTGCCAGTTACCTGAAGCTTTATCTAAAATCACAGGAAACGCTTTTCCGTCCCCCACAAATGTTTAAACAACCCGCGACAGAGCATTGCAATGTTGCATCAGTTTCCTAGCACCGCATCTAATGCTGAGGAGGTCGTACTTTTGGATCATGACGATGGGCAGTTGCGTTTGCTCTGAACAAGACCCAAAATGGCGGCGCCCAAAACAATTTTGGGGAACGGTGTGCCGATACTTTAAAGCTCATTTAGTGACTCTAGGCATGAAGTGAACTCGGATGTATTCTTTTCCTCTTCGTCTTTATTGTTTATTGATTTCAATCATATCGAATAATGAACCCATTATATCACGCTACGCGTGTGTAATTATTTGTCTTAGATTCATTAACCTGACCCAGTACTTAAACCATTCATTTATCGATAGTAAATCTTCCAATATATTTTTTAAATGTGAAGGTAAAAAGACACGGAGATTGATGATGATACAGACGCCAACGCCGCGCTCGGAATTTTTTTGAACACTAGAAATCAGCAGTTTGTCTGCCATACGCCAGGTAGCGCAACAAAACACCCAAACAGTTTTTAATTGTTTTTAAAATTAGCTGAGCTCTTCACCTATTAAGAAACCAAAGCAGGATCATTGTGGAAATTTAATACATTGCAATTTATATCTATTCCAAAGAATAAATGTTATTAGATGCCAATAAATCTGTTTGATGTCCAAAAAAGATATGCGTCAAAAACAGGTAAGTTTGAAGGGCTCCTGGAGCGTTATAACTTTGAAAATGAAAAAAAGCCATCGTCCACCTCTTGGGCAACCATTGTAGCTCTAAATGTTATAAAAGATTTTATCATAGTTTCATTATTTCCTCAGCGGCATTTGAAGTACCATGACTCGAAGCACAAAAAAGTGCTACGTTTGATATAAAATATCTAAACAAAAACTTTTTACACAACATTAAATTTTTTTCTGCGTATTACCAATTATAGGCACTACATTTGTAGCTAATTTCATTGCCCTAGCGTTTGTCGTTAAAAACATATTTGTGCTGAAAAATGTCAATTTTAGGGCAATATTTGGAGGGATGAAAAAAACAAAGTAGTGCAAATACTAAAAAAGTGTATCGTTACATTCTACTCCGACATCATCTTAACAAAACTGCTCTATTGGAACAGTGCTATCTTTAATGGATCGTTCATAAAACATGAACTAGCGGAGCAAGTGAGGGTCCGCGCCATCATATTCG
Organism: Ixodes scapularis; assembly: GCF_016920785.2. NCBI lineage: Eukaryota > Metazoa > Arthropoda > Arachnida > Ixodida > Ixodidae > Ixodes > Ixodes scapularis. The sequence goes on along the minus strand of NW_024609846.1, from coordinate 170,676,158 downwards.
CAACGCTACAAATGCGCATGTACAGTAAAAACCAACGCATACATAATATCAAATGAAAGGGGATTGCATTGCCTTTCGAATGACGTCAATCCCACAAAACAGTATTTAAAAGGGGATGAGTAATGACCTGCCGAAAAGTACCTAAACTGCCACATTCAGTGGGACCGTGGCCTTAAATCATTCATTCTGCTCGCGGTCAGCACGGTGGCTAGATAGGCCAGATTACAAAAAATTTAATCGGACGCGTATAGTTAACGGCATTCACGATAGCTTGCCATTGTGAGTAGTCGTCAAAATGATTTGTATTGACCTCTCGAATGGAGGAAAAAGTACGAGGTTGGCAAATCACCTTCCAGCTGTCCCAAGCTCAACGCTCAGCTGGGCCAGCGTAGTCAGTCGCCCAAGCGACCGCCATCTTGTATTTGCCCCGAGTCATTTAACGACTCTGACTGCGTTTTGGTGACGACTCCAGCGGCCGGAAGGCAAAGAACGAGACACGTATCTCGAAGCCCCCACCAATTCCCACGCTCATCCGCAATGGCGTCGGCGAAACGTTCAAGGACAAACCGTCCGTGTCGAAACGACTCACTAAAACTTTTTAGTCTCGTGACAATGTTGTGCAAAGCGAGGACAATACTTCCTAGCCTTGGCAGGTGTTTGGGGAGGGGGGGAGGGGGGGGGCTATAGATAGCTGTGCCAGCCTACCTGTCTCTCTTCCTTCTCGAAATGAAAAAAGAAAAAAAAAAAAGACAAAAACGCGAGAACAGGTAAGAAAATCGAAATATCTGAAAAGAGCGGACCTTTCTCTCTCGTTCTGTCTCGCCCCAAAATGGACACGCGCATAGAGTCAGGAGCACTTCCGTTTCTAATGCACAGTCCAAGGCGCAACAAAAGAGTTCCGACGACCGAGCACTTCCGCACACGGGCGTGCCGTGCCGGCGGCACGCGCTTTCAGGGCGGTCCGGTCCGGACCGGCCAGAAGCGGGCCGTCCTCGCACCCTCGGTCGTTTACCTCGGGAGAGGCAGGCGGTCTTCGAAGAACGTCAGCCAGCGGCGTGCCACCGCCCCAACTGGGTCAGCAGACGTCAATCGAAATTACCGTTTCCGATAACGGAAACGGACGACCTTATCGGCGCCGTTCCATCGCGGCTCGCGGCGATAGGAGTCTGCCGCGGGCTCAGGGTTGCCTTCGCTCCTCGGGCACCTAGCTTCGGTCCGGAGTCTCGTACGAGCGTCGGAGCACGCAGATAGCCTCGGGGATCGCCGTCATTCGGGCCACGCACGTGTGCACGCCCGTGTTTACCTTTGTGTACGGCGCGTGCGACGGTGCTACGTTGGCGGCTCCAACGGGGTTACGATGCAGTGTTCGCTCCTTGAAGGCGGAAACGATCCGCGAGCGCGGCGAGCACGCGTGCAAGGAAAGAACGACGTGGTTTCCGTGGAATGCTGTTAGTTTACGACTCGCTGTCTTGCTTGCGAAATACCGCCTACAAGACGAGGCCTGGCCCCAAAAAACCTCATCACATCCACGCAGCGCTACCTAAAGCCGCCAGAGAGTCCTGCAGCGTCTCACAACGAACGCGACGCTAGCAGGCAGCGAGGATAAGACGGACGCGTCTGCCACGTTGCAGCGACTCTCGTCGAGTATCAGTCAGTGTGTTGGCCGCTCGGGGCAGGTCGGGGATCCCTCTACGATGACGTCATGTGCAGGCCTTGTCTTCAAGCTGGTTTGCGGAGCGCAAGTTCGTCTGCTCCTTGCACAATGGTTGCGATTATATCAGAACGGCAAGCTCTTATCGGCTGACTGACAAAAAAAAAAAATATTAATGGGTTGGCCTCGAGGCACCTAGCACAGATGTCTACCCACTGCCTTTCCAATTAAAGCCAATGAGAACTCGGCGTCATTCTGACGTCACGAGAACCCCTGCAAAAGAAGCAGTCGAACTTGCTTTCTGCATCGGCTTGAGACGCTTCGAAATAACACGTTCCTTCCGCCTCGCGCGTTCACTGGGCGTTCTGAGAAATCGTACTGCGGTTGCGATGGCGGTAGCTGGGATGAGTGTTACGAATCTATCGGTGTTCCCCTCTAGATTTCAGTGTTCTCAGGTGGAGGAAATCGCCGTTCCGCTGGCGGCGGCGTTTTTTGTGCATGTTTTTCAGTCACGTTAGCGTACTTTGGACGTCATTAAGATAGTGAGATATTACGATGGCAAACGGTGAAACAAGATTTGGTCCGACGTAGACACGAATCCGTATACGTGTCTTTCAAGTTTGCCGGTTGAAATAGGCGCGGTAATCTAGGCACATATATTCAAAAAACAAGCCGCTATATGATCTGAAACTTTAAGACTGGTTACTAGAAGTTCCAAGCATCGTCAGCCAGGTCAGACATCACGTCAAAAGTGAACTCTCAGCAAAACATTAAATTTTGCGCTAACGTTTTGGTCTGCCACCACATGTTGTACGAAAGGGCGGAACGATGGGGCATGGCACCACACTTGGAACCAGCAGCAACAGCAAGATGAAGCAGTGGACATCGTTCTGTGCACGGAAGCGCTGTCCAAGTCAAAAAGCAGAGCTTCCTTATAACAGAGCCACCTCTGTGGTTCCCTTGCAAAACGCCGTATACGGATCCCCACGTTTCGGGTTCAAATCCCGGCAAAGCTGCCTGCAATCTGACGGATGCTCGTTGTGGGGAGGGTGCCGTCTTAACGATAGTTTGATTGCACCGTCAAGAGGCTGGCCAAATTAATCCTCTGTCCTCCACTGGGGTGTACTAGACGCCCTTCATTGGTTTGGCACGTAAACCATAAAATTTGACTTCACTTAATTTTTTCTGATAAGAATTCAATTCATTTTACTTTATTACACTAATGATAGTAGTAAAGTATAGTAAAAAGTGTTGCCCCCTTCTTAAAACGCGTTTTTTTTCGGTTTGGAAAAAATCCTATTGCGTTTTTTTTTCTTTGGCAACACTGGCTGCGTTGCGCGCAGCTAGCCGGAGGGGCAAGCTACCGCCAGTTATTGGCGAGGAGATCGAACTATAGGGGGCGCAGTTTAATTATCATCATCATCATTAGAAACAATCGCTGTGTGGCAAACAACTCCGACGCCAGCACTCGCCTAGCGTACGCCGCACCGTTTCCGCGCTCGCTGCGTATTTGTTTGTAGCGATATGGTGCTCGCTGCGTATTTGTTTGTAGCGATATGGTCATATGCAGCGCGGAGGACTGCAGCACGTACGCGACGATCCAAACACTACCCGCCGTCGGCTCTGGTGCAACGCTGCACTCGATGACATGATCGCAGTTGAGCATGGCCTCCGTATCATACGTTTAAGAACACCCCCCCCCCCCCTCCCCCCGCTGTTTCCCCGGCCTAAATTTTTACATATACAGAAATCCAAAGGGGAACCAGGATCTGTTGCAAAATAATTTGACGGCCTAGTTGGTTGAACATAGTACACACAAGTAGCGCTCTGTCCTGTCTTCTCTTTCTTTCCTGTGTTTGTCCCCTGGCGCGCTATTTGTGTGTACTATGGGAACTACCGGGTGAAACAAGGAGACGGTAGGCTCTTTAAATCGACCAGAAAATTCGGTTTCTTAACCTATCGCGCTACGACTTTGTGCAGCGTTGCCCACAGATGGTGCATTTTTTTCGTAAAATTTGCAAAAAGCGAACTTACATGAGGAAAAAGTAAAGAAAGAAAAAGGCTTAGCTTCTATGGAAACGCATCGACGCCTCCGGTCTGCAAACAAAACGGCGCCGCTTCGCACGGGAGACAAGAGATGGCGCAAGCGGTCGCGACGCCAACTGCCGCCAACGAACGAGCAGACGACGCCGAGAGTCGGCCCTTTTGCAGACAAGGAACTGCAGTTCCTTGCTGTTACCGCGCCTGTCTGTTTTGTTCTTGCGACTGTCGCCGCCTACGGAACGCGCTCCGCTTTTGAGTCGAAAAGATCGTCTGCTAAAAAGGCCTGCTCTCGGCGCCGTATGCTCGTTCGTTGCGGCGTTCGTTGCGCCATCTCTTGCCTCCCGTACAAAGCGGCGCCACAAGCTATCGGAATTGGTTTGCCGTTATGTTTGCCATTATGTATCTGGTTTCAGTCATATCTTTCCTGGCTCATTAACGACGCTCGCGTTAACGGTGTCTTATCTAGAATGTATTTATCATCATCTTACGTTACTCTGGGTACTTACTATTCTAGGGCCCTGTTTAACATTTTTGTCAATGATGTCTGTATTTGTGTAAAGCATTCAAATTTGCTTCGGTTCGCTGATGATATTAATATCTTGAAACATATCCATTGACATGTTGATTGTGAGCTGCTGCAGGAGGACATATCTACTATCTCTTCGTCAACAAAAATTATGTCTAAACAATAAAAAAAAACTTGTTATTTTGTTAACACGGAAGAAATGTGCGCATAATCTTTTTGTAGAAACTAGATAATAAACCCTTGTGACGCGAATATCGTGTGTGTGGCTTAGAAATTCATATTAATTCATCCCTTAGTTCTATTATTAAGAGTCAAATTTAGTTGGTTCTTGTTTGCGACTTTTAGGTTTGTTTTCGCGTATAACCCGTCATTTCAAAGACCCGTCTTGTCTCGGCAGGCTTTACGCCTCTACTGTGCGTTCGACACTGGAGTTCGGCTCTGTGTACAGAGGACGCTGGCACGCATTGAGTACGACCGTTATTACGGCCGTCGGATCTTGTTTTAACTACGAGTAAATGTTACTTCGGCTAATCTTGCGAACACTGGTAGCTCGCCGGAGTTTACGAGATTATATATTTTTGTATAAAACGGTACATAGCAGAAAGCCCTAGACTTTTTTCTCTGCTTTCTCCATATGTCAATGGTGTGAACTGTCGTCACCACTACGCGTTCTACATGCAAGACACGTGAGCGGGATTTTAAAAGTTAACGAACTGTCTACATTTACTAACATCACTGCTCGTTTTTTTTGTCGGTTTCGTTATTTTGTCTGCTTTCTTTTTCTCGTAAAAGTGTATGTCTTTGTACGAATGTGTACCAGTACTAAGGCCTGGGCTGTTTTTGGACACAAGACAAATAAATCAATAAAACCTTTTAGAAGAAGTGGTGTTCCTGATCGCTTAATAAAGTACATATTTAGAAGACGATCTATAACTAGTGAGCACGGGTTGTTCTTATATACGACTTATACGTCCGTTTAAAAGTGACCCCTTCACTAAGCAGAGTACTGATTAGTTTTGGTTTCGAAACAGACACCGTGATTTGGGCGGCGCTTTGTGGAATAGGCCAGCCGGTAGCCTATTTTTGGAAGAAGTACATTTGATGGAGGTAATTGCGAAGATATCGGAGTGTAACCGAAATTTCGGTTGCACATCAAAAACGTTTTAGGGGCTCTAACTTCACCATAAGTATTTTCGTTGGGCTTTACAGATGCCCGCCATAGGGATGACACTTGAAGCCCCAGAAACTATTTTTCTTGCTTTCATTAACGACAGTAGGATCTGTAAATTATAGTTTTGCAATGGTTACTGAGGTCACCATAATACCCCTGAGACGCGTGCTGCACAGCCTCGTGCGTACATGCACCATCATGTCTGTACACTGGTAATGCCTCCTACACGATAGCGTATTCCAAGGGCTCTGAAAATATGCACTTACATTCTCATGCATTGTTTTAAAGACAAAGCCTGGCTCCTTCTTTTTTTCTTTTTCATGTTCAATTGTATGTTTATCCAAACAAGGTTATGTAACCAGCAAAAAATGCACCTATACAAACGACTCTCCCATGAGCCACGTCCGAGTGATGCGTTGCATCGCGGGACTTTGGAGATCCGTCGTAGTGATATTCAGCCCTTGTTAGAGTAAGCGCTCGGCAGGCGTAAAAACACTTTATTTTTTTCGCCCTGTCACCGCGATGCTATTCCCCGTGATTATCAAAAGGGGCAGTTTGAAACAGCTACGTCTAATGACTGGTCTATATATAGGATTGTCTACGAGCCAAGCATAGACTGCTGCCAGAGTCGAGCTTGAGGAGCGGTTGTAACGGAACACGTGATCAGTGTAGCCCGCGGCGGCTGACCAATTAAGAAGTGTCTGGCGACGCTCCATGGCCCGCGGCTCAGGGGAGAAAAAACAATTAAAAGATAAGCAATTAACGGCGACGTCTCGGTATTTCGGAAGAGAACTTGCAAAGAGTCTAATTGCTTTCCGTTAGTCGGTTTCGGAGCCGTTTCCTTTCACGGAGAGTGAGACCCGCTTCCATGTTTGGCCTCTGCGGACGTTCTCTGACGATTGAGTGCAAATAACCGTTGGCACACCAGACGGCATGGTTGCTGCTTGTATTATTCTGCTATGAAGAAAGAGATAGAGAGAAAGTGATGGTGAATAAGCGCGTGAATTATTTTTAGCACCTTCCCACGCTGTTTCCTCCTCTCGTAGCGAAAGCGCAAGCACTCACGCAACAACGCGATGCAAGAGAACGCGCGCACGTCGTCGATCAGGAGTAATTGCCGGTGGAAATGGCATGGGAAGTCACGAAACGTGGAATCTCGCCTATTACCAAGCTAGTGTCCGCGAGCGCCACGGTCAGTTGGCGACGACGCGCGACGAAACGCGCCGCTTTGGTCGGCCTTCTATGATCGGCCAAACGCTGTCAACGTTGACAGTGTCAATTGAATAGGGAGTTTTCGTACATCGTCTTCCCTACTCCGCTACGCTCTCCGCAACGAAGACGCCGCTGGTGCTGCATGCACACTGCTGGCCTTGACTGCAGACTTCCGGATCTCGTAGCGGCTTGCCGAGAGCGTTGCGGGACGAAAAAAAACGATCTACGGAGAAGACTCGCTAGTATCGCGATGGCTCCAAACTCACACCCTGCTTTTTACGCGCACCATCAAACTTACCGTTCAGAAGTAACAATGATGGTCATAACGTCGCGAAAAATAAAACGAAACAAAGAAGGTAAGAGGGCGCCACTGAAACATTTTCAATAGTGCGGCCACCGGCGTTTCTTCCCATGGGCCGTGTGGCGGGGAGTATGCTCGTACGGCAGGTGTAGACCAAGCATCGATACTACTGAAAAAGAACACAGGGAAATGTATACACGAGTACCGAGCTTCACTCCCCAAGCAATATAACGCAATACAATTACACCAAGGAGAGCGACGGATTATCGAGACAAAAGGTGCGATATGGCTAGAGCATAGCAGTCTCCCGTTTAGCACCCTTAGGAAGGAAGACTCTGCGTTAGAGTTCGGCTGGAACTCCTACCATTAGGGATTGAACCCAAGTCGTAACGCTGACCCAGGACTCGTGTCCTCACTCAACATGAGTCCCAGTTGAACAGTGACGCAACACTGGTGTCAAATCTGTTCCTCACTCTGGCCTTCGGTAGATGACCTAAAACCTTCCTATGGTCATTGAAACAGCAGCATTTGACTACCTTACATTGGCTCTGCTCCAGCTCCTACTCTAGACGATCCGAGTTACTCCCTCAGGTCATATCAGATGATGTCACAGATAGAGCGGCGCTCGACGCGAATAGAATTTTAAGCGCCATGTTACAAGACCCTTGCTCCGGAGCGAGATGGAGTAACGCGGCACAAGCACCGCAACCTCTAGTCGCCAGCACTTCCCTGCTCTTTCTGCCGCGTGCAGTCTTGTGCTCCACTCATTGCAAGTAATGAAATGACCTACAACATCTTAGATTAATTTAGTAGTGATTCGAATACATGTATTATAAAGCTATCACAAGAATTATCTTATTACTTTTTGAGGTACTAAATTACTTGTGCCCGTTACTATGTCTCCCTCCCCTACTTGATAACGCCCTTTGTATGCGTTTCCTACCGAGGAAACCTCGAAGAAAGTTTCCGACAGGAAGGTGGTTCACTAAATTTGGTGGATCAAGAAGAGAAATGAAGTGAATGCAGAAATGCAGCCCGGCCTGGTTAAGAATGGAAATGTTTAACCCTGGAGTGTTTGAAAGAAAGGAACAGGACAACATCATTTGTGTTGTCCTGTCCCTCTGTTTCCCCACTCTCCAAGGTTAAAAATGTCAGTCAAGAAGAAAAGTAGTTGATTTTTCTAAGATTCTAATCGAACAGTGCGCAAAAACCTTTTTTTTTTTTTTTTCAAACCGGCAGGGAAATTTGTCGTTCTGAAATTCTGACGTAATCAGAAAACTAACGGTTACTTTTTTAACTAACGGCCAGTTACTCTTCAAGTAGGTGAGCAATCTAACCAAATATTTTTAATCAAAACTAATTGTAATTCGAGTCGATTACTGTTTTTGCTGAGTAGCGTCTACAAGACTGGCGTCGTGCCAAGTTTTTCTTAAATTAGTTGGCAAGCTTTATGGAAAGCACCGACGTCCCTGTGACACGCGATAGTAATTCGACGTAAGTCTGCGTGAACTAGTCTAAGAAAGTAAAGTGTGTCTTTATCTATAAGGGGTTGTCGAGCGAGCGCTCTCACACAGATGGTAAGAGAGTGTGCAGGAGGCGAGTGGCGCAGAGAGCCAACCCCTGTTTTGGAGGAAGCGGTGGGTCGCGAAATAGCGGGGTCCAAGCTGGGGTGTGCGACCGCAAGAGACGCGAACTTCGCCTTCCTTTCCCGTTGTAACACTAGCTTTGGCGGGGTTTTCTTTCAGAGACGCTACACACAACAGTGTTCGCGCCGTCGAGGCATAAAATGAACAACAATTGCCTCTGTGCAACATTTCATTCGGGTAGCTTCCCTTGTTTCGCATATTCGCTTATTCGCCAGCAAAGGTAATCCCACAACGTAGACATAGCGGTTCGGGCTCGATTGGCTGTAGAGAATGCACCAGAATGTTTTCGTCACCACAGGGCACGCGGAGAGTGAAGACTGCCATCTTCGAAACGGCCGGACTCGAAATTTCGCCTCCCCCCTCCTCCGCCCGCTTTTCTCCTTCAATAGAAAGGAAGTGGTAAGACAGAATGCACTTGAGACGCCACACGTCGCGCAGATCTCATTTTCGGGTCAGGGTGTTAACAAAGCTTGGACTTGGGTTCGAGCTAGTTGGTTGCACATAGCTAACTGTGCTGCGCTGCGAGGTTATTCAGAACATACGCGTGAGAAGAAAGTGAAAGAAATAGAACATACGCGTGACCAGAAAGTGAAAGGAAAATCCTTTCCTTTCACTTTCTGGTCACGCGAATGTTCTGCAGAACGCACAGTTACCGCCGAATTCAGAAACCTCACTCAAACTACACTCAAACTGAAGGGCCCCTCCACTTCCTCGAGGAAGGCGCGAGGGCCGGCGCTGGCCACTCGCGAGGACGGATCCACCGTCGCGATTGGCCAGCGCCGGCCCTCGCGCCTTCCTCGAGGAAGTGGAGGGGCCCTTCAGTTTGAGTGTAGTTTGAGTGAGGTTTCTGAATTCGGCGGTTAGCTGTGTGTTCTACAGAAGACCCTGACTAGCCCAGTTAGCTAGTCAGGGTGTTCTTCGTGTTTCGTCACTCTCTGGGGACATCTCCTCCTAGACTGCGGCGCTTGGGCCTCAACTTACTGTGTGGGGAAGTTGAGTAAAAAAGATTGTTCCGGTGGCTGCAACTAGGGATTTGAGGACTTGCTGAGGTTGGAGTCACACCGAATTTGACTTCCTCGAACACTCAACGCGAAGGTCGGCAAAAGTTTCTCTTAACCTTGACAAATATAGTCATGCGCAAAAATTAAGAACAAGATGACGCCGCCTGGCGGAGGAGGGGTGCAGCATTTATATGCCGTATCGTTTCACATTAACAAATTACCTAACTAAATAATTTAAGGTTCGTACGTTTACGTTTATATCGCGTAGGCACCAGTAATTATTCCGTCAACCTTAAAGCAAACTACAGCCAAAATTATTTCCGAAATATGTGAACATTTTGTCTAGAAGCTGTTTAGCACTGTATAAGAAGGTAATCTTTGTTTAATCTTGACAAAGTTCGGAGGTCCGCGTCGAGCAGCTCGAGCCTCGGCAAAGGGTTACGGCATACCTCTATTCAGAGCTGAGAGAGGGTCCCATTGTATGTGTCCAAAGAGGTGTGTCTCAATGTCACCTCAACATATCACACCATGTCCCAACCGTTTCCGCAGCTGGAGAGTGGGCTACACGTACGTGCTGCACACCATCTGCTACGTCATGGACCTACAGTCTCCTCTGCTTCGTGAAGGAAACCCCTACGGGAGCTGCGAAGAGTCCTGGAAGTACAGTGAGTGGACCGCTTGGTCTTCTTGGGCTTACGTGCTATGCTCCGTTCACGGCTAAGCTGCTAGTGGGGTGGAAGCTACGTGCTCGTTAGGCCAGCCGTACGTCTAGGCTTTCGCCGCGTGATCACGCTCCCGCCCAGAACCACGTGTAAAGAGCGGATTCCGGTGATGAAAAAGAAGTGCGGTTGCTGCGAGCGCGTAGCTCCCACGGCACTGTCAGCTTAGGGGAGAAGTAGGATGCATTGCATAATCTTTAGCAGCAACCACAGCCGTGTATGAAGAGAGTTTGGCCATTCATTGGGAAGCATAGGGGGCAAATGAGGAGGCGCCATTGGCCGAAAGCGTGCTGGGCGTGTTCCAGGGCGTCTTCACAAATTCGAATGAGGCAACCAGAAGCCAGAAATAATACTCTGGCGGTGGTCGCGAGATACGAGATTAGTAAGTCCGTCGGAGTAACTCTCGGTGGTTCAAAATCTGGAGTATTTGATGCTTCAATCACGGGCATCCAAAATAATGGTGGAAGAGGGCGACTAGCGGAACGATCGACATAATCCGAGCGTACGCGCCGAAGGCTGGGAATTTGCCGTCCGAGCGATCACACTCTCTTTGAGCAAAACAGAGTTCGAGCGGCTCATTTGTTTCTTATACTTTTCTGCATATTCATAATTGAAACATCGCGTGCACCATACTTTCAGCCATAAAGAGTTACTACATTTAACCCTTCTGCTCTTATTAAAATTGTTTCTCGCTACCACCGCTAGGGGATTCTTTTCGGCTTCTGGTTGGCCAAAAGCGCATGCCAAACCCTCTATCTGCGTCTGGTGCACGTTCTGGCTCTGCCCGCTCCTCACATTGACCAAACTCTCTCTATACACGGCTCTGGCAGCAACCAGATAGAAGGCGTACCTTTTGCACGTAATAAGATTGAAGACTTTTGGATGGAATATTTCACAGGACATTTCAATGTGTTCAAAACGAACTCTTTTGCTGCAATCACTGTTCTGCGCATATTTTCAAGCGCGCACTAGCTCGCTGATTATTTCAAAGCTTTTCCATCTAAAGTCCTTCGAGTGGCCCGTGAAACAAGAGATTACGTCTCACATATGTGTTAAAATAAATGATAAAATTGATCAACTGGTTGATTATTCATCAGAAAAAAAAAACTGAAAGACAAAAAGACAAAGTAAAATCAACCGGTATAATAGCCATATTGAAAAACAGCGCGCATAACACACTACAATGAGAAGGAAACGAGAACACAGGACGAGGTGCTGACTATCAACTATCTATTCAGAAGACATACATAAAAATTCACGCGAGGAGCTGCTTCTTCTTTATCCTCTTCCACCAGTCATTCGCCATTAAGCGCGCAACATTATAAAAGATATGAAATTAAAACACACCAGCACATTAAAACACACCAGCACAGGTATAAGTCACCGCGTCTCCTATCTATACCTGTGCTGGTGTGTTTTAATGTGCCGGTCTGTTTTAATTTCGTACTGTTATAAGAAGACACGACGTGTTTATTAAATAGCCACAGGAAAGGGGGGGGGGGTTGTATTTTAAAGCAAGAATACTCACAGTTTTTTGTTTTGCTTTTTTTTCATGGCGATTCAAATATTTTGTTTTATAAAACGGATTAGACAGCTTCGAAGTATGAATCGATGTACAATTCTGAGTGCTGTATTTTTATCGCAAACACCGCTTCAGCTGCACACGTAAGAGAAACGTTTAGGTCGTCATTCGGAACACAATCACGGAGAACATTTTGTACTTGTCGTTTTATTTGTGCCGCATTGACGCCCCCCCCCCCCACACACACACAACTTTTGTGTACTTCTTATAGCAAGATTTCACTTGCCATTTTGTACGAACACTCGTCATGTTCCACACGTTTCTTCACAAACGCAAGTAAATGGTTATGGTAGCAAACATTGACTTGAGTTTGCATGTTGAAGGATAATGCAGTTGGCATTGCGGTGATAAGAGGAAACTTTTTTGGCGATTCTTTAATGTGCCATTCGAGCATCGCTATTCTTCGTTCCCTGTTTCACGTCTAGGTAACGAAATATGTTAAAATTCCCTTGCATTGCCATGTAAAGGGAGTTTTCGAGAAAAGAAGACAGTGTTCTTCAGGCCGGGTAAATAAACTATGCGTTGCAGAAATCTCAAGCATTGTGAGAATGTTACGCTAGCGGTTTGGATAGAACACGAAAATGTGAGAACATGACGCTTCCTAGATCAAAAGATAATTGGAAAAAACTAAATGTATCTTTGAGCCAACGTCCAGCGAAACATATTATCATCAAAACGAGAAAGTACATTGTGGGCACATGTAGCATATATTTCGGTGAGAAGAACCTTGTCAGCCAGAAAGGAAACAATGACCTATTTCTTACCGACACGTGTTTTCCACTGATTTAAACCCCACAAGCGTCCACGCTGTCAAGTCCACTGTCCACACTGTCAAGTCCCACAAGCGTCCGCACAGTCAAATCAAATTTATTTTGTCGCGTTACCAGAAATTTTACTGTCTTTCACGTTTAATACAAGTCTAAACCCTCACCACTGTCCTGTATGCAAATTTCATTTCATGGAATCGCATCCTCTAGCTTGGAGATTTCCACGGATCCCTTAGTTTTTCGCCGGGACTTGGAGAGTCTAATTCAAAGTTGAAACTCTCTAGTACATTTTGTGTTAAGTGCGCCACCTATTTGTAGCCATGGTAATTTGTAGATTTCCTGCTGTGCGCCTTCTGTGTTTCTTCTCTTTATCTTCTGGTTTGCGCCAATGTGAAGACCCGTGTGGTTGGTCATAAGAAATAAACTAAATTATATTACTATATTATTTAATTTTTCTCAATTACCGTTTGATTCAAGTGACGTCATATTCTCAAACTCTTGGGTTCTATTCCAACCACTAGCGTCACCTTCTGACGGCGTTCGAGGTTCCTATGGTGCATAGTTTATTTACCCTGGCCGAAAAACACTGTTCTCTTTTCTCGGGAACTTCCTGTATGTTGTGCTTTGTGTCCTGGGTCGTATCTTTTGCATATTGTCAGCATTAGTTGTATTCTTCTTTATACTCTACTTTCCTGTCTGAACATGCCGAAGTTTATATGCGCTTTGATTTGTGCCTGGTGAGTTTTCTGGGTCCCGATTATTGTGTAATGTCAAGATTAGCTAAATATTCATTTTCAAAACAAAGTATATTTATCCAACCAGCTCAGATTCTTTTTGTTTTTACTTTACCTTTTCATTTTGTATGTATATATAATTATCTAGGATTGTGCAATAAGGTGTTAAGCTGTGCGAGTTTGCACTGGTTGAACATAGTGAGAAAATGGCGCACAAAAAGACGAGGACATGGTCAGGAACGGAACACAGAAGACAGACAAGCGCGAACTCATAGTTAGCGCTTGTCTGTCATCCGTGTTCCGTTCCTGTCCCTGTACTCGTCTTTGTGTGTGCTGTTCTTTTCATTATAGGATTATTATATATGTTTTCCTTATTTATATATACTCATTTATTTTCCGGCCCTCGAGACAGCGGCAGATCCCCGATCTGGCCCCTTTGCCAAAAAATTTGGAGGCCCCTGGACTCTAAGAAAAGCCCGTGCATCTACTGTCCCGTACAACACTCAGAGAGCCAGTCGTCGCAACTTACGGGGGTGGCTCAGCGAATGACGATGCTGAAACATATGTTTAAAAAACTTTAGACCAAAAAACGCAGTGTGAGTTGTGACATGGAGCAATGCAAGCGTGACGTTTTGCATTGCTTAATGTCACAACTCAGACTGCGTTCTTTGGTCTAAACATATGTTTCGGCGTCATCATTCGCTAAGCTTCCTTCGTAACTTGCAGTGATTGGCTCTCCGAGTATTGTGCGGGAAAGTATATGCACGGGATTTTCATAGTGTGTGATTTAAGCATTCGAGAAGGCACGGAAGGCATGTGTACTTCAAAATGGACGATTTTATTTGCCAGGATTCAGTATGCCTGCGACCTCACAACTCGCAGCTAAAGAGCACAATGGGTTTGGAAAAACTGCTGGAAACTGACATGACGGTTCGCATAAAACAAAACGTCAACAGTGATGTTACCAACTATAGTGTGTTGCCAGTTGCACCGTATAATTTGTCGTCGAAGCTCCGCCTGTAGTATATATGGTCGTTGAATTTCATTGCGCTTTTGCTGCGCGTGCTCCGCAAACTTGTCGAAAGTAAAAAGCTCGCACTGGATAAACAACTTCTACTGCAGATCTTATGTTCTAACACACTATACGTTCAAACGTCTCATAGTGCTGAGTGGACAAGGCACAGTATCGACGTTAGCGATTCATATAGTCGCATCTAAGTAATTCAAGGCATCCTTTCAGATCGTGCACATATATTTCGACGAAATATAAAAGAGAAGGTGACAAACTCGGGCTTATCAACGCCACTGACGAATGCACTATCGGGAACAATATGAAAAGGAACAGTTCATTTTTTTTCTTTTCAGTTCCACAGCTCCCACAACATTCGTTAAATAGGGTACGTTGTTGGGCTACTTGGTTCATCTTAGTTTAACATATAAAATAGCGCAAATAAGACAAAAGCCAAGAAGTATACGAGACAAGCGCTAACTTTCAACTAGTTTTACTGAAAACAAAACAAATGTATATATATACACGACAGGCAAAGCAGCACCACATAAAAGTTGATTAATTTTGTACGTGACCATTCAAAAACTGAAATTCATTACTATGAAGTACGATAGAAGTATCACTGACACATGCCGTCCCACTTTTTTTTTGTAAAGAATGCTTCCAATAGCTCTCGAGCGACCGTCTCTCGGCTTCTCCCCAGAATCCTTATCTGCTGAAGTCGCGGAACACAGCCACACGTGTTGCGATGTATAAGCAAATGCGAGCAATATTTATTTTTACTGATAATGCGTGCTGCCGTGCTCTGTCATTGGTGCACCACCCCGTCTGGTCGATGTATACCTTACCACAACTCAGTGGGATTTTGTAGACCACACCCACTGCGCAGTCCACATAAGGGGAGACGTGCTTCTTATCACATGGCACTTTTGCCTTCTCATCAGAAATGCGGGAGCACAGCCCAGCCAACTTCTTTTGGGCAGAGAACACAACGGAAACATCGTACTTGCTTGCAACTTTCTTCAGATTGTAGGCAACCTTATGGATGTGCGGAATAACTTCTGGTCTTTTTGTTCTCTGCCTCGTTGGGACCTTTCTTTTCAAGCCCTTCATTTTTTGTAGGACGGTTTCCGCCACAGAAACTAAGACCGAACACAGGAAGCCAGCAAATCACAGTCTACACATCTGATATTTACAACTAGCATCCACCTGGTGGTCACAAGACTTTAGCAGTGCAGACTCCAGGCACGAAGTTGCAATAGCTCTCTTAACCGTCTTCGAATGAGCTGAATCAATAAGAAGTAACTCTTTTCGCGCTCGAGGTCGATACATACAACACACACGTCGCTCGTTGATGGTGATGTTAATATCTAGAAACTGCAAATGATTGTTGTCAGGGAGCTCATGAGTAAAAAGTAAACCTTTCTTATGTTGTTCAAAAGCTGACAGAATACTTTGTGCTGTATCAAAGTGCGTCATTGAGGTGTTAGTTTCTAAAAACAAATACATGAAAATGGTCCACGTATCTAAAAAACTTAAGGATATTGTCGACATCTAAAACACGGTTCAATTCACGATCAACAGCGGACAAAAAAAAATGTTACAAAGCACAGGAGCGACGCATGACACAATACAAATGCCCTTGCGCTGGATACTTCTTGTATTTGTCTTTTCTGTGCTATTTTATGTGTAACTATATGTTTAACATTCGTTAAACCTCAACTTGTCAAAGGGTACATAGTTCGAGATCCAATCCTTAGTACGTCCTAGCCCTCGTCAGGACCATAAAATGTACCGAAATATGTAAGTACGTCAAAAAAGTGGGTAAGTCTGTTCCCTTTTATGGTGTTACCTATAGTACACAAACCGTTGCCACCAAAGCTGGACGGAAGGGCACGAACTCAGTGATTTCGCCCATCGAATGAACCGTCTTCAGTAATACCAACTCATCGTTGCAGATAACGATTCAGCGTTTCGGAGAATTGCGCTACAAGCATAGACAGGGGAAAGCGGCATCAGGCTGAAATTCCCTGTTTGTCATTCAGAGGCGAACTTGCTGGTTGAGAGGGTGCTACACGCAATCAAAGCAGTCGATTAGCGCACCACAACTACTTCCAAGCAGTGGGATTAAGCTGCAACTCACTCTTCGCTGCTTGTGGAGAGGGCCCGCGGTTGCCCGCTGACCATAGTTTAGGCAGAGAACACGAAGTCATCTTAAGAGAGCAACATATATCCTAAAAAATGCAGATCGACGATAAAAAGAGGTTACGATGCTTTACACCAGATCATGCTCTCAGAAACTCAACCCGGCGACATGGTCCTGGTTCGCAAAAGGTTACACTGCTCCAGCGCTGTATTCTCCGGAAATTAAATGGTTTCAGAACCAACTAAACCACGAGGCAACATAATAAAACCGGAGTCACGGTTTTATTATGTTGCCGGGTCACGGTAAACACCGAAAGATAGCCCACTGTTAGTAATAGTAGTATTGGCATCAATGATGGACCACGGTGTAAATGTGGCTAGCTTGCTATGGCGAGATATAAAAGAATGTTGCTGACCGGGGAGTACAGCCATCTTTGCTTCGTTGCCCATCGCCACCATAACAAGCTTGGAATGAACACAACCTAAAAATAGCAATCTTTTCGTAATTTTTCTCGATTGTACATCGAAAGTTAGCCCACTCCATATTTTCAGCCGATTTGTTCTTGATATTAGGTGGGGTATCTCTCGGGAGTTTACGGTATGTGTCTGAGACGGGGAGAACAAGACGTCGCAAGATTTTTTTTTAGAATAATAACTATTTTAATTCACATAAAAGAGCAGTACAGATTGAGGGTGTGTGGTCAAGAACCGAACAACATTTCTGAAGTTATTGCAATCGAACATATTATTTTAACTATCCTTAAAAAAGCAGAAACAAAAGCCCCGGTGTGTTTAGTCTGTTAAAGAAACGAGGTCATTAAAAAAGACTTAAGACAGACGAACTCCAAGGTCGAGTGTAATAAACACCATTCAGAGAGCCCAGAGTACGATCATTTACATTTTTCCTCTCCACTTGAAAATCTTTCGCCAGTGCGCCACCTTCGGCGTTCACGCGTGTGTCACGTGCTTAGTCAACTTTTCTAAGCGGCAGACTTGCTGGAGATGATTCAGCTGCAAAGTTATCCCACGGCAGTGCTGTACAAGTTGGAACGCACGCACGACAATCTGAAAGTTATAATACTGAACGGGTGTTCGCGCAATAAGATATTCACGGGCCGGGCAGCGTATTAGTACTGAAGCGTCAGACACGTCATGGCGGTATGGGAGAAAAAAAAATGAATGTAATATTTTTATACGACGGTACTAAAACAAATTTGGGGCAGCGGCACTTTGACAGTTTTGACTCAAGCTTATAGGCGAATTAAGCCAAATAAAACGACTGTACACGAATGCTGCATCGGCGCTCTAGCTGGGACTAGTATTCTCACAAACTGACCAAATGTATTAGCCGCACGCTGACACAGCACCCGCGTCGAATCTCTGCAGCGCGAGGGCCTCCGGTTGTAGGAGTCTTGAAATTCCGCCACTACGGCCTCAATACATAGGATGAGTTGAAGAGAACCTCTGGGGTGCATGTGCGTAGCTCGATAAAACATTTTTCTAACCTGAGCACTCGCGCAAACATTTTTCTTTTTATGGTTCGGAATTGGCGCTTGTTTCTTCGTCCACAATTAGTACCATGGATCATAAATGATCGTTCCTTCGACGCAGAGCTGGAACTGCGGGGGCGGGTGGGGTTGGAGCCGCGACCCGACGCGACTGTGATGGCCCTGATCCATGCGCCGGGCACCTTCTCGGGCGGGCTGACCAGGACGCTCATGATGGCGGGCCGCCACAGCTATGTCCTCTACGCCTACCAGGTGGGGCACCCTGCACCACCTCTGAACAACGCCGCTCTGCACCCGAGGCATGTAAACAGGACAAGAGAGAGAGGGGTTGCTTAGGCCGCTCCAAATTAGTTGGTTTAAACGCCTCCCTGAGCACAAGAATACTAATGCTTTCGGTAAAAACTCTCGTAAAATGTTTCAACAGCAAGCGTTAGAAAAGAGTTTGTGATCATACCTAACCACGTGTCTATTTTTTTACTACTCCCAAAATGTGTGTTTTTTTATTTTCTCAGACGTTTCAAAATATAGCGTCACGTGAGGCGTTTCGAAGTATCCGTCCACCGGACTCTTAATTCCTTTCATCTACGTAGGCGATGAATGCATGGCGAAAAAATATAGGAGATTCTATGGCTTTCTGTAACATTGATTTATGACATTTGTGAAGCATATTTTTCAGCTCTGGAGAATGCCCTACGCCGCTTCTTCCCAAATGTCATAAACATAGCCCGGAAGTGGGAGAAGCAAGCAATCTGTCTTTTCCTTGCCTTCAGCTGGCTTTCAATACGACGACTTTCTATAGCTGAACGAGAAGTACTGTGAGTGACCGAAAAATGAGCGGTGGCTCTGTTAATCAGACCTTTTCTGTGCCAGATGAAATGCGCACTCCAATGAAGATGTTGTCGAATGCTCGGCCAAGTTTCGTGCCATGCGATGAATTTGATCGCAACAGTCATTTCAGATGAAGACGAAAGTAGAGTCGATATGGAGGGGGGGGGGGGGGGGGGGCAGGTTTTTGGTGTTACAACACTTCCGTTTTGGGGTAAGAAGAAACAAGGAGGAGGCCACAGTCCGCCATTTACGTCGTTGATCATCAAGCTGAAACGTCAAATTCAAGTTTTTTTGTTTTTTTTCATTTATTGTTTCTTCGCAATTACACAGTTTTCAATATTTGAAATGAGAAAGTGGTGTTTAGGAACTATTTCCAGTCATCGGGGTCAATGAAACTACGTGTTTGCGGTTGTCGTGTAGCAGTATGATTGAACTGATTGGCTTTATTAATTAATCTTTGGGGAACGACAAAGCCATAACTTTGTTGTTGTTTTTTCAGACGGACGTGTTTACGCTGCCACTGCCGTACGAAACAGCGTGTACGGACTACCAGGTGCACCGTAACCCGTGGGTGCAGGCACCCAGGACGCAGGAAGAGGTCAGAGCGAGAACCACATCCTTGTTTTTGGAGGTCGTCGTTGTCCTGCTGGCCTTAGTTGCAAGTGTATCCTCTCAGACTCGGGTACTCGTGGTGTCCACACTTGTACTGCCCACTTAAAGCGGTTTTCTAGTCTAGATCGAGGTTGTCTTACTTCTGGAGGAGTTTTGGTAGTGTCCGGTCTGGGAAGTGGCACTGTACTTCGTCCTGCCAAGTATTTTAATTCACAGAGGAATCACATGCCGTATACCGGTTTGCAAAAAAGGCTCCCGCGCGCTGCCATTTTGAATGACTCGGGTACTCGTGGTGTCCACACTTGTACTGCCCACTTAAAGCGGTTTTCTAGTCTAGATCGAGGTTGTCTTACTTCTGGAGGAGTTTTGGTAGTGTCCGGTCTGGGAAGTGGCACTGTACTTCGTCCTGCCAAGTATTTTAATTCACAGAGGAATCACATGCCGTATACAGGTTTGCAAAAAAGGCTCCCGCGCGCTGCCATTTTGAATGACTCGGGTACTCGTGGTGTCCACACTTGTACTGCCCACTTAAAGCGGTTTTCTAGTCTAGATCGAGGTTGTCTTACTTCTGGAGGAGTTTTGGTAGTGTCCGGTCTGGGAAGTGGCACTGTACTTCGTCCTGCCAAGTATTTTAATTCACAGAGGAATCACATGCCGTATACAGATTTGCAAAAAAGGCTCCCGCGCGCTGCCATTTTGAATGACTCGGGTACTCGTGGTGTCCACACTTGTACTGCCCACTTAAAGCGGTTTTCTAGTCTAGATCGAGGTTGTCTTACTTCTGGAGGAGTTTTGGTAGTGTCCGGTCTGGGAAGTGGCACTGTACTTCGTCCTGCCAAGTATTTTAATTCACAGAGGAATCACATGCCGTATACCGGCTTGCAAAAAAGGCTCCCGCGCGCTGCCATTTTGAATGACTCGGGTACTCGTGGTGTCCACACTTGTACTGCCCACTTAAAGCGGTTTTCCAGTCTAGATCGAGGTTGTCTTACTTCTGGAGGAGTTTTGGTAGTGTCCGGTCTGGGAAGTGGCACTGTACTTCGTCCTGCCAAGTATTTTAATTCACAGAGGAATCACATGCCGTATACAGGTTTGCAAAAAAGGCTCCCGCGCGCTGCCATTTTGAATGACTCGGGTACTCGTGGTGTCCACACTTGTACTGCCCACTTAAAGCGGTTTTCCAGTCTAGATCGAGGTTGTCTTACTTCTGGAGGAGTTTTGGTAGTGTCCGGTCTGGGAAGTGGCACTGTACTTCGTCCTGCCAAGTATTTTAATTCACAGAGGAATCACGTGCCGTATACAGTTTGCAAAAAAGGCTCCCGCGCGCTGCCATTTTGAATGACTCGGGTACTCGTGGTGTCCACACTTGTACTGCCCACTTAAAGCGGTTTTCCAGTCTAGATCGAGGTTGTCTTACTTCTGGAGGAGTTTTGGTAGTGTCCGGTCTGGGAAGTGGCACTGTACTTCGTCCTGCCAAGTATTTTAATTCACAGAGGAATCACATGCCGTATACAGGTTTGCAAAAAAGGCTCCTGCGCGCTGC
Source organism: Ixodes scapularis (assembly GCF_016920785.2). Classification (NCBI taxonomy): domain Eukaryota; kingdom Metazoa; phylum Arthropoda; class Arachnida; order Ixodida; family Ixodidae; genus Ixodes; species Ixodes scapularis. The sequence continues at coordinate 170,655,160 of NW_024609846.1, read as the reverse complement.
CATTTTGAATGACTCGGGTACTCGTGGTGTCCACACTTGTACTGCCCACTTAAAGCGGTTTTCTAGTCTAGATCGAGGTTGTCTTACTTCTGGAGGAGTTTTGGTAGTGTCCGGTCTGGGAAGTGGCACTGTACTTCGTCCTGCCAAGTATTTTAATTCACAGAGGAATCACGTGCCGTATACAGGTTTGCAAAAAAGGCTCCTGCGCGCTGCCATCTTGAATGACTCGGGTACTCGTGGTGTCCACACTTGTACTGCCCACTTAAAGCGGTTTTCCAGTCTAGATCGAGGTTGTCTTACTTCTGGAGGAGTTTTGGTAGTGTCCGGTCTGGGAAGTGGCCCTGTACTTCGTCCTGCCAAGTATTTTAATTCACAGAGGAATCACATGCCGTATACAGGTTTGCAAAAAAGGCTCCCGCGCGCTGCCATTTTGAATGACTCGGGTACTCGTGGTGTCCACACTTGTACTGCCCACTTAAAGCGGTTTTCTAGTCTAGATCGAGGTTGTCTTACTTCTGGAGGAGTTTTGGTAGTGTCCGGTCTGGGAAGTGGCACTGTACTTCGTCCTGCCAAGTATTTTAATTCACAGAGGAATCACATGCCGTATACAGGTTTGCAAAAAAGGCTCCCGCGCGCTGCTATTTTGAATGACTCGGGTACTCGTGGTGTCCACACTTGTACTGCCCACTTAAAGCGGTTTTCTAGTCTAGATCGAGGTTGTCTTACTTCTGGAGGAGTTTTGGTAGTGTCCGGTCTGGGAAGTGGCACTGTACTTCGTCCTGCCAAGTATTTTAATTCACAGAGGAATCACATGCCGTATACAGCTTTGCAAAAAAGGCTCCCGCGCGCTGCCATTTTGAATGACTCGGGTACTCGTGGTGTCCACACTTGTACTGCCCACTTAAAGCGGTTTTCTAGTCTAGATCGAGGTTGTCTTACTTCTGGAGGAGTTTTGGTAGTGTCCGGTCTGGGAAGTGGCACTGTACTTCGTCCTGCCGGGTATTTTAATTCACAGAGGAATCACATGCCGTATACCGGCTTGCAAAAAAGGCTCCCGCGCGCTGCCATTTTGAATGACTCGGGTACTCGTGGTGTCCACACTTGAACTGCCCACTTAAAGCGGTTTTCCAGTCTATATCGAGGTTGTCTTACTTCTGGAGGAGTTTTGGTAGTGTCCGGTCTGGGAAGTGGCACTGTACTTCGTCCTGCCAAGTATTTTAATTCACAGAGGAATCACATGCCGTATACAGGTTTGCAAAAAAGGCTCCTGCGCGCTGCCATTTTGAATGACTCGGGTACTCGTGGTGTCCACACTTGTACTGCCCACTTAAAGCGGTTTTCCAGTCTAGATCGAGGTTGTCTTACTTCTGGAGGAGTTTTGGTAGTGTCCGGTCTGGGAAGTGGCACTGTACTTCGTCCTGCCAAGTATTTTAATTCACAGAGGAATCACGTGTCGTATACAGGTTTGCAAAAAAGGCTCCTGCGCGCTGCCATTTTGAATGACTCGGGTACTCGTGGTGTCCACACTTGTACTGCCCACTTAAAGCGGTTTTCCAGTCTAGATCGAGGTTGTCTTACTTCTGGAGGAGTTTTGGTAGTGTCCGGTCTGGGAAGTGGCACTGTACTTCGTCCTGCCAAGTATTTTAATTCACAGAGGAATCACATGCCGTATACAGGTTTGCAAAAAAGGCTCCTGCGCGCTGCCATTTTGAATGACTCGGGTACTCGTGGTGTCCACACTTGTACTGCCCACTTAAAGCGGTTTTCTAGTCTAGATCGAGGTTGTCTTACTTCTGGAGGAGTTTTGGTAGTGTCCGGTCTGGGAAGTGGCACTGTACTTCGTCCTGCCAAGTATTTTAATTCACAGAGGAATCACATGCCGTATACAGGTTTGCAAAAAAGGCTCCTGCGCGCTGCCATTTTGAATGACTCGGGTACTCGTGGTGTCCACACTTGTACTGCCCACTTAAAGCGGTTTTCTAGTCTAGATCGAGGTTGTCTTACTTCTGGAGGAGTTTTGGTAGTGTCCGGTCTGGGAAGTGGCACTGTACTTCGTCCTGCCAAGTATTTTAATTCACAGAGGAATCACATGCCGTATACAGGTTTGCAAAAAAGGCTCCTGCGCGCTGCCATTTTGAATGACTCGGGTACTCGTGGTGTCCACACTTGTACTGCCCACTTAAAGCGGTTTTCTAGTCTAGATCGAGGTTGTCTTACTTCTGGAGGAGTTTTGGTAGTGTCCGGTCTGGGAAGTGGCACTGTACTTCGTCCTGCCAAGTATTTTAATTCACAGAGGAATCACATGCCGTATACCGGTTTGCAAAAAAGGCTCCCGCGCGCTGCCATTTTGAATGACTCGGGTACTCGTGGTGTCCACACTTGTACTGCCCACTTAAAGCGGTTTTCCAGTCTAGATCGAGGTTGTCTTACTTCTGGAGGAGTTTTGGTAGTGTCCGGTCTGGGAAGTGGCACTGTACTTCGTCCTGCCAAGTATTTTAATTCACAGAGGAATCACATGCCGTATACAGGTTTGCAAAAAAGGCTCCCGCGCGCTGCCATTTTGAATGACTCGGGTACTCGTGGTGTCCACACTTGTACTGCCCACTTAAAGCGGTTTTCTAGTCTAGATCGAGGTTGTCTTACTTCTGGAGGAGTTTTGGTAGTGTCCGGTCTGGGAAGTGGCACTGTACTTCGTCCTGCCAAGTATTTTAATTCACAGAGGAATCACATGCCGTATACCGGTTTGCAAAAAAGGCTCCCGCGCGCTGCCATTTTGAATGACTCGGGTACTCGTGGTGTCCACACTTGTACTGCCCACTTAAAGCGGTTTTCTAGTCTAGATCGAGGTTGTCTTACTTCTGGAGGAGTTTTGGTAGTGTCCGGTCTGGGAAGTGGCACTGTACTTCGTCCTGCCAAGTATTTTAATTCACAGAGGAATCACATGCCGTATACAGGTTTGCAAAAAAGGCTCCCGCGCGCTGCCATTTTGAATGACTCGGGTACTCGTGGTGTCCACACTTGTACTGCCCACTTAAAGCGGTTTTCTAGTCTAGATCGAGGTTGTCTTACTTCTGGAGGAGTTTTGGTAGTGTCCGGTCTGGGAAGTGGCACTGTACTTCGTCCTGCCAAGTATTTTAATTCACAGAGGAATCACATGCCGTATACCGGTTTGCAAAAAAGGCTCCCGCGCGCTGCCATTTTGAATGACTCGGGTACTCGTGGTGTCCACACTTGTACTGCCCACTTAAAGCGGTTTTCCAGTCTAGATCGAGGTTGTCTTACTTCTGGAGGAGTTTTGGTAGTGTCCGGTCTGGGAAGTGGCACTGTACTTCGTCCTGCCAAGTATTTTAATTCACAGAGGAATCACATGCCGTATACAGGTTTGCAAAAAAGGCTCCCGCGCGCTGCCATTTTGAATGACTCGGGTACTCGTGGTGTCCACACTTGTACTGCCCACTTAAAGCGGTTTTCTAGTCTAGATCGAGGTTGTCTTACTTCTGGAGGAGTTTTGGTAGTGTCCGGTCTGGGAAGTGGCACTGTACTTCGTCCTGCCAAGTATTTTAATTCACAGAGGAATCACATGCCGTATACAGGTTTGCAAAAAAGGCTCCCGCGCGCTGCCATTTTGAATGACTCGGGTACTCGTGGTGTCCACACTTGTACTGCCCACTTAAAGCGGTTTTCTAGTCTAGATCGAGGTTGTCTTACTTCTGTAGGAGTTTTGGTAGTGTCCGGTCTGGGAAGTGGCACTGTACTTCGTCCTGCCAAGTATTTTAATTCACAGAGGAATCACATGCCGTATACAGGTTTGCAAAAAAGGCTCCCGCGCGCTGCCATTTTGAATGACTCGGGTACTCGTGGTGTCCACACTTGTACTGCCCACTTAAAGCGGTTTTCTAGTCTAGATCGAGGTTGTCTTACTTCTTTAGGAGTTTTGGTAGTGTCCGGTCTGGGAAGTGGCACTGTACTTCGTCCTGCCAAGTATTTTAATTCACAGAGGAATCACATGCCGTATACAGTTTTGCAAAAAAGGCTCCCGCGCGCTGCCATTTTGAATGACTCGGGTACTCGTGGTGTCCACACTTGTACTGCCCACTTAAAGCGGTTTTCCAGTCTAGATCGAGGTTGTCTTACTTCTGGAGGAGTTTTGGTAGTGTCCGGTCTGGGAAGTGGCACTGTACTTCGTCCTGCCAAGTATTTTAATTCACAGAGGAATCACATGCCGTATACAGGTTTGCAAAAAAGGCTCCCGCGCGCTGCCATTTTGAATGACTCGGGTACTCGTGGTGTCCACACTTGTACTGCCCACTTAAAGCGGTTTTCTAGTCTAGATCGAGGTTGTCTTACTTCTGTAGGAGTTTTGGTAGTGTCCAGTCTGGGAAGTGGCACTGTACTTCGTCCTGCCCAGTATTTTAATTCACAGAGGAATCACATGCCGTATACAGTTTGCAAAAAAGGCTCCCGCGCGCTGCCATTTTGAATGACTCGGGTACTCGTGGTGTCCACACTTGTACTGCCCACTTAAAGCGGTTTTCTAGACTAGATCGAGGTTGTCTTACTTCTGGAGGAGTTTTGGTAGTGTCCGGTCTGGGAAGTGGCACTGTACTTCGTCCTGCCAAGTATTTTAATTCACAGAGGAATCACATGCCGTATACCGGTTTGCAAAAAAGGCTCCCGCGCGCTGCCATTTTGAATGACTCGGGTACTCGTGGTGTCCACACTTGTACTGCCCACTTAAAGCGGTTTTCTAGTCTAGATCGAGGTTGTCTTACTTCTGGAGGAGTTTTGGTAGTGTCCGGTCTGGGAAGTGGCACTGTACTTCGTCCTGCCAAGTATTTTAATTCACAGAGGAATCACATGCCGTATACAGGTTTGCAAAAAAGGCTCCCGCGCGCTGCCATTTTGAATGACTCGGGTACTCGTGGTGTCCACACTTGTACTGCCCACTTAAAGCGGTTTTCTAGTCTAGATCGAGGTTGTCTTACTTCTGGAGGAGTTTTGGTAGTGTCCGGTCTGGGAAGTGGCACTGTACTTCGTCCTGCCAAGTATTTTAATTCACAGAGGAATCACATGCCGTATACAGGTTTGCAAAAAAGGCTCCCGCGCGCTGCCATTTTGAATGACTCGGGTACTCGTGGTGTCCACACTTGTACTGCCCACTTAAAGCGGTTTTCCAGTCTAGATCGAGGTTGTCTTACTTCTGGAGGAGTTTTGGTAGTGTCCGGTCTGGGAAGTGGCACTGTACTTCGTCCTGCCAAGTATTTTAATTCACAGAGGAATCACATGCCGTATACCGGTTTGCAAAAAAGGCTCCCGCGCGCTGCCATTTTGAATGACTCGGGTACTCGTGGTGTCCACACTTGTACTGCCCACTTAAAGCGGTTTTCTAGTCTAGATCGAGGTTGTCTTACTTCTGGAGGAGTTTTGGTAGTGTCCGGTCTGGGAAGTGGCACTGTACTTCGTCCTGCCAAGTATTTTAATTCACAGAGGAATCACATGCCGTATACAGTTTGCAAAAAAGGCTCCCGCGCGCTGCCATTTTGAATGACTCGGGTACTCGTGGTGTCCACACTTGTACTGCCCACTTAAAGCGGTTTTCTAGTCTAGATCGAGGTTGTCTTACTTCTGGAGGAGTTTTGGTAGTGTCCGGTCTGGGAAGTGGCACTGTACTTCGTCCTGCCAAGTATTTTAATTCACAGAGGAATCACATGCCGTAACAGGTTTGCAAAAAAGGCTCCCGCGCGCTGCCATTTTGAATGACTCGGGTACTCGTGGTGTCCACACTTGTACTGCCCACTTAAAGCGGTTTTCCAGTCTAGATCGAGGTTGTCTTACTTCTGGAGGAGTTTTGGTAGTGTCCGGTCTGGGAAGTGGCACTGTACTTCGTCCTGCCAAGTATTTTAATTCACAGAGGAATCACATGCCGTATACAGGTTTGCAAAAAAGGCTCCCGCGCGCTGCCATTTTGAATGACTCGGGTACTCGTGGTGTCCACACTTGTACTGCCCACTTAAAGCGGTTTTCTAGTCTAGATCGAGGTTGTCTTACTTCTGTAGGAGTTTTGGTAGTGTCCGGTCTGGGAAGTGGCACTGTACTTCGTCCTGCCAAGTATTTTAATTCACAGAGGAATCACATGCCGTATACCGGTTTGCAAAAAAGGCTCCCGCGCGCTGCCATTTTGAATGACTCGGGTACTCGTGGTGTCCACACTTGTACTGCCCACTTAAAGCGGTTTTCTAGTCTAGATCGAGGTTGTCTTACTTCTGGAGGAGTTTTGGTAGTGTCCGGTCTGGGAAGTGGCACTGTACTTCGTCCTGCCAAGTATTTTAATTCACAGAGGAATCACATGCCGTATACAGGTTTGCAAAAAAGGCTCCCGCGCGCTGCCATTTTGAATGACTCGGGTACTCGTGGTGTCCACACTTGTACTGCCCACTTAAAGCGGTTTTCTAGTCTAGATCGAGGTTGTCTTACTTCTGGAGGAGTTTTGGTAGTGTCCGGTCTGGGAAGTGGCACTGTACTTCGTCCTGCCAAGTATTTTAATTCACAGAGGAATCACATGCCGTATACAGGTTTGCAAAAAAGGCTCCCGCGCGCTGCCATTTTGAATGACTCGGGTACTCGTGGTGTCCACACTTGTACTGCCCACTTAAAGCGGTTTTCCAGTCTAGATCGAAGTTGTCTTACTTCTGGAGGAGTTTTGGTAGTGTCCGGTCTGGGAAGTGGCACTGTACTTCGTCCTGCCAAGTATTTTAATTCACAGAGGAATCACATGCCGTATACAGGTTTGCAAAAAAGGCTCCCGCGCGCTGCCATTTTGAATGACTCGGGTACTCGTGGTGTCCACACTTGTACTGCCCACTTAAAGCGGTTTTCTAGTCTAGATCGAGGTTGTCTTACTTCTGTAGGAGTTTTGGTAGTGTCCGGTCTGAGAAGTGGCACTGTACTTCGTCCTGCCAAGTATTTTAATTCACAGAGGAATCACATGCCGTATACCGGTTTGCAAAAAAGGCTCCCGCGCGCTGCCATTTTGAATGACTCGGGTACTCGTGGTGTCCACACTTGTACTGCCCACTTAAAGCGGTTTTCTAGTCTAGATCGAGGTTGTCTTACTTCTGGAGGAGTTTTGGTAGTGTCCGGTCTGGGAAGTGGCACTGTACTTCGTCCTGCCAAGTATTTTAATTCACAGAGGAATCACATGCCGTATACCGGTTTGCAAAAAAGGCTCCCGCGCGCTGCCATTTTGAATGACTCGGGTACTCGTGGTGTCCACACTTGTACTGCCCACTTAAAGCGGTTTTCTAGTCTAGATCGAGGTTGTCTTACTTCTGGAGGAGTTTTGGTAGTGTCCGGTCTGGGAAGTGGCACTGTACTTCGTCCTGCCAAGTATTTTAATTCACAGAGGAATCACATGCCGTATACCGGTTTGCAAAAAAGGCTCCCGCGCGCTGCCATTTTGAATGACTCGGGTACTCGTGGTGTCCACACTTGTACTGCCCACTTAAAGCGGTTTTCTAGTCTAGATCGAGGTTGTCTTACTTCTGGAGGAGTTTTGGTAGTGTCCGGTCTGGGAAGTGGCACTGTACTTCGTCCTGCCAAGTATTTTAATTCACAGAGGAATCACATGCCGTATACAGGTTTGCAAAAAAGGCTCCCGCGCGCTGCCATTTTGAATGACTCGGGTACTCGTGGTGTCCACACTTGTACTGCCCACTTAAAGCGGTTTTCTAGTCTAGATCGAGGTTGTCTTACTTCTGGAGGAGTTTTGGTAGTGTCCGGTCTGGGAAGTGGCACTGTACTTCGTCCTGCCAAGTATTTTAATTCACAGAGGAATCACATGCCGTATACCGGTTTGCAAAAAAGGCTCCCGCGCGCTGCCATTTTGAATGACTCGGGTACTCGTGGTGTCCACACTTGTACTGCCCACTTAAAGCGGTTTTCTAGTCTAGATCGAGGTTGTCTTACTTCTGGAGGAGTTTTGGTAGTGTCCGGTCTGGGAAGTGGCACTGTACTTCGTCCTGCCAAGTATTTTAATTCACAGAGGAATCACATGCCGTATACCGGTTTGCAAAAAAGGCTCCCGCGCGCTGCCATTTTGAATGACTCGGGTACTCGTGGTGTCCACACTTGTACTGCCCACTTAAAGCGGTTTTCTAGTCTAGATCGAGGTTGTCTTACTTCTGGAGGAGTTTTGGTAGTGTCCGGTCTGGGAAGTGATACTGTACTTCGTCCTGCCAAGTATTTTAATTCGCAGAGGAATCACATGCCGTATACAGGTTTGCAAAAAAGGCTCCTGCGCGCTGCCATTTTGAATGACTCAGGTACTCGTGGTGTCCACACTTGTACTGCCCACTTAAAGCGGTTTTCTAGTCTAGATCGAGGTTGTCTTACTTCTGGAGGAGTTTTGGTAGTGTCCGGTCTGGGAAGTGGCACTGTACTTCGTCCTGCCAAGTATTTTAATTCACAGAGGAATCACATGCCGTATACAGGTTTGCAAAAAAGGCTCCTGCGCGCTGCCATTTTGAATGACTCGGGTACTCGTGGTGTCCACACTTGTACTGCCCACTTAAAGCGGTTTTCTAGTCTAGATCGAGGTTGTCTTACTTCTGGAGGAGTTTTGGTAGTGTCCGGTCTGGGAAGTGGCACTGTACTTCGTCCTGCCAAGTATTCTAATTCACAGAGGAATCACATGCCGTATACAGGTTTGCAAAAAAGGCTCCTGCGCGCTGCCATTTTGAATGACTCGGGTACTCGTGGTGTCCACACTTGTACTGCCCACTTAAAGCGGTTTTCTAGTCTAGATCGAGGTTGTCTTACTTCTGGAGGAGTTTTGGTAGTGTCCGGTCTGGGAAGTGGCACTGTACTTCGTCCTGCCAAGTATTTTAATTCACAGAGGAATCACATGCCGTATACAGGTTTGCAAAAAAGGCTCCTGCGCGCTGCCATTTTGAATGACTCGGGTACTCGTGGTGTCCACACTTGTACTGCCCACTTAAAGCGGTTTTCTAGTCTAGATCGAGGTTGTCTTACTTCTGGAGGAGTTTTGGTAGTGTCCGGTCTGGGAAGTGGCACTGTACTTCGTCCTGCCAAGTATTTTAATTCGCAGAGGAATCACATGCCGTATACAGGTTTGCAAAAAAGGCTCCCGCGCGCTGCCATTTTGAATGACTCGGGTACTCGTGGTGTCCACACTTGTACTGCCCACTTAAAGCGGTTTTCTAGTCTAGATCGAGGTTGTCTTACTTCTGGAGGAGTTTTGGTAGTGTCCGGTCTGGGAAGTGGCACTGTACTTCGTCCTGCCAAGTATTTTAATTCACAGAGGAATCACATGCCGTATACAGGTTTGCAAAAAAGGCTCCCGCGCGCTGCCATTTTGAATGATTCTGGCGCCGCTTAACGTTTCCGCCATGTTGGGGTCCGCTAGGGGCACTTCATTGGGGTGCGCGAGGACAAGATGGCGGCGAATGCTGCATCGCGGACGGTTAGCGTTAGCGACGCACTTACTGTTTCGGAACGCAGGAGTATGTATGCACGCAGAATCGTAGCATCAAATGCTTAAGGTAATGTTTAAGGGTTCATGAAATGAATTTTAAGCTAAGATAAATTATTTTCGATTGGGCCTTACCTATTCGCATATCGTTTAGTGGGTCAAAATAAAGAGGGTAGAAAGTCAAAAGCCAGCTTTTCGGTAAAAACATTTGAAAATATTGTGGGCTATTTCGTACTTCCTTTCCTTCAAAATCTTTCCGCCTTCTCACTGTGATACATCCGCGGTACCCGCAGCACGCTAGTGGTGCCGAAATGACGTCAGCCGACTCCAGCTCACGCATCGGACACGAGAACTGCGTCACTCGGACGTATGCGCTCGTCAACAATCAATTTGTCGACGAACATTTGAATTCGCGTTTGTGGCCAATGACACAAAACTTGAAAGTATAAAACAGAGAGGACGAGGACGAGAACAGGACATCTTTCATTTAGCAACAACATAGAATGGCACAACGATAAAAAACCGCCCCCAAGGGTCTCAGCGTTCTCAAAGAGGGAAAGGAGATACTAGTTATGAAGGAAAGGGAATACACTAAAAGAAAAGTTTGAAAGGCGCATCAGTAATCAAGTTATTTTCGATTAGTTAGAATTAACCTTGGTCATTGTCAATGATAATGCAGAATTATTCTTGTTTGCAGTCCAAAAAGGGAATTGTACTATAAATATAAGAGTCTAAAAATCTGTAGCGTCACGACGAGGTGTCAATATTCTAGTTATCTCTGGTGTTAAGAATTCGACCTCTGTCTTTGTCAATGATAATGACGGTGCAGAAATGTTGTTGTTAACAGTCCCCATGGCAAATGACTCGATGATTTCTCTCCCAATGAGTGCCCTGACGAAACTTATCCTCCCTTGCGAATACCAAGTTCTATGGTGTGCTTAAAGGGCTCATGAAACGAATTTCGGGCTGGAATAAATCAATTTATATTGGGATTTTACTAATAGCACATCGTTCAGTGGGCCAAAAGAAAAAAGGTTGAAAGACAGAAGCCTGATTTTTGGAACGAAAATTTGAAAACACTGCGGGCTATTTCGTACCTCCTTCCCTTCGTAAGCTCTCTGCCTTTTCACTGGGATACATCCGCGGACCCCGCAGCGCGTCACCGGGCCCGAACGCACGTCACACGACACCGGATTTCACTTAATCCCTTCACCCCTAAGCTGACATTGTGGTGGTAGCTACGCGCTTGCCGGATCAATCAGCCGCCTCCGTTTCATCACCTGACTTCATTCTCTGCGCGTCGGTATGCGCGAGAGAGCGAGGTCACGTGACAAAAGTGTGGCTGGCCCAAGGAGCACGTAGCTTCCCCAGCACTGTCGGCTTCATTTTGAACGGGGTGGGGAAAGCAACTTTTGTCTGAATTTTGAGTGACGGGCTAATCTTCTAGGGGGAGAATGGATGTGTCTGATTAAACAAACGAGAGTCCGAGCAAGAGGGGACTCCCCCTTTCCGTCTTCTTGAACTGTTTGGTAGAATGCGCGATTTATGAGTTAAGGAGGAAAGCTAATCAGGAAAAAGTTGGAAAAGCGTTTCATGACTCCTTTCAAAAGCACGGTGGAAGCTTGGGGTCATCGCGCCGGTGCCCTAGCATGTCACGACGCGTTTGATTTCTCAACCATGTTGAATTAGCCTGAGACTGGGGTAGAGAAGAAACATCAAAACGTAGAAGGGACAGAAAAATAGACAGGATGTTTCTTCTCTACCCCAGTCTCAGGCTAATTCAACATGGTTAACATTTACCAGCTCGCCTGCACCCTTACGATGTTTTCTTGATTTCTCAGTTCGCTTTTGAGTTGAGGAAGGAAGAAGTTGAAAAATCGTTTCATGGCCTCTTTAAGCGTTGCTTAGGGGTTGGGGCTGACTTTATAACAATCACAGCCTCTGTTCCAGCACGTCGTAGAAGCCAGAGCTGCAGCGAGCGCAGTCATCGTTGATTCAATGGCCATGCGGCTTCGGGCGCATTCTGAAAAGCGCTTTGAGACTTTAGATGTGATCCTAATTTTTCTATTTGTTACTTGTTTAGGTATTTATTTAATTATTCGTGCTCTTTCGCGATCGAAGCACCCGTATGTTTTAGACACCCGTATGTTTAAACAAACGCATGTTTTAGAAATATTTGTTTTGTCTCTTTCTGTGCTCAGTGGCGTATGCTTCAGCGAGAGATACTTGGCAACATTGTACAACAAGCGGCGAACGTCCTGAGTGGAGAGTAGTTGCGCCTCACATCAGTGCGCGGTTCGAGGTTAAGCCGGGATCCCACTTGCAAAGGCGTATAGAACAGCTTCGCCGTTACAAAGACAACTGAAAAAAAAAATCAAGCAACATTGGCGGTCACCATTTCTCGGGTACGAAGCGGCTTATTGGGTCCTAGACCTCGCCGAACACTGACGCAGCCCTCGTGTCCAATACATGCTCAGAACACGTGACGAAACAATGGTGGACCTGGATAATCGGCGTGGCATCCACTAGATGGCGCTCACTCTTGCAAAGGTTGTATTCATCGCTATGCAGAGTAAACAACGTCCCGTGGCGCACCATTCCTGCATTGTTATGCGACAGACAGCCAGGCATGGCGCTCCGGAAATTTCAGAGGCAATGGGCAGTACAGGGTGAATGGCCACGCGACGGACGTATTCGGTTGAATTCTCCGGGGAGTACGCATCACGTCACGAAAACGTCACGGTTTTGCGATGCGGCGCTGTGACGTGAGCTCCGTGACGGAGGGTGGAGGGATGTTCGGGATCCCGGTTTGATTGCCGATCGATTTTCTTTCGGCAATATTTTGTCGTTGAGATATTGCGTACCGAGAGAAGAACCCACTTAATACCTCTTTGGTGTAGTCGAGAGCTGAAACAACTAAGTACAGCCGCTTATTCCCAAGGGCCACTAGAGCGACAAACAGCAATATTCGACACCAACTATAGACGCTTTCAGGCAGCTGTGCATGGGCGTCGCCATAACCGACCTTCAATTTTTGTTTCCTCTTATTCCGTTCGCTTCACTTCACCATAGACTTCTTCCGAAACCGACGCGCCCCATCGCGGCGAAATACCACGCAGTGCACTCTGGGAACTAGTTGGCCACTCAGTTTCGGTTTCGACTGAGCAGCTTCATCTCTTGCTATCACGCCGCGACCGAACGCGCTGCTTGCGTTTCCGATTATCCGACTCTTTAGGAATGTACAATACACTCATTTTCGAGCGATACAAAACGAAGACCGGGGCACTTTCCTTGGCTCCCGAAACACCGGATATTGTGCGTGCGTATGCAAACGTAGTAAGACGTGGCTTAGTCACCTCACCCCACGGGTGCATCTTTGAGCTCAATGTCAGTAATCCCGTCTAGTACCAGTAAACTACAATTGACATTTGGTCACCTTGAGCTCTTCACGTATTTTGTTTGCCAAACGTCCGCTTTTTGTTACTTCATTGGGCGAAAAGCAAGCCACATCCTCACAGAAATATCAAAGTTGAGCCCAGCGTTGGCCCATGAACTTTTAAGGAAACGCAATAAATTCGACCTCACTACTGCACAAAAGATAATACAATGTCTTCCTCGTGTCATCAAATATCTGACACTCACATTTTATGCTGATAGAAGATTAAGTTTTTGCAAACGCTGAGATCGGTTAGCTACCGACAGAGGCCCTAACAAGCGTCCCCTACTCCTCGCTAAGCCTTTTTGGACGAGCTTTGACTGACGCCCAAGATCTGTGCCTGAACGGCGTGTCTGAAATATCTCGGCATACTCAGTCAGGAAGAAAGAAAACACATAACAAATATTATGGCCATTAGCAGCCGTCAAATGCGCTTGGAATGATTTCGTTCGTTTGGCGCACCGCGTATGTTCATGCTCATCCGGCGCACTTCCGGCGAACGGTGCGACATTCTTCCTACATGTGCTCGACTTTTGCTTTCTGAAAACGTTTTGTATGTGCGAATGTGCCTATATGATTGCAGGATAACTTTATGCGCATACGCGATGTTGAATATTAGTGGAAAGCAAGCGGGTGGGGATTTCACTTCGTGCAGTGCTGCGGGGCAGTGCAGATAAAAGATGAGAAGTGTGTTCGAATGGAGCTTTTCAATTGCGTCTCTCACAGTGGACCGCTAGGTTGTCGCCTGCGCGTGTGGGGTGGTGTACCTTATTCCGTTGTCCTGTGGAAAAGTGTACATTGGGCAGACGGGGAGATGTGTTAACGACCGGGCGAGGAAACATTCTCTGTCCTTACGCTCCTCCCCGTCTGGCAACCTAGCGGTCCACCGTGACAGATGTGCGTGCTCTCCAATGTTTAATGAAATAAAGATTTTAGCCCGACATGAAACTAAGTATGCTCGGGAGATTGACGAAGCTTTTTTTATTGCCAACCATGACGCAGGCATGTGCATTAGTGTTCCGTCACTTGCCCTGGTTAATGATGAAATGAATTTTATCAGAAAGGCGGGTAAATGCGTGTAGCCACGTATCGGCTTGAGTGAAGGATGACGTGTTATCGGGCCGATTGCTTTTATGTTTGTCTCCTTTGAAGTTTACTTGCTGAATGGCGCAGCAGTAAATATTTCAGCTGTAAGTCAGCGCTGTGTCTCTGTGTTTCCTTTTACTGGTCCTTCGTCCTTTTCGCGCTGTTTTAACCCATTCAATATTATGAAACACGCGTTCGTTCTTCTAGACCGATCTCACCAGCTAGTTTGAGTACGCCACCGCTGCCGACATGCATCGTGGGAGCTGTAGTCTTTCTGCATGCGCGACAACCCTGCTGGAGGTCTGCGCGAGCGGAGCACGAGGCGGCATGAGCTATCTCGTGAACTGGCGTCTGCCTCCTACGAACTACAGTTATGGCGGCGTCACGCATGCGTGGAACGCTTGGTGAAATCGGTCTATAGAAGTCCCAGAAAAAAAATTGAAAAAAAACGAGCAGCGTTCACTCCCTCAACTCGCAGCCAGAACAAACGGCCACGTGATCTGGAGCCGATTATATGCCACCAATCATAGCCACGCGCTGGGGTTGGCAAAGCACAGGACACGCGTTGAGTTCCAGACATTGTTATGGCTCGGCTATTGTCGTCGTTGCAGCGATTGGACACGGGCCACTACCCGAATGCTTCTCGAGCTAGTAATTATCACGAGCCCAAATCGAGTGCCCACGCAATGCTCTGGTTAAATCTATAAACCGCATTCAAATATCGTCATTGGAATATACTGCGATCCCCACGTTACGTCATCAAAATTCGCAAAGGAGAGATTGAATGAAAATGATCGCTTTTGTCCTTGAAATTACGCCGCAACAAAGGAGTTTCTTGGTCAGTGTCGTTGCGTGCGAGTATCCTTGAGCCCCACTAGTGCCAGTAAGCTCGTGTAAAGTGAAAAAACATTCCAATTGAATATCGTTGCACCCATTAGCGATTAACAAACAAAAAATGCCTTCAAGTTCAAGTTTCGCACGATTAGGCCCCACCTTGGCCGTATTCCAAAATTTACTCGATCTTACTCCAGGGTAAGTGTTTTGTGCCTTGGTGTTCCAAAACCTATTCGCGTACAGCGTTTTCCACTCTGTGTTGTCACGTTACACGACCCGCCGGAGTAACTCGGATTCATTGGGGTCAGGTTTGGAACAAAGGCCAAATCAAATAACGGAGTCTTGCGCATCGCGTGGAAAGCACGCACGTATGAAGTACAAAAACAAAAGCAAAAAAAAAAAAAAAAAACGAAGCAAACAGGAGGTTATGCGTGTTTCTATACAGTGAGGGCTGTCGGTCTGCCTCTAGCATGTGGAGACGCTGGTTGAACGTTGTGGAGGAAATGTTTTACCCGTGCAATAGGACTGCACTCTGGCGTGCACTACGCCGTGGGAATTACACCACCGTACACAAGTGGTACCATCATCTTCCGCACAGAAACCTGCAGGGGTGGTGACCGAGCCACGAGTTCCGAAATTCCAGCGTAAAGGGGCACTCACGTTTCTGCAATAAGCGGCACATATTGCTGCGTTTTTGTTTTGTTCTTTCGCTGTTCCGTTTGTCAACGCGTTTATTTATCCAGAAAATCATTAAACCGTGCAGTTCCGCATTTCCAACGAGCAACTCGTTCCAAAGGGTGGAGTAAGGCGCGCTTTGTAGAACGCTCATCGCCGTCGACGAAAGAAACCGGAACACCCAAGACACGGACCATTATATACGGTTTTCTTTGTTTGTGGTTTTCTTCCAGGAATGCGAGGAAACGTGCATGCAGGGAGAGTGGCGGAAGTGGTGCGGCTGCGTCAGCGCCAGCTACATGCTCAGGCACCGCGTCGACGTCCCGATCTGTTCCAATATCGCCAGATGCAAGTGCTCTCGGACGCTTTTTCTGATCGTTGCCGTGGCCTTGTTCGAGTCCAGAGTCGGTGCTTTTTTTTATCTAGTTTGCTGGCAACGAATAGCACTTGGGTGTCTACAACGAACAAAGAAACCGGCGTATCAACAGGTGGTCTTACTGAAACGTGACCGGGCCGCCGCCAACAACGCGTTGGTCTAGTGATCGCAAACACAGCCGCTTAAACGTTCGTGTGACAGGACTCGGCTTTTGGTGGTTTTAAACGTGCAAAACAGCACCGAGACGACTTTATTTCCCTCGTACGCTAATATTCCACCGCAAGGAGAAAGAAAAACAAATAATCGAAAGTGGAACTCTATGCAGCTAGAACGATTAAGGCTGTTCACGTTGACAGCCAGCGACTCGCAGTGTTACGAGTGACCGTGTGCTGTGCTCATCTTTGAAGTTGAGTGTGTCAAATGCAGTGGCGTCGGACCTATTCGTGAATAAGGGGAGGGGCGGGGTTAAAATAACTAACTTGTAATATTAATTTTGTGCGCGATGTACGGGAAGTAAACAAAAGAATATGGAGTCATACAATTTTTCGGTTATATTCAAGATCACGTTAACCCAAGCAGCCTTCTTTGCCATTAGAAAAAGGAATTCAGGACGCTTGCCGTATGCTGCGATATTACGTAATAGCG